>NW_026892600.1:649174-1298349 GCF_033815535.1 Pezoporus flaviventris
GGTCATCCTGTTCACTTTTCTGTTCCTTGGACATGCCCCAGTCATTATGTGTATGCCAGCATTCTCTTATTTTCACTTGACTACTCCTGGTACCTTTGTGAGTTCTGCTTCGGTAGAGTTTCACAATACTCCCCTGGATCCACCCATATACCCTTTCCCATATATGGCTATGTTAATTGCTTATCATTATAGCTACCATTGTAACTTTTAGTTATAAAGTGACTAAGATACATAATAGCAGAATTTCAGCTTGTTCTTAATACAAAGAAACCCTCTACTGATTAACAGATTTTCAAGTATAATCATCTTTTCTCTTTGTACTATTTTTTCAACGCACATTTTCACCTATTACTAACAGTTAGGGTTGGAAAGGACCTTAAGATCATCTAGTTCCAAACCCCCTGCCACGGGCAGGGACACCTCACACTAAACCATACTACCCAAAGCTTCATCCAGCCTGGCCTTGAACACTGCCAGCAATGGAGCATTCACAACCTCCCTGGGCAACCTGTTCCAGTGCCTCACCACCCTAACAGGAAAGAATTTCCTTCTTATATCCAACCTAAACTTCCCCTGTTTAAGTTTTAACTCGTTACCCCTTGTCCTGTCACTACAGTCCCTAATGAAGAGTCCCTCCCCAGCATCCCTATAGGCCCCCTTCAGATACTGGAAGGTGGCTATGAGGTCTCCACGTAGCCTTCTCTTCTCCAGGTTGACCACTTCCAACTTCCTCAGCCTGTCTTCATACGGGAGGTGCTCCAGTCCCCTGATCATCCTCGTCACCCTCATCTGGACTTGTTCCAACAGTTCCATGTCCTTTTTATGTTGAGGACACCAGAACTGCACACAATATTCCAGGTGAGGTCTCACGAGAGCGAGTGGAGGGGCAGGATCACTTCCTTCGATCTGCTGGTCATGCTTCTTTTGATGCAGCTCAGGATAAGGTTGGCTTTCTGGGCTGCAAGTGCACACTGCCAGATCATGTTCATTTTCCCATCAGCCAACACCCCCAAGTCCTTCTTGGCAGGGCTGCTCTAAATCTCTTCTCTGCCCAACCTGTAGCTGTGCCTGGGATTGCTCCAACCCAGGTGTAGGACCTTGCACTTGGCATGGTTAGACTTCATCAGGCTGGCATCAGCCCACCTCACAAGCATGTCAAGGTCCCTCTGGATGGCATTCCTTCCCTTCAGTGTACCAACCAAACCACACAGCTTGATGTCATCAGCAAACTTGCTGAGGGCACACTCAATCCCACTGTCCATGTCAGCGACAAAGATGTTGAACAAGACCGGTCCCAACATCGATCCCTGAGGGACGCCACTCATTACTGGTCTCCAACCGGACATTGAGCCATTGACCACAACTCTTTGTGTGCGGCCATCCAGCCAGTTCTTTATCCACCAAGTGGTCCATCCATCAAATTGATGTCTCTCCAGTTTAGAGATAAGGATGTAGTGCGGGACAGTGTTGAATGTTTTACACAGGTCCAGGTAGATGACGTCAATTGCTCTATCCCAGTCCATCAGTTCCGTAGCCCCATCATAGAAGGCCACAAAATAGTTCACACAGGATTTCCCCTTAGTGAAGCCATGCTGGCTGTCACCAAGCACCTTGTTGTCTTCCAGGAGAATCTGCCCTTAGGTTGCTTGGGGTTTTATTAACTCCCTGCAAGAAGGATGGGCACCATCTGAAAGGAGATCTCTGCCTCTCATCTCTGTTTTACAGCCTTTTCTCTTTCTGATTTCAGCCCCTGTTGTACTTGGAGATTCCCAAAGTCCTCTCTGGTTCAGGTTCCTTGACTCACTATACTCCCACCTTGTTTCTTCTTTCCCTCTTTCCTCTTAATACCTTCTTCATCTCATACTGATCCCTCTGAGGTCTGTCTTGATCCCTCTTTGTTCTGCCCATAGCATTTGGGCAGACTGTTCTCCTATGTCGCCTAAATGACAGTACTTATTTTTCCCCTGCTTACACTGTTACCCTCAACTGTTTTCTCACCAGTATCCTTGATCCCATTGCTTTGCCTTTACATCCTGAATACTTCTTTTTTTTTATTGACCATTTCTTTAGTCCATTTGGTCTAAGTTTTAAATATTTCCTCCCTGCAAAACCCATTCTATGGCTTTTTTCTATTTTTTTTTTCCCTTACAAAGACCAGTATCCATTTTGTTTAGTTTTATCAGCTTAAAGCAAAATGTGAAGTGTGAGAAGTTGGCACTGTCTTGACTGCTATGGACAGTATTTATGCCCATTACCCCTGCCTTTGTTAGTGTAACTTCCCAGGAGATTTCCACCACTATAATTTGTAATACTTTCTGTCATCATTTGTGCCTTGAAATTGACTGCAGAAAGTTGTGTAAGAATGTATATTTGAGATTTTTATTGTAACTGAGTAAAGGACTCTGAGCCCAGTACCTCTCTGTCTTTTCCTGCAGTATCTTTGGAATACTGTGGTCTGTTTTATTTCAGTTTTCACATGTAATCTTTATGAAAACTGGATGCATATATCTCAGCTGTGTACTATGAAAACCATGTTCCTTTCTAAGGTGAGCATGGTTGTACCCCTGCCTGTGTGCATGAACAGTGCATCTCAATAATATATGTACTTTTGAGGGCAAAACCTGTGTCTCATTTTTAAGGAAAACGTGGCCATTATTGTCCCACAGAAACTCAGATTACCATGAATCCTGTCTGGGATGTAGTACATCCCTGAAAGAGCTCTGGGCTCTTTCCCCAGCAAATCCTCCCATGGCCCAAGGATATTCTCCACCAGCAAGCAATCACTGCCCTTCCTAAGTTTTGTGATAGGGCAGTGCTGTGTATGGCAGCTTTATTTCACACTGGTTTAAATACCTCATTCATCATTAGTAAATCGTACTGTCATATATCAAGCCCTACAATGCCTAGCAGAAAAGAGGGTGCTTAGGTGTATGGAGACATGGAGTTTTACCAGCCACTTTAAGTGCTGTTACTTGTTGAGCTTCAGCAACGCAATAGAGACTCACCAGTAGATTTGGGTAGATCAGCCCATCTGGAGGCTGTTCTGCCCACTACTGTCACTATAGCTAAGAGCCATACTTACTGCAGACCCAGTCCTGAAGCTGGGGTGCACCATGTGGTCAGCTAAGTGACTCAGGCTTTCTGTATTACTCCAGCATGTCCTGAAGATGTTTTGCTTCACCTACAGTAACTGAGAAGAGGTCCAGACCTAAGATTTGCAAACAATAAAACCAGAGAGGGTGGCAGAACAGCCTCTTTCTTGCTTGTGGGTGGTTTTTTTTAATGTTGTGATGTGCTTAATTTTGCTCATTTATTGCATGATGGAGGATGCAGAAGTGGGGAAACATCACTGGGTATAACTAGAATGGGAACCTAATCCTTGATTTTGACCTCTGCAGCTGAATTCATTCTCAGTTTAAACTGCTGGAGTTGCACCATCACTGCTAATGACATGAGCAGAGCCCTTCATATAGATTACTGCTTTATAGTCACTTTTGGGCCATCTATTACACAGTATCTTCTATTGCCTTTGAAAAACCTAATAAACTCACCACGGGAGACCTGCACTGTGTATCTTTACATACATTTTTTTTCTGTGTGTTTCCTGTTTGTTGTTCTATTAAGCCTATTTCACAGGATCTGGTATTACTACAACACTGGTGCAGTTGTGATGCTAATGTGTGCCTGTTAAGTGGAGCAATAATGTATGCAATCCTGACAGCAAAGAGATTTAAAATCTTCAGGAACTGATGAACAGCATTATGAAACCAACTTTCCGGCTGAAATGAAGGAGGAAATTCTGCATACATACCTGGTGTAGTCAGATGCATGTGAACAAGTATTTAGGCTTCTCTCTGTAGGGCACTCACACTGAGTGAGTGTGACATTCTAATAATCACAGTGCTGTAATTGTTTGCTCCAGAAAAGCTTCACTGAGATGGTTTATGGGTAGGTACAGCTTGTGTGTTGTTGCTAGGTAAGCTCGTATTTGACTTTTACAAGGGGAAAGCTGAGAGTTTAGAACTGCAAGGCAAAGTCAATCCCATTTCTAAACTGGAAACCTCCCTTTTAAACCTGCTTTTGCTCTGCGTGAGATGCTATGCTAGTTTACTCCTTGTGGACCTGAAGCCAAAAGACAAAGCATATTCTTGTTCATGCTGGTAAATACTGCATATTTCTGTGATGAAAAGGTTTATCGGGCTACTGCTCTCATGACTATTGAGTGCTTCTGGCAGGACGACAAGTATGGGTCTGCTTTGGAAGGGGATCTCATGCAGGTGGGCAGTGGTTGACAAAGGTAGGAGGAGAGTACGGTGCATCTCTTAATACACAAATCTGTCTGTTCCCTCTAGCCTCTGTTAGTGGTCGTGGTGCTCAGAGGCTCCTTCAGCAGAGGTATTGCCATATGTCCGTTCTATTTGCAGCACACATATTTGCACAGCAAACTGGACAGAGAGCAGGTCTTGTGCAACTTCTATTAAAAGTGTGATGGAAAATTGTCTGGAAAGGAAAGCTTAGCTTGCTTAGGTTGGTATAATTGGCTTTGGTGCCAGCTGTGTTAATGTTACATTCACAATCACGACAGGACGACTTGCAGGTTAAGGCAGAAGAAGAAAACGTTGTGTTATAATCCTCTCACTGCATGCCCATATTGTGACATGTCCTGTTTTTAGCTATGTTGATTTGCTTTGGAGGCAATGGAATTAGTCAGTCATTCGCAGTTATGGTAAGATAGCTGGAATTAATTTTGTAACCTTCTCATTAAAGACTGCAATGTCCTCCTTTGGACTTTGGCACAAGAAAGATTAGAGTAGGTTATGGGTGAAAAAAGGTGTTGGGCTTGGCTTGGTCTTGAATATATTCCTTCACTGCAGGAGAAAAATGCTTCCCCCATAAACTGCTAGTGGTAAAATGCCACTAGCTTGTTTGTACGGACTGGCGAGTTACATAGAGTAGGATGAGAGGGCAGGTGAGTTAAACACACAGGATGGATGAGATGATTTCCCAGCATAGTCAGCACTGGTTTTCTGTTCTTTGTTGTACCAGAAGAAAACTGTGACCCTCTACCTCGACAATAGCAAAACAAAAGCAGTGAGGATCTGTTGTGCAATGCAACAACATTGGAAACTACTTGGAAACTACTCTGTAGGCACTACACAAGCTTTGATTAATCTTCAGATGGTACAAATCCTTCACCTTACACATAAGACTTCTTTGGAGAAGAACATCAAGTACTGCAGCTTGACTACAAACCTGGTAATGCTCTGTAGGTGCCAAAGATTAAACCAACTCATACAGTCTCTTCACAGACCATGGATATTTAAGAAAATAAAGGTAGAAAAACAAGTAATCAACATATAAAGAAAGTTATATCCCTTTACCTCAGCTGCCTTGAATAGCATCTTTCTTGCAAAGAACAAGTCAAGCATAACATAAGAGATGAATATAACAAGAGATAAAAAGAAATCTTTTTACTTTTAGAGTCACCAGATTTGGGGCTGGAAATTATAGAGAGTTGAAAAATGTGCATCCCATGGTACTATGCTTGCAAATGCTCTTCTAAGACTAGAAAAGCACTTTTAAAGCATTGAACAAAGCAAACAAACAAAAAACAACCAATCCAGAAATAAAGCAACACAAAGCAACATTTTATTTTAAAACTTGGGGCTGTAATTCTATCTTATATATCTAATAAAAAAAATAATGTTGCAAGATTATTTGAGTTCTTAATACAAGTATTGTAAAATTAGAATATAATTTGATTTTCTGTACTCTAGGCTATAATTTAATGTTCCATATTCTAGAAAATGTTTTCAAATTATCTTTTATCTGAATAGAAAGATTAAACCAGTGCTGGAGAAATACAGTAAGTAATAAATGAAGGGATTAAAAATTGATGCTTTCATTGTCTGTCAATTTTTGGGTGGCATCCCAGAATTATATGACATAAATTGGCAGTCTTAACAGCCAATACTGGTACACCTCTATGACGTAAGGAAAGTTTATAGCAATGATATTCCAAGGAAAGGTCTGGCAGTGCAATGTGACTCTAATCCATCATTACTTGTAAAAAAAAAAAAAAAAGGAATATATTTTTGGTTTGTCTTGGGTTGCATGAGAAGAAGAGAAACTCCTCTACCAAGAGGAGTCACAGTCCTGTACCTGGCTGCCTTCTGAACGCAGTGAGCAAGCTGTGGTTTAAGGCAGTGTATAGCTCTTCTCATCATGCCTGGATCAGTATCACCACCACTTTGAGGTGAGATCTGTAGCTGATTCTTCCTGTCTTGCTGCCTGTATCCAATTATCTAAGCAGGGTTTTCTCCCTCAGTACTAGAACTCAGTAGGCATCAGACGTGCACAGGAAAAAAGGGGCATAAGGCATTGTCTAATAAGAATGGGTGCAACCAATATTGCAACACATAACATCATGTGAGTTGGGAAATAAAATGCAAACTAAATTTAACCCCCAAAAATTCCATGTATGAATATTGATTTTTGGCTTTATTTCTCAATTGGTTTTCACCATTGGCCAATTATGCTTATTTGGGTTACTATGATGATGAGAATTAGGGGCAGCAGGAAAAAAAAATGTAATGCCTACACTTGCAGTACTTTCTTATCCATCTAATTTAAAGAACTTGTCATACATATATATATTTTTCACCCTCTTTACAGATGGTACTAGTAAAGAGCTGTAACTGCTGTGCTCAAGTCAACTGGATTCCATTTATGTAGCAATATTGATTTTTCTCCAGTTGAGGACCTGCCACTAGTATTTAAAGGTGGAAAATGTAATTTGCGAAGTTATATGGGGGAAATATAGACATGATGTAAATGCAGAGTATGGTAGTGAGTCTGATCAGCTCTGCAAAACATGAGCTAAAAGCAAAGGCAGAAGGAAACAAGAATCAGCTTAGATTAATGAAGAGCTTTTTTTTTTTTTGTTTTTTTTTTTATGGTCTGCTGTGAGTTAAAATGGACCTATGAGTTCACATTGCAAATAACACAACTGAGGTTAAACATCAGGAAAACCTAATGGTCAGTGAGGAGAGTTCAACACTAGTTTTTTTTGTCTTGGGAAGTGCTGAAATACCAACCATGAATAATTTTTAAGAGTAAGCTAGAAAAACTGGTATCAGGAAAGACACAGATGAGTTAGCTCTGCCTTTAGCCAGCACTATTGATCTGAGTGTATCCTTACAGGACTAATTTTTAAAACTCATGAAGAATCCCTTCTGTAAGTAAATTAACATCTCTTTTAGGAATCCAACAAGTCTTTGACAATTCAGGTATTATATGTGAAGTTCTAGAGAAACTGATTCAGTAAATGAAGCCAAAGTCCTGGTGGCTTTGAAATTTATTCTCTACTAATTATATAATATCATTTTACCTTTGTATTGTGCTGGGGCTCTGAAACCCTTTTGGGACTTGCCCTTGTAATTTACAGTGTCATTAGAATCCATCCACAAAAATGCAACCTGTATTCATATTCAGTTGTACAGAGTATAAAACCCACTGACAATTTAAAAAAACGGATGTGAAAAGCATCAAGGCAAAATGAGTCCTTCCTATAGCTCAGCCATTGTGGTCTGAGCTGCCCTGCAGTTTACCATTATCAGTTTAGAAAATGAGATGTTGGGGCTGTGGTTAACTGTAGTATAGAGTTACCGCAAGAGGACTGCTTTTTCCTCCATTGTTGCCTAACACAAGATGCTGGTGGAACTGCTGAAGGACATGCAGGCAACTTTAGACAGAAAACTGGAAAGACTATGTGCTTTCCATGATAACCTCTTTGTTCTGGGAGACACTGCAGTTGACTGAAACAAATATACTCCTAGCACAGAAACATGGTTGTGGCTTTTTTTAAGTAAGATCAGGGAAAGAGGACATTTTGTCCTCCCCTCTCTGATCCTTCAAGTACGGCAGCCGAGTCTGATTCAAGAATCGCAACCAAATGGATATCCAGTGGCACCATCCTTATGTTTTTCTGATAAATGATGCATCTATAACATTAAAAACCTATTTTGTATGGTGGTTGAGCCCATGAAGCAAGCTGCTGCTGGTGAAAGGCTGCTATCCTTCCTAACCTACTGAGCACACTTTCCAGGTGGAAGAAATCTAGCAGAGACCTCTGTCCTCCCACCGTGCAGACATCATGTTTCTCCCACATCAAGTGATTATTTTAGGACCATAGGAGCACAGCGCAGAGGCTTGTGAAGTTCATCTTGTCAATCCTTAGAGCAACATCTGAGGAAAGGCTGCTTTTATCATAGAATCATAACATAAAACCACCAAATGGTTTGGGTTGGAAGGCACCTTAAAGACCAGCTAATTCCAACCCCCTGCCACGGGTAGGGACACCTTCCACTAGACCAGGCTGCTCCAAGCCCCATCCAACCTGGCCGTGAACACTGCCAGAGATGGGGCAGCCACAGCTTCTCTGGGCAGCCTGTGCCAGCGCCTCACCACCTTCACAGGGAAGAATTTCTGCCTCAGATCTCATCTCAATCTGCCCTCTGTCAGGTTAAAGCCATTCCTGCTTGTTCTATCCCTTCATGCCCTTGTAAAAAGTCCCTCTCCAGATTTCTTGTAGGTCCCCTTTCTGTATTTGTGGAAGAGTTCCCCCATTCTTCCCCCTCCCCAGGCATTTCTCACTGAAGATCGATTATTAATTCTATAGAAAGGGTTATTCATGCCCAAGTGACATCAACCATCCACTGTGCACAATGCCTGACTGTAAATTATGACATTATCTATGAACAGGAGAATTATAATAATAACAACTATGGTAATAAAGCTCAAAGCACAACAGTAAGCTAAGAGCCTCTACTAGACCTGTCAGATTTGTTTCCATCATGAAAGGATGGCTTATTCCCCCCTCTCCATCTTGATGCCCATACATCACTGGGACTGTCAGGAGTTTCTGTGGGACCAGCTGATGTGCCTGAGAGCAGCAGCTGCCTGGTGGCTTTTGGATGAGAGTCTGGGGCAGGAGTTGCTGGGGTGCAGGAGCTGCAAGTATGCTCCTGCATATGGGCGCCCCAGCAAGCGGTCCCGGTGCTGCTGCCTGTAAGTCACTACCAGAGGTAAACTGCTGTCACTGAGATGAAAGGCACCTTTCTTCTGATCTCTCCACTATGAAATTACTTTCAGTGCCGCACTGCATTTTATGTCAATACCTATTTTATTTTTCAAAATTAAAAAGATATAAGCACATTGTTTGGTGCATTCCTGTTGCTGGGAGTAGCCTAGCAACTCCTGATGCTGCGCACAGCTACGCACTACCCTGCTGCACATTCACCCTCACAGCAATTCACTTGAAGATGATTTAGCTAAACTCATGGTTCTCATCTCCCTTGAATTTCAGCAGTCATAAGGCTCCTTCCCTTCCTTCCCCACATCCTCGCCATTTCCCCATCCTTAACATATCCATGGGAAAAAAATAAAAAAACCCAAAGAAATGTGGTCACTAATGTTTTTTTTTTCTCTTTTTTCTTTTGGGCTGCCAAGAGTTTACCAGAGCTGAATAACTGAAGCTATTTGCATGGGACTACAGCACCCTGCAAACTGATAATGACTGGAAACATTGGAATGTATTCAGAAGCACATTTCCACATCATGCAAAGTTTGCAAGTTCTAAAGATACCCATGGAAAGAGCTTTTCTCTGAAAGCCTTTAATGCAGCAATTGCTGTCAAGGGTAGAACCACAGTGGTGCAAGCCCAGGCCACCCCACAGAAGATAAAGCAGCCTCTTCTCTGCCCTCCTGGCAAAGCCAATCCCTTCTGCAGGGCATGTAATACCAGGACAGGGAGACCACCAGCAGTTCAGGGAGGACTGTTGAGGAAGGGGGCTGGAAATTAGATGTGAAACCCCACCAGGCATCAGCTCTACCGTTGGTCTTCCATGACTCATCAAGAACCAGGGTATCCTTCAGTTTTCCCACCGCTGAGACCTTTTCTCAGGGGATATGAGACATCCCACAAGTCCCCTGCCTTGCCTGACACTATTTGAGTGTCATTTTGGTGTCTTGAACACTCTGGGAGCTGGTGTATGGGTGTCCAGGGCTGTGCCCATGCATAAATCCCTGAGAAGGGAGCAAGGACCGTTTTGCACGTGTATATCCAGGGCTCTTCTGATGGCACAAGGTACTTTGACGTTCCTCTAGCCCTACGGCTATCCAGGCAGGGCTGAAAGAAGCCTCACAGATGCTTTAAAGTAAAACATCCAACAAACTAGAACATTGTGGTGTTGTCAACGTTACTGGCAAGGCTACTTTGGCAGGAACACAAGAGTGCTAGGGAAGATCTGGTAGCTCCATGTTATCCAAGGAGTCTTACACAGCATTATCAGCTAAGACAAATTTATGAGGCTTATGAAGCATTATGAATTGCAGAATCATAGAATAGTTTGGGCTGGAAGGGACCTTCATAGATATCTAATCCAACTGCCTGCAGTGAGACAGGACATCTTCAACTAAACGAGGGTCAGGAAGCAAGTAGTTCTAAGGTTAATCAGACCCCTGATGAATGCATGGCTAGACTGTCCATTGCTTTGCAAGGGAACAATTCTATCATCACCATCACAGTTTAGTCTGCTGTTGCCCCTAAACACAGATAAAATGGTAAAGTGATCCTGTCAGAAAGGATGGCTAAAGTATTTTATGTTGTTTTCATATTTAACAAAGCATACACATGGCTCTTTCTTTCTTATTTCTTTTAATTCATAGCATTGGGGGGGGGGTGTGTGTGTGTTTTTAACTGCATTTGGCTGCATTTCATTAATTATAAAGTAAAATTAAGTATTTTCCTGAAGTTTGCTTGCTTTTTAGATTTATTTTGTTTTATTATTACTATTATTATCTTATTTTTCCAGGAAAAATTGGGAAAAACAAACCACAGGAAAAAAAAAAACAAACAACCCTCAAATAAAAAGGCCACCACACTCTGGTCATCGACTGGTGAAACATCAGAAGTTTCATTGAATTCCTCCAGCACTTCTGAGCTGGAAATAAGCCTTTGAATATTTCATTGTACTAAAAAAAGAAATTTGTTTTGATTCAAGAAGAGAGCATTTCATTGTTGATACGTCTTTCTAAATGTTAACATTCTACAAGAAAAGAAAATGTTTTCCTCTCTGGTGACCTTTGTTGCCAATGCCATTCCCACAGATCTCTCTCTTCAGGTTCACAACAGCATTGTGATATTATATTCACTGTCTTAGCCATACAGAATTAATCTAAGTCTACAAGTATAACAGCTGACTCAGATTCCTTATTTACTTTGTTCTAACACCATCAAAAGGACCTTAAATTGAGAACACGTAAATTATATTTGCATACTTTTAAAAAAGGCATAGTTGGGTAAGACTTCATTTGAAAGAACCAGTATAAATAGCTCTCCCCCCCCCCCCCCCCCATGTCATGTTCACTATTCAAAATCACAAGTTTTACACATTTTTGTCTAAAAGCCCATTGTCCTGGGTTCAGCAGTAGCAGTCATGTTTTTTTTCCTTCGTGGTAACTGGTGCAGTGCTGTGTTTTGACTTCCAGCCTGAGAACAGTGTTGGTGAAGCCGATGTTTTCGGTTGTTGCTAAGTGATGTTTACCCTGACCAAGGACTCTGTGAGGCTCATGCTCTGCCAGGGAGGAGGGGAAGCTGTGAGGAAGCAGAGACGGGGCGCCTGACCCGGGCTAGCCGGGGAGGTATTCCATACCACAGCACGTCATGCACGGGGTGGGGGGTAACTGGGAGTTACCCGGAAGGACAGGGGCTTCCGGGTGGAACTCGCTTTCTTGGCCGGTGGTATCGTACTCTCTTCCCTTGTTATTTTCCCTTATCATTGTTGTAGTTGATAGTAGCGGTGGTGATTTGTTGCTGGACTGTTCTTGTCTCAGCCCGTGGGAGTTGCACTTTTTCGATCCTCCTCCCCGTTCCTCCGGGAGTGGGGAAGGGGAGAGCCCCGGTGGGGGGGGGACACGGACCTCGATTGTTGTCAGCTCGGCACCACTCACTGGGAGTGAGTGAACAAGTTACCTGACTGGGTTTAAACCACGACACCCATGCACATTCAGATAATAAAAGTTCAGAAATAAGCATCTCCCAGCTTGATTTCTCAATGGCTGTGATTTGAGCTGAATAACAAATGACCCATTTCAGTAAGCCTGCTGCCACTGACCGACTGACAGGACAGTAAATATTATTGCTAATGCAGCATGCTATGGTGATACTGGGAAGGCAGCAACACTGAAAAGCATGAATACAATGTACAGTCTGGTAAATGGCTGAGGGTTAATCTTAGTCCTGAAATCAACTATGGTTAAAAAAAAAAAGAAGGAAGGAAAAAAATAAAAAGGAGAACATGTTTGGCTTTACAAGACCCTGAGTATTGTAGGAGGCTGTGTTGAACTTTTCAGACAAGCATGCTAAGAAAAGAAGCACTTGAGTTTCTATATGAAAATACTACAGAAGTACAAATGGGAGTACTGTGCTGACCTCCTCCTCCCAGGTAGCTTCTCATGGGGAGAGGATTTCTATCCCTAAAGACAAATCACTTCCAGCACTTGCAGCAAACATACAACTTCTTTTCTCTCTTTACCACTGAATACCTGTTTCCCTGAGGTTTGTAAAAGGCTTTGTAAGTGACTCTTCAGCACTTTATTTCTCTTTCACCATTATTTTAAGAGAAGGGGAAACCGTTGTTTGAAACGATAAATTTCAAAGCAAGGTCTGATTTTCTTTTCGCCTTTTTTTAACCACTCAGCAAAATACAATAAAAAAAGGGAGAGAAGCTGTTAGGACTGATTTTCAAAATTGATTTTCCTACCTTGGGGTAGGAAAAGACTGCTGAGTGCATGACAGGTAGGAATATATTTTTTCAACGTACTAATGTGTTTCTGTGCCTCCAAATTTGGGTAGCGAGCTCTCTGAATCTGAGTAATTACGGGGCTGACACTACTTACCATGATTTTTACAGTAAAAAGCAAAATGTAAGGACTTTCTCCTCCTGAGTGGTTTTCCTCCTGCTAGATTTAGATACTAGTTGTGGTGATACACTTATTCATAACCTTCACTCTCAATAACCACAGATTGTTGTACCTGGGCATGAAACCTCTACCTTTAAGAAAGCCATAGCCAGCTCAGCAGCAAGAGTGGCAGTGATGCCCTTAACCACTGCTATGTCCTCATTCCAATGTCAAACCCAAGGTTTCCCTCTTGGTTCCAACACGGAAGGCTCAAGCAATGCCCACCACCCAGTCACCCTTGTCCCATCACAGCTTTGCTCTGCTGGGACAGTGCAGGCACAAGCCCTGTCTTTCATAGAATCATAGAAGGGTGTCCTGGGTTCAGCTGTAATTTTCCTGCCTACTAGCAGGTGCAGTACTGTGTTTTGGCTTTAGTCTGAGAACAATGCTGATAACACACCTATGTTTTGGTTGTTGTACTGTGTTTTGGCTTTAGTCTGAGAACAATGCTGATAACACACCTATGTTTTGGTTGTTGCTCAGTAATGTGTGTTCCACTCAAGGACTGTTCAGTCTCATGTTGTGCCAGTGAGAATGGGCAAGGGAAGCAGGGAGGAAGCAGAGACAGGACATCTGACCCAGACTAACCAAAGGGGTATTCCATAATACAGCATGTCATGCCAGTATATAAACTGGGGGGAGTTGGCCAGAAGGGCCAGATTGCTGTGGAGGGACAGGCTGGGCATCATTCAGAGGGTGGTAAGCAATTGTATTGTGCATCACTTGTGTTTTCTGAGCTTTCATTTTTTCTCTCGTTGTTTCCTATTGTTATCGTGATTGTTATTGTTGGTATTCTTTCTATTACCACTGTATTTTACTTTATTTTAGCTATTAAACTGTTCGTATATCAACCTATAGATTTTATATTCTTTAGATTCCTCTCCTTATCCCACCTGGTGCTGTTACTGGCTGTGCTTAAAAAAGAGTGAGGCACAGAGGGTTGAGATAATGACAGATCTGACCAGAGTGTGTCAAAATAAATTTATGGTAAACCTCCAGTGTTTTGAATGAATAGTCATGGGTCACAGTGTTGATTCATTTGCTCTTGGAGTTGCTGTGCTTCTCTCAGAGTGGTCTTATGCCATTATCTTGCTTGCAGCATACATTCCCTGTTTTGCTTATCACCTTTGGGGCCTGGGCTAAGGTTCTTGTTTTGTTGTACTGTATAGAGGTGGCTTGTGGCACAGTGGACTTGCTGGTCATGAAACTGATCTGGTCTGTGTTCTCAGCATTGCCATAACCTCTATACATAGGGAACCATCTAATGGGAGCTATTAATAATCATATCTCTTGCTTTTTCTCCTTGGAGAGCCAACCAATGGAGGAGATATTCCCCCACCAGGCTATTTACAGCACCATTTGACAATTCTGAAAATTTTAATACTCTTTGGATGCTGAAACCAGCCTGTCCCTATTGCTAGGAGTTGGTATGTTGTTGAATATACCATCCTTAGGGTTAAACAGCTACATGTGTCTACTCCAACCCACAGAAGCACCACAGCTTGAAGGAGAAAAAGAGGGGCACAAACTCCATTGACAAGGAGTTTGGCTACTTCAATCCCTGTAACACGTGCTACAGCTATTAATGTCCCAGTAGCAAGAGCTATGGCTACTCAAGCCCCAGTGACAAGCACTGGAGTCGCTTCAGGCTCCGCAAAAAACACTGTGGCTACTCAAACTCCAGTGACCAGGACCATACCTACTCAAACTCGAGAAATAGTCATCCAAGTTAGTTTTATGCCCAGAACAAGAACTGCAGCCACTCAAACTCCAGCTCAGGTAAGGTGGATGTTCAAACTTTGGTGACAAGCACTGCAGAAGTTTCAGTTCCTGTGACCAGTACTGCAACTACTCAATAGCTCTTTGAGTCGGAAGGGACCTTAAAGCTCATTCAGTTCCAACCCCCTGCCCAGGCAGGGACACCTTCCACTAGCACAGGTTGCTCTAAGCCCGTCCAACCTGGCCTTGAACACTTCCAGGGATGGGTCAGCCACAGCTTCTCTGAGCAACCTGTATCCTGTATATATCCTGTATACATCCTCTCTGTATCTTTTACAAGTTTTGAAACTTGTACCCAACCTGACAGCATAAAATGGTTGTGGGAGGAGGAAAACACAGGCTGTCTTTGAGTGGAAAGAAAGAATATCTTTGGATTTTAATCCAGTATTTTTTGCCTACAAAAGAACTAGGTAGTATGCTACATGGGGAATAACATACAATTCAGTTTCCTGTTTTAAACCACTCAGCTGACCAATAAAAAAAAAGTCTTGAAAAACCCCAAAGACATTCAATATGCCTGCAAAATTTCATTAATATCTTTTAACTGAGTTTGAAACTAGGCGAAAATATAGAAACAAATTAACACATGTTAATGTGTACACATGTGTTTACTGAAAATTCGATACCTATGAGGTTTTGCAGGTGGATGGGCTAGAGCAGCTTCTGACAGGTGAATCTTGGGCATTAAAATAATGGGTCTGCTACTTGTCAACTCATATTTGTAGTTTTGTTATCTTTAACACCATTTTACAATATGAAGCAGAATTGACTGAGTGCCAGACTTTACAACAAACTCACACCAGAATATTGCTATTCGTTGTAGCTCATGCTGATATACAGGTCTGAAGAAACACTAAGAAAAAACATAATTTTAAAAACTGTGGCGTAACTAAAATGGAATAGTTCTTCTCCTGAAGGAGAAAACGTAAGGAATAAAAGAAAAATTGATCTAGCTGTTCACATCACTTCCAAACTGATTAATGCAGTCACTCTGAAATACATATGACCCTCTCATACTTTCTGTGTATGCTCTAGAAGGATATCTGATGGAAAAATAGATGCAATGAAGATATCAAAAATGGTAGAGTTAGTAGGGAATTATACAATAATATAATTGTGTGTGACATTATACAATTATACGATAATAAAAATGTGTGACAAAATTTCAGTTAATTATATCATTACACTACCTTTTTAGAATGTGATGCTTAGTTATTCTGTACATCTTCCCCTAAGAAATACAAACCATTTCTTTGCCTGCCAGTGTATATCTTCTGAATTATCTTCATGCAATCTGTAATAAAGAAGAGTATAAAACCCCTATTGAGATTTCTGGATTATTTCATACCATTTAAAATTAATTCCCTTTGCATTTTATTTTCTTGTTTCTTTAGATCATGACCTATTCATCCTTGCTGCCTCCTAGCAATGATGCCACCTGTTTCCAAGATTAAAGAGAAGCATGAGTACAACATGTATGTACAACAAATATGAGTAAGTTTCACAGGTATAACAACAATACAGGATCACAGCACACATGCCTCTGCCTTGATGTAGGCTCTGGAAGGTGTCTGTTTCACATGCAGTTAACCTCTGTACAATCCAAACAATGCTAAATGGGATTCCTGTTTATTACTTGGAAACACTTAAATAAGACATGGGACACACAGTGTTGCAGAGCAGCAGCCTTCCTCAGTAATACTCTTAAGATTTCATAATGAGGATGCAGAATTCCAGCCTGCAAGCACTGAGATGTGAGAGACTCAATTAAAAAATACTCTTATTTACATGGGATTTTTATATGAAGTTTTAGCATCCAATTTTCTAGGAAGTGATCCCAAACCAGCTCTTTCCTTTTTGCTGCCCTCAATTTCTTTTCTTTCCTACTCACCTGTCTTTACCTGTTTCTACAATTCCTAAAACTAAACATCATTTTAATAATTTAACACTTAATAATTTACACTTTCTGCTTTAAGTGCATCTTCTGTCATGTATGTTTTCTGAATGCTCTTCTTTTTTCTTTCCTTGCAGTGGTTTCTCATGGTCTTGTATTTTCCTATGTGCACCTGTATTTACTCCTATATCACCCAGTTTCTCTGAAGTTCTTTCTTTTCCTCTCTGTGGTTTTCAGTCTCTCAGAGAGGCAGTTGTGCCACCTTCTCAACTGTTTTCTCCTGTTTTTTGAACCATCTCCTCTTTCTCCTCATCTACACTTCCTATTTTCTTCCTTACCTCTACAACTTTTTGCTTTCTAAGTTTTTCACATTCTTCTTCTTCTGACATTCACCACCTTGAGACAAAGCTGTAGCTGAGAAATTAAGATATCTGAAAACATCTGCAAACAGCGTTTTATTCAGCTTTCTAGAGGAGCCGGCTCCTCAGGGAGATCATTATTTGTGGTGTACCCTTCATATTAATACTAGGACTAACTACAGGTGCTATGCACAAAATCTCTATATTCACTGCACAAATGAAGCTCAGTCTTTTGCATAATTGTGTTTTTTTTTGTTTGGGTTTTTTATTTTTCTCCCCTTTGTAGGATTGCTGAAGATTTATGATTTGTAAGCAGCCATTGTTTAAATGTTAGTTGTCTGAATACATCATTGCTGTCCACTGACATTGCCTGCTTCCTTTCTGCAGATGGAACAGAGAAGCCAAGATTTACATGTGTGTTTTGATCTACAAACAATTCATCTCAACAAGGTGAGCAGTACTGGGAGAGTTAGTGCAGCATCTCTCCCCTCCCTTCCTTTCCTCCCCCCATATCTATGCCACCTTACATGTGCTTAGAGGAAGCTTTCCAAGGCAGTAATGCTGCCACTCTTTGCTTCTCTCACATTTTCCAAGCCCATCTTCTTCACAGCTTTGCTTCAGCCATCATTTTATCCATTTTATTTTAAGAAATAAAACATGCAGCTGCAGAACTCTGCTTTTTGAATGGTCCTTTTTACTGGTGAATTTGTACTGGGGAAAGGCATGCTCCTGTATTATGCGGAATTCACGTTAAAATCAATAATTTAAAAGAGTAAATTACACTAATCTGAGCCTTACCATTGAAGTAACTGCCAATTTGCTTAGATTTTTTCAGTCTGCACACTTAAGAAAGCAGTACATATTTTTTACATTTTGGGAAAACTTTACTTACTCTAGAGGTATGGGCATAGAGAAATATGCATTATTATAATGCCTATTGTAGTTATCAGATTTTACAATAGTTTTGCAGTCATTTAACTACTGGAATATAGTGTCAGCAATGTGGAAGTAACTTATGTTGAAATTGAAATATTTGTCTTGAAGAAGAAAAGTTGAGTGTATGCAGCCATCTGGGCTTTTATGCTCAAGTATTAGTGATTATTCTGGTCAAATGAAAACTTATTTACAAAACATTTTGTAGTTATTTTGGTAATAACCCTAAGCAGCTTGATCTAAAAAAGCTAAGATGTTGTCAGTAGTGTATGAGAATCTTAAAGACAGTTGGAAGCTGAACAGTTTCAATAATTGGAAGGTGTCAGCCACTGCTACCAATCTTTGGAAAAGCAGCATCAAAACCTAAGACTGCAAGAGTCAGTTTTGAAACTTCCTTCTCTTTTCTGAGTCCCATTTGCTGATCACCTTAATTAGATTAAAAAAACCCGAAACAATTTTAGATCTATTCCAGTCAAAGGAAGTGACAAATGCTCAAGAAGCTGCAGCTGGAGATATATCTGGAGAAAATATAGCTCATTTTCTACCCTAGCATGGTGGTTCTTAAATGTAACAAAGATTTAAGGGGACTGCTATGGAGCTGATGCTGGAAAGAAATTTCTAGAAATGGAGTGGAACATTCAGTACTGTGTTGGGACACAATTCATATTGTATGTGCCCTATATTCCAGTTCAGCCCTAATCAAACAGGTGGGCCAATGCTACCTGAAGTTATTACTCAGGAATATAATATCTATACTATATTTACACACTATATACATATTAACTTCCATAGCAAATCTTCAGTGTAGTGGGCTGATGATCCTAAATACATTTCTAAATATTTTTCTAAACGCCAGGGACCCTCACATGAGACAAAAATCCAGTGAAACAAAGTTCCCTCAGAAACATTGGCCAGCTCATTTGCTGATGCTCTTGCCATTTGCTTCACTTTTCCTTTGCTGTTTCACCAAGCGTTTATGAAACCCTGACACCAGGCTGGCTTAAGCCCAAGGCTTTGTTTACGT
This sequence comes from Pezoporus flaviventris, assembly GCF_033815535.1. Lineage (NCBI taxonomy): Eukaryota > Metazoa > Chordata > Aves > Psittaciformes > Psittacidae > Pezoporus > Pezoporus flaviventris. The sequence goes on from NW_026892600.1 coordinate 668,187, forward strand.
GTTTCCTAAATTGTAACAGAAAACTTCCTAAAATCAAAATCTTAACTATGTAATTTTTATTTGCCCACAGCTGATGGTAAGCTCCAACTAAAAGACCACTTCAGCACCATTACCTTGATACACAAAGAGAATGGAAAACACTGTGAAGGTTTTTGATCAGCAGTACCTGGTAGTGTCTCTGCACCTCAAAATTAGCTAATGTTGGTAGGCCAGGCATTGCTTCAAGCTGACAGCAATTACGAATGTGTTTGTGTTGCAGTCCTGGCAAGTTTAAACCAACCTCTAAAATTTGGTGCAGAGTTTTGTATCTACATATGCTTGAATCAGAGAATGTGGAAATGTAACCTCTTGCAAAGACAAAATACTGAATTCAGGAGCAAATGTGTTTACTAGTGAGCTCCAGATCCTACTATTTTACATTTGGAAAGAGTAAAGTCTTAATTAATTGCAGAGATAAATCTTCAAGTGCAGCTCCTGATGACGTACTGTGTCTAAATACTGACTGTTTCTGCAAGTGTGCATGACAGCTCGTGGGGAGCTAGAGACAGGGAGACAGAAAAATTAATTGTTAGGTTCTCACTGTTACCAAAACACATGTGGAAGCCCTGAAAGTCTGTTCTGCATTGCCTTTCTTTGCTTCTGTTGACACTGTGCAGAAACCAGCAGACACAGAGTCATGGAATCAGAGCAACAGGGAGTCCTGGACTCATGTGCATGGCACACAAAAATGTATGGATAGAAGTGAAGTAACAGATCAGAATATGGAGCTTGAGGAAGCCTATGAATGGCTAGATGATCCTCCTGTTTATTTCTAACTCAGATCCCATTTGGTTTTACAGTAATAAATTTGCTTTGCTTTGTTTTCATACTACAGACTGCTTACTTTGCTCATATGTGTAGTCTTTTTGAAATATATGTAACTGAAAAAGCAATTAAAAAAAAAAGCTTCTGTTAGTCAGCAGTAACAAATATATAAAATGCCAACTAGTACACTGAAAAACCTGGGCTAAATCAATATCTAACACTTAGTAAACACTGAAGTACTTGCATAAAATTAAATATACAAGACAGTGATCCGTGAATACGTGCCAAGATGTGGTGAATGAGGTATGCAGTGTTGCCTGTACTAGAGATATAAGTTATCGCAGGCTGAGTACCAAGCTGAGGCACCTACGTCTGGGTTGGGATGTATGAGGAAGTGTAGGGCCAGGCAGCCAGGCAGCAAGACCTATATGCTGTGAGTGCTGCATCACCCCAGAACTTGTGTTACTTACCCAGAGCCCTAAGGGGACTCTTGCTAGTTGACACGGATATTCTGTGAAGGCTTAAAAGATTTGACCCCATGGGCTTGCATCTCCAAGGAGAATACATTGACTTCAGTGAAACTAAGCTTTCCATCTTCTCATGGATATCAGTATATGCCTTTTCATGAGCAACAGGACTTAAAAAAACTAATGAAAAAGGTGTCAGAAGAATGAATTTTTCTGTTGTGTTGTGCCTCATATATATTTCCTAGGAGTAGCTTCTTAACACCTATGGCTTCAAACTCTGCAAATCTTTATTATTGAGAGTTCCTATAAATTGATAAAGCATTTATTGCAAACTGAGATAAGTGTACAAAGTTCCATGGAAAACAAAATGAAAGAAGCTCTCCCCATGAAGCAGTGCCTCTAGTTCTTTTTTCCTGTAGGACCCATATGTGCTTTAAGAAAATATGGCAATGTACCCTGAGCATCTCCAGTTGAAAGGGCTGACTGCAGAGTTAGAGTTGTGATACTATGTCTTCTTCCCTTCTCTTACTCACAAAAACATCAGTGAGAATTAAGTGTGAACTTAAAATGTCACTCTTCCAGCACTTCTCTCATTGGGCCACAACCTTCACATTCAAGGACTGAGTGCATTGCATTTGTGAGCTTAAAAAACCCTGATCTTGCACTCAAAACAGTCTTAAGAATAACTAGGAGAGAAGTGGACAACCGCACAGCACCATATGACAAACCTCATTAAAATGCAGGAGGTGTATTGAGGTTCCTAATTCTATTACAGCGTGGACAATGAGTGCATTTGTGTTAGTCATCTTCCCCCTTTGAGGTTGAACAAATCGGTGAATGGAAATGTGGGTGGCAGAAGAAAGAAGTACTACGGATGATGATGGAGGCAGACAAATGCCAGGCCAATGTTTCTTAAGAAAAACACAAAACCCAAACTTGTCCCTGTCTTCCCATGAGGTCCCACTAGTTAGGAGTGGACATGTGTTTGCTTGGTTTCTGCCTTTCCCTAACCCTTTCATTCAATAGCTTGGTGCAAAGGCTCATGTGATACATTTATCTCTGTGTCTTACTCTTGCAAATTATGTCTTCTGTAGAGAGCAGCTGAAAAAACCATGCATTTGTTCTGCCTCCCTCTGTATATAATATCCCTCATTTTTCCAGAGCTGCCATTTACAATGACTGCCAGGTTGAACAGCATACTGTGTTTTCTCCACCAGCACCACCACAGGATTTTTCCCGGTGGTTTGATGAACCTATCATAATGCTATTAAATCAAAAATACCCTACCTCTTTTAGATAATAATATAACCTGAGTTTCAGGCCTTTATCCATTGTGCCATCCCTCTGTTGTTTGTGAGAACTGCTTTCCCTGAAGGTAGATGGTCTGTTGAGGCTGAATCTACCACCTGACACGCTGCTTCGGGAAAAAACCCTTTCACTCCAGGCTATGAATCAATGTTATTGGGACATAGAAAACTTTATATTAAAACTAAGGAGAATGTTATTAACTAGCATGGCTTTCAGAGGACTAATCTTCATAGGTTAGCAGTGGGATATCAATCAGCATAGAACAGAGGAACAGGGATATTAGTCATTTTTTGTTCCTTGTTGCCTCCAACAGTGTAAAATGCGTGGGCATCCTACAGTTTTGACCCATGAGGTTATGTCTTCATGTTTATTCCCACCATGCTTGCTGGCACTGTCATTACTGCTGGGAGCATCACACAAGTGTCAGTTTCTGCACTGGTCCACTTATGAAAGTGCAAACCAAGAGCTTATTAAGATGTTTTAGTAAATCCTTCACATGCAACATCATGGTTTGTCATGGATAGACATCATAGAGGGTTACCATTTATCTGGAACGGAGCTGCTTTGGAGAGGATAACTTAACTTGCCAGTATTTATTAAGCCTTCTGTAAGGTTTTAGCCATGAACCCTCCAAGGCTGAATGGTCTTTAAGTCTTTTCATGAGTTGGACTCATGGAGAGGAATAGCTTTGAATTAGGGACTTTATAACTGAAACAAAACTGAATTTTGAGTCTGTGATGACTTGACAAATCTTTGCTCATTCTTCACTAGAGTGATCTCAAAACTGGCTTCAATTTGCCTTTGCCAACCGATTTCCTGGAAAACCTTAATTATTTAGGTAGCTAAACATATAAAACAGATAAATGCTGAACATAGTTAGAATTGTTACATTTATAAAATAGATTCATTTGATCTGTCACATCTGAGATACCGTTGTCTAAATACCATTCCAATCCACTTGGAATCACTGCATAAATTTGTATCTCGTAAATGTCTTGATTAAAATTGAATTAAATACTATTTATCAACAAGATATCTGTTGACAAGATTGCATTAATATGAAGTGGGAGGTAGAGAGGTCCTCATTTCTTGGCTTAATCTTGGTTTCTTCACCAGTTCACCTAAACCTCCTCATTAAAACTACAAAAAAAGGAAGAAATTTGCCCAATGGCAGATTGGGTACCCAGAGAAGCTGTGGCTACCTCATCTCTGGCAGTGTTCAAGGCCAGGATGGACGGGCTTGGAGCAACATGGTCTAGTGGAAGGTGACCCTGCCTGTGGCAGGGGTTGGAATTAGATGAGCTTTAAGGTCCTTTCAAACCCAAACTGTTCTGTGATTCTGTGATTCTTTCCTCTCCTTGCTGTCTGTAATTTGAGAAAATGTATTGAATTAGTTAGATTACCAGAGTTATTTTTTACTGCGAGAAACCTGTTTTGTTAATTCTTTTACTGTAAGGCTAAGAATAATAACAACCAGTTTAAACCTTCTAAATCAGCTACGTTAATCTATATCCTAATGGAAAACAACTGTTAGGTGAACTGAGTTGCTCCCTAGAAGTGCTTATTACCTTCTGTGAGAAAAGCTCAGGGTTTCTGACTCTGGGCCCTCATGAATGTGGGCTGAGTCTAGGGTGGAAGCCAAAAGTGATTTAGGGTATAAATGGGGTCTGACCTCTGGAGCTGGCTATCTAGTTTCTCCCAGATGTTGGATTCAGAAGATGCAGGAGACCTGGTTATTTCAGTGGTGATAGGGACAGCATCAAGAAACTACTGGAAATTGTAAAGATAATGTCTTAAATGCTGTGTTCTTCATTTCATCCGAATAACCAGTCTGGCTTTGCTGGGACAGGGTACTGACTTTCCTGTTCTAGCTCTGCCTTAGCATGCCTAACAAGAAACCAGCCCTCCCAAGAAGAAATGACAGGTCTTGTTCTACAAGGGCAAGACTGTCCCATCTCAGCCAATTTCTCAGTTAAGAGACTGTATGTACAAAAGTGCTCCCAACCCATACAAAATCACTTGCAGAAGTTTACTGCCCACTTAAGGGGCAATTCAGGGCTGAACTCACACAAAATTTGCACTTGTTGTCATGGCCAGAGAAATTTTCATGCAGGTTCAGCACTGTAAATGTTTGAACTGCAGAAGTATGCCACAAATTAGTGGTTTGCTGGTGTGCTGTCTGTGTAAACCCAGATTATTAGAAAGGTTTTGCTGTAGAGAAATATTTTTTGTCTAAGATTGACTTGTGAAAGGAAAAAAATTACTTGATTTCTTATTTTCCTTTTTTCCCTTCTTATTTTTCTTTACAATATATCAGAAATATCTATTGGAAGAGTTTCAAAAGAAAATTTTTTTTTTGGTTTTATTTGGGCTACAAAATCAAAATCCAGGTGTTAGATATCCTTGGGTTAGGAGACTCCTGACTGGAAAATTCATAGCAGTGTCATATCAGGAGCACAATTGGTGCCTAATTTTTTTGGCAGAAATAATTAATTTTACCATTCAATTTAAAACTTTCTTATTTGTCAGTTTTTTGTTAACAGTTGTTTAATGTGAGTACCTGAGAAACTCTTAGATGTAAAGATATCCTTTGTTAATATTAATCTCCCTCTGCCCTCTGAATTATGTGTTGACATGCTGTCGTGGTTTAAACCCAGTCAGGTAACTTGTTCACTCACTCCCAGTGAGTGGTGCCGAGCTGACAATAATCGAGGTCCGTTCCCCCCCCCCCCCCGCACCGGGGCTCTCCCCTTCCCCGCTCCCGGAGGAACGGGGAGGAGGATCGAGAGAGTGCAACTCCTACAGGTTGAGACAAGAACAGTCCAGCAACCAATGTACAACACAAATCACCACCGCTACTATCAACTACAACAATGATAAGGGAAAATAGCAAGGGAAGAGAATACGATACCACCGGCGAGTTCCACCCGGAAGCCCGTGTCCTTCCGGGTAACTCCCAGTCACCCCCAACCCCAGCCATGACGTGCTGTGGTATGGAATACCTCCCCGGCTAGTCCGGGTCAGGCGCCCCGTCCCTGCTTCCTCCCGGCTTCCCCTCCTCCCTGGCAGAGCATGAGCCTCACAAAGTCCTTGGTCAGGGTAAACATCACTTAGCAACAACTGAAAACATCGGCTTCACCAACACTGTTTTCAGGCTGGAAGTCAAAACACAGCACTGCACCAGCTACCACGAAGGAAAAAACATGACTGCTACTGCTGAACCCAGGACACATGCTCACTGTTAAATCTCTAATAGGCTCTTCAGGGGAAACCAAAGAAACAGCATCTTCAGCATGAATTTTCTCATATTTTTATATAAATTGAGAATGAGGCAGGGGAACAAGAAGGGAAAACAAGCAATACCTTAAATTAAATGGCCTTAATGGTCTTCTATATACATAATTTAGGAGAAAATAATGTATAGGTCCAAGGACTCTTTTAAGTACCCTCTTTAGGACCAAAATAATGAGATGGCTTGCAGTGGTCATTTCAGACTGGAAGTGGTATGAAAAACACAAGGTGCTTGTAGAGGTTTTACTGTAAAACAAGGTTTTATCACCACTGAATGTCACTCCAAAGCATAAGGAGAATAGCATGGAGAATAAGGTAAAGCAATGTTTCTTGATGTTATGCTGAATATACAGGTAGTGAAACAACCACAGCTCAGAGAATTACTCAGTCTATTTTCAAAGGCGGCTTTCAAAATCCGTTTTTCCATTAAAACTGTCAGTTTTGTAATACAGTCATGATTTCAAAGCAAAGCAATGTAATATTCTGGCTCAAATCAATGACAGATTATGTATTTTATGTTTATATATTTTCAAGCCTTAACACTAAAGCTGGTTACATTTTGGATTTTTTTACAACTTAAAAATCATAGGAAAATAAAACACAGCAAAAATGCTAAAAATAAAAGAGCAAGTGAAATGCCTCAGGAGGAGTAGTTTTCTTTAGGTCTCCAGTTGAAAACTGGAATTTTTTCCAGCGTTCATTTCAGCTGTGAATTTCTGCTCTGGATGTAGAAAACATGCAATGATATTCTTTCACTTATATTATGAGGAAAGAAAGACTTTATGATCCTAACAGTCAGCATGGGTCAATTCATGAGTCCTTCTGGCAAATAAAAAGACAGTCCACACATATATAGACAAATTAACCATCAATTATACAAACAGTCTGTTTCTAGTCTGTCACACTGGTCTAATATAATGATTTTTTTCTAAGAGTGGGAATTATCCTGATATAATCACTATATCCTCCTTCTCATTTGGGAACACCTAATCTTTCTACTGTTCTTATATATGTAAGTATATTGTAGACAAATAATTTTTTAAATAAAACATTTAAACATATATATATATATATTTTTTTATCTGGCACTGAGGAAATGTCACAAGAATCATGATTTCTATTTATTTAAAAGGAAGCTTGACCCCAGGAAGTATAAACAGCAGGCTGTGTGATGAAATTGCCATATGTATCTAAAATGTAGATAAGTAACCTCTCCATTCAAGAGGTGAGATAGCTATTTTCCAGAAGCAGCTACTATCCCATCAGTAGTGAATTTCTAGTTCAGTCTCAGAGCAATCATTTTTAGATAACATAATGACTTACCCTAAAGGTCCAGACTTTGGGATATGAGTAGAAAGGCGGCCAATTTGACATAGCATATAGGTATTAATATGGAAGATTATCTAAGCCATTTCCTAGGTTAAATGAGAGGCTTTTATAAAGACAATTTAAAGCTCAAGTGGGGAGGCAGCCAGGCAGAGGGATAAATTCTCTAGGAAGATGCAATACCTACAAACTTGCAGCCTGATCTGGGAGTCTTTTGAAACCTGTGTGAGAATGCATTGGCTCACACCAGTAGGTTTGGATCAGACCCTAATTACAGGGTAGGTTTCAGACCTTTTCAGACTCAGTAATGCCCCATGGGGGGTCCATGAGCGATTCTTCTGCTCAAGCGCTTTTCTGTAGGCAAGACAGTGGCGGTGGTGCTAGTTCAAAGGGGTGCAACACTGCTCATTGGCTTTCCGGGAGCAGGGAAGTTGAAGCATCACAACCATCTGAGCAATCAGATTCCTAAATTCTAGACCCTGAGTGCGAGCAACTCCAAGTCCTAGTGTTAAAATGACAGGTTGCCCTCATGCCCGTGGCTTAATAACTGAGATTGTTCTTTTACAGGGCTGGAAAAAATGAACTTTCCAGATACAGAGTGTTAGCAGGATTCTACCCTAATTACAGCACATTTGAGTACAGTGTGAAATCCTTTCTGTCTCTCTCTGCCATAGGTTTGCTAGGAAATGAACAGTGAATATGCTTATACTAAGTTGGATCTTTGTATTTCCCAGGCTGAAGATATCTCTCATTTATTTTTTAAATCTCAAACATATTCTTCCCCTTCAGAGAAATTTGCTCTATCATTATCATATAAAAAGTATCCCATGATATTTAAAACAAACATCTACTTGAAGCTTTTACATAGTATTCTTGCTACTCTATCAAATCAGTTTTGAAACTAAATTACATTTCATCACTTGCCCCAGTCTGCAGTGCTCCTTTATCTAGTGGCTTTTGAGCCATTAAAGGGAATTGATACTTTAAAAAGAAATTGGGAAAAGGAGAGTTAAGTCATATACACCCCAAGCAGTTATGTGGCCAGGGTTGAAAACTCTGTGCCTTTGTAATATTGGTTTAAAAACCAGAAGGTTTGAGTATCTTCAGAGGAAAATCACCTCTGCAGCTTGCACAAACAAGTAGATTTACAGAATATGAAAAGTTATAATCTCATTAACCTGCAAGTGTACTTACCTTTGATCTGAGAAGGGGTAGAGAGCTTATGTAGGGTCTTGCTCACTAGGCAGGTGCAGTGAGCTTCAAATGAGAAAGCAGGAGTCTTACAGATTCAAGGTGCTCATGGGAATGCTCCTTTTTAAAACTGACTGCACAGCAAGCAGAGATCTTGCTGCTCCATTGAAAGAATTTAAAAGGAAAGACAAGCAAAGTTTAGCTTTTATTAATGACAAAAGGTCTCAAAGATCATTATATATTTCTCAAAGGTCATTATATATTGAACTGGATGTCATTTAAATACTTCCCTGGTCAGAAGCAGTGAGGTGGAAATAAATGTTTCTAACAGTAGTTTAAAATTTTAGTATAGAAAGGTTTTGAGAAGCAGCCACAAACAGGAAATTAGAGGGATTTTTAAAGAAAGTGTATTGTGAGAAGGAAAAGAAACACAGTGCAGGGGCAAGTGTGCAGCAGTGAACTGAAATGACTTCAAAATGCAGGTATAAAGTTAAGAGTGTCTACTCGAAGAATAAACTTGAGTTGGTAAAAAGCATGAGATACCCTTATCTGAGACATATCCATGCTTTCAGAGGAAATAGACTGTATAGCTAGAGCAAAGTGATCGCACAGGTATGTCATTTACTCTGAAAAAATATCACAAGTATTAATGGTTGCTTGACATTCATTGGTCTGTTTAACTAATCAATGGAGGAGCAGCTGATTGAAAAGCTAATGTCACATGTGGGGGGAATACAAGATCTTTTATTTCCTCATTTATTTACAAAAGGGGATTTCTTTGAAGATAAGCTTTAGTGAGCTATAATGCTGTGTTCATCTGTGTTTGAGAAGTATCAGGAATTTGATGACGACTTTCTGAGTCAACGTGTCTCTTTTTGGGGACTGGTAAAAGTGCAAATATCTTCAAAGCAGAATGACCTGTTTGTATCATAGCTAAGTAAGGAGTTATTGTTCAGAAGAAGTCCTGTGGTTATCGAAACACCTAAATTTGCACAATGCTGAGGGATTTCTGTGAATGGTGGGCAGTCCACATAGCAAGTGTTCACTCTGATCTGTTTATGCCTCTTCATGGCAATAATCCTCCCTGTCTTGTGGTATAATCTTCTGCGTGCCTGAGTGCTTCCTGCAAAAGTGCTTCACCCATGATCTGAAAACCTTTCCTTCTCTTCTCCCTCTGGTTCTCTCTGATGTGCATGCATGTACACACAGTTGCATATTTCTAAAGTACATGTACAAAATCCAAACAAAAATACACCAGAGGAATTCTCGGCTCCTGAAACAGCTAGGATTTAAATGGACCTTAAGTATAAAGCTATCTTGCAAAACTGCCGTGGAAATTTACTATCCAAGGCACAACTATAGCTCATCACCCTTGCCACAGTGATGATGATAAGAATACATAATCTAAAACAGGAAATAGCAAGAACGTATGAGCCAACTGATGTATTCTTTCAATGAAAATGAATGTATAGTAAAGCAGATTGAAATAGTTATGGAATAATTGATATAACTGATATAAATAAGGTTGCTAAAGCTTTTGGCTTCTGTAAAAATAAAGAAGGTCCAAGTCTGTTGAAAGCATATGTCTCATATTTAATACATTGAATGTAGACATTTGATGCTTTCCAAATACAGACTGCCAAGTGCACAAAGAGCAAAGTTTAGTTGAAGTTCATTCTAAGGTCATACACTCAGCGCAGCCATCAATCTGGAAAACCTCTCAGTAACCTCCACGTACTTCCAGACAAGATCTGGGATCCTTTGTGTTCTGATTAGAGCATGCAGAAGTTAATTTGTTTTAAATAGGAAATTAAACAGTCATGCAAAGTGTTTTATGAGGGTCATAAAATGGTTCTTGAGGTGCATTGATGAAGGCTGTTTGGGATTCCTACTCCACATCTCACTACAGCAAAGAGGAGAAGAATGATTGCAGAAAATGCAAACTCTTTATGATGAAAAATTATGAAAGAAAAAGTCTTGACTGAGTGCTAAAATGTCAGATCCTTAAATGGTTTAATTTTTAGAGATGCTGTTTCTCCATCCTATTGTCAGGAGGCTGCACAGAACCTGTGTGCTTTTTGCACTACAGAAAGCATGCTGCCTGCTGGCAGGAGCATTGCAGGATTAGCAGAAAATAGCTAAAGAAAAAGAAAGAAAGAAGCTGTGTAGAAAAGCAGCTGAACTTGTCCTGTACACTAACACTGGAAATGGTGATAGCTATGGTGATAAAGGGACACCACTTGGGGTTTTGGTGATTATTTTGAAGCTGCAGTACAGGTTCCAGAAACACTGGTGTTCAGACTTTGGGGAACAGTCAGAATGGGCTGAGTGGGGATGGGGAGAAGGATGAGAGACACAGGAGGCCAGTGGACAACATAGGCAGCCTGATGGCACGGGTGAAATGGGACTTGAATCCAGGTGAGGCAAAAGAGAGGATCTTCATTGTGAGTTCTAAAGCAAAGACAACTAATATACTGAAGAGGATGGGCTCTCATGAGTAGAGTTAATATCTTTCTGTTTCTGTTCATCCAGTTTTTTCTATCAAACACCATCAATGCTGATAATGTTTTAACAACAAGTTTCACCTCTTTCTTTCCTTGGTCAGTGAAGATATTGAGGTGATTCTCTTGTGGATGGTGAGAAGGTGACCTACTGATACATCTCTTACCATTCAAAAAACAAACAAGTAAAGAGATTTAATGGTTAGATCCAATTTTAGAAGGAAAAGAATAGATTAAAATTCAGGCTGCTTCATTTCAGCAAGATGAGATTTACAACAGTTGAAATATTAACCTTGAAAATTGTGATTTATGAATGATAATGGAAACACCAACAAGACCCATTGGTGCACTCACTAGTGCTACAAAATCCTGATATATTCAAATCTGATGAAAGAAAATTAATAAAGGAAAAACTAAGCACTGTTGTGGAGGAGAAATTGTTTTAATTTTTTTAATATCAAATAACACCAGAAGCCTAATTTCCATACCTTGAAAAAGGACAGTAAATAGAAACAGAAGTAAGATGAAACAAAAATAAGTCAAATGCTGATAATAGGTGCCAAGCAAGCTTCTGAATATGTGGTTATGAGATTCAGGGAAGCACCCAAAGTTTTGCAAGTTTATTTTTTAAGCCTCTTCTACCTCAATGTAGGGCTTTCTTGGGATATATCATCTCAGGTAGAGTCTTGTGAAAATAAGATTTTATGGTTTCAGTACTCTGCTTCTTGTAAATAATGGAAACATGAACAAGAACAGGAAAACTAGAAACAAAACCATTATTTATTTTTTTTTAATCAACACATTTTCCTTTTTTTTACTGAGATTTATTTTTTTCCCCCTGTACTCAAAACAGCTCTGGCAGCACTACGAAAATATGGAGAAGTTTTTTACTACTCACCTGTATGGTATTTTGATATTATCCAGTCAGTTCTAGTATTTTGGGAGTAAAACATAACAACTTTTGAAGATTACTGGTAATATCAAAAGTTTCCAGGGATGGACAGCACAGTGTGGATGAAGAGGAGACTGCTATGGCAGTAAGTGGTGGGTATGCTCAGTCACGAAAGAAAACCATGACACTAGTGTCTTCTGTGAGCCACATATTTCAGGCAGGCTACTGTACATATGACACTGTGTAAGACATGGATGTTACTTTTGATGTAATTTCAGTTGCAGTGTAATTAAGGAAAATTTCTGCAGAACTCTGCATGTTAAATAGTCACTATGCAGGTATCCAGACTACAGAACTGGAAGAGATCTCATGTGGCCTCTTCCTGTTGATCCCACTGCCTTATGATTTGCAATGGGCTAGTTAGTGATAGGACAATGGAAAGTTCATAATCACATTATACATTCATAAACGAGATGTTTTATTATGAAATTAAGAGACCAAACTCTTCCAATCTTTCATGATTCTAGGCTGTAGCAACCACATATTCCTTTTTTATTTCAATAGCTTAGTAGTCATTAAACATGGCTAATTTAAAACAATTTAAGGAAATCCCAAATTATAAAGCAATTATTATTATCATTAAAAACAAAAATGCCGGCATCTTGCAGGGTGGTTTGTAGGTCTGGTCTTCTTTATACCTGTGTACTGCCACAAACAACATCAAAAATGCAGGAAATACTGGAAATTTTGATCATCAAGCACAGCATTGACCAAAAGGTGCCTTGCAGAGAACTTGCATGCTGTGAGATTGTTAGCTATGATACAATTATTCTGTTTTAAAGATTCTTCAAAATCACAAAAGACAAAATTACAATCTCTGCAGACAGAAACTGCAATTTCCTCATGTTCTTAGACTCAATGATCTTAAAGGTCCTTTCCAGCCTAAATGACATTGTGATTCTGTATTTTTTGGAGTCTCTGAGCTAGAAGTAGGATCATGTACTGGAGAGGAAGGAAATAGGACAAAGATGGATAATGAATAGCATCTCCATTCTGCCCTTCCAAGCAGTGAATCAGCATGGAAGAGGGTCTGTGGCACATATTGGGCAGACACAATTGGGAAGCAAAGAGAGGGTTATAGTTGGACTAGATGATGTCAACGGTATTTGACAACCTAAGTGATTTTATGATTGATACCATGATTCTAAGATTCTAGGATTCTGTGGTCAAGACAATGTGAGAAATTAAACGGGACAGAAGCTAACCACAGCTAGCCAGCCAAGAGGTCATCAGCTGATGTTAGCATCTTGGCTGAGAAACGCTTCAGCATCAAAGCACGGGGAGGGCATTAAAGTGATGGAGGAAGTGGGCATTGTTAAAGGACTAACCCAAAGTCTTACACTGGAAGTAAATAGATAGATTGCGTCTATCAGGCAGTTAGCATGAGTACTGTGGGTATGACCTGCCCAAGCATGGCATGCTTCCTGCCTTGCAGTAGTTGTGGCACAATGGCAATTTATTAGACGTGCAAAGGTAACCAGAACCAGTATGCGCTGCCACTGGGGCAATGAATTTTATTTTGTTGAAACAGCACAGCTGTCTGAAAAAAAAAAAGCCAAACAGAAGGTAACACCACATTCTTTTAAATTGTTGATATTGACATGAAGTATGTGACCTAAATAAATGTTTCTCATGCATTAAATAAATATTGCAATGTTTCTTTGCTTACTGTTAACTTGTTTTGCAGTGATATATAAGTAGTTTGAGTCTGTAAGTAGAAATAAAAGCATCTGCAGGGTATTCCCAAGGTTATCATTTCAATGAGGATTTCTCTGATGTCATAAACAGGAAGAGCTGAGTTGAGCTGTTTAGTCATAGGAACCCCAAGATGAAAATTATAGCCTTGCAATGCACAGCAGGCAAGACTTTGTATATTAACAGCCTTAAGTGGGCCATCTGTGATGATTATGCCTTCTCTAAAGACTCAGGGTTCCAGTAAAATGGTTTTCATACCTACAAAATGAGTGTTTTTTTCCCCATGTATTTTTGCAATATTCTCTTTGGAGGAAGAGATGTCATTTTTTCTCAACCAACAAGAAGGCATAAGTGTTACCCTCTTTAAACTTGATCGTAAAAGAGGAGAAAGAAAGTTTGAATTACTGTAGCTTTGAATCTGGCTTGGATAAAAATTCCAAGTGCTGTCACTCCAGTCGCATTATCCTCTTCTTATGCCCACTATCTTCTGCTCAGTGTTGCAAGACATATCAGAAAACAATCATTCAATTCTGACAAAGATAAACCAATGCTGAGCTTGCACTGAACATACAGAAAGGTCATCAAACACTCACATACTGTTCATACAGTTTTGGATCTTTACCTTAGAATAGCAAATACAGGCTACTTTAAATCTTGCACTTAACAACAAAAAAAAAAACAACAAACCCACAACAAAAAACCAAACCATAATAACAAAACCTCACGAGAACAAAGGCAGCTTCCTGCCTGGATCAAAGCTTTTTTTTTTTTTTGGTCAACTTTAACAGCTCTGTGTTGATTTGTATAGGTCATCTGAAGACTGACATCTTACATCTTTAACAAATAATTTGAGACATAAAATACAAAAAGGAAGGTAGCTTTAGAGAACATAATTGATGCATTTGTTTTCAGTTTCCTTACTAACAGGTAAGTTATTGTGTATATCTTCATTTACTCTGTGTAACAGAAAGTAAAACAAAACAGAACTAGCAAATGAACACTCCTGATTAGTGTTACTTAAATGATATGCAACAAAAGAATCTTCAGAGCCCTATCAGGTAGCACAAAGGCATATTTTACATACAAATTTGGTATGTAAGATGAGGTATTTACTGTGTATTCAATGCATTATCTTTGTGGAAGAGACAATGTCTGTGCACCTCTGGGGCAAGAAATGAGAGTTAGAGATTGCCTAGCATGCAGCAGCATGGCATAGTAGTATCAAACTCCTATGCCATCTGGCATGTTCTACTTTTGACAAGGAGGATTAGTGATAACCAACAATGGCTTCAAGACACCAGTTCTTAACACAACTTCTAACTTTCCATTTAAGAGTGGAGTGTGCACTCATAAGATTATGGGCTTATATACATACAAACATATTTTTCTTTTAAATAGATACAGTTAAATGTATTTGTTTGATGTATAAGCGTACTTATATGTGCAAGTCTTTGAATTTAGAGGACTTCTAAATCAGTCTTATCATAAATTGCCTAGAGTTTATTCTCTTTTTTTTCCTTGGTATGTCATGTAATCTAATAGGTTTCTAAGACAAAGGATATTAAATAGTGGAACTATATGAGGTAAAAACATTTTTAAACAAGGTTAGATAAACAAATCACTTAAGAGATGTGCTATCACACATTATTCACCATTGATGCTGTATATACTTCCTCTTGAAAGTAAATTGTATTATCTACAATGGAAATAGGATTTTGGTTTTGACCTTCCCTGGTTGCAACAAAATAGGCAGTTCAGAATAAAAGCCTTAATTTACAGAAACTTATAGCCAAAATGAGCAAGGCCAATATTGGCTTGAAAACGTTAACTCATTTGCCAATCATTTCAAACAATGGATGAGTAGTTTCCGTTAGCTCTTGCAGTATGTAATTTACTCAACATTTCAGACTATCCTTTGGCATCCTAATTTCTCCAGCAGTTCTCCTATGTCAAAAGCAACTGACTACTAGCCCAGTTATTCATATTTCCAGAGTGAATTAACAAAAGCAGCTTTCATGGTTTGCTCGGTGTTTCATACCACAGATATGCCTGGTTGGAAAAATAGGTTTATATTGAATCACCATTGAAAATAACTTTAAGATGATTTATGGAAAAGAATCTCACATAATGACTGCATTTGGTAATGCTGAAAACTGCTTTGTTGGTTTTGTGAGTTTGTGACGTTACCAAGGCCTGGGGATGAACTCTCTGGCTCCAGACCCTCTTCTGGTGACATCCAATCAGCTATGTAGAAGACTTCTTAAAACATATCTCCTGCATTGTTCTTGTGGAACAGTGTGTTGCAGAAAAACAAGGTTTGGGGAAGTTCAGAGAAAAGAGTTATTTTGTGTAATCTGTTGCTTTCATGTGAAAAATGTTTTTTCTCTTTAACAACCTCCGGTAAAATCCAAGGCTAGATCCTGTGAAGTGGTGACGGGCACTGGTGGTATTTGGAAATTTCCATCAAGCCTACAATGCATTTCAGGATTCCTCCCTGTACAAACATATTCTTAAATGTCAGCAGTTTGGGGGAACAAATGCAAGACAATAAAGCAACCATCTCAGAGCTCTGCTGGAAGTAACTCAAAGGAGAAGTGGTTGTTATCAGCCTAGACAAAACCATGAGTTGTGACTTTATTCTGAAGCAAGAAGTACTTGCTTTAATTGGCAGGAAAAAAAAAAAAAGCTAAGACCAACATCAATTAATGAAAGGAATGAATGCCTGGGAAGGGGCAACATGGGATTATTTGACAAGTGACAAATGTTAGAGATTGGATGAAGAAATTAACACCCGAAAAATACCCAGGAACTGGAGTGAGTGACCTGCTCTATATTTCTCTCTGAGCATTCTTTTATACAAACCCATGAAAATTCAAGAAAAGCTTCTTTCTCTGGGTTACCTTGCACCTGCCCTCGCAGCCTGTCACTTTTGGCTACTTAATGCACAGAATCAGCCCTTGCACAGTCAAAGGAAAGAATAGTGAAATAGTAAAAGCAATTGTATAAAAGCGGCTCAACGCCTCTTTGGAATCTGTAGGAAATGAAAACAGCTCCCTGTTGTTGAAAGACTATTGTTCTGGAAGACCAAAGAGCCA
This sequence comes from Pezoporus flaviventris, assembly GCF_033815535.1. NCBI lineage: Eukaryota > Metazoa > Chordata > Aves > Psittaciformes > Psittacidae > Pezoporus > Pezoporus flaviventris. Next base: position 684,817 of record NW_026892600.1, read on the forward strand.
TTAAGCTAATTACACATTTGCATTGATTTGCTGAAAACTGAATGAAGTTAAATTAATACAAGCCAGATATAAACCACTTTAAATGTGTTCACATAAGGGTTTTCACTAGTTTTACTGATTTAAAACTAATTTTGTACATAAACAAGGCCATATATCCTTTTTCTTCTCCTTTAAAGACTGAAAATTAGGTAATAATTTCGACTTGGATTCTGATAACTCTACATTAAAGACATAGCTGTATTGCTGTGTAAGCATGAGTATCCTAATGATTAATACACTGTATGTCCTTGCAAAAAGAGATCTCAAATTCACATTTTTCTTTGTAACCAAATCCCATATGGAACAGGTTAGATTCCAAGCTGGGTCTAAGCCATCTTGACTGGCATGACCATAGTCATGGCATTGTGATTGTAGAAGAATGAAATTGTTTCCTGAGTCCACACTTGCACATTGCAGTTTAAGTAGATAATATCATGTAAACTCCTGCTGTGGATAAAATGGGTTACTCCAGAGCAGAAGGAAAACAACATCCCTCTATACCACTTCCCATGTCCTACTTTCATGTCATTTCATGTTCCTTCCTCAAAAACTCTTTCTGTCAAATAGTCTCAATAGTAATTTACTATCATGCTTGTTGCAAGTTGCTTATTAGAAAAAAGAAACAAAAACAGAAAAGGTGTTAAGATTCTTCACATATACAGAAGTGAAGAATATTATTTTAAATTTCATATTAATACAGTGGCACAAGTGTAAAATGATGGTACATACCTTTCTGATTGAAATTCTGCAATGGTATTGATCTAAAATATGTATTTAAAGCCAGATTTTGGCTGAATAGGTATTGCTGTACTAGTATTAATAGGTCCTTCATTGTTCACATTTTTTAATACTCAAGCCCATCTCCTGAAGTTTCCAAACTACCAGGGGTGTGAGCTGGACAGGTACGTTCTACACTTTGTACTATGGCAGATATGGTATCTGTAGGTATAAATGGTGTTGGGAAACCTTACCTCTGCTGTAGCAGGTAGCATCACTGGTTACATGGACATTTTTCTCTATTTACCATCAATATTTATGGGACCCCGCATGGACAAGAAGTCTTCAGGAATTTCTGAAGGAAAAAGGTTGTGTACGTTCCAAACTCTAACATCAAAGTGATGGGCTAGTGAGGAGCCCACAACTGCTGCATAGTACAGAAATTAAGGAAAGGTATTTTTGAGATTTAGAGTACCTATACACACACAGGCAAATGCTTCTGCATGTACATAAGAACTAGAAGGAATATAGGCTTTTCCAAAAAAACAACCAACCTAGGAACAGTGCTGCAGATTTACTTTATAAGTAACATGCACATATACATGTAGGAGTAACAGAATATACCGGAACCAGTAATTGTCTTCTGGAACTGGCTACCCTGGATTTGGAGAAGGCTGAGATTCTTAATGACTTCTTTGCCTCAGTCTTCACTGGCAAAGGCTCTGACTACACCACCCAAGTCTTAGAAGGCAGATGCAGTGACTGTGAGAATGAAGACATTGAGCCCACTGGAGGAGAGGATCAGGCTGGAGATCATCTTAAGAACCTGACGTGCACAAGTCCATGGGACCTGATGAAATCCATATGTGGGTCCTGAAGGAGCTGGCAAATGCGGTTGCTAAACCACTGTCAATCATATATGAAAAATCATGGCAGTCAGGTGAAGTTCCCAACAACTGGAAAAAGGGAAATATAATCCCCATTTTCAAGAAGGGGAAAATGGATGACCTAGGGAATTACAGACCAGTCAGTCTCACCTCTGTGCCTGCCAAAATCTTGGAGCAGAGTCTCCTGGAAGGCATCCTAAGGCACATGAAAAACAACAAGGTGCTTGGTGACAGCCAGCATGGCTTCACTGAGGGGAAATCCTGCCTGACCAATTTGGTGGCCTTCTATGATGGGGCTACGGAACTGATGGAGAGGGGTAGAGCAGTTGACGTCATCTACCTGGACTTGTGCAAAGCGTTCGTCACTGTCCCACACAACATCCTTGTCTCTAAATTGGAGAGACATCAATTTGATGGATGGACCACTTGGTGGATAAAGAACTGGCTGGATGGCTGCACACAAAGAGTTGTGGTCAATGGCTCAATGTCCAGTTGGAAAACAGTAACCTTCCCTCAGGGGTCACTGCTAGGACATTTGCTATTTCAACATCTTTGTCAGTGATATGGACAATGGGATTGAGTGAGCCCTCAGCAAGTTTGCCAATGACACCAAGCTGTGTGGTTCGGTTGATACACTGAACGGAAGGAATTCCATCCAGAGGGACCTTGACACGCTTGTGAGGTGGGCTGATGCCAACCTCATGAAGTTTAACCATGCCAAGGGCAAGGTCCAACACCTGGGTTGCAGCAATCCAAGGCACAGCTACAGGTTGGGCAGAGAAGAGATTCAGAGCAGCCCTGTGGAGAAGGACTTCGGGGTGTTGGTCAATGAGAAAATGAACATGAGCTGGCAGCGAGTGCTCGCAGCCCAGAAAGCCAACTGTATCCTGGGCTGCTGCAAAAGGATTGTGACCAGCAGGTCGAAGGAGGTGATCCTGCCCCTTTGATGTGCTCTCAGGTGACCTCACTTAGAGTACTGTGTGCAGTTCTGGTGTCCTCAACATAAAAAGGACATGAAACTGTTGGAACAAGTCCAGATGAGGGCCACAAGGATGATCAGGGGACTGGAGCACCTCCTGTATGAAGATAGGCTGAGAAAGTTGGGTCTGTTCAGCCTGGAGAAGGGAAGACTGTGTGGAGACCTCATAGCAGCCTTCCAGTATCGGAAGGTGGGCTATAAGGATGCTGGGGAGGGAATCTTCATTTAGGGCTGTAGTGACAGGAGAAGAGGTGACGGGTTAAAACTTAAACAGGGGAAGTTTAGATTGGATATAAGGAAGAAGTTCTTTACTGTAAGGGTGGTGATGCACTGGAATGGGTTGCCCAAGGAAGTTGTGAATGCTCCATTGCTGGTGGTGTTGGACAGAGCCTTGGGTAGCATGGTTTATTGTGAGGTGTCCCTGCCCATGGCAGGGGTGTTGGAACTAGATGATCTTAAGGTCCTTTCCAACCCTAACTATTCTATGATTCTATGACCCTTATTATCTGCACTTTTATTAGGAAAAATGCCTGCCAAAAAAAAGGTATCATTTACATTGGTTTTTTTTGCGTTTGTGTGGGTTTTTTTTCTTTTTTGTGATAGTCCATTTAATTCCTGACAGAGAATATTGACATGAGTTCCCTGAAATTAGAGATGAATGGGAGTTGTACATTCTTGAGGCATATAAAGAAAGACGTTACTAGTCTGTGCTTATGCTTCACAGTCAGAAGGTAGCTTTCTCATGAGCTTTGAGGTGATCATCTTGTCCACTGATCAGAAGGTTTAAGTTTTTTCTTTTGTTCTCTCTTAAAACCTTATCCTAAACATTTAATATAATGTAAAATTTTTAATATAGAAATGGTTTTACTTGGTCTACATCTCTGAAGGGCCATGTCTCCATCAGTCCATTGCCCAGCAGCTGCAATATCCCACAGCTATCAGGGATATCTTCAGCTGTTTACCAAAAGTAAAAGCTCCTGATCCAGCTGATGAAACTGACAACTCCAAAGGCAAATGCAACCTGATAAAGAGAAGGAGATTTTAGCCCTCAGCACAAATTAAATCCCTATAGCATTCCCAGGCAGTCATCTTCATCCTGCAAGAGGAAGCTCTCCTGAAGAAGAAAAAGGCATAAAATTTCCAGTGATGTTTTCAGGATTCTGGAGACCAGAGGATGAACTCAGAAAGCTGATTTCTTACAAACCAAGTGAGAGTCTGATGGTATAGGATGGGGCTGCAACTTCTCTTGTCGCCTGAGCTTCTGATGAGAGCACAAGTCCATGGCTGAGGGTGAGTGGATTCTTTGAAACTGAAGGATCATCCTAAACAAGCAAAGGAAGGATATCCCAAAGGACTTACAATAACATTAAATCAAGTAACAGAAAATATCCCTTATTGCTTGGAGATGTTTCAATTCCCTGGCAACTGATTTTTTTTAATAATTTTTAAGGTCTAAACATTAGATTATTCATTAAGAATCCTAATGTCCCTGAATTTAGTGTAATATAGGCATTTATTTGCCATTGTAACCATTGTACTTTTTTTTTCCCCATTTTTTTTTCTTCAATTCAAGAACACTTTTAACCTGCAAAGCTAGGTAAGAAACTGCTGCACTGAATGATGATCTTTGTCCACTTGGACCACATAAAGGAGGGCCCATTTCTATTAATAAATTCCTGTTTCACTTCTATCCAGACTCCATCTCCACTAAGTACATCAGCAAAAGGATGTATGCACAAAACACAAATCTAGAAAAATTAAGGATAAAACATCACATTTCATAAATAACTGGGTTTTTTTTAAATGTTATTTATTCCTTGTATTCTCTCACTCTCGGTCTCTCTCTCCCCTATTTTTTTTCTATGTTTATTTTAAAACCCTCAAGATTTTTTTTAAATTATATTAAAACCAGCAACACTAAGTTCTAATGTTTATCCTAATGCAGCATTTCATACCCTGAAAAAGAAGTCTTTTTATTCCAAGATAACATTATCTATGGTTTACAAAATGATTATGATGATTGTTTGGAGGGTTTGGCTTTGGAAATCTAGCCTTGACACACATTAATTTTATGGAAAAATAAATTTACCTCAATTGGCTCTTAATGTCATCTGAAGAAGGGAACTATGTAAAACTAGCTGCCAGACACAGAAATAATCTCAGTTGAAACAGAGTATATTTCTTAATGACATAGAAGTGACATGAAACTGCCTTTTGGGTAGTGCAAGTATTTAACACATCTTATTACTACCTGGAATACATTTCAGATGGGCTTTAGAGAGAACCTATGAATTCTTCTCATACATTCAGTACCATGACCTAATATTCTCAAGATGCTAGCAGAAAACAAGACATATTGTGCTGGGGGGGGAAGCGGTTGGAGTGCTTTACAGTATCAATACAACAAATCAACTGAAATAACAGCTGTACTAATTGAAGACAAGCTTAGAAAGCTGGCACTTGTGTAGCTTTTTCAAAATGCCAGGGGACTCAGCTAATTACTACATGTTGTCATGGTAAGAGCAGCCAGGTCATGTTATCAAGCCCTTTGTTGTCCAGTGGCAAAGAAAATAATGGGGGGAAAATACTCAGTGCCTGAAAAAAAGGCTGTGGGCAACAGATACCAAGTCCAGCTCCTTCCCCTCCTAAGTTCCGGACTGGTATCAGAAGCAGGAGAGCGTTATTCACACCTCACAATTAAGCCCCAGGCATTTGGAGTCTCTCTCTCTTTTTGGATTAGATTTTAAGCAGTTTTTAAAGTGACTCCCTCTCAGAATGAAGGATTCTGCAGCTTGGTCATGTGGACATTTTCAGTCTTATTCTGCTCAGTCTGCTCAAATTAAGGAATCAGAACATCTCTTTCTAATGAGAGTGTTGTCCCTGGAATGCCACCATTGGCGATGATAGGGACACTTCCTGTTTGGAAGCACTCTGCCAATCTCCATCCTCAACAGTCTGATCTTCTTCTAACTCAAGGGGGCTAAAGATAGGTGAAAGAAGTGAAGCTATCCCAAAGTAAGAGCTCCTTCAGATTAGGATCAAGTTCTAGCAAATTCACCAAAGTCAAGGACAGACATGGGAAACAACTGCAGATAGCATTCAGCCTCACAATAAGACACAAAGTCACCATCAATATTGGGGGAGCAACAATACAACTTGAACACATTTTTCTTTACCCTGAATCTTTTTCCTGAATGCTCAAAATTTATTGTGTGTCTTCTAAGTATTGCCTGGCCTTTTGGTTTCTTAAGAGGAAAGTAAAATTTGTCATCACTGCACTCCATTTACTTGAAATCTCATGCCCACAAAAGACAGAGACATGTTGTGCCTTTGTTTTGACATATCAGCAATGGCATACACAAATCACAAGCTTTAAATTTCCACAATCACATGCTCAATAACCAGCCACACTGATAGTAGAGCAATCTCAAAATGAAACTGCGTTGTTCATCTGGGAGCTCGATGATATCCCTTATAAATCAGGATTGGATTGGATTGGATATAAAACATGGCTTCTTGCACATGTCACACACATTTGGTCTGCAAAAGCATTGACCATAGAATCATAGAATCATAGAATCGTTAGGGTTGGAAAGGACCTTAAGATCATCTAGTTCCAACCCCCTGCCACGGGCAGGGACACCTTACGCTAAATCATATCACCCAAGGACTTGTCGAACCTGGCCTTGAACACTGCCAGCAATGGAGCATTCACAACCTCCCTGGACAACCCATTCCACTGCCTCACCACCCTAACAGGAAAGAATTTCCTTCTTATATCCAACCTAAACTTCCCCTGTTTAAGTTTTAACTCGTTGCCCCTTGTCCTGTCACTACAGTCCCTAATGAAGAGTCCCTCCCCAGGATCCCTATAGGCCCCCTTCAGATACTGGAAGGCTGCTATGAGGTCTCCACGCAGCCTTCTCTTCTCCAGGCTGACCAGTTCCAACTTCCTTAGCCTGTCTTCAAACGGGAGGTGCTCCAGTCCCCTGATCATCCTCGTCACCCTCATCTGGACTTGTTCCAACAGTTCCATGTCCTTTTTATGTTGAGGACACCAGAACTGCACACAATACTCCAGGTGAGGTCTCACAAGAGCAGAGTAGAGGGGCAGGATCACCTCCTTCGATCTGCTGGTCACAATCCTTTTAATGCAGCCCAGGATACGGTTGGTATTCTGGGCTGCGAGCTCACACTGAATCCGGCTCATGTTCATTTTCTCATCAACCAACACCCCCAAGTCCTTCTCCACAGGGCTGCTCTGAATCTCTTCTCTGCCCAACCTGTAGCTGTGCCTGGGATTGCTCCAACCCAGGTGTAGGACCTTGCACTTGGCATGGTTAAACCTCATGAGGTTGGCATCAGCCCACCTCACAAGCGTGTCAAAGTCCCTCTGGATGGCATCCCTTCCTTCCAGCTTATCAACCAAACCACACAGCTTGGTGTCATTGGCAAACTTGCTGAGGGCGCACGCAATCCTACTGTCCATGTCAGCAATGAAAATGTTAAACAAGATCGGTCCCAACAGCGATCCCTGAGGGACACCACTCATTACTGGTCTCCAGGCGGACATTGAGCCATTGACCACAACTCTTTGTGTGCAGCCATCAGCCAGTTCTTTATCCACCAAGTGGTCCATCCATCAAATTGATGTCTCTCCAATTTAGAGACAAGGATATTGTGTGGGCTAGTGTCAAACGCTTTGCACAGGTCCAGAGAGATGACATCAACTGCTCTACCCATCTCCCTCAGTTCCGTAGCCCCATCATAGAAGGCCACAAAATTGGTCAGGCAGGATTTCCCCTTAGTGAAGCCATGCTGGCTGTCACCAAGCACCTTGTTGTTTTTCATGTGCCTTAGCATGCTTTCCAGGAGAATCTGCTCCAAGATTTTGGCAGGCACAGAGGTGAGACTGACTGGTCTGTAATTCCCTAGGTCATCCATTTTCCCCTTCTTGAAAATGGGGTTATACTTCCCTTTTTCCAGTTGTTGGGAACTTCACCTGACTGCCATGATTTCTCAAATATGATGGCCAGCGGCTTCGCAACTTCATTCGCCAGCTCCTTTAGGACCTGCGGATGGATCTCATCAGGACCCATGAACTTGTGCACATTCCGATTTTTAAGATGATCTCAAACCAGTTCCTCTCCTACAGTGGGCGCAAGCTCTTCATTCTCACAGTCCCTGCATCCATCTGCCTTCCAAGACTTGGGTGCTTTGGTCAGAGCCTTTGCCAGTGAAGACCAAGGCAAAGAAGTCATTCAGAACCTCAGCCTACTCCAAACCCTGTGTACCCAGTTCTCCAGAGAGCTTCCTGAGGGGGCCTACATTCTCCCTAGTCTGTTTTTTATTTGCTATGTACCTGTAGAATATCTTCCTGTTATCTTTAATACCTCTAGGTAAGTTTAATTCTGACTGAGCCTTAGCTTTCCTAACCTGGTCCCTAGCTTCTCGGACAATATCCCTGTACTCTTCCCATGCCACCTGTCCTTGCTTCCACGTATTATAAGCCTCTTTTTTCATTTGAATTTTCCTCAGCAGCTCCTTATCCATCCAAGGAGGTCTCCTGGCCCTCCTGCTGCACTTCCTTCTAGTCGGGATGCAACACTCCTGAGCTTGCAGCAGGTGATCCTTGAATAGCAACCAACAGTCTTGGGTCCCCTTGCCCTCTAGGGCTATATCCCATGGAACCTTCCGAAGCAGGTTCCTGAAGAGGCCAAAGCCTTCTCTCTTGAAGTCCAGGGCAGTGAGCTTGCTGCATGCTCTTCTCACTGTCCTGAGGATCTCAAATTCGACCATCTCGTGATCGCTGCATCCAAGGCTTCCCTGGAGAGTCACATTTCCAACGAGCCCTTCCCTGTTGGTGAGCAGGAGGTCAAGCACGGCACCTCTCCTTGTTGGCTCCTCTATTTCTTGCAGAAGGAAGTTGTCTTCTACACAATCGAGGAACCTCCTTGCTTGCTTGTGCCGGGCTATAGCATCCTTCCAACAGATATCAGGGTGCTTGAAGACACCCATGAGAGCAAGGGCCTGCGAGCGTGAGGCTTTTCCTATCTGTCTATAGAGTGCTTCATCCGCAGGGTTTTTTTTGACCATCCATTCTACTTTCTTGCCTCTTTGTTTCTGAAGAGTTATGCTGCTTTGGGGGGTGAAGGTGGAGCAAGGGAAGGGAAAATTTATGGGTTATGAATATTGACAGAGGAGATATTCTTTGTTTACTGAAGTCGTGTTTACATAAAAGCTCTTCACAGGCAACATGTTAAGTCTAGAGGTCCTAAACCAGTGTCAGTGAGCTGTCTGGGTGTTTTTTCCCATGTATTGCTCTGCTATTCTGCCAACAATAGGGACCTATTAACATTTGGCCCTTCAAGTTAGCACAACCCAAGCCTTGGTGGTAGGACGTCTGCCCAATATGTAAAATAATGGAATGAATAGATTCCTTGAAAACAATGATAACAAGACCTGGCTGAGCTAACTGTGACAGCATGTGGTAATTTTCCAGCCTGCTAACCCTGTAAAGAGAGCTGGAGCACAAAGCTTAGAATGCAGGGTAAGTTGGTTTGAATGGCTGCAAACAAGGGCAGAATATCTGATGATGTCATACACACCATTTGACAGATGGGGTAGGGTTTTTGTTTGTATTGTTTTGCTTTGTTTTAAACTTGAACTTAACTGTTTATTTTTCCAACATATTTACAGACGATGGGTACAATGCGGAAAGCCACACCTGCTTTAAAAACATGTCTTGGAAGGGTTGCCATGTGCTAGGCTTAAGAAACAATCTTATTTCCTGGTGAAAAATTGTCTCGATTGTTCACTGAATGCTCTGGGAATGGCAGGATAAAGTTGCTATAGCATGATTCATCTCTGTATTCAGCCCTGGGACTGTGTTTTGAATTTCCCCCCTGAATCCTAATACACACTTTGAACAGCATAAATAAGTATTATTATTGTCTCAGTCTAGTCGTTACATCAAAGAAATAGACAATCAGAGATGTCTAAGTGAGTTGCTAATATAGGTTTGTTGACCAGCAATAAAATGGGTTAAAATAGGTTCATTTGACTATGACAGAATTGGTGTGTGTTTACAAGACCACAAAACTCTAAATACACTTTAGACACTGTGAACACATTTGAAAATAAACATATGCTAACATAGTTGTGTACTTCCAGGAGCATGTTTGAAAGTTTACATAAATATAGGCTGGGAAGAGGTGATACAGCATAATTGATTGTGTATCACCATCAATATAGTTTCTTTACAGTTGAATAAACAATAAAGGACAATTCCAGTCCTGTGGTTGCAGTTGTAACAATAGTATCGGTATAGAACACACTTCTGAAAATGGATTAGACTTTTTATATGCCCCAAGGGAAAGATGTTACGCAGAAATTTTGAAGATATTCCAATTGCATCTTTCTCTCTCCCTTCAAGTGTTATTTATCCTTTTTTCTGTGAGCTTTCTGAGCCAGTGCCGAAAGCACTGTGAAATAATGACAATAGGAAGAAAGTAGAGGTACACTGTTAAAAACGAAACATATGCTGATTACAGTGGAATTTTGTCTAAGATTGACACAAGTAGCCAAAGTAAACACAGGCAATATTTTAAAATTATTTAACACAGCCTGAATAAACAAACCAGAAGGACAAACATTAAGGACCACATTTTTCTACTTGCTTTCAGCATAATTTTTCAAGCAGAGAATCTCTTGAGATTGTTTTTAACACTGCTTGAAATTATCATTATCAATTACGTGTATTATGTCACTGCCTTTTCAGCAGCTGAGGATTCAGTCCCCATTTTATTAAACACAGTACACGCAGTACGAGGCAGTATCTGAATCAATGAGTTTTCAGTGTAACACAAATTCAATACAGAGACATGCAAAAGGTTTCTCCACATAGCCATTAAATCCCTTACCTCCACAGTATGATTTTTTAGCCACAGCCACTGTATTTAGAAAGAGGAAAAGGAGTCTGACCATCTCATATGTAACTTGAAAGGTTGTTTTTACTGCTAAGAAATTTCTTTCTGACTCCGTTCTATTGTACTCTACTAGGAATGTAAGGAACGTATGTGACATTGAAACTTCAGTGACCAGAGAGAATACCAGCATGAAATACATGGGGTTTCTCTACCACCAATTCTTAGGCTTTAAAAATATTTCCAAATTTCCTCAAGCTTTGCCTTTTTATTGCTCCTTGCTTTACAGGAACAATTCTTCCAAATTATGGAAAGCTATGGGAGGTTTGCCACCTTTTGTTGGATACCTAAAATCAAGACTTTTCCACCCAGAAGGGATCTCTCCTGATCAGCAAAATTCTGACTTAGAGAATGTTCTCTTCAGATAATGATTTTTTTTTTTTTTTTTTGTGAGTACCTTGGAAGAGGGTAGCCTGCATCAAGTGCAGCAGACTTAACCAGATGTCAGGGTTTCCTTCATGCGTGCATCCCAAAGACTCCTAGAAAGCCTTGAAGCATGAGAGCATCATTCATTGACAGAAAGTCATCTTTTTCAGGTGAAGAACCCCTGCAACTATTTGCAGTGAAAAAAAAAAAAAGAAACAACAAAACAAAAACATAAAACTGAGCTATGGGAACTGATTGCTTAGATTTACAAGCTGGGTTACAGCTCTGGGAATACAACAGTGATGTCAGTTTGCACAGCATTCTGATGAAGAAAGAACAGTGTGTCTTGACTTATGAGACATGAAATATTTCACCATGAAAACATGTTGTCGTGGTTTAAACCCAGTCAGGTAACTCGTTCACTCACTCCCCCCCCTTCTTTCCCTCCCCCTACTCCCGGAGGGACGGAGAGGAGAATCAAAAAGAATGCAACTCCCATGGGTTGAGATAAGAACAGTTTAGTAACTAAGGTATAACAGAAATCACTACTGCTACCACCAGTAATAACAATGATAAAGGAAATAACAAGGGAAGAGAATAAAACACCTCACCACCAGCTGACCGATAACTTGCCCCCCCAGCCCTGACCAAGCACCAACCCATACCTCCTCCAATCCTGCAGTCTCCCAGCCCTTCCGGGTAACTCCCAGTTACCTCCTGGGCATGACGTGCTGTGGTATGGAATACCTCTTTGGTCAGTTTGGGTCAGGTGTCCTGTCTCTGCTTTCTCCCGGCTTCCCCTCCTCCCTGGCAGAGCATGAGCCTCACAAAGTCCTTGGCCAAACCAAAGCATCATTGTTAACAGCTCTGTTCCTGAGCCAAAAGTCAAAACACAGCACTGCACCAGCTACCAAGAAGGAGAAAAATGACTGCTACTACTGAACCAAGGACACACGTGAAGCAGAAAACGACTCATCAAATAACAGCTGATAACTTAAAAAAAAAAAAGTCTATATTTTGGGGAAATTAATATATCAAGTCTTAAATTTTTATTAATTGGATTAAAGAACACTCTGCATTATTACAATGAATTTTGTTATACTTAGTAATCTTTCATGGTAATAATTAAGTAAAATATAAGGTATAACTAAATACTCTCCCTTAAATGTAGGAAAATTGAGTTACAGCTTGTGCAAAGAGATTTAATATAACAAGTTTATCATACAATCATAGAATGGTTTGGGTTTGAAAGGACCTTAAGATCGTCTAGTTACAACTCTCCTGCCATGGGCAGGAGCACCTCACACTAAACCATCTCACCCAAGGCTCTGTCCAACCTGGCCTTGAACACCGCCAGCAATGGAGCATTCACAACTTCCTTGGGCAACCCATTCCAGTGCATCACCACCCTTACAGTAAAGAACTTCTTCCTTATATCCAATCTAAACTTCCCCTGTTTAAGTTTTAACCCATCACCTCTTCTTCTGTCACTACAGCCCTAAAGGAAGATTCCCTCCCCAGCATCCTTATAGCCCACCTTCCGATACTGGAAGGCTGCTATGAGGTCTCCACACAGTCTTCCCTTCTCCAGGCTGAACAGACCCAACTTTCTCAGCCTATCTTCATACAGGAGGTGCTCCAGTCCCCTGATCATCCTTGTGGCCCTCATCTGGACTTGTTCCAACAGTTCCATGTCCTTTTTATGTTGAGGACACCAGAACTGCACACAATACTCCGCGTGAGGTCTCCTGAGAGCAGAGCAGAGGGACAGGATCACCTCCTTCGACCTGCTGGTCACACTCCTTTTGATGCAGTCCAGGATACAGTTGGCTTTCTGGGCTGCGAGCACTCGCTGCCAGCTCATGTTCATTTTCTCATTGACCAACACCCCGAAGTCCTTCTCCACAGGGCTGCTCTGAATCTCTTCTCTGCCCAACCTGTAGCTGTGCCTTGGATTGCTGCAACCCAGGTGTTGGACCTTGCCCTTGGCATGGTTAAACTTCATGAGGTTGGCATCAGCCCACCTCACAAGCGTGTCAAGGTCCCTCTGGATGGAATTCCTTCCGTTCAGTGTATCAACCGAACCACACAGCTTGGTGTCATTGGCAAACTCGCTGAGGGCTCACTCAATCCCACTGTCCATGTCACCAACAAAGATGTTGAAACAGACTGGTCCCAGCACTGACCCCTGAGGGACACCACTCATTACTGTTTTCCAACTGGACATTGAGCCATTGACCACATCTCTTTGCATGCGGCCATTCAGCCAGTTCATTATCTACAGAGTGGTCCACTTATCAAATTGATGTCTCTCCAATTTAGAGACAAGGATATTGTGTGGGATAGTGTCAAACGTTTTGCACAGGTCCAGAGAGATGACATCAACTGCTCTACCCCTCTCCATCAGTTCCGTAGCCCCATCATAGAAGGCCACCAAATTGGTCAGGCAGGATTTCCCCTTAGTGAAGCCATGCTGGCTGTCACCAAGCACCTTGTTGTTTTTCATGTGCCTTAGCATGCTTTCCAGGAGAATCTGCTCCAAGATTTTGGCAGGCACAGAGGTGAGACTGACTGGTCTGTAATTCCCTAGGTCATCCATTTTCCCCTTCTTGAAAATGGGGATTATATTTCCCTTTTTCCAGTTGTTGTTGGGAACTTCACCTGACTGCCATGATTTTTCATATATGATTGACAGCGGCTTCGCAACTTCATTCGCCAGCTCCTTCAGGACCCGCATACGGATTTCATCAGGTCCCATGGACTTGTGCATGTTCAGGTTCTTAAGATGATCTGGAACATGATCCTGTCTTACAGTGAGCCTAAGGTCTTCATTCTCACAGTCACTGCATCTGCCTTAATACTTGGGTAGTGTGGTCAGAGCCTTTGCCAGTGAAGACTGAGGCAAAGAAGTCATTCAGAACCTCAGCCTTCTCCAAATCCAGGGTAGCCGGTTCTCTTGATAGCTTCTGGAGAGGGCCCATGTTATCCCTAGTCTGAAGTTTATTTGCAATGTATCTATAGATTCTCTTCCAGTTACCTTTCACATCCCTAGCCAAGTTTAATTCTAACTGGGCCTTAGCTTTCTTAACCTGGTCCCTAGCTTCCTGGAGAACATCCCTGTATTCTTCCCAGGCGGCCTGTCTTTGCTTCCACATTTTATAAGCCTCTTTTTTCCCTTGAAGCTCCTTCATCAGCTCCTTCTCCATCCAAGGAGGTTTCCTGGCCCTCCTGCTGCACTTCCTTTTAGTTTGGATGCAACACTCCTGAGCTTGTAGTAGGTGATCCTTGAATAGCAACCAGCATTCTTGGGCCCCCCTGCCCTCTAGGGCTACATCTCATGGAACCTTACTAAACAGGTTCCTGGAGAGGCCAAAGTCTGCTTTCCTGAAGTCCATGGCAGTGAGCTTGCTGCACGCTCTTCTCACTGTCCTGAGGATCTCAAATTTGAGTGTCTCATGATCGCTACAACCAAGGCTGCCCTGGAGCATCACATTTTCAATGAGCCCTTCCCTGTTGGTGAGCACGAGGTCAAGCATAGCACCTCTCCTTGTCAGCTCCTCTATTACTTGCAGAAGGAAATTGTCCTCCACACAATCGAGGAACCTCCTGGATTGCGTGTGCCAGGCTGTACCATCCTTCCAACAGATATCAGGGTGGTTGAACTCCCCCATGAGGGCAAGGGCCTGTGAACGTGAGGTCTTTCCTATCTGTCTAAAGAGTGCTTCATCCACAGAGTCCTCTTGTTCAGGCAGTCTGTAACAGATCCCCACAGTAATGTCTCTCATCACTGTTCTCCCTTTAGCCTTGACCCACAAACTCTCTGTTGACTGCTCACCTGTCCCCAGACAGAGTTCCATACTCTCCAGCCTATCACTGACATAAACAGTAACTCCCCCTCCCTGTCTGCCAGGCCTGTCTTTTCTAAAGAGCCTGTAACCTTCCATTTCAACACTCCAGTCATAGGAGCCATCCCACCATGTTTCTGTAATGTCAATTATATCATATCCCCGTAGACATGGACACATCTCTAATTCCTCTTGTTTGTTCCCTATCTTATGTGCGTTTGTATAGAGGTGCCTGAGCCGAACTCCAAATGAAGCTGACTCATTGGCTGGAGCAGCTGGAATTCAAGTGTTTGGATTCAAGAGGTGGGTTGGTTTCAAGTGTTCTGAACTGAAGGGAATAAAACAACTGCAGAAGAGCTCTCACTGAATTTGGTGGGATTGGGACCAAGGAATATCACTAGCATTCATAAATTCACAAGAAAGGCCATTGGAGGGCATACATGGCATACAGGGCATTCAGCAACTTCTGAGTTCTTGTCCCTTCACCACCTTCCATTCCCTTTACAAAAACGGTGTCCAAATAGTTCAGCAAAGTATGTGAAAACAACATAGACTTTATCTACATGACCCATTGTAACTTATTAGGAGCTGTCTATGGTATTAGATATTTTCTATCACACTACATTAATATAGAATTTTAGCATTTGATTGCCCTAATAAGATACGATCTTGCAATCATTTCAAGGAATTTTCATATCAGATTAGTGAAAACAAAGGTTAACACACTCAGATGCCAGATGTAAACTACTAATCAAACATGATGACTGTTTTCAAGCTTTGCTCATGTATTAATGTTTGTCTTTCCCATTTCAACATTTTGCTCCAATTTTTCATTACTGGACTTGGAGATTTAGTGCATTATTGCTCAGTTTTTGAATGAAACAAGTAAAGTGTGATGTATCATTGTAGCAGTCAATTTTTTGTTATCAATCTTTTACAAAATAAACGGCTCTGATGAAAAGAGTGATGGCTACTGTGAAAGATTGTATGAGAAAAAAGTCACAAAGGATGTAACGAAACTGCTGAAACTTTTTTAGGATGTAGATCAAGAAGAATTCATAGAGATGTTTTTGTAATGATAAAGCAATTGCCTCAAAGAAGTGGTGAAAACCCCTTTATATTATACAATTAACATTAGACTGAAAAAAACCACTACAAGTTGCTGTCTAGGGAATAATCCTGCGCTAGGCAGAGAGAGAACCTGGTTGTTTCTATCTTCACTCTCTTAGATGCTACTATTAAAGATTGGCTTGGAAGATGAAAGACTAATGGTATTTAATGGATTGCTGAGCTCTTGCCTGATTGCTACATGTATTTTTTTTCTTTCAGAAATTAAATAATTTAAAAAGAGAAGAAAAGGAGTGTTATATAGCTTCTGATATTTTTTTCCCTCTAGTCACAGTAGTTTAAAAAGAGTGAAACAATGCCCTTTCAGAGTCTGCACCAAAGAAAAGAATCAGTGATAATGCAAGTGGTCAAAATGCAGCATGCCTATATTTGTGAAAGCTGTTCAGATGAAAATTTAGTCTCTATTAACTATTTTTTCCTGAATTCCATGTTGTCCTTCAAGTTTGCCCTTCCTTCTATTTTTAATTAGAACCCAATAATTTTTAAGCCGTTTTTTAAAAAAATCTTGTGTGTAAGGAAAACCTTGAAAGGATTTGTGGGAAAAGAGATCATATGTGGTCAATTGGGAAAATCCATAGTCATATCTCACAATCCTCTCAGTACCCTTTCTCACTAAGAATGCACATTTTTTTGAGCTAACAAAAGATCTGACTTATCCGGGGTGGGTTTGGGGGTATTGTGGTACTGTCTGGAACTGGAAGAAGAAAAGGAGGCAGTGGTGAGAGAAATCCGGGCTTGTTACAGCATGATACAAACTAATATGTAAAAAGTAGTATTTCAGGTTTTGCCTTGAGCTTGTGCCATTTCCATGACTCTTGCCTTTGAAAAGGGCAGACTAGAAGTAGTAGTTCCTGAATTTATTACTGCAGTGAGCAATTAATGTAGACTGAAAGGGTACTAATTGCAACAGACCTTGAAACCTTGAAAGCCTTGAAGAGAAGCCTGCGTTGGAGACCACATAGCAGCCTTTCAGTATCTGAAGGGGACTTATAAGGAAGCTGAGAGGGACTCTTAGTTAGGGACTGTAGTGGTAGGACAAGGGTTAAAACTTGAACAGGGGAAGTTTAGACTGGATATAAAGAAGAAGTTCTTTATTGTAAGGGTGGTGAGGCACTGTAATGGGTTGCCCAAAGAAGTTGTGAATGCTCCATCTCTGGCAGTGTTCAAGGCCAGGTTGGACAGAGCCTTGGGTGACATGGTTTTAGTGTGAGGTGTCCCTGCCCATGGCAGGGGTGTCGGAACTAGAGGATCTTAAGGTCCTTTCCAACCCTAACTATTTTATAATTCTATGATTGTATGATTGAGACCCATCATTCTTGCTGTTTTTTTAATGAACAAAGTCAATCATATCTCCTCTACCATATGTTCATTCTCAGACTTCATTCCAGCTCATGTAAGTGAGATCTCAGCAATATTTTTGGCATATTCTGGTCTGTTTCCTCATCTCTCTAGCTATGATCCCTTCATTGACCTTATTCAGGGAAGTGGACAATTTAATTAGTTTCACAGCATCCTGGTCTTCTAAGTGTCTTCTGTATGCTTTTTTTGCATATGACATAAATTTGCTGTCATTGCTTCTTGCCTTTTTTCTTGGGAGTTTCCTGCTGTGTTTGTTCATCTGAGCAGCGTTGGCTTCACAAGGTGCTTGCCCACCCGCAGACTTTCGAAGCCGTAAACTGCATAAATGGCAAGTCTTCCTCCTCGATGAATGTCAGTAGCAGTATCTACATGTTAGCCTCAGACCAGAGCGTTTACAGGAAACTTCTGAAACAACCTAGGAATGTAGTAGACAACCTGAGATGAAAACGCCTGTGGCAAAGCAACTGCTCTTGCTGCATGCCGTGCTGCTCATGAAGGTGAGTGGCCCCCAGTAATCTGGGTTCCCTTGTGCTGCCAACTGCACAAAATAGAGCCTTTACTGTCCCACTGCAGGTGCTGATCATTACACTACCATCTTTGTTACGCAAAAGCTTTCCATCCACACCAACAGGACAGCAGGCAAAGGGTGAAATTCCAGCAATTAGTCTGGTTCCATGCCACGCTAGAGATTAGAAATTGTTGGAGATGATAATGCTTGGAATAAGTGTCCCCGTTGACGTGCCTGTGCGTACTGCTTCAGCCAGGCCTGCTCTGTTTGACATTAGGAGTTAACATGACATACTTCATTTTTAATGTCCATTAAATGGACATAATAGCACAGTACCCCCTGCAGAGGTGTTGAGAGGCTCAGCTAATTATTGCGCACTTGCAAAATGCTCTGAAATTGCAAAATGAAATCTACCATTAAAGTGCAAAGTATTACCCTCATGCAGCAGTCAGAGAGCTGTCTCAGTGAAGCTACAGATTTCTTACCAGTGTGATCCAAGTCTGTCAGCTGAAGGAAGAACATGAATGTTTAAACATTTATTTAAATATTAAACCACAGGTCTTCAAAACCTTACTCATGACTCCACTGATGTCTGAAGTGAATTCTAGGCATGTGCTAGTATGAATCCAGAGTCGTGTCATAAAGGAAATTCTTTTCCTAACATGCTGGGGATTTGGATGGCAACTGGAGAGAATCCAGTTCTTCGCTTTTCACCTCTGTCCCTCTCCAGAAGAACATTTGGAATTGTACTTATTTCCTGTCTTAAATCTACTATAAAAAACAAAACCAAAAAAATACCAAAACAGCCAAAACCTGACAGCTATATTTTTTAAACTTTTTTTTTAAATCCAGACTAACCCATTCAAATATTAATACTCACACTCACAGAATCACACAGTGATTTATAAAATAATGTTTGTTGTGTTCTATTTCTCTGTACCCTGATTTCTGAGTCTTCTTGAAGCACAAGATTTTACCAAGAATTTCTTTGGAGCTATGAAGACCAGAAGTCTGTGTTTTAATGCAAGCTGAGATTCTTACGCAATTTCCTGACACAGGTAGTTATTGGTTTACTCAAAACACCATATGCTATGAAAAGTATGATGAAATTGCAAGAATTGGTACACTGAAAAAAAGTCAGCAGGGAATCATTGCTGCATAGAAATTTTCTGTATACTTAAGTTACGTATTACTAGTGTCAGCTTTTGGGTTCTTCTTGTAGAACTGTCACACCAGTTCAGGGAGAAGCTACATTTGCATCTAACACTAATATAGCACCTTTTCGATATTGTCTGTGAGAACAATGTTTTATTTGGAAAGTAAGAAATGTATTTTGTTATTATGGTGCTTGGAATAGTCCTAAGGAGCACACATGTGGAAGTAGACACATTTCAAAGGAAGAATCCCCCATTAGAAGATAACTGTTAAGACTAATAATTTTTTATCAATTAGAATTCCTTAAGGAAAGGAGCCAGGAGTCTCCATTAATAATATTAGCAGCAGTTGGAACACCACTTGTCTAGAGACAGTTAATGCTTTTTAGGAAAAATGTTAACTGTTTAAAGAACAATTTTGAGAGGAAGGAAAAGTAAACATAACTTTTGGTACTACTGTAATTTCTCCAGCATCAAGGATTTCAAAACTTTGGTTCTTAAATATTTTTGGAGTGAAGCTTTTTCTTCCAGTGTTTTTGTTTTGTGTCCATTCTATTCTGTTCTACTGTGTATTACACCACACCACACCACATTGCACTAAACCATGATATACCACATTTCATATTATGTAACTCTGTTATTCCATTGGTTGTAATTGTTTGTTATTAGTTTGCAATTAGTTTTATTTTTTCATTTTTATTTACAATCTATTTAATATTTTTATTTAACATTATTTATCTTAATTATATAAAAGTAAGCATTCATAATAAATATAAAATATAATGAATATAATGAATATGAACTATAATAAATATCTAATATTTATTTAATTGCAAATGTTTGTACTTAGTTGTAATTGTGTGATTAGTTGTAAGATAGACCTATTTTAACTAGGAGAAATCAGTACTTCCTGTGCTTTGATTTAAATAGATTAGCTTTACTTTCTGTCAAGGTCTGAGAAACCGTACTTGGAACTATACCTTATGCTTCTGCAGCAAGATCTATTATCTAGGCTTCAGAGATGTGGATGGGACAACTTACAGAGAATTTTTTTTTTATCCTAGTAAATACATAGAGATCTCAGAGATGCACATGTCTCTTCTTTATTTTTCTGTCTACTCTAGTCTGAAAACTGGGACTTGCCCAGTTCCCTTATCAGTAAAGTTTGAGAAATCATAAGTAAGTTCTTCGTGTCTGTTTTACTGGGGTGATCCCATATTGCCCACTGAATCCTGTCCAGGTGAAGTAGCTATTGAAAAAACTCATCAGATTAACTATATCTCTCACTGCTGATTTCATTTCTTTTCTGTAATTCAGTCAAAATTCCTCAGAAAATTACCAGTAAGTAAAATTTTTACCCATTTGTTATTCTCAAATAGAAGGGTCCTTTTAGGTCCCTAGCTAACATACTTAGGCATAATCTTGTGCCTTCCATATTTATCTTGAGAACCCTTGGTTATTTTTTTGTTGTTTTTTTTTTTATTGACATATGCTGAAACTCAAGTGGCACATGTTTTCATATAGATTTTTTTTTTGTGTAGCAGGTAGGGGAAAATTAAAGAGCCATGACTGAGCTCAAAAGTAAACTAGACAGTAAGCATTAGAGCTTTAGGAAAGATTTTGAAAGAAAGAATAAATTGAAAAGTATTAGGAGGTATTAGTAAATGGAAGGTGAACTGAAAAGGCAATATGGTTTCCCTAAAAGTAGCCTTTTGACAAAATAACTGGAAATGTTTAGAAATTTTGGTTAAAGTTATACTTAAGGGAAAATTAAAGCTAGATATATAGATATATAGATTATAGATAGAGATAGATAAATATAGAGATATAGACAGACATAGATATACATTAGACATAGAAGAGAGAGAATATGTCTGACTTCAGTAAAACATACGATATGTTGCTATAATGTAAATTCTCAGTTCCGCTGCTAAAGTGGAGATTAGTTGAAAAGTGTGACAGAACATGAAGCTGAAAGGAAAGGCAGCAAATGTTTGTACTGAAAGGAGAAGCATCAGACAGGAGGGCAATGAAACTCAGCTTCCTTACAGAATGGTATTCAGTCCGTTTTTCATCAATAGTGACTTAATCATTAGTTAACCTTGGCAACTTGGTAGAAAAAGTAGTTCTGTACTGATGGAAATTTGTGAATGCAACATTGGAAGCTTGAAGCACAACAAGGGAAGTGAGGAATCCTGAAAACTAGAATAATACAAAGTACATACAATTTAAGATAGAGACTGCAGAGACTTTAATTTAGGGATGAATAACAATTTTTCTTTTTTAACTCTTAAAAAATCAGATGATCATTGGATGACTTGAAGCCGTATGAGTTGACATCACCATTGGAAAAGCACAGGTGAGATTTTTCTACCAGTAACAGCCAATCTGCAACACTTTGAAAGGCTCCGGTCACTTCTAGGTGGAAGGGATGAAATCAAACCAGAAGAGACCTCAGAGACTGAGACGAAACAGTAAACAGGCTGTCATGAAAGAAACAAAGAAAACAGCTTTACTTATTTGACCCAGCAAAGCAATAGCAAAAGGGTACATTATTGCCTCTAATTTTGTGAGAGAGGGAAGAGTCCTCTCTTTATTTATGGAAAAAGACAGGACTAGCACAGTAACAAATGGTTAAAAATTGCTATGTCTAAACTGAAAATCAGTTGAAGCTTGTGAAGCATCTGGGCAATGAGCTTCTAGAACTGTAAGAGTTATCAGGAAAGAGATACTTATTAAAATAATCAGATGATGTAATAGCTCCTAATGGTAGACCAAGAGACTATCAGGGAAACTGTCTTACTGTCACTCTACACTCATTTTCCCCTACTTATGTCCTTATCTTTCCTACCCCCAGCTTTTACAGCTTTTTTGACTTGGTGACTTGCAGCTTCTGACTGCCCAGAAGGAGAATGCAGCTTTCACACAATTACCCTAAAATACACTACCTCAGCTGTTATCTCTGTTTTTTATTTCAGAAAACCTAGCTTCAAAAAGAGCAGTGACAATGAAGAAAGAAACTGGGGGGTTGTTGTGTCTGTGTGGAGTAGTATCAATAAATGATACAATTTCCTGAATTATTTGTCCTATAAGAGCATTTATTAAACTTAAAATTTCTTTTTTACAGCTCTGCTTTGGGGTGAATTATTTGAACAGCCAAAGTTTGTGTTAATACTGTTCACTACCTTTGAAGCAGTGTACTGCACTTACAACTACACTATCCAAAAGAAATCTTCTCCATTTGGGTACAAACTGCTTTGGCAGGCAATGCCAAATCCTGCTCTGCATCAGACAGAAAAAATCAGGGATGATTTAAAATTAACACTGTAACTTTGTACATCCTCCCCTCTCATTCATACAAGGATTGTGTCTTTCCATAAAAGGATATCAGCATTTTGCTTTTGTTTGTCGCCTTGACCTAAAGGGGATTTTTTTTTTTTAGGAACTGTGACTAAGAGCTCAGATGGCCAGTGCTGAAACAGTGCTTTCTTGGTCTCAGCATCCCTTCTTTCTTGAACATAATGCTCAAGAATATATTTGCTCACAGCTCAGAAAGCCAGCCGTATCCTGGGCTACATCAAAAGGAGTGTGACCAGCAGGTCGAAGGAGGTGATCCTGCCCCTCTACTCTGCTCTCATGAGACCTCAGTTGGAGTATTGTGTGCAGTTCTGGTGTCCTCAACATAAAAAGGGCATGGAACTGTTGGAACAAGTCCAGAGGAGGGCCACAAGGATGATCAGGGGGCTGGAGCACCTCCTGAATGAAGATAGGCTGAGAAAGTTGGGGCTGTTCAGCCTGGAGAAAAGAAGGCTGCGTGGAGACCTCATAGCAGCCTTCCAATATCTGAAGGGGGCTTATAAGGATGATGGGGAGAGACTCTTCATTAGGGACTGTAGTGGTAGGACAAGGGGTAACGGGTTAAAACTTAGACAGGGAAAGTTTAGATTGGATATAAGGAAGAAGTTCTTCACTGTCAGGGTGGAGATGCACTGGAATGGGTTGCCCAAGGAAGCTGTGAATGCTCCATCCCTGGCGGTGCTCAGGGCAAGGTTGGACAGAGCCTTGGGTGAGATGGTTTAGTGTGAGGTGTCCCTGCCCATGGCAGGGGTGTTGGAACTAGATGATCTTAAGGTCCTTTGCAACCCTAACTATCCTATGATTCTATGATTCTGTGATTCTATATTCTTTAGGTTGTCTTTCTCCTTTTACATCTCCTGGGTAACTGATCGGCCTTTTGCTTGGAAGTCTTTTTGTTTTCCTGGATCTGGTTCTTCACTGACTTGCTTTATTTTTTAGGGTACAAACCTATTGATGTCACCCAGGTTGCGTTGTGTGAAGAGACTAGAAAGTATGTCATGGCATTTTAATCTCTAGTAAATACTTCTGAAGGGAAGATACAAGGGTTCAGAGCAGCCTAGTCTAGTGGAAGATGCCCCTATGCGAGGCAGTGTTGGAACTGGGTGAGTTTTAAGGTCCCTTCCAACCCAAACCAGTCTGTGATCTTTTTAGTTTTTTCTTTATTATGCTGGTGACATTCACTCTGTCAAATCAGTCCCCTCTAATTATTAAGAGCTAGTTCACCTTTATAGAACAGAGCAGAGCAGAAAGTATGCAAGGTTTTTTCCTTTTTGTAAAACTAAGGGAGCCTATGACAATGCAATAAGAAGTTTTTCATCAGTTCATAGGCACACAGTGAAGAAATTACTTTCCTTTGCAGCTTATTAGGGCTCAGACTGTCTGAGACTAGAAGTGTGGAAGATTTTCTGTGCATTATTTGCACATAAATTTAGACTTCAAGTGTCTGCCTCCCACATGGCACACTGGCTTCATGTTATTGACTATATCAGCCTAATAGACATATCAGGACTTACATGAACACATTAGTCACACACAAATTGATAGCAGCTGTGAATGTGTCTTATCATGAGGCTCTGTGAATTTTCCTAGGTTTCCTTTGTCATTTTTACCTATTATGAATTCTGATTTATTATATAATGCAAAAATACATTACTAGATATGATATATAATCTATAACCTATAATCTATAATATATATGACATATGACACATTATATATTCTATAGGATCTATACAATGCATCATATGCAGCACACTATATATCCTATATCTTATTTATTCTGTATTATACATAGTATATCCTACAATATAATGAAATATAATATATATTACGTAAATTATATAAATTGCAATTTAGAATATATTACTTAATTGGCTGTTCTCAGTCCTTTAATATTAGGTTGGTTTTACTTAAGCTAATGTAATTTAGGGTCTGTGTACTTGTGCATACTTCTGACTGTTTATCAGTAGTTATATCAAATTCTATCCTCTCGTTGATTTTATGCAAACTCCTTCCATTATGCCATTCTGAGGCCAGAATTGGGCCCTTTCTTGCATTGCTAAGTAAGTTCTTCTTAGAACTGAATTTACAGCCTGTTTGCAAATGCCTTGGAAATGGTTATGCAGGAGTAAATGCAAGTCTGATTCATCTTCATGCTAATGTACTAATTAGAAGTATTCTCAGGACAGGAAGCTTTAACTCAGGCTTTGGGGCTCAGATGACTTCAATAAAGAAGGTGTGTGTGATGACCTTATGCTGTAAGGTGGATTACTTTAGTCACATCATCACTTTTAATACTTCTTGAT
This sequence comes from Pezoporus flaviventris, assembly GCF_033815535.1. Taxonomy (NCBI): domain Eukaryota; kingdom Metazoa; phylum Chordata; class Aves; order Psittaciformes; family Psittacidae; genus Pezoporus; species Pezoporus flaviventris. The sequence goes on from NW_026892600.1 coordinate 709,447, forward strand.
CATTATTCCAGCTTTTCCATGCTGTGGAGCATGGGCCTCTTTTGAAACCCTTGCAGTGTATTGTGTGGGGGCTCCTGACATGGCTCTCATTGCCACTTGCTTCTGTAGTATCTCCTTGTAAGTATAAAGAGGTATTCCCCAAAATGTTTTCTGGTACTGGGGAGCCTTCTGGCATTTTCCTTGTCTCTGGTGTCTGCAGGAAGGGCTGTTGCCAATGCACATTTAATTTTATGTCTCATATATTTCAATTAACTCATTCCATTTCGGAGTTATTTAGTCTTAATTCAATGTTGATGCTCTGTGTGCAGTGCAGAGGAGGGAGAGCTCTGTTATACAGCATTCTCTAACTCCTTTCCCGTGGATGTGGGGGGCGTCCCTAACTCAGCAGCAAGAGAGGCTGAAGCGGTTATGGTGCCCTGAAGCATCATGAATGAACTGTGAAGATAAATGTATTCCACTCTGTCATTTTCCATATTAGTATGTAACCTTTCTGCCAGACATCATTAGCTGTACTAAGTTAGTGCTGTCTAGAGGCTTTCTTTAAAGTAAATACAATAACTGTACTGAGCTCTCAGATAATGTCACATCCACCCCCAGGTTTAAGGAATTTAACCTACTTTTGTAGGTGTTCTTCCCTAATTTGCAAGTACTCAGGGGTCTTCAGTAATATGAAAGCAAAAATACTATTTTGAGGGAACAAATAATCCATTATTGCCACAAATGTAAGCAATTTGCATAATCAGCAGACTGATCATATCAAAATAGTTGCGCAAATAAAGCAAGCCCAAATTATACATGAAGGTCATGGCCAGTTCCGCATTACAGCCATTTAACAAGTAGTTGGGCTTGCACGGTCATGTGCAAGCGAAGTGCCCTCACTGATGTGTGAAATACTCTTCCAAATTGTGGTCCATCTTCAGTTAGATATCCAAAAAGCACTTGGAAATGATTTTCCTCCCTTGTTGTGAGAGCCAGTTTGAATGACCATCACAAAGGATAACTGATTTTAAGGTGGTAGGAGCTAGGAAGTAGCTAGGACAGGTTCATGTAGATCATCACCTAGAGTCACACAGACATAAAGGCTGGAGGGGACCTTTAGACATTACCTGCTGCACCCTCCATGCAAGACAGGGTCTGCCCTGAGCTGCTTTTTGAATACCTCTGCAACTTGACTATTGTCTCCTGCTGTGAGGTTTCAGGCTGTCTGAGAAGAAAGATCACAGATGCTGACCTTCCTTCCCATTTTTAACAGTTAACACTGAATTATATGTTTTCAGAAGGTAAGATTTCTTGTCTTAGTCTCTGTGAATGCAACTGTTCATATCAAGTTGGATAAACTTTGTGATAAAATAGCAAGACACAATTGTGGCTTCCAGGAGTGATGTTCAGTTGCTCAAATGCAACAGCCATCACCTCACTCTGCAGAAGGTGAAATATCTTGTTTGGTTTTGCTAGTCTGAGCTGGAATAAAGCTTCTTCTTGACCTGGCGTAACCCTGAGCCCATGAGCAGAACACACCAGTCCCAAGATGAGTTTATCATCTGTTCAAAGACAGCAGGGAGCTGGAGCAGCTGCCAAGCTCCCAGTGTGGCAATGGCATAGGATTGGAGGTTGCACTGCCAAGAAGCCTCTGGGTGCCTCTCTGTCTGTCCAAATCTGCATCTGCAGCTATTGTGTAACTTTAGTTAAAGTTACTGTAATGGATCTATAGCTTTCTAGTTCAATTCAAATTTTGCACTTTGTGTGGTAGAACTCCTTTTGGAATCCTCTACTAGTTCATTAGCATTCATTAAAAACAGTGATTTAACATTTGGAGAGATTCAAGCATCATTCAGATAGCATTCTGGGATTTTAGTTATCCAGGTTAATTTTTGTTGGAAGTACTTAGCTGTAGCCACTTCCCATTCTGTCACTTGTTCTTGGCTCTGATCTAGGTAAAGAAATAAATTTTTATGGTGAAATTTCCACTCTAAAAAGGGTTCAATTCAATCTCTGATCAATACAGAGCAAAGCACTGGCACACAGTATTACTAGGCAGAAATACCTTTTTATGAGTAAAGATTGCTAGAGCATTGTTTTTTCCTGCCTCTTCATTCTTTGGCTTTGCAACTTTCCAGTAATATGAGATTTTAGAAAAATTTAGAAGGGGCTGTGGATATATTTTAAATGCCCTGATTTTTATTTAACCTCACTTGCTAATTGTCAAGATGGAGTATGGCATGAAAGAGCCATCTAATTTGGAGATCCTAAACTCTTGTTTTGAAATCATTAGAACAAGTTCACAGTAGGGAAGGGGGAAGGAGTATGTCCACACCTTAGAAATTAGTTTTAGAACAAGTAGCCTCCTGAAAAGGTAAAACATAAACAAGGGCTCAGGCTCTGAACACAGGATATGCATACACCAGCATAAGGGCAGATATAAATACAAGAAATAGAAACTGAGCTAAAGAAAACACCCTAGTTTACTCCTCCTTAGTTGTATCCATCATTCAGGATTAATGGTTAAACAAACCAAAATGACATTAAGACTAGCAGGTAAGAGTGAGAGTGCGGAATAGAATTGTAGCGTTTATACAATATATTTTTTTAAGCTTCAATGAATGTACATATTAAATGAGATCACTTTATCATAATAATCATGTAGACACATTCTGTGAGAACTGGAAAGAGCACCTTCTATGCCACAGTTCCTGGGAAGGTATTATGTTGCTCTGCATATTTGCTATTCCTCTATGAGTCATTTTCAGATCTTTTGGTCTTTGTTCAGATGACACGTAAATCAGACACATGTTCATAATTTCATCACTTATGCTTTTAAAAAATGTGCAATTGCATAATTATCCTTTTAGCTACCATTATTGACTTTTTTGGGCAATACTATATAGTTTGTACAGGCCATTATCACTCCAGAATCTGCACAAATTGTGTGTAAAGTATATGAGAGATATGATAATATATAGAAGATGAGAGAGCAAGAAGGATCAGCATGACCTTCAGTGAATAAAACTTTGAGGAACCTTAAGGGGAAAGTGTCCAAACTGCAGAGCACTACTCCACATGCATGCATATATGTGGCGTACCTTCACCACCAGGTACTGTACCCGGGCAGTGATATCTTGCCACAGTGCAGCAGCCCAGATGGGTTTACCTCTGTGTTGCCAGTTGCTCTGCTTCCATTGCTGCAACCAGCCCCACAGGGCATTTGCCACCATCTGTGAGTCAGCACAAAGTACTGGCCACTTTTCTTGTTCAGCAATGTCTAAGGCCAGCTGGATGGTGTTGAACAGGGCTCTGTAAGCATAGGCCAAGCCCCAGCACATTGCCATGATTTATCCCAATCTGGTATGACCATGACGACAATGCATCTCATTTAAATGTTTTACTAATTTTTCCTGAGTTTGCACTTGTTCAGTGATGAAGTTCCAAAGCACTGGAGGGACCCACTGGCCCGGATACTTGCCTCTACTATTCCACACATCCTGTCACTCATGAGTGTCCAGCCTCGGGGAAAATCTCTTGGTACTCCTATATTGTTGTCTAACCCTAGACATGGCCCAAACCCAACTCTGCTTAACTTTCAAGATCAGACGAAATGGTTGTGGGTAAAACACACTCTGTATCTGTGCCATCACAATCAACAGGCAGGTCTCAAGGGTACCTAAAAGCCATTCAAAACCTTCAGAACTCTCAAATGATGCTGTAAATGGTCTGGTGGGGGAGCTGGGAATGTAAGGAAATGTCTCCTTCACAGGTTGATCACCCTAGGAGGGGAAAAAGGATGTGTAATTGCTAAACACTTCTATTATATACCTCCCAAAGTATAGGGGTGATGACCACACTGGGAATGCAAGCCAGTTCAGTTTCATGATCAACGATTCTATTGTATTACAAGTCATTACCATGAAGTACAATGAAACAAGAATCTTAGCCCAAGGTCCCCAGCAGATAAGCACTAACACAGCAAATACCGGCTGTAAGTAAGGTATGACATGCTGAACATGTGAGATCAACAACTTTGAAAGCCAATAAATCAGCATTGTGATGTGTGACTATTAATCTGAAATAATGAATGGTTATCACAAATACAATTAGACACACTCTGGTCAGATCTGTCATTATCGCAACCCTTCCTGCCCCACACTGGGTGCCACAAAGAACTGATGTGGTTTAAGCCCTAACCCCCCCCCCCCTTCCCAGAGAGATGGGGAGGAGAATCAAAAGAATGTAACTCCCACGGGCTGAGATAAGAACAGTTCAGTAACTAAGGTATAACACAAATCACTGCTGCTGCCACCAATAATAATGATAAGGGAAATAACAATGGGAGAGAATACAACCATTCACCACCCGTTGACCGATGTCCAGCCCGACTTGAGCAGTCATCTAGCTGTTCCCCGTAACTGCCCCCAGTTTATATACTGGGCCTGACGTGCTGTGGTATGGAATACCTCTTTGGTCAGTTTGGGTCAAGTGTCCTGTCTCTGCTTCCTCCTGACTTCCCCTCCTCCCTGGCACAGCATGAGATTCAGAAAGTCCTTGGTCAGAGTAAACATTACTGAGCAACAACTAAAAACATTGGTGTTATCAGTGTTGTTTTCAGGCTGAAAGTCAAAAACACAGCACTGCACCAGCTACTAAGAAGGAGAAAAGTGACTGCTACTGTTGAACCCAGGACAAGTACACACTACCAGTGATGTGTTTCCAAGATACCCTACAAAGACTGTATTTGCATATGTTAAAAAGAAGGAAAAGATAGTGCAATCAAGTATTTTTTAATCCATTTTCCAGAGAAAAAAAAAAAATTTTGACAGGCTCAGAAGGGTATTTCACTGTATTCCCTCTGCCCAACTTTCTGAAAACTTTACAGCGTTGGAAGAAACCTCATTTGGTGAAGGTAAATTATCTGACCTAAAAAGTTTCTCTTTTAAATTTCATGTGTCAGAAGACATCCATCTCATGATAACAACCTCTTAATATGAAGAAAAAAAAAAAATATAGTGGCTTAAATGTAAAAGCTCCAACTGGAAAGACAACCTGCTCTCCTTCCAGATGAAATGAAATATGTTTTGAAATGGAGCTGGACCAGCTGAAGAGCAAATAAAGGTCTTTTCTCATGTTTTGAATTAATTAGCATATTCAGATAAGAGCCAGTGAGCCACGTTTTGCTAGATTTTCTTCTGCAGAAGTACATGTTTAAACATGCATCATTTAAAACAGGGTAGAGTACTGTAGATGTAAAATTTTACATGCTATTTTGCTGTACATGCCACAGTGCAATGACCCATACAGAAAACGAGGTAGCTACTGATGAGTAATATTGCTAAATAATTTTTCTTTTTTCAATGAAAGAATGAACAAAGATGTGTGCAAACACTGAGCATCATGGTCTCCTTAATGTTGAATTTTATGGTCTCCAGCAACCAGGAAGATCACACCAGTGATCCATTCCACAGGCATCCACTGAGGTGTTTCCCACAAATTTGTGCCAATAAACAGAGCTCTTTTGAAAAGTAAAGCACGCTTTCTTTCGGCTGCACTACATCTTCCATTGCACTAAAAACTCTTGGCAGTCAGAAAGAAGTAAGTTCAAAACTTGAAATCCTTAAACTTTGCCTGAAGAACCTAAATACTGGAAAGGGGACCATTGTTAACAAACTTTTCAAAGGCATACATGCTTTGAAAAGTATAAATCTAACATATATGTACTCCACATTACCCTTTTTTTGCCTTTTTTTTTTCCCTTTTACTTGTAGAATAAAGTTTAGCACTGTTTTTATTTGAATTTTTGTGCAAAGAGGCAAAAGACAAGTAAAAGCACATTCATCTTTTCTTTACATTGCAAAATAATTTTTGTCTAAGTTACATATAAGTTATACCATTGAAAATTATATTTTGAACAGGAGTGGTTTGAAGCTGTTTTGATGAGACAGGGAACATCAGTACAGATATAGTTATAATCATTCTTTCATTTGATCCATCTAGAAAATGCCATATTTTTCTCAGACTTCATTCTGTGTTTTCTCCCGTGGTAGGAAATGTAAATCTTCCTATTGAGCTATGTCAGACTGTTGGAAGTTTTCTATTTTCTCACTGTTGTGGATGTCAGGCCTGTTTTTAGTACAATCTGAAGAACAGTGGTATCACTACAAGGAGTGCCTCAACTGTAAACATTTCAGTTTTAATTTTGAGGAAGGGTTTGCATCCAGGAAAACCAAGAGTCAAGATAAAACTGAGCTCCCTGGGATGTCTGGGCAGCTTCTTGTGCTCCAAAGCTGTTTTCAGAGCACTCTGATCTTTCTCCTTCATCCTGATGGTGCAGTGGGTTTTGCATTTACTTAGCAGCTCATGCCATGTCAAAGGCCACTGATCTTTCCACTCTGATGACAAAAAGACTGGAAACAGATTGTGCTTGGAGAATTGGTCCCTGAGACAACAAGAGTGATAAACTGGAAGACTAAACTCCCAGTATTGTCTAGAGTGTATTGTTAACTAACTTTCTTTTAATGCATGATAAAGACAAGCACTTCCATGTACTCTAAAGTCTTCAAAAACAATCAGCTTTTAACAGACCTTGATTTTTTTTTTTCCTTTAAATTAAAATGAAATCTGTAGCTCCTGCAGACTACTCCCTACATTACAGAGCTTCTTGCAGGGCATGATTCACTAAGAAGCTGAAATCCACAGAGGTTAGTGGTCTGGGAAAATGACTTAAAAAATACCAAAAACCACCCCACACCCAAACCAAACCCCCCAAGTGATGAGAATTGCATGAAATGTAGATGCATTTTCAAGTATGACACAGAAGTGGGAAAACATATTGCTGGAAAGGGTGTTAAAAGTATTAATCAATACTTTCAGGGTGTGTTTAGGTCACCTGCCTCTCTCATGCAACTGTGCAGCTTCAGCAACACCTACAGTTTCTCAATGGGAATGGCATGTTTCAGACTTTTCATTCGAATCTAATTCCAAATCAAGTGTCAGTTTAATTTTTGCTGAAAAATTAGAAGCCAGTGAGTGTAAAACACTTTCCAGAGCCTCAGTATTAGTTAAAAATGAGCTTAACCTTTATGATACTTCATATATTACCTTAGGTGGAAATAGCTGACTGGCACAGACTGTTTAGCTATCAGAAGAAAGCTCCATTTTGGCAATAGTGTCTCTGACATGATATTCTTGTTCTTTTCTTCGCTATTTTATTTATTTGCTTAGGTAATTATTTATTCGGAATATGTGCAACCTGTTAGTTTCTTTTCTGATTTCTGGAAGAAGAAGCCATGGGCATTATTTTCTTAAAACAAGCATTTCTTCCTAGAAAGAAATGCAACATTTTGGCTGCCATACTTTCAGAGGTTTTGTCTGCAGCACATTAGGAATTCACACTCAGTACCTGAGATATGCTAACACAGTAACAATCCAGCTCACCACTGAAGTCCTGAGGAACTTTTTCCTTTGATATCTTTGCTGTTTCACACCTAACACAAAGGCACAGAACTCTGCCTTTCTTCCAGTCACTGTGTGACGAATGTAACTGACGCTCCAAATTGCTAACTGGAAAAAATGTTATGCGGCAGAACTCTTCCATGATGGTAGTAACAGTCTGGATGAAGAAACAGACATTAATGCCCTGTTCATCTGCTTATCTCTGAATTTTAGATGCTGCTGCACCTGCTGCTGCAAGGCCTCCAAGGCTGCAAGTGTTCTTATGCTTAGAATACTGTCATGATGTAAAGAAGTGCTGCTGTTGCTCTTACACAGCCTAGCAAATTAAACACTGCATTTTCAGATGTTGCCTGTATGAAAAAAACTGAGCAGCATCTCTTCTGCAGAACAATTTAATAGTTATTACAGGTGAACTATCTATTTAGGATTAAACTTTGCTTTGGGGTAATGGTTTCATTCAAAGGCCACAATAATTATTCCAGAATATGATAATGCTATTAAAAATATTATTCATAAAGGAGGTTATTTCCAAGCCATCAAAATATTCTACACTAGAGATACCACACAGATTCAACCATGTAGGCAGAATCTAGGGACTTGCTTAGAGTCACATGAAATATCTCCTCAGTAATTTCCACATGAAATACTCTCCAAAGTATTTTAGAAATAACATATCTCCATTTCAGGTCTTTTCATTTGAATTAGCCAAAGAGAATGACTTAAGATTAGTGAAAAGATTAGTCATGTTTGATGACAAACTTTCCAGATATGTTTCATTTTGTTCTACACATACTTTCTTCATTGAGAAAAGGAGCTGCATATTAGCTGGTCAGCAACTATGTCTAGGACATTCCTGCGTCTGTGATAAGCTTATCTGTGTATGCAGTTTTCAGTTATTTACATGAATATATTACATTTTGGAAGTTTCTTACTCTTCTGAGCATTTTGTGAATTTCCTTGAGTAACTCCCCCTGCCTCCAGCATACACCTTGTTTGGAGAAAGAATGACAAAGTTGACCTTTTCCAGCTTTGGTTGTGTCCTGGGTTTGTGGATTGTCACTGCACCACTTCTACAATATATGATTTGTTGACTTGCAGGTGAAAAATGCAATAATTATTCTTTAGTCCAGAAGCAAAAATCCACACAGTTCTTCAGTACGTTGAAATTATTGAATTTTCTTATTGATCTCATCTGATGTAAATTTTGACACATCATTTATGAAGGTCACGTGATAATTGCATATATTAGACTGACTTCATTAAAAGCAATACCTGTCTACTGAATTTAACAATTTTTAAAATTTTACTTCAAAATATTTTTTTTCCACATATAGGTCCCAGCTCCTGAAGAAATGCTGTAAGAAATAAAGGGGAAGCATCCTTTCCACAATTAAATCCTCTGCAAAAACATGTTAGAAATAAATTGTTAACAGTATTGGCATTAGTGTGGGTGATGAACTAACGAACTATTTTACTCCTTCTAGTAAAACCAAATGCCAACCCTGTACTATTAAATTCTTTAAGTATAGAATAAAAGCCATGAGTTAGATCCTGATCCAGAGGAGAAATTAATGAGATAATATTGTTTCTATCAATCACCTCTATAATCTGAGATCTACTCTTTATAGGTATACAGCTTTTTTTGAGGCTTAAACATGTAAAACCAGTCAAGTTTCCCACTGTCTTACACAAAAAATTTCACCATGGTTTGCCAGTAAGCTGATGAAATAATGAAACGTAAACCAGAAGTGTTTCTTTTGGAGAAAAAAAATAAACAAATGTATTTCTTCTCAGGATTCTATGCCCTTTTCCCCTTAAACAATATCTGATAGCCAGGGCCAATATGCATGCAGACAAAACATGAACAATTGTGGTTACAATTGTTATGTTAACAACTCACACAAATTCATCAAAGCTATGAGCAGAGAAAAGGTATTAATTAAGGGGCAGTATTACCATACATGAAAATTTGTGAGAGTTTTCAATGAGTAATGAGAAGGGAAATGCTGAAGAAGTATACTGTCGTGGTTTAAACCCAGTCAGGTAATTCGTTCGCTCACTTCCCCCCCTTTCTTGCCCTCCCTCTGCTCCTGGAGGGACGGAGAGGAGAATCGAAAAGAATGCAACTCCCACGGGTTGAGATAAGAACAGTTTAGTAACTAAGGTATAACACAAATCACTACTGCTACCACCAATGATAATAATGATAAAGGAAATAACAAGGGAAGAGAATGCAACACCTCACCACCAGCCGACCGATAACTCGCCCCCCAAGCCTGACCAAGCTCTGCCTGATACCTCCTCCAACCCTGCAGTCTCCCACCCCTTCCGGGTAACTCCCAGTTACCTCCTGGGCATGACGTGCTGTGGTATGGAATACCTCTTTGGTCAGTTTGGGTCAGGTGTCCTGTCTCTGCTTCCTCCTGGCTTCCCCTCCTCCCTGACAGAGCATGAGGCTCACAAAGTCCTTGGCCAAACCAAAACATCGCTATCAGCTCTGTTCCCCAGCTGAAAGTCAAAACACTGCACTGCACCAGCTACCAAGAAGGGGAAAAATGACTGCTACTGCTGAACCCAGGACATATACTCATATTTCTGACAAAAACATTTGTAAAACTATCTTCTTTATTTTTGCATCAATAAAGCGAAACAACAATTTTCTTGCCTCTTCTAATCTTTCCACAGTAGAGAATACCTGTTTATGGTAAGTAGATGGAAATTACTTTCATGCTGAATAAAATGAAGGTTACATGAAACAAGGTTTTAAAAGCATTTAAATTTTCTTTGGAGAATTCATGTGAAGATCAAATTAAATTCAGCAAGAACAAAATAGTTTTCTTACTGGGTAGTTTATTAACTACAGGCTCTAGAAGAAGCCTGAGAGAGACTGCATGAGAACTGGAATGATTTATGACAAATGTGAACTGAAGTCACACAATATAAACAAACCAGTTTTTAACAGGCTGGTTGATTTTCCTACTCTGCTTTAAAATGACATAGAAATTGCTCTTCAGACCTAGTCCATCTTCTACCACACTTCCGCAGGACCCCTTTGGTGAGATTTAGCTTAAGCCAAAAAAGGAAGAAATTTTAACCCAGCTGTGACTTCTAACAAAATCATGGATATTCCATCACTTAGCTGCCACGTTACAGGGATTATTTTGTGAGCATGTTCCACAGGGCATTGTGAAGCAATATCAAATATCAAATAAAGGAGGAAAGACAGCAGGCATGACCTGGGTTTTCCAAACCTATTATCTCAAGAATGAAGCCTATTAGGTGCTAAATTTGCAGATCTGGAGTCTGAAACTTTCTGCGTTGCAGTAAATCTGCAGTAATATATTTCTTTTCAATGAAATTATAGCAGTTCAAGGCTAATATGTGGGAGGGAAGAATTAGATCTGCTGTATGAAAATGACATATCACGTGCATTTAAATATATATGGTTCTAAACTTCAGTCTTGGATATCAGGTACACATTTGTATATATCTGCATTGTTTTCCCTGTGCAAAGTACACACATATAACAATATAAATAGGTATTATTCATCCATAAAATATAAAATGTATAAAATATATATTTATAGATGCATGTGTGAATGAATTTATGTATAACTGGTATTTGTGTAGCTGTATGAACATATTTTTGTTTGCTTATATGAGACAAATTTAATACATATGCTTGATAAGCAGTATTTAAATGGCAGACGTTTATGTTCATGCTAGATACATAGAAATTCTGACATGTATGTACATATGCACATGATGGTACAGCTGCTTCTGCTGTCTTCTGAGGCAGTTTGCTATCTGCTGGAGAGAGCCACACAGGCCTTAATTATTGAGGTACAGCTTCATAATCTATATAATTTTAAACAGCACCTATACCTTATTATATGCTGTATTGAATGGAGGACTGCTTCAGATTTCAAACAGCTACATCTATGCTTTGTCCTCAGCTTCTAGGCTTTGATTGATAAACTTAAGCGCATAAAATAAACAGTAAATGAGATCTAATATGTAATTCCAATACTCTCACAGTCACTCAGTTGTGCATTTCTAATGGATTTGCATGCTGGTAAACGGTCATTGAGTTGCAGTAGTTTACAAGTGACTCAGCCAAAGATGCCTGCACCCTGAAGGCTCTCAGTTTCTACATCGGTGATCTTTAAAATATACATTTCAGGCTATTAAATAGTTCTTCAGAGAGCAACTGAGGGTCAAGCTTGGCTTTCAGAAATAATGGTAGCCCAGGGCCCACACTGTACAACTGAAACACCGGCAAAAAATGCAAATGTTGTTCCTATTACTAAGACTGACTCTATTCTGCATTCAGAAAGTAATATTTTTCCTTGCAAAAAGTGCATTTTCAAGTTGTACAAGTATTGATCCAATTCAGAGCACAGAAAACTCACATGAAATATGTGAGTGAGTAGGAGCATCTCTTGAGAGTTACCTTTTCTGCTATAGATTATTTCAGCATTTTCTCAGCAATTGTATATGCTAATGTTTAGCTGCATAGTCTATACATCCATGGACTGGTGTCTTGTTTATCCCCTTCTGAAAGTTAAATTACCGAGGAGGAGGAGAAGTACTGCTGGCAGTATTTGGTTTAGAGCATCAGGAACTATTTAGGGAAATCACAGAACTGATTTAGCAAAGAAAATTAAAAAAGAATTGCTAATGCTGCTTTGCAAAAAACAAGGTCTTCTGACCCATTACAAGTTTTTGGATGAATATTTTTCTAACCGGTGCAGCCTCAAGTAAGCCACTGGAAAATTCTGTCTTTCATGATTTTCAACGTGTTCTCAAAGTTGACAAGTTTGTGGCCAAAATAAGCTGAAGAAATTATTACTTCACTAGTACTAATTATTTCAGCACAGCATTAATGGATCTCTCCAGCTGCAGCAGAGCAATAGCCCTCAGCTGTAACACTCCTCCTCAGGTTCTTCAGCTGTGGCATCCAGGGACAGGCAAGCCATGCAAGTTGAACTAGGAGGCAATGCACTCCCACTGGTACATACTATCTCTCAGAGAGGATGCTTTACACTTCTGCACTGACATCTGCACCAGCCTCCAGAAGGGGTATCTTTTTCACACTGTGCAAAGATACTTCATATCAGTCCCCTTCAGCCATACACAGTATGAACAGTAGTGTGATTCAGAATGTCAGCTTTCTCAGTAATGTTGCTCTCTAAATTCCTTTCTGGGCCTTCTGAAAATCTGCACTGATGTTCACACACATGTTCTAGGGGTTTATACAGTTTTCAGAGAGGTGTGCAGCTTAAGGAGTCACATATAACTCCTTATATAGCTCATTTCCAAATGAAAGTGAGTGGTTTAGCTTACCAAATAAAAAGCCATTGGCTCAGCACTAAAAGGACTAAGACAGGATTATCTCAGGGTATGATGGGCATGAAGGGTTTCCTAGCTACTGAGGACAGCCACATGCCCCACAGCATGCTGACTGGTGGAACTGAATGGAAGTTTCCCTTTCCTTGCTTTCTGCTGTATTTTGGTAGGAATTTGTTCAGCCTGGAGAAGAGAAGGCTCTGAGGAGACCTTAGAACAGTTGCTACTGTTCTACAGTTGCTACAGGGACTACAAGAAAGCTGGAGAGGGGCTTTGGACAAGGGCCTGTAGGGACAGGACAAGGAGAATGGCTTTAACCTGACAGAGGGGAGTCTGAGATGAGATTTTAGGCAGAAGTTCTTCCCTGTGAGGGTGCTGAGGCCCTAGCACAGGTTGCCCAGAGAAGCTGTGGCTGCCCCATCCCTGGCAGTGCTCAAGGCCAGGTTGGATGGGGCTTGGAGCAATCTGGTCTAGTGGAAGGTGTCCCTGCCTGTGGCAGGGGGTTGGAACTGGATGAGCTTTAAGGTCCCTTCCAACCTAAACCAGTCTGGGATTCTGTGATACTCATACACTGCAATCAGAATTTTATTTTGCAGTTAATGTTGCACTGTGTATGACCTAAGCTACCATGGGATCTAAAAGTACAATCACTAATATGCAGAAACCATTCTATGATTTTATGACTAATATGCTGGGCAGACCAGCACCTGGACCCCCATTCTGGTGTCAGGAGCACCCCTGACACTATCCTCTCCTAGTGAGAAGATGACAGGTTTTCTGTTTTTCACTTGCCGTCCCTTTGGATCAGCTGAAGTCCATTCTCTGATGCAGTTATGAAGTAATAGCATTTCTTTGGAGCAAACCTTGAGGCTGACATACGTTACATCAACTTCCTTTCCTACCGTTCCACTGCAATAAGGTGTCACTTTCCAGAGCAGCAGCAGCCATGTGTTCCTTCTAGCTGATACAGCGCCAAAACAAGCGAGGCATAAATCCTGTGTACCTGTATGTAATGTTTCCAAAAGAAAAAACAGAAAGAAAAGTTCTAAATTATAATCAAAACAAAGCATAAATATCAGTCAAACACAACTGAAAACACAGAAGTTATGTGTTGAGTCACACTTGTGCTCTCAAGTTGGGAACACATCATAAAACTCAGAATTAAGAAACAGAGCCTGACAGTCAATTAAAATGAGAAAGAGGCTGCAATCAAAACCATCTTACTCATACTTTAAAGGATGATAAGACATACTCAGAATGACATTTACTGCTGTTTCCATAAAGAGACGAGCGGGGAGCAGTTCTGGACCTTCAGCAATTGCAAAAACCCGCACAATATAAAGACCCTATTTTAGTTAACATGTCAGTCTTCAACAACTAGCAGTGTAACAGCTGGTTTTGATGTAATTTCTTTTCGAGGCCACTAGATTACAAGCTGTTTATTGCATTCTTCTCCCCAGACTGCTCCCTGGATACAGGCAGGGAGTCAAGAGGTCAGAGGTCTAAAGCCAGGAGCTAAAGGATTTGTCATCATTTAACAGGTCATTTGTTGCTATGTATTGTGCAAACTGGACTGCAGCCTAGCAGGATGGTGTGATATGCTTTATTTTTTACGTCTCTACAAGAGGAATTGGATTGACCCCACTGCAGAAGTGCTTGGAACCATCAGTTTGTGCCTAGGGGTTTGTGAAAGTCAGGCATGCACAATCACACGCAGCAGTGAAATATCCTCAATTACCACCATGATTATGGTTATCCAGACCTGTACTGAATATTGGCACATAAACTCCCAAATCATGGGGTGCTGGATATGATATAAGCAATTAGGGCACTAGGTGCTGTATGTCGTTATAGCTGCACCTTAAATCCCACTGCCTATTACCTGAGTGTAACAGGAAGAAAAGAATTGTTCTTAATTCCCGCACAATTTCTGTCCTTTCCTGCTGCTCCTTGCTATATGGGGAGTTTTTGTGTTATGGTCTTTCTATGAGTATAAATAAAATTTGTCTTGAATTGTGCTGTGATTAGCAGCCAATTAGATATTGTCTGTATGAACATGGGAAGACTGATTTACAAAGCATCTGAGAAAACACAGATGACTTAAAAAATACGGGAACTGGATGGCTTGTCCCCAGAGGAAAAATGGAAAAAAAATTCCTACCATGGAAGCCAAATATTTGAAACTCCAGCAGTGTGGTTAGTTGTGAAGCTGATTATTGCAAAGAAACTCTTTCCTTTGAGGAGAATTACATTCAGGAAATAAAGAAGCAGAAATGTTCATTTTTTTTGTTCTTTGTACAAATCATATATTTTTGATATCAGAAGAGCTCTTTGATATGGTCTCTAGTCATAATAATTGTGATTCTTTATTTGTACAATCCAAAAGAGGTTCACATTTCACATTTATAATGTGCCCAAAGAACATATTCATGTGAAAAGAAATCTGGCACTCAGATAAGACAGCATGTCAACCAGTTTGCTGTTCCCTTTGTTCCTTCACAATGCTAGCACTGTGGAGCTTGTAAGGTGGCGAAGCAGGAGGTCAGACACTTTCTGCAAGCTTATTTTCATGTGAGGTCTTTTATAAAGCAAGAAATTACTGAAACTTCCAGGAAGGGTTATTTGGGAGTTCACTCTGCCTTGAGATGATTGCATAACTGTGGTTTGGAGCTGAAATCTCACAATATTAGGTCCTCCTGATTTACTTACCCTGTCTGCCCAAATTCAGGTGAGCAATTATGAGCTCTGGTCTGGATATTCTTCCCAAGGCCCTGCTCCATGTACCAGAAGCTGCAGGGATGGATGAGAAGTTGAGGCTAAGCATCTAGAATTTGTACTATCTTATTTGAACTAAATCATATAATAACAGAATAGTTTGGGTTGGAAGGGACCTAAAAGCTCATCCAGTTCCAACCCCCTGCCACAGGCAGGGACACTTTCCGCTAGACCAGGTTGCTCCAAGCCTTGTCCAACTTGGCCTTGAAGGCCTGCAACTGAAGGCAGCGGTGACCACTTCTACCCTGATACATTAATTCTGCTGTTTGGAGTTAAGAAATACCTTGTCCCATTATAAGCGTTGCAGCTTGGCAAACAGGGACTATGCAGAAAGCTTCATTAAACACTTTTATTTGGAGTGTTTGTTACCAGCAGCAGTACAGGGAGTGCTGATGGGCTGAGAGTAATCATGGGAAGTAGCTTTTCCCTCCTGCAGATGCTCTCTCCTCTGCTGAATCTAGGTCAAGGAGGAGCAAGGATGCCAGCTAATCTCCCTCCCCAGTGACAATGACATAATTTTTCAAAAAACAACCTCCAGAATAAAAAGATAATCGTAAAGCACATCTTATTTTGCTGCAACAGTGATTTTAAATGCTTCCCACACAAATATATTTCTGTATTTCCATTATAAAGCATCTTTTGTGAATTTTTCAGAGCTCAGCTACAAAACATTTGTTTTGAAATGAAACTTGTTTTAAACCAAGCTGTCTTCTTATATATTACATACTTCATGTACACGATACAGTACACATTATAAACTTGTCACTGGGTTGTTTTGTTTACTTAACTTTGATACTTAATTTTGATTCTGTGGATCAAAAGGCTAATGTTTACCACTTTAGGAATTTTGAGGAGTTTGTATGTCAATATGTTGCCCAGAGAAGCTGCGGATGCCCAGTCACTCAGTGTTCAAGGCCCGGTTGGACAGGGCTTGGAGCAACCTGGTTTAGAGGAAGGTACCTTGCCTGTGGGAGGGAGTTGGAACTGGATGAGCTTTCAGGTGCCTTCCAACCCAAACCAGACTGGGATTCTGTGATAGTCATACACTACAATCAGAATTTTCAATTGTAGATAATGTTACGCTATCTGTGACCTAATGTACTACACTATTTTAAAATAAAATCACTAATATACAGGAAATATTGCAGTTTGGGTTGTTTGTTTTTTTTAAATGCATAAAATTAAGTTAGTCTTAGAAATGTTCCTTTGAAGTTCTTTTCTTTAAAGGTAGCAAGGGGCAGAAAAGGGTCACATTCAGTTATTTGAATTTTCTTACATTTATTTTTCATGCAAAACTACTTTCTGAGAAGTAAAGTGAAGGTGATTGCTGGATTGACTGAGCTCATCCATTGTGCCTTTATCTGCTCTGCATCTTGAAGAAATCACATCTTACCTTTATATAATGCATGTAAGTTGGATACATTGCTTTACTGCTTTTTCCTTTGGTTTTAGAAGCGTTTGCCACTGATGTATTCTTACACATCCTAGAACGCTCCTGAACAAAAGTTTCCTAAACTCCAGTTTTCACTTATTGCTGAAAAGAGACAAAACAAGCTTTCCTTGAAGTCTGGCAGAATTCAGGCAAAACTCCTGAAAGCCTGAGTCCACTTTTAGCATCTTTTTGTTAAAATGAATGAACAGGTTTTGGAGAAGGGAAGAGAAAAAGGAAAGGGGAA
Organism: Pezoporus flaviventris; assembly: GCF_033815535.1. Lineage (NCBI taxonomy): Eukaryota > Metazoa > Chordata > Aves > Psittaciformes > Psittacidae > Pezoporus > Pezoporus flaviventris. The sequence continues at coordinate 726,687 of NW_026892600.1, forward strand.
GGGAAAGGAAAGGAAGGAGAAAGCTGAAGGGGAAGGAAAGGGAAAGAAGAAAGGAAGGGGTGTTTACCTTTTGCAGTTTGGCCGTCAGAATGGTAAGTTCTGCATACTGAGATGAATATCCAACAACAACAAACCATAAAATGAATATAACACCTTCAAAACAATTAAATTCACTGAGGTATCTCCCTCAGTTCAGATTTGAAGTATACCTCAGAGTGTGGTTTTTATATATACTAAGTCATACTTACCCATCAAGTTCCACAGATTTCAAAGGGACTGAAATAAATAGTAAATTGCAAGTTAAGAAAAATCACCACAACCTCCAACAAAAAGTTGTTGTGGAGGCAAGACAGGGAAACCCTCTAACAAATGTGGGTTTGTATTGCTACAATCCCACCTTTGGGAAACTGTACTTAATGTTGCATCACAGTTTCCAAATACATATTATTTTGATATTTTGAAATATGTTTGGTTTTCTTGTAAAGTGAAAGAAGAATTTGCCAATTCTGTTGGGAACTAATCAGAAAGGCACTGGTTATAGAAGTTTGATTAAAAAGAGAAGATTAAACAGGATACCTTGTACATTTGCCGACTGATTCGCATTTTATTACTTAAATTGAAATGTAATCACTGTGTTTTGAAATGATGCCTTCAAGCATACTTGTAAAATTGAGGTATTTCAAGGTTAAAGCTGGAAAGTTACACATTCTGCAGTGCCTAAGCACATCTGGGTGAGACCTTATCTGATTCAGAGGTGTGGCCTATTTGTGCCTTCTACTAAATTGCCCTGCTTATGTAGCTTGAAACACAATGACTTTATTTTTTTATTTGCTTGCTAGCCTATGATTCGGTGTTTGGGTTTTCAATTTTGGTTGGTATTCAAGCTGATGGTACTGATGCTCATGTTCTTTCCTCCCTTGGGACAATTAGCAGCAGCAGTCAGGCTGAGACACCTGAGGCAGCCTCACTGAAGGAAGCCAGCTCTCGCTTTACCTCTGTCACTTAAAGTCAACACAGGCTGTATATCCACCCACCAGCAGTTTTAATTGATGTCCATCATGTTTGGAGAAAATAGCCTGTAAGCTGGAGCAAGAAAGTCGCTCATGCCAGCACCTTTTGTCTGTCTGATATGGGCAGGACATGATTCTCTGGGATTAGCAAACAATTACATGCTCTGAACTATCAAATCAATCAATTTACTGTGCAAAGTAAATTGATCCTGCAGAACTAAGGATCTGAGATTAGGGAGGTACCTGAGAAAGCAGCATGCCTGTGCAAACTGTGCTGTCCTTGCCCCATTGTGGAGTGGCCCAGCACCATATGGTGCCATTATGAATTTACTAACTGACGGATTAACTCATCTCAGCACTGGATCCCCAGTTTCCAGCTGTGAGGATGATTGATGGGCTAACTACTGCTTCAGTCTTGGAAGTTATTTCCTCCATTTAACAGAGTCAGAAAATTGCCCCCTTTGTAAATGCTAATCTCACCACTCCTTCAAGCACCTAACATAGCAATTTTTTCTAGGCAAATTCTTAAAACTGGTATAGTACACATCAAATGCATACTAATTAGCAATTTCTTTTGAAGGCTCCATCACTTATTAAAGGTCTTCTTTTCCATATGTTCATCATGCCCTACTTCACCCTTTAATTACAAAACAGCACTTTCTACTAATTACGAGAAGGTACATTTTGCCCAGTATCTGTATTAAACACTACATCTTCTGAGGCCTAATTTAGGGTCAGATAGAAAGAACACAGATCGGCATGAAGCTTAGGGGCACTGTCCTCATTTTAGGCATATTCATTTTTATTCCCATTGGCAATGCTTCTTATGGGAGCATTCCATGAAAAGGGCATTTCTTTGGAAATGGCAAACCTCATGTCCACATGGCATTGTACCAGCACTGGTATGAGCCTGTGGATTTCCCCCTGCTCCTGAGTTGAGTCTCACTACCAGCAATCTATTTCCTGGTACCTTCTAGTGGGAAGATGTCAACAAATCTTAAAACGAGCCATCTGTGTGGATCTGGATTGGGTCTGTCTCACTTGGACTGTGTTGACTTGACCATGATTATTTTCTTTTTAGCTTGTGTGATTCTTTACTGATTGTATAATGAGCCTTCAGTTCGTAAAAGCCTAGCACTATGTTACTTGTGCCTACCATCACTCATACCAAAACTGCATCATGCAAAAAAAAAATATAGTCAAAATAAATATTTTTCTTGTTGAAAACATTAAAATGTGCTCCTTGCTTTGCTTTCTCTACTCCAGGCAACTGCAACCGTAACCTCCATAAGTAATTTGGTTTTATGCCTGTCATGGTATAAATATAACTGGAGATGGATAAATAAATGGACAAGTTTTAAAGCAGATTTCACCACTATAGCATTTATTTTCACATGATCCTTGTAAGCAATTTCAAGTTGATTTAGTTAATTATCTTTTGCAACACATACAGCATCTAAAGGCCTATTCAGAGTCAATATGTTGCTATGAAATGACAGAAACTATGTCATGCAAATTAGAATAACTAAAAGATCCAGACGCTTACTGAAATTTATGTTTTAATGCTGTCTCTGTCATTGCTTAATAGACAAATATGCCTTTTTTGTGTTTAATTAAAGGGAGATGATCACTACAGAGAATAAGGATGACAATTTGTTTGAGGGAAAAAGAAACTTGAGTTCTCTTAGTCACTCCTGTGCAATGAAAGCAGAGATAATCTGAAGACAGGAAAAAATATCAACTCAAAACTTTAATATTTTTCCTTAGTTTTGTTGAAACTTCATTTCAATGAATATTTTCCCACCAATCCTAAGAAAAAAGAAACAAACTTAACTTTTAAAAGGAACATTAAAGGAAACACTATCCCATTTCATTTCATATTGTAGTATTTTAAATAATTACATGAAACATTAAAACTGAGGTTAAAATAGATGTTAGCACATATGGGTGCTGGCTGCCCGCAAGTTCCATGTTCGGGTTTGCTGTCAACAGAAATCGACTGAACAGATATACTAGCCAAATCTGGGGTTGTTCCAAGTTCCTTAACTCATTTGTACATGTAATATGAGACCAAGGACTAATGCAGGAGACCCAGGGAATAACTTTTAGCTTAAGTAGCCTCTACCTTGGTATGCACCAGCAGCACCATCAGAAGAGGTTTGCACTCCAGTGACAACAGCAAGATTGTCACTGGCAGCCCATTTATTCTAACCTGGGTGTCTGTCCACTAAACAAAAGAATTAACATGTCTCTAATTACACAGCCCTTACAAGTTGTCATGTTAACAGTAAGATCTATCTATGTATTGGTGGGTGAGATGCAATATTGGTACCAGATGTGTGTGACCTGTGGACAGTATGAGACCATGGCCAGAGATAAAGCTGCCCTAACCCAATGGTTGTCTTCATCCATTCAAACACTGTCTCAGGGTTTGAAGCTACAACTGCACCCACCCTGTTACAGCTACACATGATGGACCTAGTTACACAGACATCTTCTGGGCAATGGAGCTTTTCACTGGACACCTACTTAAGAAGGAAAATGGAAAATCATAGAATCATACAACCACAGACTGGACTGGGCTGGAAGAGACCTTAAAGCTCATCCAGTTCCAATCCCCTGCCACAGGCAAAGACCTCCCACTAGACCAGGTTTCTCCAAGCCCTGTCCAGCCTGGGCTTGAACACTGCCAGGGATGGGGCAGCCACAGCTTCTCTGAGCAACCTGAGCCAGGTCCTCACCACCCTCACAGGGAAGAACTTCTGCCTAAGAGCTCATCTCAGTCTCATCTCTTTGAGCTTTGGACTCCTTGAACAACAAGATAAAAAAAAAAAAAAAATTATTTCCTTGTTGAAACACCCATCACTGTCATTTTCAGAATAAAGTGTTTTGATTTCAAGCAAATTATTTTATCTATGCTGCAACACACAGCCTTGGAAATAATTGCAAAAGGTAATGAAATTATTTCCCATTCCTCTGAATGATAGTATTAGTTTCCTTTTTTAGCCAAACCAAATAATCTACTAAGCCTACATTGTACTGAGTTTCTATTTTCAGTACTCAAGTCCTTACAAATGTGATATGATGTCTACAACAATTTTTCAAAGTTCTAAAATTTCAAGCTGTGCTAAAAAAAATACAACATAAGAACAACCAACCCTTCCCCACAAAACCTAAACAAAAACCCAAAGACTGAAAAAGAAAGAGAAAAAAAATAATTTACCTGGATTAAGGGGTGAAAAAAAGAAGCCCTTTTCTTGACAAGCAGGTACATAACAAGAGCTTACAAATGAAGAGAAATGAGGAGCTCCTTTTATGTGTATGTGTATGTGTATGTGTATGTGTATGTGTATGTGTATGTGTATGTGTATGTGTATGTGTATGTGTACTGTATGTGTATGTGTGTGTATATATATGCCCACATATGTACATAAATATATATACATATGTATATGTGTGTGTATGCATATGTATGGATATACGTTTATAAGTATGTATGTATGTTTATATATACAAATAAACTAAAGACTTGACACCTTGAATTTGGGATAGGAAAGTATAACACAACATTTTTTTGAGCACTGAACACTGACAGTGCCACATTTTGTCTGAAGTTCAATAACGTTTCAAAGGATTAAAGCATTTTTCACTTTCTAAAAAACATACATGTATCTGTTGTCTAGCACTTCATATGAGGTGTTGTTTCTGTGCCTGCTGTGTTTTGGAATGGACCAGCATTTTCAACCTCAAAAAACGTGATTTGAATTGGGAACTCACAGACCCCTACAGTCTTGCAAGTGGCAATGTTATAATGAAGAAATGTAATTAAATTGTCCTGTCAGGGAAACGCTTGACCAATCATTCGGTATTCATCTTAGGTGTAAACACTTCTTTCATTAGCTATTAGCTTCATTGTATTTAGGTGTTTTATTTTCTGATGGAGCATCATGATGATCAAGCTACACCTCTTATTCCTTTTAATTAGGAATGCAGCATCCTTCTGTTCTCAATTTAGGCATTTTGAAAGCATTCTTAAAATATTAGATCCTCTGTCATCTGAGTTGAACGACATGATAATAATTATATTTTTCTTTCTAACACGAGATCAAAGCTCCAGAAGAGGTGACATACATGTTGGATATTCAGACTCAAGTGTGGAGGTCAATTGGGCCCAGAGATGTTTTGTTCCTTATTTTATAGCATAAAAGCTGCTTTTAGAGATGTTCTGTTGTATGGCATTACTTAACTGCAGCCCTAACTTCATGTTAATTAAGCGCTTTGTTAAGGTGTGTGGGGTTTTTACCCCTCTTGCACTGCCATTTGTTTTAATACAGAAAATGAACACTGAGTCAAGGCTCAGTTCTGCAGAAACATCTGGAAGACTGGAGAATTGTAAACCCAGCCCTCTTAAACCCTGTTTTGAAAATTTACAGGGAGGAATTAATATTTGCTTTCTTAGTCCTCCCTAAATTTTGACTGTCTTGCATACATCCAGGGGAGGCTGTAACCTCAGGTTATTAGCAGTCACTGAGTGATTTCCCCCCTCCATAAGTATATATTTTAATTGCTATTGTAGTACAAAACTCCCAGACCCAGTGTAGCTACCTCCCATGCATGAGAAGGCTCTCAGAGTGGAAGCTGTGTGGGTCTGTCCCAGGAGGACATGTAATGCCCTGATGGTCTCTGTGAGAGAAGCTTCTGCTGCCCAAAGAATATTGTTGATGCACTGATCCTCCCGGGATGCAGGATCATTGTGATCATTGAATCACTGCCTCCCTGAAGGGCTGCAAACAAACATAAACCTGGATCCTTTTTCTTATCAAAGAATTTCTCATCTCTTTCTAATACATCACCTTCCAGAGGTAGCAAAAGAATCACATAAACCTTCCCTCTGGGCCCTTTATGGGTCAGGGAGACAATCTTTGAGCTATGTTTGGGAGTGAGAGCTGGTTAAAATCACCAAAGCAGCAAGAAGAACTGAAAGTAATCATGGGAGATGAACTGCCCATATTCCCTATGATAAAATTCCCAATTGATGGAATGTGAAACTTTTCACCTGAATTAGTGTAGGAGCATTTTGAGAGCAATGGTCCAAAGAAATAAAGCATTTTTTAATTGGGGTAGCAGGAGGGAGAAGGGAGTGCTTCACACCATGATAATTGAAAAAGCAAACTCATTGATTTTATACACTGGGTTGGTCAAGAGCTTTCTTTTATGCTTCGGTTTATTTAAATATGGCACATCTGTGGCTCCAGTGCATTGCACACAGATGGCATTCCATTTTGTTAACGTGTTTGGCAACAGCATTGCTTACTTGTCAGTCTGGATAACCTCAAATAACATGAAGAAACTGCTTATGTTATGCTTAATGACAGTTTCATTCATTACATCCCTTCCTCTTTCCCCTTTATCTCACTTTTGTTACAGTCCTAAAACTCCTCCCATTTACAGGAATGCCCAGGTCATGGAAAAGCTTCCTCAGGCAAAGAGCACTTCACCTTTCCTTCCCTGGTGAGCAGCTCCCTGTGAAAGCTCCTGTGACACCCCAGGGGCTGCTGCCTGAAAAATGGGGAAAAGAAGGAGATGGGTGGGAAGAAATGACAGAGGCCGGTGTACATATTAGGTGCTACTCTTTGAAGTGTGTCCCCAGTGAATATGGGCACCACACAGGGGTGAAAAGGCGGAGAATTAATGACAATCGCCTCGCAGCTGACAGAGAAGCAACAAGTCATGCTACACTGGCCTTGATCTTGCCTGCAAGAGTCATTGCATCAAAGGTGCCATGCACAAAACAGCCTTTCTTCAGCTCCCATGCTGGCTGTGTGAGGAGTATTAGGTTAAACACCGGACATCATTACCCACGGGGCATGATGGTAAGAGTCAAGTCCCTGTATCTGTTTTCTTAATTAGAAGAAGAGAGGGACTGGATCCAGTGGGAAGGGAGGCTGGGGTCTGGAAACAGTGCCTTGGGTCCTGCCAGAGGTTGAAGGAGCTTGCACATCTTCCAGGTGAACACCAGTTAATTGATGGGGTGATGGACACTTCCCAGACTATTTCACACCACCAGGTTGCAGGACCAAGCTGCAAGTCACTCTTACCATCATGTCAGCGATTTTACGCTTGGAGATTTATAACCCCTAGACATTCTGCCATTTTTTTAACACACGTCTTCTCATTAAGTACCTCAATGGGAAGATCTGTATTGAGTAATCTCCAGGTCTGTCATGGCCTCGGACAAAAGGGAATGGAAAAGTACCTCAAACAAAGGGCACATAACCTTTACGCTTTACACTTCACCTCACCAAATAGCTGAACCGTCCCAGACTCCTGTGACCCATCTCTTCTCTCCTCATTATACCAATAAATGCACATCCTCTGATTAAGTATTTTGCTCGCAGCCTTTGCCACCAGAAGTAGTGATATTGGTAATAACTGGAGACTTTGAGGCAAAAGATTAATGGAAACAAACCTTGATGAAATATATCAACAGAATTTTGTATATAGATTGCATTTTGTATATAGGACCATGATAACACTTTAAATTGACTCCCGAAATGAAGGCATGTTTGATGGAAAAAGTACTTTGACAAGGGAAAGTATAATTATTTTGGATAGTCAGTACTTGACAGCCTTGCCCAAAGTATCAGGGCAATATGGCTTTCAACATCGTGTCCAAGTGCCTGACCAGCTCTTTAGGGCTGAAGACATGGCAAAGACTGTCTTCAAAAGCTACAGTGGAAATGTGGACAAGATTTTATTTCCTTTCTAAGATTATAAGAAGAAGATACTGTTTTAATTTCTCTCTGAAACTTCAGAAACAGGCTTATCCTAACTTCGCACCCAGAACGTGTCTCTCTGATGAAGAGGAGATTGCTGCCTCCTAGCACAGGGAGGCTGGGGAGAGCAGGAAGGTGAGGGGATTGTTTTGTAACTGATTCTTGTGCTTTTCCAAGTGTGAATCCAGACTGAGGAGAGTATTAATTCTAAAGAAAAGTAATAGAAAAGTAAATAAAAAAGTGAGCATAGACTGGCTTCAGGATCATAATATCTTTATCCTTAGGGATTTTGATTCCATTACAAACATTAGCAAAGATCAAGGGCATTTTATTTTAATGGCAAGCCTAATTGGAAAGAAGTTAATTCTACAAAAGTGGAAATCAGCTAAAGAAACTGAAACTTATGTGAGGTCTGCAGTGGAGGTGTCAGATTCTTTAGGATTCTTCCCACACGTGAGTCAAACTTAAGTCTTCAAGGGAATTCTTGCTATCTTTCAAACTCTGACCCTTTCTTCCTCCTTATCCTCCTAAGCCCTCCCAGTCCTTCCTGTGCACTTTTGTCTTTGGTGTTCTTGCAGATCTTTCTCTCTCCTTCCCAGCATGCTCTTTTGAAGGCACAAAATGCTCTCTGACACCTATCCAGACCACCAAGAGAAGCAGGGGGGTTGTCTTCCCCATTGGCTGTTTTAGCTGCCTCCTCCAGTCAAAGTCCACTTTGACTAGTTTCACTGCCTCTGCCAGCAGGGAAACACACTGGGACAGATGGCAAAAACTGTCTTTTGAGTAAACAATGAGTGTTCATGGCAAACCAAAGCTCAGCTCAGAGTCACAGACTGGCATCCCGGGAGATTTCCTTAAGAAAAGCTTCACTGGGGGTGGGAAGGATGCTTGACTCATTTTTTAGAGTTATGACTTTTATTCCTGCTCCTCTTCATCAGTTATTGATGTATCTCAAGTGGGCAAAGCAATGAATTTTGCCGTGCAGATGAAGTAGATAGTGGGCAAGAGACAGATGCGAGGAGAAAAGATTAACTTCAAATTTCTTTTTCACCTGGTTCTCTAAAAAGACACAGCTTACATTGCCACAGGGTGTGAGCATGCATTCCTATCTGTGTGTGTGCATGTGTCTTGCTTCCTAACATCCTTCAAGCCAATTTCAATGAAATCACAAAGGATGCATGGTCTGAAGCCATTATATTCCTACAAGTCTTGTAAGAAAACAAGTTACCACCATTTGCTTGTCTTGCTGTGACTCTAATCCCTCTTGGCCTCTGCTGCATCCCACTGGTCGCTTTGTGTAACAATGCACAACCACTTCTATGTTTGTGCTAAACAGGTGGGCAGATAAACAAGATCCCACCAGCATCTCTACTGAAGCACAGTCTGCGCACAGTATGGGTGACGGCTCTGCCCCCCTGGGCTGAGAGAAAATAGCTCTAATTAAAATCAACAACATAAATGCAATTCTGTGTTTTGCTCTCAAGAAGCTCCATAATACTTAAACTATTTAGAGGTTATTTTGAGTATACAGAGATTTAACTATTATGTTAACCGTTCCTGTAACAGTGCTAGCAGGAGTTCAGAACTACAAGATATCACACAATGACATCTTCATGAAAATCTTCCTTATATCCAAGCTAAACTTCCCCTGTTTAAGTTTTAACACATTACCCCTTGTCCTGTCATTACAGTCTCTAATGAAGAGTCCCTCTCCAGCATCCCTATAGGCCCCCTTCAGGTATTGGAAGGCTGCTATGAGATCTCCACACAGCCTTCCTTTCTCCAGGCTGAACAGCCCCAACTTTCTCAGCCTATCTTCATACGGGAGGTGCTCCAGTGCCCTGATCATCCTTGTGGCCCTCCTCTGGACTTGTTCCAACAGTTCCATGTCCTTTTTATGTTGAGAACACCAGAAGTGCACACAATACTCCAAGTGAGGTCTCATGAGAGCAGAGTAGAGGGGCAGGATCACCGCCTTCGACCTGTTGGTCACGCTTCTTTTAATGCAGCCCAGGATACGGTTGGCTTTCTGGGCTGCGAGCATACACTGAAGCCAGCTCATGTTCATTTTCTCATCAAACAACACCCCCAACTCCTTCTCTGCAGGGCTGCTCTGAATCTCTTCTCTGTCCAACCTGCAGCTGTGCCTTGGATTGCTCCGACACAGGTGTAGGACCTTGCACTTGTCATGGTTAAACATCATGAGGTTGGCATCAGCCCACCTCACAAGTGTGTCAAGGTCCCTCTGGATGGCATTCCTTCCCTCCAGTGTACCAACCAAACCACACAGCTTGGTGTCATTGGCAAACTTGCTGAGGGCTCACTCAATCCCACTGTCCACATCACTGACAAAGATGTTGAAAGAGATAGGTCCCAACACTGATCCCTGAGGGACACCACTCGTTACTGGTCTCCAGCAGGATATTGAGCCATTGACCACAACCCTTTTCATGCTGCCATCCAGCCAGTTCTTTATCCACTGAGTGGTCCATCCATCAAATTGATGTTGCTCCAATTTAGAGACAAGGATGTCGTGTGGGACAGTATCAAACACTTTGCAGAAGTCCAGGTAGATGACTCTAGCTGCTCCACCCCTGTCCATCAGTTCTGTAACCCCATCATAGAAGGCCACCAAATTGGTCAGGCAGAATTTCCCCTCAGTGAAGCCATGCTGGCTGTCACCAAGCACCTTGTTTTTCATGTGCCTTAGCATGCTTTCCAGGAGAATCTGCTCCAAGATTTTGGCAGGCACAGAGGTGAGACTGACTGGTCTGTAGCTGCCTGGGTCATCCATTTTCCCCTTCTTGAAAATGGGGGTTATATTTCCCTTTTTCCAGTCATTGGGAACTTCACCTGACTGCCATGTTTTTTTCAAATATGATGGACAGTGGCAGAGCAACTTCATTTGCCAGCTCCTTCAGGACTCGTGGACGGATTTCATCAGGACCCATGAACTTGTGTACATGCAGGTTCTTAGGATGGTCTCAAACCAGATCCTCTCCTCCAGTGGGCCCAAGGTCTTCATTCTCACAGTCCCTGCATCTGCCTTCCAAGACTTGGGTAGTGTGGTCAGAGCAGTTGCCAGTGAAGGCTGAGGCAAAGAAGTCATTAAGAATCTCAGCCTTCTTGGTTTAGAAAGACTTCTTGGTTTATAAAAAAAAAAAATAAAGCAGTGAAATAAAATTTCCAGAAAAAGATGCACCATGTTACAAAATGAGAACTAACAAATTACAAATTTAACTTGGCCATCACTTTTGAAAGTAAGAGTAAAATGTTTCAAAATTATCTCTATAATGAAAGATAACTGAGAGTAGCAGAAAACTGAACCGAAGAAATCATGCCACAGTTCTGAAATTTCACTTCATAGATGTAATATACACTGTGACTCAGCATAAGGCGTAAATACGTACATATTTCTGTGCTTGTGTCAGCCTGCATACAATGAGATTTTTAAAGAACGAGCTTATCTTTAGCCATCAAAATCAATGGCACTCTTTATGTCCCTGAGATTTGTATTTGCTCAGGTATCTTATCATAAAACTGAACTGAAAGGATACATTAGGCACTTGGATTCATTGCCTGTTAAATCCTACTTCCAGAATGTTTTTTTCATTACATGGACATTCTCCACCACTGAATTTGCTCTTAAAGGTGTCTCTTAGACGGAAAAAAATTAGAGGCAGTGTTTTCCAATTTAAGATCACCTGTTCTACATTTTCTTATTTTACTAAGACATTTTCAAGGATGATGGGGAGGGAATGGGCTACCAGTCTAAAGGCGAAATTATCACTCAATGAAATAGTTAAATCTTGGTCCCAGGTAAGTACCAAATAGGTACTACCAAATAAGTAGGCTTGTCATGACCACCTAGACATGAGCCAGCCCTGTAGAAAACATTCTCAAAGGGAACTCTAAAAAGAGGTATTGGTCAGAGAGATTGCCTGGGGATTTTGCCAGGTCATGTGGAGTAACTTATATGCAAAATGCACAGGATACTTCAAATGTCTGTGAGGGTGGAGAATCTTAATTCTACTTTTCAGACTGGTGCACCTTCAGCCTTGTGGCAACCTCTATCACCTACTCACAACTGACACAGCTGGAGGCTGTGTTAACTCTTGGCACATCAATATTTTTGGTGTTCAGAGACTCTGAGACATTACTCTGCTCAATGCAACCGTGTTTATGGCATCTGACAGGGCCACAGCTGGCAGTGTTATGTCTCAATAAGGAACCATACTGTTAAAAAGTATATTTTATTACAATTTAAAGGTATGATTCAAACTTGAGAGCAAATTATTAATGAAATATTAATTAATTAATCTGTCAGAGGTTATATTATTCCACTGTGTATCACAGGAGACCCAAGCTATAAGGCAGAGTGCAGTGGTAGTTTTAATAAGGAGTTTATCCCATTTACATAGGGCAGGAAAGCAAAAGGAGTATAGGTAATTAAAAAAGCAGCAAAATAAGTTTTGAGCCTAGCAGGATTAAAGTGGGATCAAGGCCATGACATGACAAAGTGAAAGACAACTAAGGTAAGAGATTACTTATGGTCTTCGGAGCAAGGCATTGCATTTGGGTACTCTTGCAATACATCTTCAAATAACATTCCTCATCAGGATTGCTTTCATATTGAAGGAGGTGTTAAAAAGGAGACATCCATATTTGTACAATTCTGTGTACACAGAAACACACCTAAAACATGTTCTTCTTAGACAACTTAGAACAGTCCACACTGAATGAACCTTTAGGTAGGTATGAAAATACATTGACCTGGACCTGGGTTGGGTACCATCATGGCTGACTACGATTATAAGGTGGGGGAAGAAATGCATGAACTAGAAATCATAGCATTGTGGAATTGTTTAGGTTGGAAAACACATTTAAGGTCACTAAGTCAAATGGTTGCCCTAGCTAAGTTAAGTTATTGTGATGGCATCTTCTGGAATTAAAGACCCAAATGTTATGGGCAGAGCAGTGCATATTCTGTAAATCTGCACCATGGTAAAATCCTTTGGGGAAATTTAAATAGTGGATCAAATTACTCTTAAGTGATACATTTTCTAACCCACTTCTTTTCTTAGAAACATTTAATAATATTAAATTACCTAAATGGCTAGGGAGGGTTATGCTTAGCAATTTGTTAATTGCCAGCAGAGTCATTCCAAAAATGGAAACCACAGATGAGCCTACACCAGTTCTGGGCCACTCACTAACAGACTGGGACTGCTCTGAAAACGTTCACTTTCAAGTATATGAATGCTGAATACTTTTGACATTGCTTCTACTTTGAACACATGAGGTGACCTCCAAACTTCTCTCAAACAGGTAGAAAATTTCTTGTGAATTTAGTGAGATGAGGAAGCCACACAGTTGAGCCTTCTCTGTTGCTGCTTCTTCCCTTTTGTTCAGAAGAAACTCCAGTAAACTGTTGTGAAACATAAATATAGAAACGATCTTTTGTATTTGCATAGGATACAAAACAAGGATGAGGTTATTAACACATTCAGTCCAGTGAACTGCATGATATTAATCTTTTTTTGGCAGTCCATATGCATAAATTCAGGTATATATCTGCTTTTTTTGAGAGATCTGGGATGTGCCTCAGGTCTTTGAATTACTTGTAAAAAAATTATGGTAGCCCAGGCTCTATTTTACTTGTAAGGCATAAAGCATACAGCTAATTAGCCATTTAATTACCATACAATTCTTTATGGTATAATGTTAATTTTAAAATTTGCACTATAAATTTTTGTCGTGATTTAAGCCCAGAACCATGCAACCACTCACTCACTTCCCTCTACTTCTTTCTTCCCCCGCTCCCGGGGGGATGGGGAGGAGAATCGAAAGAATGTAACTCCCACGGGTTGAGATAAGAACAGTTCAGAAACTAAGGTATAACACAGATCACTACTGCTACCACCAATGATAATAATGATAAAGGAAATAACAAGGGAAGAGAATGCAACTGCTCACCACCCACCGACCGATACCCAGCCTGACCTGAGCAGTGATCTAACCCTTCCTATTAGCTGCCTCCAGTTTATATACGAGGCATGACATCACAGTATCACAATATCACAGTATCACAGTATGCTAGAGATTGGAAGGGACCTCGAAAGATCATCTAGTCCAATCCCCCTGCCGGAGCAGGAACACCTAGATAATGTTACACAGGAATGTGTCCAGGCGGGTTTTGAATGTCTCCAGGGAAGGAGACTCCACAACCTCCCTGGGCAGCCTGTTCCAGTGTTCCGTCACCCTCACTGAGAAGAAGTTTCTTCTCAAGTTTAAGTGGAACCTCTTGTGTTCCAGTTTGGACCCATTACCCCTTGTCCTATCATTGTTTGCCACTGAGTAGAGCCTGGCTCCATCCTCGTGACACTCCCCCGTTATATATTTATAGACACTAATAAGGTCACCCCTCAGTCTCCTCCAAACTATAGAGACCCAGCTCCCTCAGTCTTTCCTCATAAGGGAGATGCTCCACTCCCTTAATCATTTTCGTTGCCCTGCGCTGGACTCTCTCCAGCAGGTCCCTGTCCTTCTTGAACTGAGGGGCCCAGAACTGGACACAATATTCCAGATGGGGTCTCACCAGGGCAGAGTAGAGGGGAAGGAGGACCTCTCTCGACCTACTAGCCACCCCCCTTCTAACACACCCCAGGATGCCATTGCCCTTCTTGGCCACAAGGGCACAGTGTTGGCTCATGGTCATCCTGTCGTCCACTAGGACCCCCAGGTCCCTCTTCCCTACACTGCTCTCTAACAGGTCGTTCCCCAACCTATACTGGAACCTGGGGTTGTTCCTGCCCAGATGCAGGACTCTACACTTTCCCTTGTTATATTTCATCAAGTTATTCCCTGCCCAACTCTCCAGCCTGTCCAGGTCTCGCTGGATAGCAGCACAGCCTTCTGGCGTGTCAGCCACTCCTCCCAGCTTAGTGTCATCAGCAAACTTGCTGATAGTACACTCAATTCCCTCACCTAAATCATTGATGAATATATTAAATAATACCGGTCCCAGCACTGACCCTTGAGGCACTCCACTAGTTACAGGCCTCCAACTAGACTCAGCCCCATAGACTACAACTCTCTGGCTTCTCTCCTTCAGCCAGTTCACAGTCCACCTCACTACCTGATCATCCAGACCACACTTCCTCAAAGTGAGACATGCTGTGGTATGGAATACCTCTTTGGCTAGTTTGAGTCAGGTGTCCTGTCTCTGCTTCCTTGCAGCTTCCCCTCCTCCCCGGCACAGCATGAGACTCAGAAAGTCCTTGGTCAGAGTAAACACTACTGAGCAGCAACTACAAACATTGGTGTTATCAGTGCTGTTCTCAGGATGAAAGTCAAAAACACAGCACTGCAGCAGCTACTAAGAAGGAGAAAAATGACTGCTACTGCTGAACCCAGGACAATTTTGTATAATGCATTTATTCTATATCTAACTTCTTTTAAAAAAATGCCAAAAAGAATTATATCATTGGAAAGATGTCACAGAAGCATTCTTACGCTTTATACATTGCTTATAACAAATAATTCCCTTGGGAAGTTTCCTGGGAATTTTGTTCTTTCCTTTTTTTTTTTTTTAACTAGGTCAGCACAGTTCCCATAAAGTGCCTTTGGAAACATAAACAGTGTTGAAATGGCAGGGCTGGGTCGGCAGAAGGGGAAGAGGGAACCTCTAGTGTGTCTGGGAGGGCTGATAGACTTGTGGCAGTGAATTAACACCAGGATGCTAAGGCTGTTTCTGCTTTCAGATGTTTGACCCATCTTTCATACAGATGGATGGCCAGCTCAGAATGAGCTGATCTACTCACAAATCAGTTCCCAACTTGATGGTTTTCAGCCTGGCACACTACAGTGAACTAATTCAGATTTTGTTCTTTCTTAATAAGCCATGCTGAAACCAATGTCAGTTCAGAAGCTGATTCATGAATGGACTGGATGGTTTTGCCTCAGGGTTAAAAATGTCGGGGGATAGATGAGGAGAATACCGGAGGGACATAACTAATCCACTGCCCAATTTTCACTGGTTTCATTTACTCCTACATCCACTTTTATAAGCAATCTGCCTACCTATGAATCTCAGACTGGATTTATCTTGCCTTTTGCATCACGTTCTCCACAGCATTGCCCTGCAATTGATACCTGAAAGGTGCCATTCAGGGAAGCACTTTGAACCATATTTAGAGTTAATGACCTTGATCATGTGTTTTAATAATTTGTCATATTCCTACCTATTTATCTAAGGTTTATCTTACAGAATCGCAGAATAGTTTGGGTTGGAAAGGATCTTAAGATCATCTAGTTCCAACCCTCTGTAGACCATGTTACCCAAGGCTCTGTCCAGCCTGGCCTTGAACACCACAACATTTAACATCTTTAACGGATGTGAAAACAGACCCTAGCTGATGCAGAATCCAAAGGAAATTTGCTGTTCCATACTTTAAAACACACCTTGGCATTGAAAACCAACAAAATAAGAGAGAACTGAGCCTCACTTTCATGGATGCTTTTAGTTCCTCTTTTCCCGCTTGCACGCTGACCCTGGGTCACAGCAGTCAGCCCATGTGTAGCTGATAGCAGCATAAAAAAAAAAATCAGTGGGACACATCTTGCCCACTTTGGGGTTCTCTTTCACTGCCATATAACAATAATAAGCAACCATTTTTCCTAAGGCTTGCTTGCCTGAGTGCCTCCCCTCCTTTTTCTCGTTCCCTGGCTTCATGTTCATTTTATCTGCTGTTGCAGAACTGCAAGAGTTGCCCTGTCTTGCTCTTTGTGCCTGGAGGAATAAGAAGGTCATCTCATGTTCCAGCTGGGAAGATGCAGCAGATGCAAAACCTGCAGCAGTCACAAAACCCTTCAGATATTTTTAAGGACACAGACAGGTGGATTTAATTTTTTCTCAAAACCAGGGAAGTACAAAGCGACACATCTGTATCTGGCTGGATTAAGCAATGTCCTGGTCCACCATTATTTTTAGGTAACAATGTAAAATGAGCAGGAGCAAACTTTGTGTGGGGATCCTTCATTGCTGGTGGGTGAGCATGTTCTTCAGCAACCATTTGTACCACCACTTTATGAAACACCAGGTACCTAAGGCAGCAAGCTGTTTTCCCTACAAGCCTAAGACATCATTCAACATTGAAGTAATTAACTTTGGAAGGGATGATCAGGTTAGTCCCAGGAAGGGGAAAAAAACACCCTCTTCAGGACAGATTTTAATAAATAAAGAGGGAGACAATTTTCAACATTTTAGCTAAGGTTTGTGAGAAATGCAGGGACATCTACATTTACAGTTCAGCTGGCATGATGGCACAGCTGAGACCTCCTGTCAGGGACAGCCAATCAGCAGGTAAACCCTGATGTAGAGTAATTGGCACAGAAATGAAAATGGTATTGTATGCCCTATTGAAGAAATCTGGAAGATATTGAAGTGCACAGACCCTGAATCAGAGCCTTCTAAATTAATTTCCTTGGCCTTCAGACTTCTAATATTTTCTTCCTATTGTATCTGTGTTTCTTAAACCTGCCATTTATAAGAACTTTAGTGATGCAAAAGAGTAAGGTTACGGCTGGCATGTACCTCCATCACTTGATCAGACCAACAGTGTTCAGATCCCTAGAAATTTGCCACTACCAAGGTAGGTCCCTTCCCTCTTTTCCTGCCTCTTGTCCTACAGCCAGTACTTTGCACATAAGTGTTGAAGAGCCAAAAAGTATCTATTAAAGTAATGGCAGCCATTATAAATGTCAGATTCCCTCTCCTTTTTTTTTTTTTTTTTTTTTGATTTTCAGCTTGATAAAACTGTTAATTCTTTCTCTACTTGCACGGAGTTGAATATCAGGTATATTTGATGAAGGGGCCTGTGTAAATTACAAAACAGCAATTAAATTCCTGGAAAAGACAACGAAAAAATGTTTGCTTTGTCACTACTTAATGAGAACAAGGGCCTTGCTGCTCCAAATTTTGCCATAAAGTGTATTGATGGGTTGTTACTAGCTAACTGTGAATCTTTCGATCTCCTGATTTTGATAGACAATGGCCCTGTCATCATATCAAAGCATTTCCTATTACAGTAAATGGAGAAGCACAGCTCTCTAGAGATATCCTTAGGGTAAAGTGTGTATGCATACACAAGGAAGAGGGAGAAAAAGGGGGAAGTCTATCATGTCTAGTCTATTTAGGGTTTTTCTATACTAGAAATACAATTGTGTCATGGGACCCACTTACAACACAGTTTCATTGTAGAGTGCAGCTGGTAACCTTAACCTTTAAGCCCTGCTGCGGAACATAGTTATGGAACCATCAACACTAGAAAATAGGACCATATTGTATTTGGGTCAGAGGATAACCATGTTGTAACTTTGTCCCTTGTCATGGCTGGGATTTTACCACAGACAAGGCCTTCTAAAGCCCGGTATTGTATTATATGTCTTGTTTGCTACTAATAATTGCTGCTGCTACTGCTGTTGTAGGGGAATCACCTGCTGTGTCCTTTTCTTTTGTAAAGCAGCTCCTTTAGCAGCAACGGTAGTAATTCTAGGAAACCCCAATACAATGAATGTAATTTTATTTGGTATAGCAACAGAAAATACTTTGCACAACAAATTCATAATTTTGAACAGGAAGGTAAAGATCAAATGTGCACAGAAGAGTAAATGCCATCAGGAACTGTGTAATTCTGGGCCTTTCTAGTACCAGTAAAAGCCAAGGCTGTTAAAGAATCCCCTTTTAGCTTTTATTCCTGATACGAACTTGACAGTGGCATGTGAAGGTGTGTACCATCCAGATTGCTACCTTAACATTATTGCCACCATTTATTAGGTGATAAACCCAGCAAGAGACATGGGTCTTTTTTTATGTTGCTTGTAAAACCTGTTTGGGGGTTGGGGGAAGGGGCTGTGTGCTTGTATTTTGGAGGGGAGCAGGTGGTGAACTCATCTAAACTCCCACCTTCATTTCCAAAGCTTGGGAGGGACATGGGAAAATGCCCTTAGGGCTGTGGTGTGTCCAGATTTTCACTGTGCTCCTACAGATGGGAAGCTCAACGAGTCAAAGGAGATGACCCCTCCACAGATGGGTAGTGCTTCCTGCTTCTACTGCTCTAATGAAGCAGTACAGGGCTCTGAGAAGGGAGTGGCTAATCCATCCTAGCCCTACTGGATACTCTCCAAGTGATGAGCAGCCTGAGAGAAGATTTCTACAGTGACACACAAGATCACTGTTGCTGCAGGTCTCTTGTGCCTCCAGCTATTACACAATATGTACCCTACAGCCTATAGGGTGCTCAGGGAATGGTTTATATCTCTGCTGTGCAGTCCCTTAAAGACCCTACCAGGTCTTCAGGCGGCAGGGATAATTTCCCTATTGATAGTCTTCCCTTTTAACTATCTTCTCAAAGGGCAAGCTGTTACCTACTCCATTCCCTCATGATCCATACTGAAAACACGCAAAGGAGGAATGCATTGACTGTGCTCAGGGCAAAGCAGCCTGGACTAGCTGGAGCACATTTGCTTTGATATATTTGCAGGGGAAAAATAAAAGGAGGACACACTTCCTTTAGAGAGCAGCACAGCTTTCTCCTTTCACAAAGTAGGCCAGAATAACGCAGCTGCCCTGATGGGGGAACTGAGAATCCTTCATGATTGTGTAGATGATGCCTAAATAGCATGGAGACTGTCATGTTAAATGCAGAGAGATGCAGTCATCTCAAATAGGAGAGCTTGCCTAGAGGTACCTCATGGCCAGAAAACAGATATTGCTGGGAATAAAGAAAGGGAAGACAGATTGAGTATCATGATAAACTTTGTTACTGCAGTAGGTTAATTTGTAGTTATTTCAGAGTTCATAGGTTTCCTTATGCACCTTCCACTGTTGTATCGCTGTGCCTCTTCAAGGCTGAAAAACAACCTGAAGTGCCGGGTACCTCCTTAGTCTTCTCACTTTGTGAAGAGCACAAGCAGCCACTTGGAAATGCACAAGAGAACGCATGTAGCCTGCCTGCCATAGGGGTGCGTGGGGAGCAGGAGGGCAGGGAAAGAGTTGCACAGTGTCAGTTGTGCATTAAGTGGAAATACAGCCGCTGTCTTACTGCTCTGCCTTTCCAAGGGTGCCAGAAGCGGGGCTGGGTGGGAAGTTGCACTGATTCCAGAGTTGCTGCTTGTAGCTGCTTTTCCTGCTTTCATCTATGGGAAGGTGATACAGAGCCTAAGGCTGGAACCACGTCCTGCACATTTCCCTTCTCCTCCAAATCTGTGTGCCGAGTCTGGGTTGCTGCTTATGCTGTGGCATTATCCTAGTACAGCCAGTCATA
Organism: Pezoporus flaviventris; assembly: GCF_033815535.1. Lineage (NCBI taxonomy): Eukaryota > Metazoa > Chordata > Aves > Psittaciformes > Psittacidae > Pezoporus > Pezoporus flaviventris. The sequence goes on from NW_026892600.1 coordinate 746,799, forward strand.
GCAATGGTAGAGCCTGAGGGGATACACGGCTCTGCCTGTAGCTACAGCAAGGCAGTTTGCAGGGAATTGCTGCTGTCAGACCCAGTGCATGCTCCTGCTACTCAGTGCACAACTCCTTTTGTTAGAAAGCCAAGCAAGGAGGGAAGGGCTTGCTGCAGAACACAGTTGCATTTACTAATTCACCCTAATTCTTGCTAGCATATGTTTTCCCTTTTCCTTTCCGTACCTTTCACACATTCTCATTGTAGTTTAAAGGCTCTCCTTGTAAAATAATGAAATAGCATCTCCAATGTTGAAATTTTCCTTGTTAAAAAAAAAATAATCTGTCCTGATATTATTTCCTGATTTCTTTTGTCCAGGAAAATAAATTCATCTTTTTCTAAAGGCAGAAAGTAGACTGAATACTTCTAAAATATTCAATATGTAGCCAGCTTGTCTTCTGGGCTAGAATTTCTGATCTTGTGTTATTTTTCTTCCAAAAAGCAATCCATATTTTCCTTTTCTACTGTCTCTCTCCTGACAGAACTTTGCTCAAACACTGCCAAAGAGCAGCCTGCAAAGTAGTGTCATGGGAACTGGAATGGGCTCTCTGAACATCCGATGTCTTTAGCCAAGATAATGAGTAAATTTTCTTTTTATGGAGTTTAAAGCAGCTTGTCCTGGGTTCAGCAGTAGCAGTCATTTTTCTCCTTCTTGGTAGTTGGTGCAGTGCTGTGTTTTGACTTTCGGCTGGGGAACAGAGCTGATAACAAGGATATTTTGGTTTGGCCAAGGACTTTGTGAGCCTCACTCTGCCAGGGAGGAGGGGAAGCCGGGAGGAAGCAGAGACAGGACACCTGACCCAAACTGACCAAAGAGCTATTCCATACCACAGCACGTCATGCCCAGGAGGTAACTGGGAGTTACCCGGAAGGGCTGGGAGACTGCAGGGTGGGAGGAGGTATGGGTTGGTGCTTGGTCGGGCCTGGGGGGTGAGTTATCGGTCGGCTGGTGGTGAGGTGATGTATTCTCTTCCCTTGTTATTTCCTTTATCATTGTTGTTATTGGTGGTAGCAGTAGTGATCTGTGTTATACCTTAGTTACTAAACTGTTCTTATCTCAACCCGTGGGAGTTGCATTCTTTTTGATTCTCCTCTCTGTCCCTCCGGGAGTAGGGGGAGGGAAAGAAGGGGGGGAAGTGGGTGAACAAGCTGTCTGACTGGGTTTAAACCAGGACACAGCTTCACGGGTGAAAAATTGTCTTAATCACAACGAAAAAAAGGGCAGACGCACATATACATTGCATTTTGCTCTATTTTATTTTTTTTTTTTGTCTGCTCAGGACAAATAATTAAATTTGCCATTCTGCAATAACTGTTGTCAGACAACTATAACCAATACCTGCTGGAGATAGCCACTGCCTCCCATAAATGGGCATTGCATTTGCCTTTATAGGAGCTGCAGATTTCCACTATGTATCTCAAACAGCACCATTTTTGAAAGAAAGCAATCAAAAATGGAGGATTTTTTTCTGGGTAGAAATTGCACTGGGTAGTTTCTGCTGGTTTGTGTATTTTCTGTTTGTTTTCCTAACATAAGGCTGGTGTTTAACATCCTTCTCCACCACCTCCTAAAGTACCCCTTATGAGAGTGGGGGAGAAGAGAGGACGCAGATGGACACGCTGAGGGCAGAAGGAGGAACACCTGCCTCTCACTCTGAAGGTCAAGAAAATGCCTCTGTGCATGTTCCTTCTATCCTGCTTGAATAATTGAATCAAGAGCCTCAGGGTTTGGTAATGTCAGTTATTAAATCCCTCAATCCTCTGAGCTTCTCCTAAAGGCCAAGTTTTGGGAAGCTGCTCCTGCAAGCAGGGGCTGCTGAAATGGGTTTCTAGTCTCAAATCTGCCTCATGTCTCCAATAAGCAGCTCTTGGGTCTGTTTTCACTCAGTTCTTGTCCATACTTATACATTAGTCAACAGCACACAACACCTCTTTTATCTCAACAATATCCAAAGGGTATTCACAGAGAAAATCCAATACAACAAAAAGGAAAGTGCTGCTCTAAGTGTCTGAAGATGAACCCTGAGAAAGCTCCGAAATACCTGATGTGCCCTAAATTTCCAGCTGTCGGTGTTGTTAAAATTTTCCTTGTTCTGATCTTTCACTTCACTGATAAAGGCATCCCTTGACTAAAACCACTTTAATTGTGTTGGGGCATGCTGCAGATGTCCTACAATGTAGGTGCTCCTAGAAGTGTATTGATAAAAACCTTGTACACCCAACAGCCTGTGATTACATCAAAGGCATCTCCTTGAAGAGGTTCCACAAAGACAAAATTCAGCCTCCAGCAATTTCAGCGGAAGCAGTTAGGAATGCTGGAAGCTGCTTCTTATGCAGAGAGTTATTGAAATCAGATTGATGCCACGGCATGAGCCCCTGTTGGGAAAGCAAAACACAGTGTGCCCATCATATAGCTTAAAATAAACAAATACAGCAATAAACAATATGTTTGTTTTTTTTTTTCAGGGAGCAATGAAAAAACAATATCTAATAATACCTACCTTTGGCAACAGCGTTTCCAGGAAGCACTCTGTCTCTCAGCAACAGAAAAGTCCCTCCGGGATGAATCTCACCCAGACTCTTATTTTACAGAAAAATAGAAGGAGAGTTAGACAGTCATGAGACTTAGCAAATTCATTATTCAGGTTCATCCCTATATCTTAGTACCTGGACTTCAATTCTCTACCATTGAATTGTGTTTCATTACTTCTAAGTAAAACTACCGTGATTATTTCTGCCTATGGATGACCATGGTAGCTACCCAGAAAACACTGCTTGTCCGATGTATGCCACCTTTAATAAAAAACATAGCTAAAAGTAGATCTCACAGGGGCTTTGTGCACTATACTGTGTCCTCATGAAATACCATTTTAATTTGCTTCATAAGCCCTGCTGTTCCTTTTTGTAGCTTGGTTATGATTCTCCATCCTTCCCTCATTACCTCAAAAATATGATGGTCAGGATGATGCTAGATAATCACTAGAAAAAAAGTTTCTCTTATTAGCTGTGCTGTCAGCCTCTCTCTGTGTTGTATGTGTTAAAATGGGATATGTCCATTGTGACAAAGAAAAGAACATGAATATTTCTGTCTCCTTTGGATACAAACCCTGTTGGTGTTCTGCCCATGTAATTAATGGTGTTGTAGTGCTCTTAATACCTTAGCATTTTATGGGCTGCAAAGCCTTAAGATCTCACAGTCATTTTTGTGTCTTATGAGCTCTGACTACCTCTTTCTGAGGAGGTTTGATGATATCTGTTTTGGATTAGGAAACTGAGGCAGGTGTTACTAAGAGCCACACAGCATGGTGGCAGAGAGATTGAACAAGACTCAGTGCTCTCAGTGTGCATGTGGGTCACATCTGCCTTCAAATGAAGACAAAGCAGTAGCTTATGCTTTAGCTTCATGGCTCAGATTTTTACCAGTGTCATCTATTTTCAGCGGTGCAAAAAGTCCCAGGTTCAAATTAATGACAGAAACAATGTCACCACTTCTGCACCCATTTATTAGCTGCAGTGAAAATCTGGTATGCACAGCTGGTATGGAACTGAGTCCACCAAAGAGATGTCAGTATTGAAAATCAGGCTCTGATTGTTTCAGCTAAAGCAAGAGCAGGTAAGAATATTACTTTGTCAGACATTACAGATTACAGTGTTGCTTCAGCAGTGGAAATATCTTTAGACTACTGAAAATGATGTTAAAGCCCAGAGTCACTGCCAAAGAAAAGAAAATGATTTTTTCCAATGGCCTTCATCCTGTTCCTACTTTCTCCAGTAGCACACTCCTCTTGCAGTATATTAAGGTGAAGGATCCTTTCCTGATACTCAGTGGAGTTCATTCCCCCAGACCCATAAAAATAGATTGCTTATATGATTTCATTAACAGCTATATTTCCAAGACCTATTTTAATGCATCTCTGGCCCTCTGTACCACTTCTTACCCAGGCCCAGAGGCAGGCTTGCTTGGGTTTTTTGCAAGAGTAGGAGACAACTAAGGATGGCAAGACAGGACCCAGTTACATCGGCAGCATTTTCCTGCAGACACTGGTTTTGTTAGTTAGCCAAGAGAACAAAATAGTGAATGGGAAAGAAATCCTGCAGACAAAGCTAAGCTTATCACTGCTGTAACATCTGTGTCACCAATGCTGCTGGGAGGAGAAGGGGAAGCTGGAGAGCAGAGATAGCTGCAACAGCACAAACTCTCCCTACCACCAGTGCTGTGAGCAGCTTGCAAGAGTCCAACAAAAGATTGAGAACACCTATTGTCTCCTAGTCTTACAGTGTGCCTCCCTGCTCAACCGAGAGGACAGTGGCCTCCTGGTCTGAATGCGTCATAAAAAATACAGGCAACAACTGTACATACAAGGATGGCCACACAACCTTTGTCCGGCTGTGATATACAGCTCAGCAGGAACTTATTTCAAACTAGTAGAAAGTGGGGGCCCCGTGACAATGTGCAGCCTCAACTCAGTGAAACAAGGATACATAAACTTTGGTACCACACAGTGAAGCATGCCTCCAGTCAACTGCAATTCACTGGTGGCATCATGATGGATGCTTCAGCAGCTTGGTTTGTTTGCTGATGGATCGGAGCACATGCCTTCAGCTCCTTCCCTCTCTTTCCATTTTGCTTCCCTGCTGCTGTGCTGCCCATTAGGATACAGCACTGAGGTTTTCTGGCCACAGGGTGAATTCCAGGTGACGGTCACTTCAGCAGAACCTGCAGGAGACCTCCTGCATGATAGCTCATCTCATCCAAGCTCCAGGGAAGGATAAAAGACGGTACTTCCAAAATGAAAATTATAACAGGAGGTAAAGGGAGAGAGAGAGTGAGAAAAAAGGCAATTAGGAAGGAAAAGAGAGGAGAAGAGAGGAGAGGAGAGGAGAGGAGAGGAGAGATGATTTTTTTTACATGTCAATTGATTGCCAGTTGAAAAAGTGCCCTTAATTGAGAGCTCTGCAATTCCTTAGGCACAGCGATGTACTTGAAACATTATTTCAGTACCATTGTTTGTAGCCTCTGTAACAGGTTGGAAAAAAGTAAGCTAAGAAGAATTAGTTGCTGCATTTTAAACCTAGGGTTGGATTTAATTGGAAATAACAACTTTCTCCATTGTTAAACCATTAAACTGATTCTAAATATGCAAACAGGGAAATCTATTGCGCCTTGACGGAACACCCCAGACCTTTCTGTCAGCATCCTAAGCGACACTAGTCCAGGCCACATTCCTCACAGGGAAATGCAGACATATGGTCATTCAAGATATTCCCCTTTCTGCCTTTATCCATATTGTTGTGAGTCCAAAACTTGTCTCATACTGCAGAAGCAGCTAGGTGTTTGTCCTTTAGTTAACACAGACACTATCTAATAAAACTATAGATATCCTCAACATTTATGCCAGCACACAGGCTGGGTTTAATTGCGTTAAACTGTGTGATATCTGAGGGTAGTGATTTCCACAGCTAGATTACACATACCACAAAACAAAATTGCTCTTTATTAACTAACATCATGTGTCGTGAGTATGATTTACCACCTGCATGCAGCTTGGTTTATGTGCATCTATCATGGCATCTCTTATTGGACTCCCTTTTAAAAAGAGGGTTCTTTCCTTTTTGATAGCTCTCCAGAAAGGACACATTTTACGCATTAAATTATTTCCATTACCTCCACTGCTTTTCATTCTACTCTTCCCTTGCAGTATGGTGACAATGTATCTGAACACATTATTCTGAGAGAGGGAATTGCGTGTTTTTAACAGTTGGCATGGTATTCTCAGTACAGAGAATCTTTTGCTGTCTTACTTGCAATATCTTCTTGGCTTTTTTTTTTTTTTTTTTGTCGACATTTCAATGAGATTCTGGGTATGTACTCCGAGTCATCCTTGAGCTATTTCCAGAGTGTCTTCATTTATACATCCTGATACTGAATTCTGCCTGGCTTTGGCTTCTGCAGATACAAGCTTTCTTAGCAGCTTCTGCAGATTCTTGCAATCTTTCTTGTCATGACTAATCTGAATTCTTTTTTTACTACTTGCAGACTTTGTTAGGCTTCTCTTGATCATAGGAAATAGATTACACCAATACTGTAAAGGACATAAAGCATTTAACTATTATACTTTGCTAAAACAAAAATCTGTGGTTTTCTACTTCTCTTGTCTTCATTTTAATCCATTGTCTACTTATAGATAATCTATTTTAGGATTTTTACTTAACAATCAACAGTGAAGGATTTTATCAAAAATTATGTTATATTGACTATTTCTGGTCGATTCATTCTATTGACAAAACATAAGTCTGTGTGTGGTAGCTTGTAAAATTGTGATTTTCTTTTTTTCCTCATAAAATCTGTAAATACTTTTACCACCTATGTGCCTTTGGTCTTGCATTGGATGGCATGCAACTAAGGTGCTATCTTTCCAACAAAAAGCTATACAGGCAGAAAAGTATGCAGGCATGAAAAGTGAAGCCTGTGAGAAATAGCTTTGTAACCCTATACCTGCACTGCAATGAATGAGTTAATTTATGAATAAATAAGTAGTTTATGAATAATGGTATATAAGTAATTCACCTGTGTACCTCAAGTGATTCTACACTGAAATAAGCAATGTTTGAATTCCTCTTTCCCTGAACAGAGCTTAACTATGCCACTGGTTATAAATGTATTTAGGATTTTTAATTATGTTTAAAAGTCATCCATTCTGAGATGAAAGTCTTGCAAATGGAAAGATGGTTCAGGAGTACGTGCCAAGAAGGCTTGACAGTACCCTCATGGCATCATTTATGATGCTGCTTCAAGAACTCTAGAGCTGGATTAGACAAGATTTGGAGACCAGTAATGTTATGACCTCATTTCTGAGGGTGTGACATTAAATATTATAGTACAACAAGATTAAGGGCCTGTGCTCCCCTCCAGTGCTCGGCATGATGATGAGGTGTCAATGCAAGGAGTGACTTGCAGTGGACCTGCTTCAGTGAGTCTAGAGGGGACCACGGAGATGCTGCGAGGGCTGGAGCAGCTCTGCTCTGGAGACAGGCTGAGAGAGCTGGGATGGTTCAGCCTGGAGAAGAGAAGGCTTCTTAAGGAGAGACCTTAGAGCAGCTGCCAGGGTCTAAAGGGGGCCTACAAGAAAGCTGGAGAGGGGCTTTGGACAAGGGTCTGTATGGACAGGACAAGGGGTAATGGCTTTAACCTGACAGAGGGGAGACTGAAATAAGATCTTAGGCAGAAGTTCTTCCCTGTGAGGGTGCTGAGGCCCTGGCACAGGTTGCCCAGAGAAGCTGTGGCTGCCCCATCCCTGGCAGTGTTCAAGGCCAGGTTGGACAGGGCTTGGAGCAACCTGGTCTAGTGGAAAGTATCCTTGCCTATGGCAGGGGGCTGGAACTGGAAGTCCCTTCCAACCCAAACCAGTCTGTGGTTTTCTGATTCTCTGAGTGCTCTGTCCTGTCAGCGTCCAGAATCCACATGCAGCAGTGCATCAATGCTGTTTCCAACACAGACAATGATATTTCTGTTTTGGTTTTGTTTTCATCAGCTACTGCTTGGTGAAAAAATATGCACAGCTAATAAGCCTTACTTTTGATGTAAGAAAGTGGTTAATTTGGTCATCTTAGGAGCCTGTTTCAAAGGTCATGGATTAATCAAGTTATTTTAGCATCGTAAACACTTCTGCTGTTTTTTTTTTAATCTTCATTTTAAGTAAGTGACTATGTATGTTGATAGAACTACCCAGGTCTTCTCTTGAGGTTTTTTGAAGCCTAATACTGTACAGCATATTTAAGTCCCCTTGCCATTATTTCATTTCCTTCAGTTTAGCTGCCAGTCACATAACATTTTGTTAATAAAACTGATCCACAGATATTGCTGGCCAGTATACTCAAGAAATATTCAATACCATTTTAAATTTTTTCTGGCAAAAGCTATGACATAGTTTTATATTAGTTGATAATTTATTACTAAATAAATATACACCTTATATATCCTTTGTAGACGTGTGTGTGTACCTGTCTGTTGCTTCCTTAGGAAAATATTGTGACAGTGAAGGCATTGGAAGTTTAGGAGAACAATTTCCAAGAATGGTCCTCTCTTACCTCATCCCTATCTGACTATAGGATAAACCAAGGAAATTAGACAAATACTTGATGACTCCAGAAATGAAAATCCTGGGTGTGCTACCAATAGTTCTGCAGGAAGCTAATGTCAAAACTGGCATAAAATGCAATTTCTGGTAAAATTAAAAATATGTATTTTACATATTTCCTTAAAATATATCTTTTTTTTTTAAAGAGATAAGAAATAAGTCTTTGGATGGTGATTTTTTTGCTTAGGCTTTTCATTGCTGCTGAAAATGAGGTTTGGCTTTAAAGAACTTTCATTGTGATAGAAATGGTGCTAGATATTTCTTCTGCGCCATTTACCCAGCACTTCTTGTTCAATTATTTAGCAACATTAAGTGAAACGGCATTTAGTTTACCAGGCTTTTTACAGTACCTTTTGCTGATTTAGCAAGTATTTATAGTCACCAAATAAAATCAAAATTATGTATACCAGGGCTAATAAATTATATTTATGTAGATGGCTAATTTTCTTTCACATAATGGTCATAGATGAGTTTAAAGAGCAAATATACAAAGGGTGCATTTAATAAATCAGGCACAAGGGCTCACAGACTTGTTATTTGAAGTGGACAAAGTGCAGAAGTGGTTTTGACTGCAAAGAAAAGCTATCTTTCCCTCCCTCTACCTATCCAAATTATTTGAAGGTTTTATCATTTTGGCATCCTAATTAGTGACAAGAGTTGCAGAATGAGCTCCCATTTGTTGCTAGTGGTAGCAATGAGTTTATTTGGAAAACAATAAACATAATGTTGTTAAGTGTCCTCTCCATGAAATTCTTCCTTGTACCCATGATTGCACACAGGCATCACATTTTTAGACCCAAATTGGGGCATTCATTAAAATTTCTCTGCAAGCAGATGCAGCGCTCAATTCCTGCCCTATAGTTTTGGGTACTCACAAACCTCAAGTGCAGCCTTGTGGCTAAATGTACTGCTTCAAGGAGAGGTTTAGTCTGAAACATATTCGACATTAAGCCTATTTAGAAATTGTCTTTGTTAGTAGAGAGGGTTTAAATGTGGCTTTCTTACAGGTTTGTGTCTTCAATTAGCAGAATGAAGGAAAGACTGGGAGCTGAAAACAGAGGTGGACTTGCGACAGAAAATAATGTGGAAGCGAGGTACAACTCTGAAGGTGTCAAACACTAATAATAATGTTAAAATAAACATAAGAAAAAGGAGGAACAAGAAAAATAACAAAATTTTCCTTACATGAGAGATATCTACTTGACTTTTTCCCTGCATAAAACTTTATGCAGCACAAATTGTTTGAGAAATTAGCAAGCAATGAAAAATACAGCAGACAATTCACATCCTCAAGGAAGTATCTTTGAGCTAAAGTTACAGATTCATAAGGAAAAGAAACTGCATCATTTAAAATGTCAACTGTACAGTGTAGCTCACTGGTTGCAGGTTCAATTGTGGTGAGTCAGGCTGGATAATAACACCACTGAAGCTGAGTGAAATATTCATAGCACGTGTCTACTTCTGAGCAAAACACATTCATGTTATTGAAACGATTGTGCTAAGTGATGTCTTCATCATCATTTTATATGCACATACAAGTATAAGATTGTGTAAAAATAGAAAATGAAGTTTTTTTTTTTTTTTTTTGTTGCTGTTCATTTTTATTTTGAAGTGAATTAGTTATAATTCGCTTGGCAATGATTCTGATTTTCCTGATGGTAGAGAGCACTGATAGAAGCCATTTGGCCTCATTTTCATACAAGCACTAGCCATATTAGACTGCTATATTGCTCCTTACTGGCCCTATTATTCCTTGCCCACTTAGAATGAAACTCCAACTGCAGGAAGCAACAACCCATCCAGTTAGACAAATACAGTAGAGGAATTGAGTTGGTTCTCATTTGGTTTTGAAGTAGAGTTGTGAAAATAGTTATTTTCCAGCCCTAATCAACATTTTTTTCATTAACCAACTTTAGATTCTGGGTTTGGTTGACCCAAAAGGACATTTCAGGATTTTCTAAAATACAGTTACAGACATAGCGACATCAGGCTGTCTAAAATCTCCTTTTCTAACTTTTGACATAGATTGGTTAGTTTAAAAAACCCACACCTTTATCATGAGGGACGAAAATAATTAAGATTTCCAAGGATGTGGGGAAGGGGGAAGTCAACTAAAACAAATATTATTCTTTTTTTTTTAAATTTCCAACCTCAACAATTCTGCAATTAGGTGATTTTATAATCATCTCAGTGCTTCCAGACCCATAGTTTTTTTTTTCACAGCAGTTTACCTGCCCTCTAAAAAGCTGATGTATAAAGCCTTTCATGAAGTTCATCTTCAATATTCGGAGGGCAGCACGCTCAGCCTAGAAATTTCTAGCAGGCAACACAAGGCAAGGGATAGGGCCAGCTCTCCTTCTACACAGTAAGACAATTTGAGGTAAAAGAGCTTATGACAGATGATATGCCAAAGTTTTTATTGATTTTCAGATAGGCAACTGATTCTGTGTCCTGATGCAGACTGATTAATAATCCTCCATTGATTGTTCAGTTTTCTTACAGTAGATAGATTCTTTAACTGAAACTTGCCATATTAATCTTGGGTGTGTGCTGTTGATATCATTTCACAGGCACATAGAATTTCATTTTGCTAAACTCAGGTTTTATAAGTATGTATGTTTTATTTCTCTTTAGTTACAAGCATTGATTTCAGTGTTGTAGTAGATATAAGACATACTGTTGGGAGCTTGACTGCTACCCATGCTGCAATAAAAGCAATAGTCTGATATAAAAAACATACTGGGCATTGTATTTGTTGTATTTTTACTCATCTAGCCATCTTGCACCCTGAGCACCCCAGGAACTGGTGGGTGTCTACTTCCAACCTCTCTCCTTATCATACGTTAATTTTTTGGCAGCCCCTGGTTGAATGGATGCATTTGGAAAGCCAACCATATCCTGGGCTGCATCAAAAGGAGTGTGACCAGCAGGTCGAAGGAGGTGATCCTGTCCCTCTGCTCTGCTCTCAGGAGACCTCACGCGGAGTATTGTGTGCAGTTCTGGTGTCCTCAACATAAAAAGGACATGGAACTGTTGGAAGAAGTCCAGAGGAGGGCCACGAGGATGATCAGGGGACTGGAGCACCTCCTGTAGGAAGGTAGGTTGAGAAAGCTGGGTCTGTTCAACCTGGAGAAGAGAAGGCTGCATGGAGACCTCATAGCAGCCTTCTAGCATTTGAAGGTGGGCTATAAGAATGCTGGGGAGGAACTCTTCCTTAGGGACTGTAGTGATAGGACAAGGGGTAATGGGTTCAAACTTAAACAGGGGAAGTTTAGATTGGATATAAGGAAGAAGTTCTTTACTGTGAGGGGGGTGAGGCACTGGAAAGGTTGCCCAGGGAAGCTGTGAATGCTCCATCCCTGGCAGTGTTCAAGGCCAGGTTGGACAGAGTCTTGGGTGGCATGGTTTATTGTGAGGTGTCCCTGCCCATGACAGGGGGTTGGAACTAGATGATCTTAAGGTCCTTTCCAACCCTAACTATTCAACCAAACAGCTTCTTGATGTCTGGGTGTGAGGGTGCAGACCTTGATGCCAGTATTGACCTGGCTGGGAAGTGAGATGTCAAAAAGAGTCTGGTATAAAATTACACTGATGAATTAGCACATTGAGACAATAGCTTGTGATAGTGATGCATGGCTGTGGTGAAGCTGCCTCTAGCTGGAGCCACTATTAATGTTGGTGCTAAGAAAATTATAAAGTCAAGATTGGCAGGAGCAATAGAAAAGGATAGGTGTGAGAGAAAATAAATAGGAAGAGGCAAAACCAGCTATACTAATTAACTGAGAATTGAAGTACCTTCGCAACCACTTTTCTCAGCCTCAGGAAGAAAAGGGCTTGAATACAGCAAAGAATAAATACATGAAAAACAAAATCAGATCAGATCAGATCAGATGATTACCAAGACTGTACCGTATTTTTAAATCTCCAAGTTAACTTAATACACACTTGCATGTCATTCCCCCTACTTGCCCATAAAACTGTGGCAGATAAGGCTTCAGGTTTGCAAGGAAGGTAACACTTCCTAATTTGCAGTTACCATTTAAGCAGTGTGTGTGTATGTTAGTAGCTACTCTAAATATAAAATCATAACAGAAAGAGCAACTGCTTTGAATAGCAGCCATGCTGTAACACTGACTTAATACATTACATGCCTGCCATCTCTGTTGAGAACCAACCATGAGGTCTCACACAAACCTTAATTCAAAGACTTTGTATGAGAGATAAGGAGTAGTTTTTATGTACCATTGTTATGAACGTTTATCACACAGTAAGACATAGGGGGAAAATCCCCAACATTGCAAGTGTTGCTCTACTTTTTTTCCCCAAAACAGAAATGATAACATCCATAATTTTTTTGCTAATTGTTTTTAGCAATTACAAGTTGCCTGCCTACAAGCTGAATAGCATGCAAAACTGGTGGTCATGCTGCTTGTATAAAATAGGCTCCTTAGAAGCAATCTTCCTTGTTATCCCAGAAATTAACCAGGTATTAATTAATATGGGGAGGAATCAAGCTAACTCTGGTAAGGTTTTTTTGTCTCCTAGATGCCCTTCGCGAGATAACACGCCACTAAGTCTTATCACAGCAGAGTAAGAACAGATCTGTAGTTGTATGTTCATCCTATTGTTCCCTTTACACTCATGATTAAATGACCCAGTTTTCTTGACATGCATCTACAATTTTAAAACTAATAATTTAAAATTATAAAGACATTAGGATAGTTTTAATTTTCAGGTGATATTTTAGTAATAAACAGATCCTTCTGTTAAAAAGAAGTAGATAGGAATAGTACTCGAAATATAAACAGTACACTACGGAGCATATCCTATAAAGATGCTTAGAGACAAACAAGCTAAGGAAGTGATAAAGAGGAAAAGATTTTTTTTATTCTACCACTAGAACATGATATAGAAAGATGGACAATCAAGAAGTGCAACTTGCAACTGAGTGTGCATTGTTCCTATTGAGAACTCTTTGTGTGTTCTTGTTGAGAGCTAGAAAGGCACAGTAAGTTCCTAAGTGCCACATTAGCAGTGGCACTCCTTTTCAAAACAATTTACCACATCAGAACTCAGTAACATTTGCTTCAAGGAGGCCTTTCTCCAGCTTTTATGCTGGTGTCATCATCAGCTGGTCCTTGAAATAGTAAGTAATCATGATGTACCAGCCAGCCTTCCACTTCCGATGTGCTACAGAAAAGGCTGATGTCTCTTTTACTGAGAAAGCAAATTTTTGCTTCCAGGTGGTCAGGTTTGCTGAGAAACAGGGTTTCTCAGCAAGTTCTGAAAGTATCTGTGGGAACACTTTCTTTGTTTATTTTTTTTCTCCTGATAGATGAAAGTTGTATTTTCCCATATATCAGTGAGCTGTTTTTAAAATGCTTGTAGTAATATGTGAAACTTTAAGCAGGCCTTTCTTTAATGCCTTAATGCAGTAAAGTTAACAGCACATGTCATTACCAGACAAGGTAATTCTACTTCCTGGAAGTATTATCCTATTTCCGCTCTTCTGTCCAGTCTCACGGTGCTTTAGTAAGCCTATCCAAGAGATGGTTCTTAAATCTTGTGGTTTCTCTTTTGTGATACAACCTTTGGCTTCACAGAGCTGAGCTGACACTAGAGGTCTGCAAGAAGGCTGAAGCTCTTAACTCCTCTGGATTTCAATAGGAATAAAGGATGCCACCACCTGGGAAAACCATACCCTGCAAATCTAGCTCTTCATCAGTTTAATGCAATTTCAAACCAGAACACATCCCACCCTCCAAGTACTATCTCTATAAACTCATATGTGAAAATCAGTACTGTGCCTCTGAGTTGCTGTGTGCATTTAGCTCTGCCCAATACAGTATCATACCTGCAACTTTAAAGGCATTCAATGAGAGGTTAGTGTTCATTTAAAAAATATTTTAAAACTGAATGTAGCTATCCCTTACCTCTTTTTCATGGTTTACTTGGCATTGGAGACATTGAAGATTTTACTGTAAACTTTTAGGTACAATGACGATGGTATAAATGCAGAAACAGACAAGTAGACAATCAGATATACAAGCAAGGTAAACACATATGTATATAGTACTTAGAAGCAATGTAAAAAACGTTTGGAGGTTATTATTCTTTTTTAAATTTTCTTGCATTCAAATGCTCAGCTAGCAGTAGTTTTATGGAATTTGTAAAAAATGAAGATATTACAACTTAACTGTGTTAAATGACTCCTCCCAAGATATTGAACATGTTGACAAGTTCCTTACATTACCACACATTAGCAACAATCCTAAGTAATTGTAATGCATGAAAATTGAATTCCTTGAGTGGAATAGCCACCTATTCAGCAAACAAAAGTAGCTGATAAATATTTAGTTGTCACCAAGCTTCATAGAAAGGGGAATCAAATAAATTTAGAAACGGAATAAAACAATAAAAATGTGAAGAACATTAATGTGATGCTAGAGATGAAAATTGAACAGGCATTCGTGAATGTCTGTTTATAGAAGTGCAATCAGCTCCATATCATTTCTTTAACAGAGAAAATTAAATGCACGACTTCTGCTAATAGGATGGTACAGTTCAGAATTTAAACACAGGGGTTGGAAATCGAAGTTACACTTCCTGCTGCAAATGAATATGGGCTCTTTAGGCTGCACTGATAGAACATCTACGCAAAAGAGATATTTTACCAGAAAAGGCATATATTCATTAGATAGGCTTTGTTCTTTCATGTGTCCAAGTTTGAACTGATATTGGTAACTTTTAACTTAACATTTTGTATCTTTTACTTTAGCTTGAGTTTAGCTTTCAGCTGCCTAGGGAACATTGAAGAAGCCTGCTTTCTGAACCTGGATGAGATAAGCTGAATTTCTTTGTACTTCAGGTTATACTAATAGGATTCCAGGGTATTATGTGGTAACACAAGGACTGGCAATACCATGTCCCAAGAGCACCATGGTGCCTGGAAAGAAGTCTGATAAACCTGGTAATCAACCCAAAGTGATAGGAGGGTAAGGTATGAATCCATAATGTTTGTTAGAAGCTGATTTCAAAGGAAAAACACCTTCTGGCTCCTGGCATAGCAACTGCTGGCATGTGACGGGTGTTGTCACCTCCATGGAGGGGCTGGTATTCAAAACACAGATGGGAGGCTGGCAGAATGCTGAAGGTGTGTTTTAGAAAGGTGAGACGAGTGTCTGCCGCCTTGGAAAATGGAAATGCAAAGCAAAGGGAAGGAAAGGGGCTCAACTACCATTTGTGTAACCAACGCCATGAGATTTTTAGTCCACATCAAGAGGTCCCTGCTCTGAATGGCTCTCTGGAGAGACCTGTTTTCTTCTGTTGGATAAACACAGAGCTTAAAAAAAACCCTCTACCAATAAAAACGCATGGTGAGAATTACCCTAAAAGTTCATCACTTCAGTAGATCACCTTTGATGAAAACTGTTTGATTAAAATTTGATCAATAAACAGTGCATACATATTTGCATACGTATGTTGTAGATTTGCATGTATGTCGTTCTCTAGATATACCTAAAAATAGGAATGATGATGTGAAGCAATTCTTACAAGCTACAAAATGTGTAATAAAGTAATGGAAATCAGGTTTAATAATTTAGATAAATTCTGTGAATGCCATTAAAACAATTTAGTGAATATATTTAAATCTATAAACACACTTTCTATTATCTAGATTAAAGCAAGTTACAGTATGAAATTGGAGGATAATCCTGATGGACATGACATGGAAAAGGCAAACAAATGGAAAATATTAAATAGCAGCAAGGCAATTATTAGGATAAGGGTAGTGCAAGTCAATAAAATATTAATATGGACATTAATACATGATTATAATATAACTAATTAATTTCTTTATATCCTTTCAAAATCACAATTCTTCCATTATTCTGTGCCTTTATTTTTTCCCCAGGATTTTCTTCAAAAGCTTTCATTTTACCAGTGAAATATACCAAATTTTCAGTGCTAAAAAAAGCTGGTTTATTTACCATATTCATAGTATGTACACATTATTTTTAATCATCTAATTTTATAACTATCAAAACAATTTTTAGCCCTGAGTGATTTGTTCAGAAATTCTATAACAAATTCAGCTTTTCCAGAAATATACATTTGGTTACCAGAAGATGCTTTTCGTGCAGAATAGTGCAACTCCCTCAAATAAGACTGTTAATAATAAACAGAATATCTGCATTTCTTTGATGGTGATAATGATAACATTAGTATTTAGATTGTTATGATCTGGATGATGATTTGATTCTTCAGCCAAAATGAATTCAAGCTCAAAATTTTTACGAAGTTTATTGGATTTAGAGTCACCCATTATATAGAACAGTGATGATGTTTAAAAACACATTTTTAAAATGATTATTCTATTTTTATTTCTTTAAGCGATATCCCTGATTCAAGGAGCTTCTTCCTATGACAAGGAGAATCTGTAGACCCCTGGTTAAAAAAAAAAAAAGAAATTAAGTCCTAAGCAAAATATTTACAGCAAATAAATTCTTCAGATGCTGGCTCAAGATTTCAAGATTCACTATTATCAGAAGCAATATACCTGTAGGATTAAATGTGTGCTTATTCATGTACCATCATTTCCTAACGTGGTCTGAAAAGCACTATGCTTTAAATATAAATAAATCACTGACAGTTAATTAATACACAGTCCTATCAAAGAGATCTCCTCAGAAGCAGGCAGATTCAAGCTATACTGAGATGACTGCCACGAAAGGAATTTTTGTAGTGGGTTTCATAAGTGACAGATAGATAATAAAAAATAATCTAAAATAAAACATGATTTTTAAAAAAGAGGTTTTTTTTTTCTTGTTTTTCCAGAAGCAGTCTTTAGCAAATGTTTTCTTTTGTTCCATTCACAGTTTGTTCAAAACCAGCCTTGTAATAATTAAGGGCATCCTGAAGTCAGCAGCAGTTGCTGTAATTGCTCAGAATAAAATGAAAAGAAACAAGAGTCTTAACATTAATGTTGTTTGTGGGATTTCTTGTGACAGTCTGAGAGGTGAATCAGTACTACAGGGACAGCTACTGGCTATATGTGATTGACAAAGCTGCTATAATTGTATGACTTTCTTGTGTAATGGTTTAAACCGAACAAAAAAAATAAAATAAAAAAAAAGATAAAAAAGAAACGCGGACCCCCCCCCCCAAAAAAAAAAACCAAAACCAAAAAAAAACCCAAAAAAACGAACGAACAAACAAACAAAAAAGACCCAACCAACAAAAACCCCAACAAACCCCACACAGTAAAAGGACTGGAAAGCTTAGCTGTGTCAGTGCCCATTGATGAAAGTACTGTTCTCTGATCCATGCTGCTATTGTTGGTTTTAGTTTAGTTCCCTCTCAATCAATATCCAACGGGGCATGATTTAATAAGGTTTAATCATCTCCAAAAATGGGGGGAGGGCAGTTGTGGTATTGTCATTCATCAAAGGGGGCCTTTCAGGTTTCTTTGCTTTCACCTGCTGGGACCCATTTGGTCTCTTTCAAAGAGAATGGAATGACAAAATGAATGAGAAATGCTAGAATAAGAATCCCTTATTTTACCCAATAGTTTAATCAATGAGTACTTGTAATCCCTATTGTACTTCACAGAGGTACTTGTAAGACAATTAAATCTTGCTTCTCAGGCAAATGATTTTGGTAGCTAACCTGAAACAGCCAACAGTATTGCACAGAATGAATGCATCTGAAGCAATGATGTAATGGGACACTGCTTAGCTAGAAAAGCCTGATGGTTTGGGGTTTTTTGGTTTTGTATTTGCTTTATTTTTTGGTAGCCTGGAACTACAGTATGTATGAGCTATAATTACAGAAAAATACTGGGGGGAAAAAAAAAAAAGCAGAAGAGATTTTAAATATAATTCTCAGAGGTGTGAAAGGGGTGAATAATCCATATATACCCTCTTTTAAATACACACTTTGTATCTTAAATGTACAACAAGAGAATCTTATATTTTTTATCACAGTTTAAATTCTAAAGGGTGGCTTAATAAATACCAAACATTTACACAGTTAACATCATCTTGATGTGACAACCAATTTAGCTTTAATTTCATTTGCATTAGCTGCATTCAGTTCTCACCTATTTCCTCCTCACTAAATTGCTTGTATATCAGAAGAGAGCTTGTACTCTTTTGAAGAGCCATGCATTCATTCTGCACTCTCCATTGTTTGTCTACCTTCTTCTACGTGGACATTATTCTCTGAAAAGAAGAATCTGCTGCATCATGTCAGTTTATGTATTATTCTCTTAAAAACTGTATTTTTGCCCTTAGACTCACAATTATGTCATTTACATATTTCAACAGAACTGTAAACATTTTGTGCTATAATTAAGGTACTCCACAAACCAGAAATGGTCAAATAGGAATTATTGTGCCTACGGCATTACAGGCAGGAGATGCCAGTCAGCAGATACATTTGAACTCCTGCTTTTATAGCTCATATAATAGATGAAGGGGAATAAATGTTATTTGCTATTTATAGGATTAAATGTTGTTATTGCAGGAGTGTATACTTTAATTGCCTGAAACAGCAATTTTACCAAATAGCTGAAATTTGACTACCAGTTTTTACTTTTTTACTCCAGATTTTAAAGAAGAAAAAAATGACAAAACTGAGCCCTGACATGGTTTTGCATTCGCCAGTTGCAAATAGCTCCATTCTCTCTTTTTGTGCCTTTGGCAAAAGGTCTATGACACTCAGCCACATGATACAATGCTTCGCATGGGATGAGGGACAGTGCTCCTTCAGAAGGCAATCCACCTTATGAAAATGATCAGATTTACAAATATGTTAAAAAATACTAACTTTTCTACTAACTTCTTCTATACATTTTTTTCCTTAGGAGTTCCTGTCTGAAAGAACTTACAGAAATACAGTGAGACTCTTCAAGCCTTTGAACAATTGTCCATGAGTGCCAGTGAGAAGACTCTTACCTTTGCCATCTCTCCAGGTTCCATGTGACCATTTCATGATAAATCCCATGAATGCTGTTTTTGACTCAGACATACTTACAGTCTTGTTTTAAAACTAAAGCTCCGTTGTTAGGGAAGGAAGACATGAATGAGCTATTTTTTATAAACACTATCTTGCAAAGCAGAGCTGGGACAAGAGAGGACAAAAATATATTCAGCTGTGCCTCTGTTGAAAGGTGCGAGTCTAATTTTGGGCAGAGAGTAGCAAACTTTCTGATTGGTTTAGGCTAGTATTATACTATAATTATTCAGTGTTGAGTAGGAAAGAGTGTTGTGGGGAGGATACAGTAGAAAAGGGCATACAAGATGAGGGATGCTGTTTAGCGATGGTTTGGAGAAGGCAGTGGAAAACCAGGATGGTGGTTCCTACTAAGAAAGACCCCAGCCCATAAGCACACGATGCTGCTGCTTACTCAGTTTCTGCACATACGTGTCATGAACCAAACTACTCAGCTGAAATAATAGAAACACAGACTGGTTTGGGTGGGAAGGGACATTAAAGATCATCCAGTTTCAATTTGCTATCAGTGCTAGCAGAAGCATGATTTGGTCTTCTGAATCAGCGAACCACTCTCTGTCTGGACATGCCAGGAGACAACCAGTGGTAACAGCACCAGTAACTGAAATGTAAGACAGAAACAGCATCTTTTGCTGGCCATCATGGTTTTCTGTATAAGAGAAGCTTCTTCTACCTTTTTTATACAGCAAGCATCACTACAGTGTTAACATTTAATGCCCATGGTAGCTACATTTATTATTGCACTTGTATGTTTCCCATATTAATATAAGGAGTATGAGGGATACCATGCAGAAGTCAAAGGTCACTGCTTGTCATTGTAAGTGGTGTTGAACCCTGGGCTCCAATTTTTAAGTCTCTTTGCTATGAAGGACACTTGCTACTTTAAGCAATGTGGTGGACAAAGTTGTCTACCTCTACATCTCTGCTCTGACCAGCTTCATAATAAAAGGTATGCCTGTAAAGGTGAGGTATCCTTACAGTGCTAATGAACTCAACTGGCTAACCAGCAGTAACAGCACTGCTGAAGGTGTGTCCTTCACCCTGGTTGCCTGGCATCAGGAATCCATTCCAGGAAAAGCATCAAGAGTTGTTTTGTTCTTGTTTCTTTCAAAAACCAAAGTGACACAGTGACGGCTATCTGCATTACCTTATTTATTATTATTATCTTATTATTACCTGACTGCCAGGCAGAGATTTTTCTGGAGATCAATAGCCTTGGACAGCCTGCAGGGTGGATGGCACTTCATAAGGAGGACGTGGAAAGCTGCCAGGAGAGGACTCTTTGGATAGCTTCATGTTTTTGAAAGCAGCATTACAGTGTCTGCTGAGTTTTGTTGCTGCAATGGTGTGACAAGAAGGAAGCTCAAGGACCCCTGTGCATAGGAAAAAAGTTCAAAAGCATTGTGTCCCTTAATTTCCTTTTCGTCTTTATTCAATGTTAAGTATATAAGATACTCTATCTAAAATAGCTGTGCTATTACTTCAGAATTTTTATTTTTTTTTCTTTAGCAGGACACATTAATCTGTTTTAATGCCTGGGTTTCCACAGACCTGTCTTCTATTGTATTCGACCCATAGCGGCTTGGTGGTAGCTGACTGAACACTCTTTCTTTACTGAACTTCTACATTATTTTGATTTTAATAGATTTTGAGATGTTTAAAAGAAACTTAAAGAGAGTCTGTAACACTGTTTCTATATTTAAAAATTATTAAAACTGTAGGAGTATTTTCTTTCCTAATAAAAAAGTAGCATTTTGCTCTGGATTTATAGCATTTTAATTCTTGGTGAGGGGCAGAGGGAGGTGCTTATTATTCTGTGGAGCCACATCATCAAGAATTTCAGGGGTTAATGCAACTCTACATAGTGGAACACAGTACAGTAACATTTGGTAGATGCGCTTGGTAGTTACAGAGTTAATTTTCAGCAGTAATTCAACAAGATAAACCAGCCATGATCAACTCACAAGGTCACACATGAAAAAAAAAAAGTAAAATAAACAACACCTTCCCCCAAATAAACAAACAAACAAAACAACCCGAAGTAACCAAAAAAAACACAAGTCCTTATTTATGTCAGTGTGTCTGCTGTGGAAATGGAGTTTGTAGCCAGAAGAGAGGTATTTCAAACAAACAAGTCTATGTTTATAAAAATGCAATGAAAGGCAAAACATCAGCTAATACAGTAAAAAGCCGTTGCAGGTCTTGTGCTATTTGTGCACAGGTACAACAGAAGGATTTTTTAATTTCCTTTTCATAGCATTACCTTTAAGCATCAGTTTAACCAGAGCCTATTGCCTTTGCACTTCTCCCTGGCTATCCCCTCAGTGGTGGAGTTAAATAAGAGGCACAGATACAATTGCCCTGTAGCTCTAAGAGGGAGCACTAATATCTGCCAAAATCAGAACATCAAAGTTATTAAGAATCATGCCAACTATGGCTTTTAAGATGGTTTAAAAACCTTTTCAACTCAAAAATTTAAATAAAAGTTTGCCATTTTTAAACTGTTTTTCTTGGCTCGGTTTTATGCATGCACAAAGATCTGAAATGGCGACTGGCTTTGCTGGAAATGTTTGCAGAGAACACTGAGCTGAGCAGAGGACTTCTCAGGACCGGGCAGCCCTCTGAGCTGGTTAAACCTCATTGAACTGCTGCCTAGGAATTGTATTCATTGGTGGGAGTGGAAAGCTATAGCTCATATTTGTGGAAAAGTCTTAGATAATTCAAGAGCACGCAACAAGTTGTCATCACTCATTGTTTTTTTTTTTCTTATTTTGGTTTAGGCTATTTTAAAAGGAGATGCTTAATCTGACACGATTTAACCTCAAATTCTTTCCTGCACAAAACTCTATGCAAAGAAGTGCAACGAAATTTTCTATACCAGGGCCAGATTCCTGACATACTCCAAAGGAACTGCACTCACTCACACTTACTGTGCCTTAGAACATTCCATCATAGATCACATGCTTGCGATGCAGATGAGGTCATCATATTGACCTTCTGGCCCTTCAGAGAACCCAACTGGGCTGAGTCTAACTTGGATCTGCATGACTTTTTATAAGATTCATCCTATTACTTGTAGTAACATTAATAGGGAAAGATAAATTGTAAGATACTAAAATTAAAAACCAAAAAGATTGTGAAGGATGATTCTTGGTTCAATGAAAAATGTAAACACAGAGTAGCTTACGCTGTGTGCATATATATATGTATATATAGATATAGAAGACACTTTCAGAGTCTGGGCTGCACAGTAGCAAGATTCATTTCAAAGTTTCTGGGGCTATGTTTTTCAGCCTGTGATTTATATATATTCTGAATTCCAGCTTTGCTACAAGATGTGGCAATTTTATTTAAAACATCTTTGAAAGGAAAAGTCCTTCCCAGAACTCCAACTGGTATATCAAGAATCCACATTATCATCTGAATTGTGAAAATGATTGTCGTGTTAGAGAGTTTCTTGTGCCAGACGCAGCAGAAGTTTTACACAGGCCATGAAAATCTCATGTTTGCCTCTTAGTCAGGTTAGAGGTGATTGGGTTTTGGATAATTTTTGTTGGAATCATGTGAAATTAATCATTTAGCAATATCAAACACTTCAACTTGGATGGAGAAAGGCAATAAAACCTTGAGCCCCAGGCAATAAACTTCTGTGTTTCACATAGCTTTAGAAAATAAAAGTAAGTTAAAAATTTTTGCTGATGATATGGATTTGTATAACAGCAAATTAGAAGCTAAAAAATCTATTGTGTCTGTATAAATATAGCTATCCATAGCATATGAAATAAACCATGCTGCTCAGTTTCCTAGTGCACAATACTTTTTTTTTTAGGAATATGTAATTTTTCTAAAAGAGGCTAAAAAAGAAGTTTAGAGCTTATTTAAATATACTACAAACTACAACATTTGTCATTCATATGCTGCTGAGCACGGAGGCTTAATATGAGTTTTTTGTTTTTTTTTTTTTCTGTTATTTTAAGTCATGCTGTCCTGAGTTCAGCAGTAGCAGTCAATTTTTCTCCTTCTTGGTAGCTGGTGCAGTGCTGTGTTTTGACTTTCAGCCTGGGAACAGTGCTGATAATACCGATGTTTTCAGTTGTTGCTAAGTGATGTTTACCCTGACCAAGGACTTTGTGAGGCTCATGCTCTGTCAGGGAGGAGGGGAAGCCTTGTCTCAACCCGTGGGAGTTGCACTCTTTTGATTCTCCTCCTCATCCCTCCAGGAGCGGGAAAGGGGAGAGCCCCCAGGGCAGGGACCTGGGCCTTGATTGCTTCCAGCCCAGCACCACTCACTGGGAGTGAGTGAACAAGCTGTCTGGCTGGGTTTAAATCATGACACAAGACAGTTATCCAAAAGATCAAAAGAGCTTTTAAATGAACATTTTTTTTTGGTGGAGGAAATGATGGTGCATGCTGGAATATTATAAAATCATGTAATAACAGACTGGTTTGGGTTGGAAGGGACCTTAAAGTTCACCCAGTTCTAACCCCTGCCATGGGCAGGGACACCTTCCACTAGATCAGGTTGCTCCAAGCCCCAAAATATGATAATTTTTCATACAGTAAAAGTGCAGACAGTGTTCAGAAGCTTAATAGGTGTGTTGAAAAAGTATATTTAGATGTTTATTCCTACTGTAATCTCACTGAAATCAACAAATCTGCACCTGCAAAAAAAAAAAAAAAAAGGATAGCTGGAAATTCTCACTCAAAAATAAACTTGCTTTTTAAACTGTTATATTATTATTATTGTTTTCCCCCAAAGAATATACAAACCCTGCCAGCGCTCGTTTCCCGCGCAGGTCCTGCCGGCCTCCGTGGGGCTGCGCTGCGCTGAGCGGCACCGTGCGGTGCTCTATTGCCATCTAGCGGTTCCCAATGTGCATTCTGCTCCGGCTCTGCGCTGCTCAGCCAAGCAACCTCCCTAGACGCGCGGCTTTGAATAGGCTGGGCCTGTTTGCCAGTAATTAAACAACCAAAAAGAGGGAAAAAGGAGAAAAACAAATGAGAAAACCTGTAAATTTCTGAATAGGTAACGCTGTAGGAATCTCTCACCATTTTGTGAGGGACACCACAGAATTCATAGGAAGAAGAGGGTTGCACACCTTGCAGCATGCCTTACCCTCCTGGGTAATTATTATTACTCGATTTCTGTGTTTCCCAATAA
This sequence comes from Pezoporus flaviventris, assembly GCF_033815535.1. Lineage (NCBI taxonomy): Eukaryota > Metazoa > Chordata > Aves > Psittaciformes > Psittacidae > Pezoporus > Pezoporus flaviventris. The sequence continues at coordinate 771,155 of NW_026892600.1, forward strand.
ATTATAATTCCATTGTATTTCTGCACCATACCCACTTTTAACTCAATACTCTTTACCCAGTTCTAGACTAGATGTATAATACTATGTATAATCAATGTCTACTGTCTATAATAGATATATAATCCCAAGTTTTTGGTCACTAGCCACAGTAATTATGAGTCAAGTACCTGCTCCTCTTGAAACCAGAAGATTAGGAGCCAGCTGGCATCAGCACTTCTCTAACATGTTTTTGTTTTGTGCTTTTTTTCTTTTCCTCTGCTACATGTGTTGGCACAAGAATTCACAGGCTGAGCCAAACTGCAAATCTCCATGTCAGCTGCGTATTTCAGCCTTTCATCAGTGGCAAAGCAACATTCTCCATCAGTACGCAATGGAGAGGTTTTACAGAATAATGTGGAACAAACCAATAATTAAGTTTACAGCCTATTTGTACCTCTCAGGAATTTTTTCTGGATGGCCAGAGGTATTTAATTTTTCCCTTCTCATAGTTCCATCATTTCCCCCTTTAGACTTATCCTTCTGGGAGCTCCCACTCTAACCCAACCTGTGATCTCTGGATTTTGCCATAGATCTCTGAGCTGGTTAATGATCTTTCTCTTCCCTTTACCACATATCTGCACTATTTTCAGATCTTCTTATGTATTTTTTATTGTCTAATGTCTGCAAATTTTTCCACCTTACACCATTATGAAAAGCTGTTGCAGGCAGTGATGAGAATTTCACATGCACAAATAATTATTATTATTGAGCAAATGTATGGTTCAACAGTCACATTCCTCAAACACCATAATAAGAAAATCCACATAATACAAATTATCAGTTACAAAAGCAACATATACAAGTCCTGCTGCAAAACACCAAAATCAGCCCAAACCTTCATCTTCATGATTTTCAAGCAGTATCTCTACCTGGATATCAAAACAAAAGATATAGACTGTTTTTCCTACCAGGCATTCTCAAAACAACTACAGCAAAATGGCAGAACATTGCAGGACCAAGTGAAAGAGCAGAGAGAAGTATTTTATCGTACCATCTGCATTGGAATTGTTTCCCGGCAAATAACTGACTGAAATATCCCCAGAAAAATTCTGTAGCCTGGAAACCTCTGTACTTCCTCCCTTCATAAACTAATGTAATGTCTCTTGTTTTGCAAATTCAATTCGTGTGCCATGTTTCTTTTTGCTCCCCTTTGGATTTCTACAGAGTCACAGAACAATCAGGATATTCATTCTGGAGCACAAATGTAAAACCTAGAGACACTGATTGAGATTTTTTTGCATTAAGACAGAAAGGACACAGACATTGGTGCTTCTATATCAAAATTCTGTGCTGTATTTTGAATATTGTTCTAGACAGAACATAGTGCAACCACAGCACTGCACATTTCCTTGCATGAAACAGAGAAAAAATTGTAATTGCTCCATAAAATCCAGGATCCACATAATTCCTTATCTAAGGCTAGAAAACTATGTCTGATACAATTGTGCTCTTATTCTACTATTGATTTGAGTAGACTTTGGTTCCTCAATTAAATAGAAAAAAATTATTAGTTGAAGGTCTGTCCTGCTCTCCTTAAATAAAAGTCTTATTCTGAAGCTTAGTTTTCTACAGTTTAGCTCCTTGGCCTTCAGTATTCAGTATTTTTCTTAAGGCTGCAGCTATTCCAATATTATTATTTTTTTAAGACTAAGATCTAAAGAGTTGCTGCTATGAACGTTGTCATTTTGGCCTTATACAGTGAACTGTATAACAGTGAACAGCTTAGTATCATGTTAACAACTTATATGATTTTCACATTTACTCTCTGTGCTTCCTAGTGCTCCAAAGCACCACGTGTTTCACTCCCTTGCTTCTCCTTTCTAGTTTCCTTGTTAAAAAGACACAGAAAACCCTTTTCATCCTCATCTGAATGGCTGCTTTCCATCGCGAGTCCCTTTTTTATACAGGCTGCCTTCCATCCCGCAGCACACAACGTCAGACAAGCTCTCCATTCACTCTGTGGCTCACAGCAGTATTGTGCAAATCAAAACAAGCTAAATGACAGATGGCTTGTGGCATTTTAAAGAAATGTCTGGTCACTGAGCAGCCGCACTCTTGTAAACTACAGTAATGAACTAGCTATTGTACTGGCTACAGTAATGAAGCTGGTGCTGCCAGAGCTGCTGATCCTGTGTTTCACAGGCAATAAGACCTAAAGCAGAGGAACCTCCTCCAACTCCTGCACTACGGGCTCCAGCTCCTGTGCTGGCAGCCTCCCTGCACAGTATAGTCACCCACAGTGGCTGCTGTTTCTCACCATTGTTAGCATTATAAATATATTGCCTGTTTTGTTGGTTCATGCTACACATGGTTTCCCCTGGTGTTTATGCTACCTCCCCACAACTTTCATGACTCAGAGTGAAAACAAATGCCGTTAAGAGACCTCAGTAGTACATGTGCTACACAAGAACTTTAGAAATCAGTGTCATCCCTGTCATTGTAGTGCACAATGAGGGTAGTATTCTTGCTTCCATGTAATATTCTGCAGGCAAAAAAGTTCAAACAAGTTTCAGTTGCTCATTTCCATCTGTCCTGTGTACAATATTGCATCTCTGCCTTTTCTGTACTTGTTATGGATTTGAATACTGCTGATGCAAGCTTACGAAATTTTTTGTACCATAAGCCAATCCTCAGATACCATGGTGACAACAAATTGCAGCCATCAATCAAACGCCCACTGCAGGTGATAGAAGAGTAGCCCCAGTTACTTTGCTGTGGGAAAGATCCTTGCTGTTATGTTTGCAGAGGAGCTGAGAGATATAGTTCAGTGTGAGGGTTTCAGAAAAAAAAATATTAAGTAAAATCAGAAACATCTCTGAAACCAGGGACCTAAGTGACACAAGAAACACTGCCTTTTAATAGGTGTTTTCTGTTTGTTGCCTGATTTGAAACTGAATGATGGCCCCTGACTATTCCCTGTGCTGACTAACACACTTTGTGAGTGTGGTTTTGTGTGCACACTCTTGAATGAGATGCTGACCATGTTTGATTTCTCATGGGAACCATCATAATTTGCTTCATCCCAGTCAAATGGTGTTAAACTAAAAGCCCAGCTTTTGGTTCATTAATACTAGTAGAAATTTTGCCATTGACTTTAATAGGAGCAGAAGTAGTTTTGTTGTCAGTATTACAACCTATTACTCCAAAAGGCCTTCATTCACATCCACATTGGTTCTCTAGGATGAAAAAGGCAAAAAAGAAGAAGACAATAGGAAATTAAATTTTACAAATTAATTATTTATCTAACTTGAAATGAACTCAAGAAAAAGGGAACTATACCAAAACAGAGCAGAAAGAAGATGGAAATGCAGTAAGTTTGTGGATATATGTCTAAAGCTGCTTGGATAATTATAGTTATTATTAAAAACCCTAATTATTTCAAATTATACTTTCAAATTAGCATTCTGCTTGCACAGATTAGTCCATGCCTAGCTGTATATACTAATGTCTTCCAGCTCACCAGGTGCTCATGGTGTTGTTCTCCAAATCAGCTTGGTTACTATTGATTTTTAACTTTTTTCATCTTTTTTTCTGACTGCAGCATTTTTTCAGAGTAGCTCACAAAAGGGACAAATCCTTACATCCCTAATACTCCATGCTTCCTTCTTACCAAAAGCTTTGCCTCACAGGAACCATGCAATGCACATCCCAGCATGAGGCATTGCATTTTTGCAGTGGGGGCTTGTCACAGTCGTTTTTTCCTCTGCGGTAGTCTGCTCCGCCTACCCTGCCAGTACACAGATCCTGCTGCCATACATTACACACGGCGCTCCACAAGACTTAGCCAAAATCTTCCTAAAGGGGTGGAAAATCTCCCATTCTTTAGCAAGATAAAACAAGCAAGTAGCAAACCAGTACCCGTCCTATTAAATAATAATCACCTTTTTAGATTCATACCTTTGTATTTTGTTCCTAGATGTTCTTAGGTGCAGTGGTCAACAGCCAACAGCAGTATTTTCATCCCTTTGCACATCAAGGTACTTCAGTGCTTCCTTTCACCAGAAAACAGCCCTGCTTGTATCATGGCATACTGGATATTCAGAAATGATGACTTTTTAATGACTTTTGCGTCACTGTGTAGAGGGATGCTTTATAGAAGTCAGAGACCCACAGACATGACTATTGTTGTATTGATGTAATTACTGAGGACTCTTGGGGAAATGAGACCTAGAAGAAAAGTCCAAAACAGTTTTTTTATCTTGAATTTCCCCCAGCCTTTATTTTTTTTCCAAAGAAACACCGTTTCAACCATAGTGTTGTGTAGTGGTTAATTGTACCACCCAGTCACCAGCTATGTTAATCATAGATGAGCTCGTTATAAATATTCCAAAAGATTTATTCTCTGTGCTGTTCTGTTTCAAAATGCCAGAAGAAATTTAGATAGGGTGAGCAAAGCTATGTCCTTGAATATGTTACAAGCCCTTGTGCTTCCTTACAGTTGATAGTCTTATTTCTGAAAGTATATTGGCTAATTTGCATCATCACTACCGAGAGCAGAGGGAGAGACTAAGCAGCTAAGGACAACCACCTTCCACTTGTCTGATCAAAACCAAGTCATGTCTTCTCCCTGTGTCAGTCACCAAACTCCTTTTGCCTATGGTCATTATGGACTTCCCCTCCAGTCAGCAATAAAGCTGTCCTTGCCATTTCTTAACTTACACCACAAGCAACACTGTTCCTAAAAATAAGACACCACTGTAAAATCTAACCAATACTTCTGTATTGGCAGAAAAGTAATCAGAGGGTCAGCATACATTGCTCCTGACAATTACTATCATTATTGTAAACTGGGCTTATTCCTTAAAGTACACAACACAGACTGATTAGAAAAGATAAGAATAAAAAAAAAAAAAAGAAAAAGAAAATAAAGTGATATTGCTTTAGTGTCATCACCCCATAAAAAAAAAAACAAAACATCATCACTTAAAATAACAGATAAACCTCATTCACTGCTAATTCAGACTTTCCAGTAAGGCTCAGCTTGTCACACTGTGTAGCTTTCTTCCTTTTGATAAGGTCAGTTTGCCAAAAAGAACAAAGTGCACGAGTAACACATTACTCAAACACTTGTATACGTATACCTATTTTTCTTACCAGGTCTCACTATTCGGAAAGGCGCAGACATGGCAGCATAATAAAAAGTGTCATTTAAACAACTTTGCAGAGGCTTTGTACTGTGAAGGACTGAATTTTCACTGGAATGGCTACATTTTCAAATTTTTTTCTTTACAGAAATATTTTTTTTTTTAATTGATGGCTGCAATTGGGTGTTTCCTTATGTCACTGACCAGGGATATGAAATATTAAAGCATATTTGTCCCAGGGGAGCACCACAGCTGAATCAGAGGCACATTGTTGTGGTGACTGGAGATTATACATCCACAGCCTCCTCCTCCAGCTCTGCTCAGATGGGGTTGCTACAGAGTGGCAAAATTTAGGCGTTATCTGAAATCATTAGCTCCCAGACACATTTGCAGGACTGGCTCTCATAATCCTCATGCCTTCCACACACTGGCAGAATGCTGATTTGGATCTGGGTTTTTAATCTCTTCTCATCAAATTTAAGGCCAACATTTAAAAGATATCTGCATGGAATAATTGTGGGCTTGCATTTGTACATGCATAACAACCTGATAAAGTGAAGTAGTTCCTTGGTGATGCGGGAATATCTACTCAGTACCTGGAAGAACAGGATGCTACAGAGACACAAAAGCCACCTAAAAAAAGAGCACAAGGATAAATTTAGGAAAACTTGATGGGTCTTTTTTCAGGTATTGTATCTCCTCCAAAACCCAACAAGTTTTGGTGACTTTTACAAAGGTGAGTTTAGGGATGTAGGGATGATCCTACATTACAACAGGCGTCAGTCAGCATATCTATGAAACTGGTTGGGGTTTTTATATTAAGTAATACAATGTTTACTAGTTTCCTACTAGAATCCTGAAGAAGGTTTCTGCACAGCAAAACAGACGAAAGATTTACCTCCTGCAAGAGCCTGGGGGACAAACCCCCAGAGACCTTTTACCCCTGTGTTAGTAGTGAGGGTGGGTTCACTTTCTTCTTCTCTGAGGCCTGTAACACGAGAGGGACATGGAGCTGTTGAAGTGAGTTCAGAGGAGGCCACAGAGATGCTGCGAGGGCTGGAGCAGCTCTGCTCTGGAGACAGGCTGAGAGAGCTGGGCTGGTTCAGCCTGGAGAAGAGAAGGATCCTTAAGGGGAGACCTTAGAGCAGCTGCCAGTGCCTGAAGGGGCTACAAGAAACCTGGAGAGGGGTTTTGGACAAGAGCCTGTAAGGACAGGACAAAGGAGAATGGCTTTAACCTGACAGAGGGGAGACTGAGATGAGCTCTTAGGCAGAAGCTCTTCCCTGTGAGGGTGGTGAGGCCCTGACACAGGTTGCCCAGAGAAGCTGTGGCTGCCCCATCCCTGGCAGTGTTCAAGGCCAGGTTGGATGGGGCTTGGAGCAACCTGGTCTAGTGGAAAGTGTCTCTGCCTGTATAAGTGCAAGTGAACTATTTATCCTCAATCTCCCATATTTATTCCTTGCATCCCCATTTTACAGGCAGGTCTGCACCTGGAATCTGCCAAGTTTGAGCCAACTTTCAAGCCATCACTCATTTCAGTTCTTGTCCTTGACACAACTGAAGTGTCTAGGCCTCCATTTTCATTATTTTTTCATTTTCTTACTGTATGGTTTTCCTTATGCAAGGTGTTTATCAAGAAGGTCCTACCAAAATGAGTTATTTAACATCCTTATCAATGATCTGGAAAAAAATGGATGAATGGTGACATGATAAAGTTTTTCTGCACTGAAAAGCTTTTCAGGATATTCAAATCTAATGCTGATTGCATTCTGATAGGAAGGTAGATGCAAATCATTGCAAAGCAATGCAAATGGGGTGAAAAAGTATTGCAATTGCATCTGTACAGCAATGATCTGTATGTTAAACATTAAGAAGCAGGAAGGAGACTTTTGAGTCAGTGCAGAGCCAAAACCATAAAACATGTACTTAGAGGAAATTTGTAACTGAAAAAAACAGAAAATACCATCATGCCATGGCTTAAATTTCTGCTGCTCCTACATCTTTGGATGATCAGGTAGTGAGGTGACTGCGAACTGGCTGAAGGAGAGAAGCCAGAGAGTTGTAGTCTATGGGGCTGAGTCTAGTTGGAGGCCTGTAACTAGTGGAGTGCCTCAAGGGTCAGTGATGGGACTGGTATTATTTAATATATTCATCAATGATTTAGATGAGGGAATTGAGTGTACTATCAGCAAGTTTGCTGATGACACTAATCTGGGAGGAGTGGCTGACACGCCAGAAGGCTGTGCTGCTATCCAGCGAGACCTGGACAGGCTGGAGAGTTGGGCAGGGAGTAACTTGATGAAATATAACAAGGGAAAGTGTAGAGTCCTGCATCTGGGCAGGAACAACCCCAGGTTCCAGTATAGGTTGGGGAATGACCTGTTAGAGAGCAGTGTAGGGGAGAGGGACCTGGGGGGTCCTAGTGGACGACAGGATGACCATGAGCCAACACTGTGCCCTTGTGGCTAAGAAGGGCAATGGCATCCTGGGGTGTGTTAGAAGGGGGGTGGCTAGTAGGTCGAGGGAGGTCCTCCTTCCCCTCTACTCTGCCCTGGTGAGACCGCATCTGGAATATTGTGTCCAGTTCTGGGCCCCTCAGTTCAAGAAGGACAGGGAGCTGCTGGAGAGAGTCCAGCGCAGGGCAACGAAGATGATTAAGGGAGTGGAGCATCTCCCTTATGAGGAAAGACTGAGGGAGCTGGGTCTCTATAGTTTGGAGAAGAGGAGACTGAGGGGTGACCTTATAAGTGTCTATAAATATATAAAGGGGGAGTGTCACGAGGATGGAGCCAGGCTCTACTCAGTGGCAAACAATGATAGGACAAGGGGTAATGGGTACAAACTGGAACACAAGAGGTTCCACTTAAACTTGAGAAGAAACTTCTTCTCAGTGAGGGTGACGGAACACTGGAACAGGCTGCCCAGGGAGGTTGTGGAGTCTCCTTCCCTGGAGACATTCAAAACCCACCTGGACGCATTCCTGTGTAACATTATCTAGGTGTTCCTGCTCCGGCAGGGGGATTGGACTAGATGATCTTTTGAGGTCCCTTCCAATCTCTAGCATACTGTGATACTGTGATCTTGAATATTCGGTTAAGTTATGATTCTTCTATCTCAAAAAAGATGTAATAGAACCAGCAATGATGTAGAGAAAGGGCAAAAAGTATGTTCAGATATGAAACAGAATATATATGAAAAGAAATTTAATAGACTAGGCTTCTTGGCTTGGAAAAGAGGCCTATAAAATTTAAGAAAAATTGTACATGAGGCTGCAAACTGCAATTTGCAACACAAAAAATGGATCAAGATAACTGTGAGATTCACTTCTATGGGGGCAAAGTAAAGCCAGTGTTCTGTGGACTACCTGTTAAAAAAAAAGAGAAAGGATTGAGTAAATTCGTGGAGGACAAGTTTGCTGATGGCTATGAAACATAACAGTTGAGATACAACTTCAAAATTAAAATGTTCCTAAATCGCTGCTTTTGGAGATGATATAGAAGAAGTTTGTAGACATGTGCTTTTATTAGTAAACTTGATCACTGCTGGTAGTATGTGCCATCATAGAATTGTTAGGGTTGGAAAGGACCTTAAAGCTCATCCAAGGACACCTCCCACTAGACCAGGTTGCTCCAAGCCCCATCCAACCTGGCCTTGAACACTGCCAGGGATGGGGCAGCCACAGCTTCTCTGGGCAACCTGTGCCAGGGCCTCAGCACCCTCACAGGGAAGAACTTCTGCCTAAGAGCTCATCTCAGTCTCCCTTCTGTCAGGCTAAAGCCATTCCCCTTTGCCCTATCACTGCAGTCCTGATGAAGAGTCCTCTCCAGCTTCTTACGAGACCCCGTTCAGGCACTAGAAGGCTGCTATGAGGTTTCCATGTGGCTTCTCTTCTCCAGGCTGAACAGCCCAAACTTCCTTAGCTAGTAAAAGATACACTTTATCTGTAAGTGTAGAGATAAGTGCACAGATATATCTTACTCTAAGGGTAAGATACACACTAGCTAGTGCTTTGTGTGTGCATTTGTAATGCAACTATGCAGTATTCTCTATGATGCCATTCTTTCTTGTACTCCATATGTTTATGAGTTTTTTCTGGGGATGAGAAACTCCTGCTACTGCTATTCTCCTCTTTCTTTGTTCTTTGTACATGCTCTACTTCAGCTTCCTTGCAGCAGTGTCAACCTGATGCAGAGTCAAGTTAATTAACCAACATGTCTACTAGCTTGAGCTCTGTTCTGAGCTTCACCTTTAATTTTTTTTTTTTTTTTTTGGTTAAAGAATCAGTCATAGAAAAGTGTGTCTTGTACAGTTTATGAATTCTGTTTGATTTTGAGAAACTTTCTCAGTGTATGCATTTCAGACTGGAAGCACTACTTTGAAAGTGGGGCTTGCCTGCCTTTTCTGTTTTTACCATGACTTTTTACTTCCAGACTGATTTAATAAGGGAATTTCAGTAAAACCACATTCATCCTCTCCTCCCAGGGAGGCTGGTTCTGGACAGAGCTACCACCAAGTCCAGAAAGAATTAGTTTATAGACTGAATAGCAGAAGTAACCAAATTAGTTATCTAGTGCTAGCAGGTTTAATAATTCCTGTTGTTCATGTGTTTCCTAAAAAAAATACCTACAGCAATATGGAAAAGGAGATGGTTGCAAAAATAAATGAGAAACCCCATGTGAAAGGCAGCAGATCTCCCTAGATAATAGTGATAGCAATGCCTAAATTTAGCATTTCAAAGGATGCTGCTGACAGGATGTACATACTTTGTATTCACTAGAGGCTTCAATTCCTTATGCTAACATAACTGTAATAAAAATATCTTCACAAAACAGAAGTGCAATGCACTTATCACTATGAATCTCAAAAGACAGGTGAATAGAAAATTGTTGACCACCAAGAAGGCTGTACTAGTCCAAAAGCAGCAAGAACGTAAGATCTTGACATGTCTCTAAGAAGTTAAAAACACAATGCCTATCCAAGAAACTTATACCCAGACAGAAAAACAAACAATTTTTAAGACTTACTACACAAAAGAGACCTATCCATTGTTTAGAAAGACAAGTTTTGCCAGGCTAACGATAAGGAAAAGTTTGCTCTTAGGAAAATGAACCATTGTGTTTAAACTACATATTGCAATAAAAATAAGACCCTCTGCAGCTGGCTGAGATTTCAGGTTTTGTGGCTTTTAGCAACATGATGTCTAGTGACAAAATAATCATCTTCAGAAAAAAATTTCAGGAAAAATTTTAAATGGAAGAATTGGAAAAGATTTGACAACTGAAAAATTGCGCTGACACTAGGAATATGTTCTTGCAGCTTTTCTTCCCCCTTCTTCATGTCTGTACACAAATAAAGGGCATGCCTAAGTATTCCGCTCAACAGTTTTTCTCTTAGGGGCAGTAGACTTGTAACTGTTTTGCAGAGTGTTATACAGATCCCTGTAGTTTTTATATTCTACATTCATTGTGTATTTTGTCTTATGGTAAAGGCACCCCAGTTGGGGATAAATCTGGTTTATGTCTCATAACCAATATATGTACATTACTGTATCTATACACATAATAAATATCATTAATAAATACACCTCGTCACATAACTGAAAAGATATCTTGCAGCCCTCTTGGGTTGTTGCTTCAGAGAAGTTATGGCTTACTTCTTCCAAGCAGTGATGATGTGATGGGATGAGATCTTTGTATTTCAGAGCTATTGTTAGTCCAGGTCAGTTAGTGAGAGTCAGATGCTGGCCCAGATGGTCTGCTTTTTAAATGGGTTCTGACTTAGTGCTTCAGTGTCTAAGGTGTCTTGATGCAGTGGATTTCTGCACTGGGTTCCCATGTTGATTTTATTTGTCCTTCATGTTGACAATGACGTGGCATAGCTCTGTGTTTTAGAGTATCACACAGCAGCATTTCACTATGTAAAATATCAGGATGAAGACATTATTGTCACCCACTGATTAAACATGCAGTATGAAAAGATGAAAAGGAAGCTGTCAGGCTACATTCTCACAGTCATGTGCAACAGGATGGGGCTATGGAACGGATGGACGGGGTAGAGCAGTTGACGTCATTTACCTAGATTTCTGCAAAGTGTTCGACACTGTCCCACACCACATCCTTATCTCTAAATTGGAGAGACATCAATTTGATGGATGGACCACTCGGTGGGTAAAGAACTGGCTGGATGGCTGCATGCAAAGAATTGTGGTCAATGGCTCAATGTCCAGCTGGAGACCAGTAACGAGTGGTGTCCCTCAGGGATCAGTGTTGGGACAGGTCTTGTTTAACATCTTCGTCACTGACATGGACAATGGGATTGAGTGAGCCCTCAGCAAATTTGCCAATGACACCAAGCTGTGTGGTTTGGTTGATATGCTGGAGGGAAGGAATGCCATCCAGAGGGACCTTGACACACTTGTGAAGTGGCCAGTGCCAACTTGATGAAGTTTAACCATGCCAAGTGGAAGGTCCTACATCTGCAGGTTGGGCAGAGAAGAGATTGAGAGCAGACCTGTGGAGAAGTACCTGGGGGTGTAGGTCAATGAGAAACTGAATATGAGCCAGCAGTGTGTGCTTGCAGCCCAGAAAGCCAACCATGTCCTACCAAAAGGAGTGTGACCAGCAGGTGGCAGGAGGTGATCCTGCCCCTCTGTTCTGCTCTCTTGACACCTCACTTGGAGTGTTGTGCACAGTTCTGGTGTCCTCAACATAAAAAGGACATGGAACTGATGGAGCAAGTCCCCAGGAGGCCCACAAGGATGATCAGAGGACGGGAGCACCTCCTGTATGAAGGTAGGCTGAGAAAGTTGGGTCTGTTCAGCCTGGAGAAAAGAAGGCTATGTGGAGACCTCATAGCAGCCTTCCAGCATCTAAAGAGGGGCTATAGGGATGCTGAGGATGGTCTATTCATTTAGGGACTGTAGTGATAGGACAAGGGGTAGTGGGTTAGAATTTAAACAGGGGAAGTTTAGATTGGATATAAGGGAGGAGGTATTCCCTGTGAGAGTGGTGAAACATTGCAATGGGTTGCCCAAGGAAGTTGTGAATGCTCCATTCATGGTGGTATTCAAGGCCAGGTTGGACAGAGCCTTGGGTGACATGATTTATTGTGAGGTGTCCCTGCCCATGGCAGGGGGATTGGAACTAGAGGATCTTAAGTTCCTTTCCAACTCTAACTGTTCTATGATTCTATGATTCTATGACTTAGATCTGGTTCTTGCCTGGTATGAATGTGACATCTGTCAAATCCTTCAGGCTTCCTTAGGAAAACACTATCTCTTATTTTTATTCAGGCCATAGCATATACCTATATACAGCACTTATTTACCCATAAAGTGGGGAGAAGTTGAAGAACACAAACATCAGGAGTCGGCCAAAATCAATACTCAAAAACCTTTGTGGTAGAGTTTAATTACCATCTTTGCTATTTTTCACAGGATTTTTATCTAGCTCAGCACTTACAACTCATACTTGTGCCTGGCAGAAACAACCATGGGGATTTATCACCAGAATTAAATTCTGTACAATACAACCAGGAAGAAAAATATACTTATTTTGCAGTCACCCAACTTGTTTCAAAGTATCTTGTGGGGATAATATGAAAATGCTAAATTTCCTCTGAATATATGCTAGTTGTTTAGAGACATTCTGAAAGTATTTGGTCTGATCTCGGTTGCATAACTTCTTACCAAGAATAAACTGCAGAAAGTTTAGAAACTCAGACTTCAGTTCTCCTTAAGGAGCACAGGAATTTGTGCTCTTCTGAGCATGAGCCACCCTCTGTTCAGAGACTGCACTGTACCAGTCTCCCCTAGTAGCCAATTCCCTCACAGAGAGTCACGCCATTACTAACTGCAGGAGGAAAATGAGTACTGTTTTATCTGGACATGTGATGTCCCATGTGGACATTTAGAATAAAGCTGTTCTATTAAGTACTCACCATGTTCAAGTTATGCACATTGTGTTGCAGCACGATTTCTGTCACATGTTTTGACAATTGCACTTAGCAACTCAAGATATGGATAATCATACACCTGGAAAATTGTTGATCTAGATGCAAGTCTAAATGCACAAATGACATTAGTTTTTAGAGAGCTCTAGATAGTTTCTTTTGTTCTTACCAGAAGTGCCACAGCAAATTAGATTGCTGACTGTCCATTGTTGGCTCAGTGGGACAATGTTTGCAAATCTCTGGATTACATGATATTGTTTAAAAAAAAAAAATAGAATCTTGATTTGAACCTTGCTAGCTTTCCTCAGTAGGTTTCAAACTTGTGTTGGCATGTGTTTCATATGAGGGTGAGGCTAAAATGATTGAAGATGTGCAGGCTGACACAGTGTTTAGTTTTCTGTAACAGTTTTAAACATGGAAAGTTGGAAGAATTTTTTGTTTGTTTTATGTTTCAGTGAGCTGTTTACTTTTCTTTTCTTATACTTTTGTGAGTTCAGCCCTGCTAAAATCCATCTGTTTCTCTTAATAGCCAAATTCACCTCTTCCTATAGAGATGAGTGGGATGGTCAGATTTTGAGCTTTACTTCTTGCTCTAAGGTAAAATGGGCTCATTTCAGAAACATATTTTATTGGGGAATCCCAAGAGATGATGCAATTCGAAGTTATCAATAGCCAGAAGCACACAACAAAAGTAAAACCTGTGATTCCCCCAGAATATTTTCAGACAGTGGACGTGGTATGGTCAGAAAGAGAAAAGCTTGTTCGAAATAAGATGGAATGGATCTAAGTAAAATAGAAGGAGTGATTGAGAAGAAAAAAAAAGAAAAAAGGAAGCTCTCACAACATCCAGGCTGTCAGGTATGTCATCCTATTTATCAGATACTTATGATACGAAAGCAGAACAAAACTGCCCTCTATTACCTCTTTCCGTATTTCTGTGCTATAAATTATACCAGCAAAAATATACCAGCAACCTAACTGGAGATCTCTACAATCCCTCAGTGTTGGGGTCATAAGAGAAGAATAAAAGGAAATTGTTCAGGATTAGGATAAATGTTTATTGTGTTTTTTTTTTTTTTTTTTTTTAATAGTAGTAGTAGTGGTAGTAGCAATATCAGTAGTAATAACAACAATAAACAAGGAAATGTGAGGAGAGTTTGCTTTCCTTGGAGTTGAAGGGAATGAAGTCCACCTGAAGACTAGTTGATGATATTTAATTTACATCTCTGAGATACTTGACTACTGACACTTGGGTGGTAAAAGCTAAATACTGAATGACTTGCAGTATTTCTCCATATCATGTAGGCTAGTAGGGCAGCTAACTGTCACCCTGGGCTAACAGAGGGAGTAATTTCACCATTCCCACTGGTACCGCATTAAGGGAAATAAATCTCATTCTGTTCTTTTCCTTTTTTTTTTTTTTAGCTTATCAGATGAGTTATTTAAAGAGTGGAATGTATGGCACGCAAACAAATATGTTATTTTTAACATCTGCAGTCTGCAAATGGGTTCTGAACATGAAAAATAGACAAAGTAAATATCTTTCCCAGAAATGTGAAAAATTTGACAGCAGTCCTGGAAAATATAGAGAACTGTATTACTGGGTGTTTAGCAAGATCTGATTTACATACTGGAGTAGATCTTTCATGAATTACACAGAGATGCAAAGAAGGAAAAAAAAAAAGAAGGAAAAAAAAAAAAGAAAAAAGCCTGAAATTGTTCTCTACCACAGTGCATGTTGATGAATCCCTGGCACATGTTAATTAATGCCCTATTGTGTTTGGCAGCTTACCAAGGACTCAGACTGAAGACAGAGGGATCCTTTAGACTAGAAGTGGCTTACAGCATATATTGAAAAGGAAAAGATTTGTATTTATACAGGCTTTGAATATTTGTTAGAAGAAGCTTTTTTTTTTTCCTGTTTGTGTAATTAACTCAGATGAATTGCAATCTATCACAATATTTTATCATTACTATAGTAAAATCTTAAACCCTATAGCATAAGTAAAAAGCATTTCAAGCAATAATGTACCAGTTGATCAGAAAGAATATTCTCAAAAACCCTAAAATACTTCTCAGATTCCAGAGCCGGGGAGAGGGAGTGGTAATCACTATTGAGTAAAGGCAATTCTTGAAAATATTCAGTTAGTATTTGTTCCCATTTACAAATAAATGCATTTGACTGTGTTTTTATTGTTTTTGTTTGAATACCCTGTGAGAAAATTTTCACAAAAATATACAAAATATAAAGTATTTTTCAAGAATATTGAAAATCAGTCCCCACTTTTTCAGATAATAATCAGAATTAAATTTATTACAGAGAACGAATTCAAAGCAGAATGTTCATTCAATCTAGAACAGAAACTGCTGGTGGGATCCCCTCTTCAGGAAAAGCAGCAAACTTGTCAATATCAGAATTGTGAAATAAAGAGCCTGCAAGCTAATGATAATTCACAGAAATTATTGGATGAATAATTTCAAACAAAAAATACATCCATGAAATTTATGATCCAGTTTTTGGCAGCTTGAAAGGAAGAAAAAAATGAAACCAACCAAACCCATAAAAAACCTATTACAAACTATTCATCCACTCTGCTAATATGATATATATTTTAACAGTTATGCATTGCAAATGTCACAGTCCTTTGCACTCTGTATGTCATAAAAACAATTTTGGGCAGAATACGGAATATGTATTTATCACAGTAAGCCTACAATAGTTATAGTTTTGTAGTTTGCTCTAGGACGTGTTGTATTATCACAACACCCAGGAGCCAAGCAAAGCCTGAAGCAAAGCCTGAGGCTGGAGCTCAGGTGTTTGGCCCTGTCCAGATGCCAGAATTTCTTCTTTGCTTGCCTTTTCTAGGAAAGGGAAAAGTGAATTATTAGACACCTTTTTTTGCTTGAGTAGTTTATTTTCCCTGCACATGCTGTCACAGAGAATGGAGATAGGGCTCCCCCTTGACCTCATATCCTGCCTTATGCATGAGACCAGTCTGAAGCTCCCATCTGGACAGTGTCAATCAGAAGTACATCAAGAGATGCTTAAGCAGCCAGAGGACAGCTGTGGTGGTCCAAGATGATAACAATAACTGGGATACTCTCAGCAAAGATGTTTCTGTCTCCTGGTTGCTCAGAAAGAATTCTCATCTAGTTTAGAACTCCCAGGTTAACTAAATATATCTTACCATCAGTTTATAGACCCTAACAATGCTTTATTTCAACACTAACATCATAGACTTTACAGAACTGGTAATATTTTTAGGTAAGAGAGAAAACTGGTACTGCATTATTTCTTCTATGAAAATAAAAGCCATGATTTCAACATAATGACACTTCCAGGAAGACAAAACCACAAAATTTTCCAAAATTTAACTTAACAGATGGTATTAGTCCCTAGTGAGAAGGGGCTGAATCATATCTTGTCATCTTTTACCTCAGCAGAAAAAGAGCAAGTCTTAAATTTCAGCCAAGGAACCCCTTCTATAACAGATGAGACAAAAAAGGTCCATCACCACGTGGTCTTATCACTACTATACACTCTGATAAACTTAAATTCAGAGAACATAAAAGTATAAAAAATTACTAAAAGTCCAACTTCAAAATGGTTTCCACTTCCTTCTTAGAATGTGAGAAAAGCTAGTTTTCAGAACCAACAACTGACTACATATGACACTAAAGGAGTAATTTTACAATATTGATTACTAAATGACACACTTTTAATTACTTCTAAAGGAGTAATTGTACAATATTGATTACTAAATGACACACTTTTAATTACTTCTTACATAATTTCTTCTTTCCCATGTTATTTCTTTTCCCACAGGTATTTCTGATGTTTCTCTACTAATAGAATACACTTTTCCTCTTCCTCTGGCTACCAGTAAATTAATGGTTGCTGTCCTGAGTTCAGCAGTAGCAGTCATTTTTCTCCTTCTTGGTAGCTGGTGCAGTGCTGTGTTTTGACTTCCAGCCTGGGAACAGTGCTGGTGATACCAATGTTTTCGGTTGTTGCTAAGTGATGTTTACCCTGACCAAGGACTTTGTGAGGCTCATGCTCTGCCAGGGAGGAGGGGAAGCTGGGAGGAAGCAGAGACAGGACACCTGACCCAAACTGACCAAAGAGGTATTCCATACCACAGCACGTCATGCCCAGGATGTAAGGGAGGGTTAGCCAGAAGGGCTGGAGGACTGCAGGGTTGGAGGAGGTATGGGTCAGAGCTTGGTCGGGCTGGAGGGGGGGCGAGTTATCGGTCGGCTGGTGGTGAGATGTTGTATTCTCTTCCCTTGTTATTTCCTTTATCATTGTTATTATTGGTGGTAGCAGTAGTGATTTCTGTTATACCTTAGTTACTAAACTGTTCTTATCTTAACCCATGGGAGTTGCATTCTTTTGATTCTCTTCTCTGTCCCTCTGGGAGTAGGGAGAGGGAAAGAAGGGGGGGAAGTGAGTGAACAAGCTGTCTGGCTGGGTATAAACCATGACAGTTGTTTACAACAAATAATTCTTGTTGACCAAATTTAACCTTGTATTACTTGTTCTTTAGCATATTTATGCCTCCTTTTCCATCTGTGAAATGGGAACAGTATTACCTGCCTAACTCTAAAGGCTAAGCAACCAATGTTTATTCTTTGTTTTTTTTTTTTAGATTATTTGCAGAAGACACCTCCTCTATGTACTTGTCCTGGGTTCAGCAGTAGCAGTCATGTTTTTCCTTTGTGTTAACTGGTGCAGTGCTGTGTTTTGACTTCTAGCTTGAGAACAGTGTTGGTGAAGCCGATGTTTTCGGTTGTTGCTAAGTGATGTTTACCCTGACCAAGGACTCTGTGAGGCTCATGCTCTGCCAGGGAGGAGGGGAAGCTGTGAGGAAGCAGAGACGGGGCGCCTGACCCGGGCTAGCCGGGGAGGTATTCCATACCACAGCACGTCATGCCCCGGGTGGGGGAGGGGGGTGGGGGGGGTAAGTGGGAGTTACCCGGAAGGACAGGGGCTTCCGGGTGGAACTCGCTTTCTTGGCCGGTGGTATCGTATTCTCTTCCCTTGTTATTTTCCCTTATTGTTTTAGCTGATAGCAGCGGTGGTGATTTGTTGCTGGACTGTTCTTGTCTCAACCCGTAGGAGTTGCACTCTCTCAATCCTCCTCCCCGTTCCTCCGGGAGCGGGGAAGGGGAGAGCCCCGGTGTGGGGAGGGGGGGGACGGACACGGACCTCAATTGTTGTCAGCTCGGCACCACTCACTGGGAGTGAGTGAACAAGTTACCTGACTGGGTTTAAACCACGACAGTTCCTTTTTGGCGCCCAACATGGGGCACGAGGGGTTGAGATAACGACAGATCTGTCCGGATTAATAGTCACTCGTCACAATGACGATTTATTGGCTCTCAGAGTTGTTTCTCTTGATCTCACAGCTTCAGAATGTTGTAACTTACGTAGAGCCGGTATTTGCTGTATTAGTGTTTATCAAGTGTGGGGCCTGGGCTAAGGTTCTTGTCTCACTGTGCTTTATGGCAATGGCTTGTAATACGGGCGGGCTCCAGCAGCAGGGCGGGAAGGACGTGGCCGTGGACTTGTACCTGGCCGTCCGGCTGCTCTTCGCCGTCCTGGCCCTCACCCTACTCTCCATCTTCGTGAGGCTGCGGGGAGCCGAGGGGGAGCGGCCCCGGGAGTCGGCGGCAGCCGAACCGGCCCGGGAGAGCGGCCACGGGCACCAAGCGGCGGCGGGAGCGGGGCCGGAGGCCGCGAGGGGACGGCTGCCGGTGGAGGAGGTCGGGGCGGTCGAGGAGAGGAAGGAGGCGGCTGTCGAGCAGAGGGATAAGGCGGCGGAGGAGCCGAGCCCCGCGGAAGAGCCGAGCCCCGCGGCCGAGCCCAGCCCCGCGACGGCCGAGAGCATTCCCCGGCAGCCGCCCGCCGAGCCCCAGGAGGACGCAGGAGACCACGCAGCATTTCCCAGCAAGGCAGAGGAGGAAGAGCTGGACTCAGGAAAAGAGAAGCTGGTGGTGGGAGAGCCGGCAAGCACAGCAGCTACACCAGCCCCAGTGACAAGTACAGCAGCATCAACTGAGAGTTCTGAAGGCTCTGAATGGCCTTTGGGTATCCTTGGGACCTGCCTGCTGATTGTGATGGGGATCAGCATGTTGGCACACACACAGACTGTGTTCTGCCCACAACCATTTTGTCTGATCTCAAAAGTTAAGCAGAGTCAGGTTTGTGTCTTGTCTGGGGTTAGACGACAATATAGGGGGACCAAGAGGTTTTCCCCCAGGCTGGACAGTCATGAGTGGCAGGGTGTGTGTGACAGTATGGGCAAGTATCTAGTCCACTGGGCCCCTCCAGTGCTTTGGAAGCGTCGGAGGTGGAAGGCAGCTGTATGGAGTCCCCAGCAACAAGTTGCAGAAACTGCTGAAGGAGAGGGTGAATCGAGTCAGTTTGCTGAGGTGAAAGCCATCCAGCTGGCCCTGGACATTGCTGAACGAGAAAAGTGGCCAGTACTTTATACTGACTCATGGATGGTGGCAAATGCCCTGTGGGGGTGGTTGAAGCAATGGAAGCAGAGCAACTGGCAACGCAGAGGTAAACCCATCTGGGCTGCTGCACTGTGGAAAGATATTGCTGCCAGGGTGCAGAACCTGGTGGTGAAGGTACGTCATGTAGATGCCCATGTACCCAAGAGTCGGGCCACTGAGGAACACCAGAACAACCAACAAGTGGATAAAGCGGCTAAGATTGAAGTGGCTCAGATGGACTTAGATTGGCAACATAAAGCTGAATTATTTTTGGCCTGGTGGGCCCATGACACTTCAGGCCATCAGGGCAGAGATGCAACATATAGATGGGCCCGTGACCGAGGGGTGGACTTAACAATGGACACTATTGCCCAGGTTATTCATGAGTGTGAAACATGTGCTGCAATTAAACAAGCCAAGCGGTTAAAGCCTCTTTGGTATGGAGGACGACGGTTGAAGTATAAATATGGGGAGGCCTGGCAGATTGACTATATCACACTGCCACCAACCCGCCAAGGCAAGCACCATGTGCTTACCGTGGTGGAAGCAACCACCGGGTGGCTGGAAACATACGCTGTGCCCCATGCCACTGCCCGGAACACCATCCTGGGCCTTGAGAAACAGATTTTGTGGCGACACGGCACCCCAGAGAGAATTGAGTCAGACAATGGGACTCATTTCCGGAATAACCTTATAGATATTTGGGCCAAAGAGCATGGCATTGAGTGGGTATATCACATCCCCTACCATGCACCAGCCTCTGGGAAAATCGAACGGTACAATGGGCTGTTAAAAACTACACTGAGAGCAATGGGTGGTGGGACTTTCAAGCATTGGGATACACATTTACCAAAGGCCACCTGGTTGGTCAACACCAGAGGATCTGCCAACAGGGCCGGCCCAGCCCAGTCAGAAATTTTACATATTGTAGAGGGGGACAAAGTTCCCGTGGTGCATATGAAGAATTTGCTGGGGAAGACAGTCTGGGTTATTCCTGCTTCAGGTAAAGGCAAACCCACTCGTGGGATTGCTTTTGCTCAGGGACCTGGATATACTTGGTGGGTAATGCGGGAAGATGGGGAAGTCCGATGTATACCTCAAGGGGATTTGATTTTAGGGGAAAACAGCCAGTGAACTCAATTGTATGCTGTTGCCTGCTGTGTAATGCTTTTATAGCCCATCAACTAGATGTCTTCAGGTCACCAGCGACTGGCCCTGACTTCCCTCCAGCCATCATCCCAATAGAGAATGAACTTGGAAACATCATGGACCGAATGGACTCGGCAGCATTATAGGGATTGGTCCATGCACTAAGAAAATGATTTTTTCCTCTTGGTCTGTATGTATATGGATGTATATATGTGGGAGAGCGATGGTGTATTGAAAATGTGGGATCTGAGCACGACGTGAATGGTATGGAATAAGGGGTGGATAATGTCCTGGGTTCAGCAGTAGCAGTCATGTTTTTCCTTTGTGTTAACTGGTGCAGTGCTGTGTTTTGACTTCTAGCTTGAGAACAGTGTTGGTGAAGCCGATGTTTTCGGTTGTTGCTAAGTGATGTTTACCCTGACCAAGGACTCTGTGAGGCTCATGCTCTGCCAGGGAGGAGGGGAAGCTGTGAGGAAGCAGAGACGGGGCGCCTGACCGGGGCTAGCCGGGGAGGTATTCCATACCACAGCACGTCATGCCCCGGGTGGGGGAGGGGGGTGGGGGGGGTAAGTGGGAGTTACCCGGAAGGACAGGGGCTTCCGGGTGGAACTCGCTTTCTTGGCCGGTGGTATCGTATTCTCTTCCCTTGTTATTTTCCCTTATCATTGTTTTAGCTGATAGTAGCGGTGGTGATTTGTTGCTGGACTGTTCTTGTCTCAACCTGTAGGAGTTGCACTCTCTCGATCCTCCTCCCCGTTCCTCCGGGAGCGGGGAAGGGGAGAGCCCTGGTGCGGGGGCGGGGGGGGACAGACACGGACCTCGATTGTTGTCAGCTCGGCACCACTCACTGGGAGTGAGTGAACAAGTTACCTGACTGGGTTTAAACCACGACAGTACTCACCCTCTACATTCTTGAACACAGTAATGAAAGGGTAGTCCTGAGTAACAGGCCACTTGTTTACAGCCAATTTAAGAGATGATTGGAGATCATGCATGGCTTTCCAGATACTTCAGATGTCAGCTGTGCTTCAAAATCCAGACCATCTGTCATGAAACTGTTGACATGATTCATCCAGAGGATGGATTTTCATCCCTACAAACTACTGGCAGTACACTGAAAGTTTGCTAATTAGGTTCTATTATGACATCAAGAAAATTGGATTGCTTTTTTTGTAGATGGGATTATGTTAGATCTGTGGTTAGGACACACTATTAATAGTGCTATGTATTTATAAAAGGATGAAGATTGAAGTGAATGGGTGGAGAAGAAACTTGTTCAGGTTTTAAAATCTTTTCAGCTGAGTATTTTTCTAATTATCCAGTGAATGAAAGAGCACTAATTCACCAGGGAAATGAATCTTCGTAAGACACCTTTCAACCAACTTCTTCCTTAGTGCTTTAGGATAGATTCTGTCATTCTTGCTAATTAGGAACAGACTGAGATGGCAGAAGAAAGGAATCAGTTACTCCAGATTGCTAGCATTTAAACTTCATCTGAATGGGTACCAGTGGTGTGGTGGTTAAATCATTGGCAGCTGATTCTACTAGCATCTCTCCCATCTTTGCTGAGGAAGAAGTTGAAATAGTCATGGTGATAGGTGGAGAGTTTTACAGGAATAGATCCACCCTCAAACAGCTGAGGAATAAAATCTCTGGGGCTATAGGTGCTATGGAGGTGCTATACAACACTGAACTTCCTACAGAGCTTAACCACAAGATTAACCTCTCTTAGGCCAGCTTGAAGGTAAGAATCTCAAGCTCCAGGGTGGACAATGTAGGATGGCAGAGTATGAGGTGCCTCAAGCTGTCTCTATCATACTTTAATTACCTATCTAAAAATAGATTTTGCAGAACCAGACATATGTCACAGAAACAGGGCACTCTTACCTGATACCTGCACAGCTGTAGTTGCTCAGGAGCTGGAAAACTGAGCTCAGGCATGGTGGCAAAAGTGTGAGAGGTGGGATCAAAACACAGTGTCACATTTCAGCTGGTGGTACAGTGTGTCTGGATGTACTGGGGGTAGCAGATCTAATGAAAATGGAGTCCCTGCAGTGCTAGACTTGCCTGAGGGCTTTCCTGGCCTCAAGGACATCAGTTACCAGAGATGAATAAATCATGAGCAGGGGGAGACAACATGCACAGATGTGAGCTGTCCAAGGGACACATATGCACCAGATACTGACACCAGCGGATGGAGAAGCTGGTGTGAATGTTGAGTACCTGACTGGCCTTGTGGGGAATCATTCATGACTGATGGATTGTTGTATTGTGACCACACTGATGTTATGGTCCTTTCCCTAAATAAATTTTTCTGTTTTAAACAGAGAAAACCACCATAGTGAAAACGAACCCCTTGATAACTGAGTATAGCCCCTTCACTGCGACCAACACCCTGCAGGGAGGTTTTGTGGGTAGAATTGAAGGAAGGGTGAGTAAAGACAAATGAGGTTACATCAGGTCAAGTTAAAAAGTTTAAGTTAGGAAAAAAAAGGTCTATATCTCCAGACAGGCCTTAAAACCACTTGATTTGTTTCATGAAAATTTTCCACTCCTTTAATGAATCTTTTAGGATTTAGTTTGCAACCAGAACTTAGTTTCCTTAGGGAAAAATTCACCATGATATGCCAGCAGAAAGATGAAGAGAAAGCTTCACATTTACAACACTCTCTTCATCCTACGGCCAGTGTAAGGCGTAGGGTTTGATTTGACCACCAAGATGTGGGTTTCTAAAGCCATTTGAGAAGCCCTGAGATATTCTGCCTGCCCAACATTTCCGAAGGGCTTGTCTTTCCACCAGGCCTGTGTCATACTTGCCTGGTTTGTGTAAAGACTGAGGCTCTGATGGTGCATTCTCTACCACAAATGCAAATCCTGTATTCTTTGCTATTTTTCCTGAAAAAAGCCACTAATTTCACAGAGGCACAACTTCCAAAAACTTCATCCCAGCTGCTCTAGGTCCAAACCCCACACCTATTTCCATGCTCAGCTAAACACAGTTCCAAGTAAGTCTTCACACATCTCCAAGTGGGATTATATATTATTTATAGGTCACTGTCACAATGTCTATATGTTTTCCTTGGTAACACTTAGAGAACCTCATCTTATGAATGTCTTTCTCATTTATTAAATTCCTGATGCTTCTGTGAGTAAGTTTATAGGAATTTAATACAGAAGCTTGTCTGAGTCCAAGTTGATGCACAGGTTTACTCTTTGAATGACTTCACCAAAAATGCATATTGGTAGGGGCATTAGTGCTGAGAATGTTGCCAGCTCCCCCTAACACACATAGTATTTGCATCCCCATTATTTGCCAGTACTAATGTATTGTTAAGGGCTCTGAAAACAAATGTGCATTAGATGTGAGACAGAGCAAGGCCTATATTCCTCTGAAATTGGAATTAAAATTCTGTCAGTGCTCTTTCTCACTCAGCAGATGAAATAACATATATGTTTAAGCACCTGCTGAAGCTGGTACTTACGTTTTGACCCCTTTTCTTGTTGCTAAAATACCCTGTGGTTTTCTCAGACCTGGAATATTTTGTGGGATGTATTTCTTTAATAAAAAATGTCTATTAGGTTTTCCAAGTCCCAGGTAAACCTGAGACCTTCACCAGATCTCTTTTCCTTTCTGTCTCTATTAATAATCTGGACACTGGCTTCTGTGAGGGAATGTACTCAAAAGCCTGATACCACAAAGGGAAGGTCTGATGGCCCTGACCATCATGTATTTCATTATTATGGTGAGCCTTTTCGCATGGTTGGAAAATTATTTGGAAACTGTTTCTTATGCCCTCTATGTACTAACAGTTTGGTGGAAAAGTCCTGTCCCTATGAGTATAGGTGTTTACGGTCATATTTTTGCCTTTCTTGCTCTCCACTGGATGTCAGTTATTCTTCTTTTCAATGTTATCTTTTGATGGAAATACACAACTTAAGGTTCATAAAAAATTACTCTTTCTTCTTATACAGGATCAGTGACTTTCCATGAATTCCAGTGCATGCGGATGAACTCGGTAGCAAAGGCTTGGTGTCTGGGGGGAACTGCAGCAACTATCTTTCTTTGGTAAAAATGGGGATTTTGCAAGCATGTAAACATAGACTATTTATGAATGCTTGTGATTTGTACATGAAATGAACTAAAGGAAAGTCTCAGAATGCTTTGAGTATAGGAGCTACAAGGCTCCACAGAGCAGGAGATAGTACAGGGGAAACTAAGTGGATTAAGACTTGTTTTGAGTAATAACTCTGAAGGATTCTGGTTCTGGTCAGTGGTAGGTTTCACACAAAAGTAATACAGCAGGGTTGAAGAAGGTGTCAAAGATTCCTGAAGAGCAAGAGAAAGGGTGGGATCAGTTCTCCTTTCTTGGTGTCCTCAAGGCATCCTCTCTCATCAGCACATCAATGTGTGTATATTCGGGAGGGGGGAAGACATTTAGATCACCCTGAAGTTTTTTCTACTTGGATTTGGCAACTTTTATCACCCTCTATTTTAATCTAAGTAAGCACATTTAATCATCCCAAGGCCTCTTCCCAAGAAATGGAAATTTCAGCAGGATTAACAAAAGAAGTATAAATGTCTGTCAGTGTCCCTAATGCAACAAGAACATGTATAATGTCCAGGACACAGCCTTGCTTGCATCAAAAACCTGTGAGTGAAACAAATACATTGAAACTGTGGGAGGAAGAGTTGGAGAAATTAACCGTTGGGGACATAGTTAATGAGTGATTTGACAAGTAGAAAATCGTGGTCATGAAAGTATAAACAGAACAGAAAAAGAATTAAAACCACAAAAAAGAGTTTGTTCATATATATTAGAGATTTATTTAATCTAGAAGTTTATTGACCTTTTGTGAAATCTACCTCCAACCAGCTAATGAAGATATTCCAAACAGGATCAGTGAGATCAGTCAAAATACTGAAACTTTGAAGTGTGGCTAGGCTGCTTTTAAATACGCAAAATATGCAAAAGACTTCATTGAAAAGTGTCTGCATGATGATATTCAACTGTCTGGCATCATTGCCTCATTAAGAGAAAAAACCCTAAATGTCACTCCCTGAGAAATAGCTGTTGTGCCACATCATGGCCAGCTACAGGGGAATTTTGCTTGTGGCTGTTGCTGGGCTCCTAAACAAGAAACTCTCTTGCATAGGAACCAGGTTTGCCCAAGCACAGTACCATGGCAAAGCCTAAAAGGGAGCCACTGATACTTTTGCTTAATCAGACCTTTCTGACCACACATGTGGCTTCAGCATGATATTTAATTATCAAGACTAAGCATTAGAAAGTCATACATCAGGACAAGGCAACCGTCCTTGTGTGATGGGAGGAGGACTACGTGGCTCAAACGAACTTTTATTAATATTTTTCTGCCTCCTGTGACAGCCTTTGCTGCAAGGAAGAGGCAAAACCTTAGACTATTCTAAAGGTATTGAAACAGGACACTTTGGAAAGAATTACTTTGTTCTAACCTCTATCAGTAACATTCAGGTTAAATCTCACCGTACCTTTTATTTTAAAGCATCACCAGAGTTGTCTTGTTATTTCCAATCACAGAGTATTCACAGCCTGCTCTTGTATTTATATCCAGGGCACATAAAATACAGACTTGCGTGATCAGCAAAAGCCATGATGTCAAGAAAATACAAAGGTACACAACTTCATGGTGTTTTCCAGTGCACATAGTTAGGAGTCAAAAATATTTCTCTGTTTTCATGAGTGCTGGTTAAACTTCAACAGAAGAATTGGAGTTTTTCCCTATTTCCGTTTCTTTTAAATAACACTGAAATGTCCACAGATTGGCCAAAGATGTCTTACAGTTTGAGTGACATGCTATTCTGAACCCTGCATTCCAGCTAACTGCTGTGACTTTCTTCAGTTTTTTTTTTTTTCTCCTGCACAAGAAAAATCTCTTTCATTATCTGTTTCATAGTCATCTTACCTTTAGACTCCTGAAATACACTCACATGGATGTATAAGGGAGATAAGATTCAACTAGTTCTTCAAACTGAAGGCAGAATAAACACTACATGCAGTAGGAGCTACTAGATTTCTTTAATCTAAACATAAGTTTCAGTTATGATTTCATATTATTAAATACAAATAAAAAATAGTATGGTATATAGTATACATAGGATAATCCCAAAGAAGTAGGAGCAATCCCAGGCACAGCTACAGGCTGGGCAAAGAAGAGATTCAGAGCAGCCCTGCGGAGAAGGACTTGGGGGTGATGGTTGATGAGAAAATGAACATGAGCCAGATTCAGTGTACGCTCGCAGCCCAGAAAGCCAACCATATCCTGGGCTACATCAAAAGGAGCATGACCAGCAGGTCAAAGGAGGTGATCCTGCCCCTCTACTCTGCTCTTTTGAGACCTCACCTGGAGTATTGTGTGCAGTTCTGGTGTCCTCAACATAAAAAGGACATGGAACTGTTGGAACAAGTCCAGAGGAGGGCGATGATGATGATCAGGGGACTGGAGCACCTCCCACATGAAGATAGGCTGAGAAAGTTGGGGCTGTTCAGCCTGGAGAAGAGAAGGCTGCATGGAGACCTCATAGCAGCCTTCCAGTATCTGAAGGGGGCCTATAGGGATGCTGGGGAGGGACACTTCCTTAGGGACTGTAGTGATAGGACAAGGGGCAACGGGTTAAAAGTTAAACAGGGGATGTTCAGGTTGGATATAACGAAGAAATTCTTTCCTGTTAGGGTGGTGAGGCACTGGAACAGGTTGCCCAGGGAGGTTGTGAACACTCCATCCCTGGCAGAACTCAAGGCCAGGTTGGACGAAGTCTTGGGTGATATGATTTAGATGTGTTGGGGGAGGGGGCATCATTCCATCCCAACACACCCAGTCAGTTGTCAGAACCTATAATAAATGCTCGGAGCAATGTAGAGATATCCCAGCTGCTCCAGCCAATGAGCCGGCTTCATTTGGAGCTCGGCTCAGATGCCTCTATACAAATGCCCGTAGCATGGGGAACAAACAAGAGGAATTACAGATGTGTGCACGTCTACGGGGGTATGATATAATAGGCATCGCAGAAACATGGTGGGATGGCTCCTATGACTGGAGTGTTGGAATGGAAGGTTACAGGCTCTTTAGAAAAGACAGGCCTGGCAAGCAGGGAGGGGGAGTTGCCCTTTATGTTAGGGATAGGCTGGAGAGTATGGAACTCTGTCTAGGGACAGGTGAGCAGTCCACAGAGAGTTTGTGGGTCAGGGTTAAAGGGAATATAGCTATGGGAGACATTACTGTGGGGATCTGTTACAGACCTCCGATCAAGGAGAACCTGCGGATGAAGCACTCCATAGACAGATAGGAACAGCCTCACGCTCACAGGCCCTTGTTCTCATGGGTGACTTCAACCACCCTGACATCTGTTGGAAGGACGGTATGGCCTGGCACAAGCAATCCAGGAGGTTCCTCGATTGTGTAGAAGACAAATTCCCTCTGCAAGTAATAGAGGAACTGACAAGGAGAGGTGCCATGCTTGACCTCATGCTCACCAAAAGGGAAGGGCTCATTGGAAATGTGACTCTCCAGGGCAGCCTTGGATGCAGCAATCACAAGATGCTCGAATTTGAGATCCTCAGGACAGTGAGAAGAGCGTGCAGCAAGCTCACTGCCCTGGACTTCAAGAGAGCAGATTTTGGCCTCTTCAGGAACCTGCTTAGTAAGGTTCCATGGGGTATAGCCCTAGAGGGCAGGGGGGCCCAAGACTCTTGGTTGATATTCAAGGATCACCTGCTACAAGCTCAGGAGTGTTGCATCCCAACTAGAAGGAAGTGCAGCAGGAGGGCCAGGAGACCTCCCTGGATGGATAAGGAGCTGCTGAGGAAAATTCAAATGAAAAAAAGAGGCTTATAAGAAGTGGAAGCAAGGACAGGTGGCATGGGAAGAATACAGGGATGTTGTCCGGGAAGCTAGGGACCAGGTTAGGAAAGCTAAGTCCCAGTTAGAATTAAACTTAGCTAGAGTTATTAAAGATAACAGGAAGGGATTCTACAAGTACATAGCAAATAAAAAAACAAACTAGGGAGAATGTAGACCCCCTCAGGAAGCTCTCTGGAGAACTGGGTACACAGGATTTGGAGAAGGCTGAGGTTCTGAATGACTTCTTTGCCTCGGTCTTCACTGGCAAAGGCTCTGACCAAACCACCCAAGTCTTGGAAGGCAGATGGATGCAGGGACTGTGAGAATGAAGAGCTTGTGCCACTGTAGGAGGAGGAACTGGTTCGAGACCATCTTAAAAATCTGAATGTGCACAAGTTCATGGGTCCTGATGAGATCCATCCGCGGGTCCTGAAGGAGCTGGTAAATGAAGTTGCGAAGCCGCTGGCCATCATATTTGAGAAATCATGGCAGTCAGGTAAAGTTCCCAATGACTGGAAAAAGGGAAATATAACCCCCATTTTCAAGAAGGGGAAAATGGATGACCTAGGGAATTGCAGAACAGTCAGTCTCACCTCTGTGCCTGCCAAAATCGTGGAGCAGATTCTCCTGGAAGGCATGCTAAGGCACATGAAAATCAACAAGGTGCTTGGTGACAGCCAGCATGGCTTCACTAAGGGGAAATCCTGCCTGATCAATTTGGTGGCCTTCTATGATGGGGCTACAGAACTGATGGAGAGGGGTAGAGCAGTTGATGTCACCTACCTGGACTTGTGTAAAGCGTTCAACACTGTTCCACACGACATCCTTATCTCTAAATCGGAGCGACATTAATTTGATGGATGGACCACTCAGTGGATAAAGAGCTGGCTGGATGGCCGGACACAAAGAGTTGTAGTCAATGGCTCAATGTCCAGCTGGAGACCAGGAACGAGTGATGTCCCTCAGGGATCGGTGTTGGGACAAAGTGAACTTTGCCTTGAATTTACTGTCCTGAAAGTATTTTACTGTGTTTCCTCTGTCATTTTCTCTGCCTTTTACCCCCATCATTGCTTCACTGACCACTGTCTTCCAGGATATAAGCCTGATATCATGCCCCAAGTAATCAACAAACCTGATTTTTGGTTAACGAGTTGTTATTGCTCTTGTAACTTATAGTGTGGGTTTTTTTCTGTACTTTGGCGAGATGAACCTACAGTCTTAGAAGAACTCAGGTTTTAACTTTGCTGGAGATGAAATGAGAAAATTATTAGATGAGCAGAAATGAGTTTTAAGAAAACTTGTTTTGTTAGGACCAAAACATCACAGGCTGAAACACCATTCTTGGAAAATAGGCCACTGAAGACAAACTGAGTGCATGCAAACCAAGATTTTAATTTCAATTCATTAATACTGGCTGAAGTAATTTAATTGGATGAATATCTGGATTATTTAATTTCCTCTGTGGCAGAACTTTGGAGAAGAAAGGTTACAATTCCCTATGAATTTGATCTATCAAGTAATCTGATTTCATTCAAGACACAGTCACGGTCCTAATCCGATTGCTCTATCTCACAGAATATATACACGAATTAACACAAAGATGATTTTGAACTCACATTTTAGAACTGCTGATAGGATTTCTTGAAATATTACATAAGGAAGAGAAAGAGTGAAGCAAGTAGTTACCCTCAGAATGGAGTTTAATGGTACAAAGATGAAAGAAGAAAGTTGTAAGGAGTGTAAGCATACTTTGGGTATTTTGGAAGCAAAAGAAAAGCCAGTTCTTCTTCTCTGTTTCATATATACATATATATGT
Source organism: Pezoporus flaviventris (assembly GCF_033815535.1). Taxonomy (NCBI): domain Eukaryota; kingdom Metazoa; phylum Chordata; class Aves; order Psittaciformes; family Psittacidae; genus Pezoporus; species Pezoporus flaviventris. Next base: position 801,575 of record NW_026892600.1, read on the forward strand.
ATTGGGAAAATAAGGTAACACATAGATAATGAATGGCAAATATGTATATATGCATATACATATATCTCATATGCCTAACTCCAAATAGCTCACTATTTGCTTTCAGCTGGCATGGAAAATCAAGTTTACTGTTAAAAGAAACACAGACTCTATCGAGGACATATTAGAAAAAACTTACTTTTGTTTTCAGCAGTATTATTACCAAGATTTCATACTGGATTATTAAAGGAACACTTCAAAAGAAATCATGTTTGATGTTTTATTTATTATACTGTAGTTTCTCTTCCATACTCTACAGTGTTGTATCACGTTCGGTTCACAGGCAATATGCTCAGAGAAAGTAACAAAGAAAAGAAGAGGGAAAAAAAAAATTGCTTGAAACTAAGGTTCAGCTTCTTGCAGAGCCTGATTTACTAGTTTATATAATGTTTTTTAAAGTCAGCTGTTAAGCCGTAAATCAATATTCTGTACTTTCTTTATCTTAGGAAAAATTGATAGAGATAAGCACATTAGAAGAAGCCACAGTGCGGTTATGTGACCCCATTTTTAAAAGATGTTTAATAGGGATTTAGGAGTTGTGACATATAGCTCAAAATAAGTTTGAATGGTGATGAGCATCACTGTGTTGAGCGGTCTATTATACTGATTCATGTCTGCACAGTTTGACTCATCGCTATTGACACCACAGAAACAGCAGTATTCTGGTAACTGTGGCACCTTGAATACTCCCAAAGTTTAAATTTGTAGTTAAACCTGGGATGAGACATACACTCCTGGACAACATTACAGACAAACATTCATTCCCTGAAAGAGTTGCATACACTTACTTCCCTTTCCTGTAGTCTGAAAGAAAGTTAGAATCACAAATTTGGCAGTGAGAGGAGACAATGCAAGAGGTTTTATTTTTGCCTTTACAAAGCTCAGCTGCACTGGAAAAATGGGATACCTAGCACTGTAGTCCTTGGCACACTTCTTTTTATAACTTTGGAGCATCAGGTTCCTTTTACTGTCACTGGTGATGGTGGCAATGTGGTTCAATTATCATAAACATGACAAAGCACCCAAGAAAGTTCAGATGTCTGGATTATTCAAATGGCTGAACTTCTGATGTCTCTTTTATTTCTAGGAAAGAAATATCAGGTGGGCAATTAAAAATCCCATGCATAAATCGGTTCTCATCACTGAAGCAGATGCATATGCATTTTTTAATTTGGGTGTGAGTAAACTACAGTGTAAGATATCAGAAAGACCTGTTTCATAGGAGTGGGAACTTCTGTTGACAAGTTTTTCAGAGGAGAAAGATGCAGTATTCTCTAGATTTGCTTCATGGGCCTCTGAAACTCCTATTATGAAAAGAAATGTCATCGTGAACAATTATTAATATATAATTAAATGTCGGGCTCCATCTATTTTGTTCACTTCAAGATTTAATTTGGGTAGCTCAAGAAACAAGGAGTGTATCTGTTATCTGCACAAGCCTCTTGATCTAGTACTGAAAATGCTTGTCAGAAAAGAAAACCCAAACTATCTTCTTGCTGAAGTTTTATTGACTAATTTGGGCACATATTCAACCCAGAAGAGAAAAGAAAGAAGAGAGAGGGGGAAAGAATGGAAGAAACCAGGACACGTAAATCAAACAGAAAACAGAATCTTGACGTAGCTGCTGATTTGTGGCAAGCAGAGATATCCACTAGCAAAACAAGAACATTGAAAACAAGGTTTCCTGCACCAGATTCTAATCTGAGTAATACCCAAGTGAATCACCAACACAGCAGGGAAAAGACGGTCACACCAGTGTTAAATTAATATTTTGGGAAGGCTTCAATAGGGTTTTCACTGGTTGTCTAGGCTGAAAATTAGCATTCAAGGTTGTAGACAGGTCCTAGAGTGCAGTCCAGGCTAGTGGAGGTTAGAATCATAGAATCGTTAGGGTTGGAAAGGACCTTAAAATCATCTAGTTCCAACCCCCCTGCCATGGCCAGGGACACCTTACACTAAACTATATCACCCAAGGCCTCGTCCAACCTGGTCTTGAACATTGCCAGGGATGGAGCATTCACAACCTCCCTGGGCAACCTATTCCAGTGCCTCACCACCCTAACAGGAAAGAATTTCTTCGTTATATCCAATTTAACTTCGCCTGTTTAACTTTTAACCCGTTGCCCCTTGTCCTATCACTACAGTCCCTAGTGAAGAGTCCGTCCCCAGTATCCCTATAGGCCCCCTTCAGACACTGGAAGGCGGCTATGACGTCTCCACGCAGCCTTCTCTTCTCCAGGCTGAACAGCCCCAACTTTCTCAGCCTATCTTCATATGGGAGGTGCTCCAGTCCCCTAATCATCCTCGTCACCCTCCTCTGGACTTGTTCCAACAGTTCCATGTCCTTTTTATGTTGAGGACACCAGAACTGCACACAACACTCCAACTGAGGTCACCTGAGAGCAGAGTAGAGGGGCAGGATCACCGTAGATGTAGGACCTTGCACTTGGCACGGTTAAACTTCATAAGGTTGGCATCAGCCCACCTCACAAGCGTGTCAAGGTCCCTCTGGATGGCATTCCTTCCCTCCAGCATATCAACCGAACCACACAGCTTGGTGTCATCGGCAAACTTGCTGAGGGCACACTCAATCCCTCTGTCCATGTCAGTGACGAAGATGTTAAACAAGACCTGTCCCAACACCGATCCCTGAGGGACATCACTCGTTCCTGGTCTCCAGCTGGACATTGAGCCATTGACTACAACTCTTTGTGTCCGGTCATCCAGCCAGCTCTTTATCCACTGAGTGGTCCATCCATCAAATTAATGTCGCTCCAATTTAGAGATAAGGATGTCGTGTGGAACAGTGTTGAACGCTTTACACAAGTCCAGGTAGGTGACATCAACTGCTCTACCCCTCTCCATCAGTTTTGTAGCCCCATCATAGAAGGCCACCAAATTGATCAGGCAGGATTTCCCTTTAGTGAAACCATGCTGGCTGTCACCAAGCACCTTGCTGTTTTTCAATAGCTATGTTGAAATATTATTTGCTATGTACTTGTAGAATCCCTTCCTGTTATCTTTAATAACTCTAGCTAAGTTTAATTCTAACTGGGACTTAGCTTTCCTAACCTGGTCCCTAGCTTCCCGGACAACATCCCTGTACTCTTCCCATGCCACCTGTCCTTGCTTCCACTTGTTATAAGCCTCTTTTTTTTCATTTGAATTTTCCTCAGCAGCTCCTTATCCATCCAGGGAGGTCTCCTGGCCCTCCTGCTGCACTTCCTTCTAGTTGGGATGCAACACTCCTGAGCTTGTAGCAGGTGATCCTTGAATATCAACCAAGAGTCTTGGGCCCCTCTGCCCTCTAGGGCTTACTAAGCAGGTTCCTGAAGAGGCCAAAGTCTGCTCTCTTGAAGTCCAGGGCAGTGAGCTTGCTGCACGCTCTTCTCACTGTCCTGAGGATCTCAAATTTGAGCATCTCGTGATCGCTGCATCCAAGGCTGCCCTGGAGCGTCACATTTCCAACGAGCCCTACCCTTTTGGTGAGCATGAGGTCAAGCATGGCACCTCTCCTTGTCAGCTCCTCTATTACTTGCAGAGGTGTCCTGGGTTCAGCAGTAGCAGTCATGTTTTTCCTTTGTGGTAGCTGGTGCAGTGCTGTGTTTTGACTTCCAGCCTGGGAACAGTGTTGGTGAAGCCAATGTTTTCGGTTGTTGCTAAGTGATGTTTACCCTGACCAAGGACTTTGTGAGGCTCATGCTCTGCCAGGGAGGAGGGGAAGCCGGGAGGAAGCAGATGGGGCGCCTGACCCAGGCTAGCCAGGGAGGTATTCCATGCCACAGCACATCATGCCCGGGGTGGGGGGTGACTGGGAGTTACCCAGAAGGACACGGGCTTCCGGGTGGGACTCGTTTCTTGGCCGGTGGCATTGTATTCTCTTCCCTTGTTATTTTCCCTTATCATTGTTGTAGTTGGTAGTAGCGGTGGTGATTTGTGTTGTACATTGGTTGCTGGATTGTTCTTGTCTCAACCTGTAGGAGTTGCAACCTTTTGATCCTCCTCCCCGTTCCTCCGGGAGCGGGGAAGGGGAGAGCCCCGGTGGGGGGGGGGGGGGCAGCCCTCGATTGTTGTCAGCTCGGCACCACTCACTGGGAGTGAGTGAACAACCACGACAGTTCTTTTTGGCGCCCAACGTGGGGCATGAAGGGTTGAGATAACGACGGATCTGACTGGATTAATAGTCACTCGTCACAATGCTGATTTATTGGCTCTCAAGGTTGTTCCTCTTGATCTCACAGTTTCAGTATATCATACCTTATGTCCATCCGATATTTGCTGTATTAGTGTTTTTCAAGTGTGGTGCTTGGGCTAAGGTTTTTGTCTCATTGTACTTTATGGTAATGACTTGTAATACAATAGAATCATTGATCATGAAACTGATCTGGCTTATGTTCCCAGTGTGGTCACCACCTTTATACTTTGGGAGGTATATGATGGAGGTGCTTAGCAATTACACATCTTTTTTCTCCTTCTCAGGTGCTCAACCTGTGAAGGAGACATCCTTTTACCCTCCCAGTCCTCCCCCAAGACCGTTTACATTTGAGAGTTTTGAATTTTTTGAATGGCCTTTTAATGCTGTTGAGACTTGTTTGCTGATCGTGATGGGAATCACCATGCTAGCACGCATACAGAGTGTGTTTTGCCCACGACTGATTTCAAGAGTTAAGCAGAGTCACGTTTGGGTCTTGTCTGGGGTCAAACGACAATGTAGGAGGACCAAGGGATTTTCCCTGAGGCAGGACAGCCATGAGTGGCAGGGTGTGTGGGACAGTATGGGCAAGTATCTAGGTCAGTGGGCCCCTCCAGTACTTTGGAATTTCACTACCGAACAACTGCAAAATCCAGAAGAATTAATAAAACACTTAAATGAGGTGTGTGTTCATTCTGGCCATACCAGAGAGGGACAAATCATGGCAACGTGCTGGGGCTTGGCCTGTGCTTACAGGGCCTTGTTCAACACTATCCAGCACCTTCAAAAGGAAAAGAATGTCGGCGGATCTGAGGGCAAAGCAACAGTCGCTACTCAAACTCTGGCTGCAATGAACAGCACAGCTACCCCAGCGGCAAGTACAGCAGCTGCTCAAACTTCAACTGCAACAGACAGCGCAGTTACCCCAGCTCCAAGCACAGCAGCTACACCACCCCCAGCAACAAGTACAGTTGTTACTCAAACCACAGTGATAATCACTGCAGCCAAACCAGAGGACCAATTCGTACCAATATCGGTTGCCCCTGTATGCAAGAGAACAAGCAAAAAGGAGGCAAGAAGGTTGAAGCGAGGTGAAGAACCAATGAATTCACCACCCGGTCCAGAATCTGATCAGGAGTCATCATCACATGATGAAGAAGAAGAAGAGGTAACTTCTCGACCTCGGACCTCAACTGAGCTGCAGAATATGCAAAAAGATTTTACCCGTCAACCAGGGGAGCACATCATCATCTGGTTACTCCAATGCTGGGACAATGGGGCCGATGGTCATGAACTAGAAGGTACAGAAGCCAAGCAGCTGGGATCACTTGCTAGAGAAGGGGGAATTGACAAAGCAATTGCAAGAGAGAAAAAGTCCCTCAGCCTTTGGAGGCGGCTCTTGGCAGCTGTGAAAGAAAGGTTTCCGTACAAGGACGATGTTACGAGTCGTTCGGCCAACTGGACTACTATAGACAAAGGCATCCAGTCTCTGAGAGAATCGGCCATCGTAGAGATGATCTATCACATCAAGCCGAATAACGGGGATACACCCATAGATCCAGATGAAGTTGAAGGTACACGACCCATGTGGCGAAAACTTACACGGAATGCACCGTCATCATATGCCCATTCATTGGCAACAGTAACCTGGAATGACATAGTACCACTAACAGTGGATGAAATGGTTCATAAACTCCGAGAGTTCGAAGACAATCTCACCCTTTCCATCATCTCAGCTGTGGAGCTGTGGAAAAACTGTCCCAGGACCTCAAACAATTGAGGGACGATGTATCTGATTTATCCAGCTCCTCACGTGTACCAACACACGTCTCAGCTATTAACAAAAGGCATCCTATTGTTCAAGAGAGGAGATACAGGGGGTATACGCCACGGGGTACCCTATGGTTTTACCTGCTGGATCACGGAGAAGACATGACAAAGTGGGATGGTATCGTATTCTCTTCCCTTGTTATTTTCCCTCATCGTTGTTGTAGTTGGTAGTAGTGGTGGTGATTTGTGTTGTACATTGGTTGCTGGACTGTTCTTGTCTCAACCCGTAGGAGCGGGGAAGGAAAGAGCCCCGGGGGGGGGGGGGGGGGCAGCCCTCGATTGTTGTCAGCCCAGCACCACTCACTGGGAGTGAGTGAACAAGTTGCCTGACTGGGTTTAAACCACGACAAGAAGGAATTTGTCTTCTACACAATCGAGGAACCTCCTGGATTGCTTGTGCCAGGCCATACCGTCCCTCCAACAGATATCAGGGTGGTTGAAGTCCCCCATGAGGACAAGGGCCTGTGAGCGTGAGGCTGTTCCTATCTGTCTATGGAGTGCTTCATCTGCAAGTTCTCCTTGATCAGGGGGTCTGTAACAGATCCCCACAGTAATGTCTCCCATAGCTATATTCCCTTTGACCCTGACCCACAAACTCTCTGTGGACTGCTCACCTGTCCCCAGACAGAGTTCCATGCTCTCCAGCCTGTCCCTAACATAAAGGGCAACTCCCCCTCCCCGCTTGCCAGGCCTGTCTTTTCTAAAAAGCCTGTAACCTTCCATTCCAGCACTCCAGTCATAGGAGCCATCCCACCATGTTTCTGCGATGCCTATTATATCATACCCCCGTAGACGTGCACACATCTGTAATTCCTCTTGTTTGCTCCCCATGCTGCAGGCATTTGTATAGAGGCATCTGAGCCAAAGACACCCAAGACAAACAGATGTTTGCAAAATTTTCCCACCTTAAGTATAACTGAAGAATTCATAGAATCATGTAATAGATTCCTAGAATGGTTTGGGTTGGAAGGAACCTTAAAGCTCATCCAATTCCAACTCCCTTGACATGGGCAGGGACACCTTCCACTTGACCAGGTTGCTCCAAGCCCTGTCCAACCTGGCCTTGAGTACTGTCAGGGATGGGGCAGTCACAGCTTTTCTGGGTACCCTGTGCCAGGGCCTCACCACCCTCATAGGGATGAACTTCTGCCTAAGAGCTCATCTCAATCTCCTCTCTGTCAGGTTAAAGCCATTCTCCTTTGTCCTATCCCTACAGGCCCTTGTCCAAAGCCCCTCCCCAGCTTTCCTGTAGTCCTTTTAGGCACTGCTATCCACTCTAAGGTCTCTGCAGAGTCTTCTCTTCTCCAGGATGAATAACCCCAAGTCTCTTGTAAGATAGAAAATGTCTGTGCAATGTTGCAATAACATTAATCTCCCCTGCTCCTAGGAAAAAAAAATGGTTTAAAAACCAAAGATTAAAAGGATTTTTATTCAGAAACATAATCTGCTTCTGTACTCCAGTATAAGCTCAGGGCATTCCCTGCTCCATGAGCTGATGAAGGAAGGGCAGCAGGGAAGGGGAAAATGGAGTCTTTCAGATGCTGTCACAGCCTGAACTGCCAGGCAAATGGAAGGAGATCCATTCAGCAGGATATTTACACTTCACATTTTCATCTTTATAATTAGATGTCAAAACACATAGTTTTCATGTGCAGATGAAGAAATGAAGTATCATTTCCAAAGGATCTTTCCAATATAGTCACCTGGGACATTAATAGGATCCTTTACCTAACAGTCAGAAACCTTATGAGAGCATAGTATCTTTGATGCATCAATCTAGCTAGCAAGCTTTGTTGAAATTAGCCAGGAAGTTCAAAAGTTATTTGGAGGGGAATAAAATGGAGAACTGGAGACAACTAAAGAGAAATATGCATGTTCTCTTTGAAAAGTATTAAAACTTTGTTCTTGAGGCAAAGGTATTAAAATCATTAAGATTCAGAAACAACTAACTGCTGTTCCATCACCACTGGTGCTTGGATCATGCTCTCCACAGGGAGATGAAGAGAGGATGAAGTTCTTCAAAACTTCATATTTTTTTTCAGATCAGTTCAGGTGCACTAGAGCTTGTCACTGCTTTCTCATGCAGACTATAAGTAGAGGATTTCACCACTGCTGCTTGGGAGTTCAGTGTTGGTTTCTTCCTTCTCCCTACTTTTTCTCCCTCCTTTCAGTCTCCACATTTATGTACTGGATTTGCTAACAAGCTAAACTTACTGCCCCTGCAGCTCTAATGCAGCAAGCCCGGGTAACAACCACTGGTAAGAAAAAGCATCTCATCGAAGCAGAGGGTGGCTAAGTTTTTTTCATATACTTATTTGCAACTGAGATGAATTACTTATTTCAACAGTGCAAACTAGGGGAAAGGTCAAGCTAATACACATGATCATTTTAAGATTTTTTTTCATCTACACATCCTAAGGCACTTTGCATTTAATAATTACCCCTAATTTTTTCAAGGATGCAAACAGTCAAATTATTTCTTAAAGAAAATCTACCCAGAAAGAAATAGGACTAGGCAGAGACCTTAGCACCAGTCTCTTTGCCCATAAATCTGTCTCCTATTTTGCAATGAAGAACTGACAATTTTTGTCCCTTTGTTGTAAGGTTATTGCATTGTGTAGAGCAGTGTTTGAAACCTGAATATCAATTTCATACAAAAAAGATCAATCAGAACTGTAAACTTTTATTTTGTCGTATGCTTTCTAATTTATTTTAATAAACAGTCCCTGTGTATTTTAATAAGATTTTATTAAAAAATGTCCACCACACCAAGGATGACAAAACCACATGTTAATTCTAAATGTCATCCGCTTCAAAAGAAGCACTGCACTGGTATCTATACTGATACCCAGCAGATCATGAATGGATGAGCACTCATTTAAAATATATCTGGCTGTGGTTTGGTCTGCTTTAACTGAGAGTGGAACCTGGCCTCATTCATTAGAGTACTTTAGAGGGAAGCTAAAATAAGCTTTATTATTTCTGATAAATGTAGACTGTAGGACAGCATAGGCTTGGTTCTTGCCGCTCAAGTGGTAAATCAGCAGAGCACTAATGCTTGAGTCCATCTTGTCCTGCTGACTTCTCACATGGGTAGATGAAGTATATGTTTCAGTTTTGATGTACTAAGACCAAAACCTTGGATGACCATTTGGCAAATGCTGTAAAATTACTTGTGTTTTGGTTGGGATCATTTTGGGTTTTTTTACTGGTAAGTAGAATTTTGAGTAGTTAGTGTGTGAACTGGTGACCAGCTGATAAAAAAACTAGTGCAGAGTATCAGTGAAAAATCACTTCCCTTTCTTTTGCACAAATTCACATTTATGCCGTGGTGCATGTATTTTGCAGTTCAAGTTTTAATGCATATATAAGGGTGTCTCAGATTATAACTTTAAGGAAGAAAAAGAATCTTATTGTAAACACACACACATATATATATTCCCCTAAATATTCCCTAAATATCTCTAGCTTTCCATCTATTTCACAGATTATATACTTATAAAATATACTTTACATGCCTATGGCTTTGTGTGCAAGTTATAAATGCATACTGTACATAAATGATTTATTATAAAAATATCAGTGATTCTAGATTACTATGCAGTGCAGATAAGCTGTCATTAGCACAAAAAAGGCACACAGCTTTTCAACAAAAGAAGAGAATGAGGCTGCCAGAATATTGCAGTGGTTTGGGTGCTTTTGCATACATGCATGTGTGTATGTGTATCTTTTTTTATTTTAGCAACCATCCTGCCAATCTTTGCACTGCCAGTAGGGAAAATCATATCCATGGCAACCAACTGCATCATTCCTACCCACATCAATGATGTCTCCAATCTAAACTGTCAAATATCCTATGCACATCATGTAAAATAGGTCTCTTCTCCTTATAACTCTGTGCATCTAGTTTCCGTGGCTACATGTTTATGCAAATGAGAATTGTCCTTTTTCTCTTAGGTTATTGAACACTGAATTCGTTTTGCACCTTGGCAATGCAAAGCCATGCTGCCTGGACACCTGGTATACTACATAATTGTAAAAGCTATATTACAGTGATAACTTTCCTTAAATTAGCCTGATAATACCAGCTGCCAGGCTTGTGAGGAAGACCTGGAGTCTGCTTTAAAAAAAGAACAATATAGGGCTGAGATATGTGACTAATGTTTAATTGGGTCTCTAGACTGTACTAATTTTCAGGGCAGGAAAACTAATATTTGATTTGTTCTTCTAATGAAATGGAGAAAACTTCCTTCATAAACCCTGAATGACATGCTAGCCATGATTTTTGCACAAAGACCTCTAATTCCAAGGACTGTCATTTTCCTGCTTGTCAGGAAAAAAAGAATCCCATTAAACATTCTGGGCTTCTGCCCCACATATTAATGGATGTACAGTCAAATCCACAGAAGACAACAACTGCAGTCTAAGCCACCAGAACCCACAGCACAGTCCAGAGAGGTTCAAGGATTCGACTTTTGCTTTTCATGCAAAGAAAGGTCTGGTTGTCGGGACCTTGACAGCGTTACCTGATAAATAAAAAGTTCTAGATGAAAGATGCAACATTAAAAAGGGATGTTCTTTTGAACCAAAGGCCCTTCGGTGGTGTTTTGATTTGGTTTGCAAGAATAATTTTATGCCTAAAACTTTCTTGTACACCAGGGGCTGTGCAAAGGGTGAAGCTGTTGCATAAATCTGTGACTCCGCAGTGTAATCACCAAAAGACAAATTGTTCTTGTTGAGAAAAACAACCTCAAAATGTACCAGTGAATATCCAGAAGAAAGGCAATTCCTTTTGGGCACAAATGCTCTCATTGAACATCAGTGCATAAGTGTGCTTACCTTTCACAAAGTTTCAACTAATTAAAGACAGAAAAGTAATTTGGAAAAATGAAAGTGTGCTCAAAAAGTAAAATGCCCATCTTCTTGTGAATATCAGTCCTCCAATATCACTGTATCATAGCTTAGCTTGTAAAGTGTAATACAGTGCTGTACATAAGGCACATTATGTGAATCCAGTATAAATTGCTAGTGAGGCTCAGCACCGATGTAGTGTGGAATTAAGAAACTCATGAAAACACCATTCCACTGGCAGCACTGTGTCTAGAATGGCTGGCTCCAAAAGCATTTGCCAGGAGAACTGTCTTAGCACCAATTTCCAACGCACCAGGTTGCCTCTTTTGAAGGGAGCAGGTAGAAGCTATGAATGGCCACTGCAGACATTAAAAATCAAGATTTCCCCATGGCCCAGGGAAACTCTGAGTCATGAGATACGGGATGGCCCCACTGATCTGTCAGCTTCCTTTGGAAGTTTCCAGCCCATCTGCTGCTGAACAGAGAGGAGGTGGGAACACATATCCTGCCTGTGACTGCTCTAGGAAAGCTCCTCAGCCAGGCACTGAAAAAGAGGAATATTATGGAGAGACAACATTTGAAGCAGAAAAGACCTTCTGTCTCTACATGAGTACTTTAGGGACTGTTTCCTACTATGCTTATCCAGAGTTTCACACAGGAAATCAGAATGTCTATGTTGAATTCTGAAAACATGTAGTTCCTAAGGCCACCTGTTAAAACAGGCTTTCCATCTACACAGATAGCAAACTTCTTTCATGTCTGCTTTTGGTTTTTTCCCCTCAGTTACTGAACATCCATGTCCAAATGAAACTTTTGAAAGAAAATACATACATTTCATGGTAAAGATGTTCCAGACGGGGAGCATCTTTAATGTGGATTCATTGGAATACTGCTTAACTGTATTAAGTGCAAACAGAGAACTGAACCAGTAAAAGGCATTTTCACAAGGGTAAGCTTTCCAACTCTAAAATAAATTGGTGGAGGGCTATAACCTGCCAGTTCTTCTATGTTTATGAATAAAGTAGATTCTTTTACTTGAGGTTACCAACATTAACAAGCATTTTGTCTTGTTTTGTTATTTTGGGATTTTTTGCCATTAATGGCACTACAGCATCCTTTTACAGAGTTATTCACTAACATGCAAGGCTACAGTTTCAAATTTCAAACAGAACAGGTATGGGTAAGAAGAGAACTGCAGCTGCCCTTGCTGTTTCCCACTAGGCAATCCTCATAACCTTTCCTAAGCTACCATTCTCATCATCAAAACCACAGCTCCATACATTACTGCAACGAACTACTTAGGTCTCTTTGATTACCACTTCTGTTCAAGTGAGAGGTGCGTTCGGCTTCATGGGGTGCATGGAAAGAAAGTATTTTTGCTTGTAAATATATCTGCATACACACTTAAAAATGCAGGCCAAATTAACAGGATCATAGAATCATAGAATTATAGAATCATAGAATAGTTAGGGTTGGAAAGGACCTTAAGATCCTTTAGTTCCACCCCCTGTCATGGGCAGGGACACCTCACACTAAAGCATGCCACCCAAGACTCTGTCCAACCTGGCCTTGAACACTGCCAGGGATGGAGCATTCACAACCCATGGGCAGGGAAATCCTCTAGAAGATTGCACACAAGCTTTAACCACTTGAATGTGGGAGAGGATATGAGACTAGTGTTCTTTGTTGAAATGGATTTTTAAAAATGTCTCTAAAGATAAAGGGAAAAGAAGCTACATGATATTACTATTCCTGTGACAGTCAGGAATGGCAAGAGTATATTAATAAGGCAACTCCTAATAACAAAATCCCTGGTCTCAGGCCTTTATCACCAACTGGAGTGTTCTTATGAAAACCAATGATAACATACTGCTGTGAAAATTATGAAGTCAAATGTGTTCACATTTTCAGTAAGGCAAACATAATTATGCCAACAGTGCAAAATTGGGGCAATTTTGTACATGAACTTTCATTGTAACACCCAGATCCTAGTGTTAAAGAGAAAATGCCCAGGACCACTTTTTCTATCTTTAGCATTAGTATTCTCAGAAGACAATAGGAAGATGTTTTCCATTCATAACTATCCACAAAACCCCAATTCTATTATTTGTGAATAACAGTTTGCTTACTGCCTGGTCTGGGAGTCTACATATGCTGAAATGTGCAAAAATGTAGTCAGAGCTCTGACAATGTCCTCTTTCTTGGAACAGTATCTTTTCAGATGCTGTTGCAGCACTGAAGCTTCACCAATAGTTTCTCTGACATCAAAAGATGTTCTGGTGCACAGCTAAAGACATGATCAGTCTGTCTTTAAAGAAGAGAGAAGCAAAGTGTCACATGGTGCAGAAGATCACATTTCTCTTCAAATGAAATAAAAGAATAATTATATTTCTTTAATGATAATATATAATTTTTACCCAGGAAATGGAAGATGAAAATGACATTTAAATAAGTCTAAATTGATGGTCTAGAGCTACATCTGTTATAAATCAAGACATCAGTAAATGCCAGGTTTCTTGTTTTGAATGAACCTACATGTGCATTAATATTCCAACCTGTAGACTCGCCATGATTTACTATCATCATGATCATCATGGTAATCATGATAATCGCATTAATCATCATGATAATCATGATCATCTTAGGTTTTGGCTGTTTTCTCTTCTACTGCAGACAGCCCATTCTTAGTAAGTCTCGCTACTGAAAGTGTCTTTACATTCAAATGATGCAACAGGCAGAGTCCAGGCACTTTTTTTACAATTCACTAAAGTCTATGGTCTCAGGAACTGTCTGAGGTACACCTGACATAGTGGAGCAAGATGTTAACTGCATTTTCTTTCATAGTTTTGAGCAGGAAACCTGCACCAGCTGAGTCAATATCAAAGAGATTATCCAAGAGATCTTCTAACTCATGAGCACATACATTCCTCACTAATATGATAGGCTGCATGCTGAGCATGTGAAAACCCCAGTTCCTTGATTACATCTTGCAGATCTTTACATTATCTGTTCCAGAACTTAAATTGCAAGGTTGCTTACAGCTGCAATAAAATTATTCTCCTTCACATAAAGCACAGTCATATTGAGATCAAATCTAGATGATACCACTCATTTTCTTCATGTTAGTGGAAATTTATCAATGCCTAAACCAGTTTTGTTCAGATTTGATCTAAGTCACTTTGGCCTGGAAATATTTCTTTTAAGTTGTTGTACGGTCTGGATTGCACCAGACAGCCTGAGACTGAGGAACTAGGGACACCAAATCCAGACAAAACCCTAACATAATCAATATGTAAACAAACACAAAATTAGATCAGTTTATGTCATATTGTTTTTTTCATTCGTCATCCAATCACCAGTGGTATTTGTTAGTTTCTGCAAAGTTCTTATTAATGTCTTTTTTGTTTGCTTAATTGAAGTTAGACTCTGTCATTAGCAGCTCCATCTTGTGTGATTCAGACCTTTCAAATGAGTTTGTCTTGGTATGAATAATAATACTCCCACTCTTTGAGGCGGACAGAATAGCAGCCGGATGAAGCTTTTAAAACAGTATAATGTTTTGAAGAAATAGCCGTCCCCTCCCATAAACTTTCCTATTATTCCCAGTTGTGAGAAATTATAATTTTCTAGACCAACTCATGAAGCTCCTAACATAGATGGTGGATAAACATAGTGCTTCTGGGAATCTGCTGAGATAAAACTGGGAGATGGTAGAGGCTGCTAAACCCACAAACCACAAAAACCAGGTTATGTTTTCCAACTAGCTGCACTTATTAGTGGTTTTGGCATCTTGATGAAGGATGGTGTAATAATCAAGACAGTCTGTCTTGGTTATTGCTGTATGACCATTATTCCATCAACTTCATCCTCCAGCATAGTCAAAACTTTGGCTGCCAGTAGCATTTAAGCTCATATCCAATAAGAATATTCATCAGTTAGCCACACACTTTTATCCCAGGGTGTTCATGGCTAGGTACAATACCCAAGGAATTGTAACACAGGCAACAACCATTCTTCAGCAGCCCATTCCTCATTTAAACGAATCAGAAAAACAGTTGAGAGTAGTTCTCAATGACTAATGTCAACAGTTTCTCTCATGATTACAAAGATGTTAGCTCTTTTTTGCCATAGCAGTCGTCCACCTAAAGCATCACTGATATCTCATAGAATCATAGAATCATAATATCATAGAATAGTTAGGGTTGGAAAGGACCTTAAGATCATCTAGTTCCAAGCCCCCTGCCTTGGGCAGGGACACCTCACACTAAACCATGTCACCCAAGGCTCTGTCCAACCTGGTCTTGAACACTGCCAGGGACAGAGCATTCACAACCTCCCTGGGCAACCCATTGGTTGGGTGGTGAGGAGCCTCACCACCCTCACAGGGAAGACAAGTCTGAGCTACAAACCCAACAGCTTTGGCAACTCAAAATCTCATTAACCAGACTGCCTTCCAGACTGAAAAGACTGTGGAGCAGTTTTATGTTGTTCTAGTTCTCAGGAGTGTTTTTCCCCCTACATAAAGGTTTAAAATGAATATAAATTCTGGGTGAATGAGAAACTCTGGAAAAGTCTATTACCATGTTACTGAAACTCAGTTGAATGTGAAATCTTGCTGATTACCAGTGTTTTATGAAATGCTACATATTAAAAATATGAAGTTTAACTAGTACTAAAGAAAATATACTTTCTTCTACTGACATAACAAGTCACCACTTCAGCGTGCAACAGAACTAGTCAGTTTTGAAGATGATTTTGATACATAATTTAAGACTTTAATAATATAGAAGGGTTCAGTAAGATGAGATCTAGGGGTTCAGAAAAATAGATAAGTTGGTGGTTCTGAGGACTACATCACTCTTGTTTGCAGTATACTGCAGCTGGTACAACAGGGTGGAATTGAGCTGCCCTGAATGTTACATTACCAAGGGAATTGTAGCAGACTCATCCTTTTCATTCTGCAGAATTTTGCTGGAAAATGGTGAAATCTGAGGAAGATTGTACAGTGACACCATGTCACCATATCTTTCCATTTGTTTGTTTGGTCTTATTTGTTTGGGGATTTTGTGTATGTGTGTGGGTTTTGTTGTTTTTTTTTTTTGTTTGTTTGTTTGTTTTTTTCTGTTTGTTTTGTTTTTAAAGGCAGGTTATGCATCACAAAATTTGCATTTTTTGATGTCCAATTAATTTCCATTCAGGAACAAGTTATGTTGGAAATCTCTTGAGGAACACTCAGCAGAAACTCTAATTTATTTGGAAAATGTGCCCAGATGCAGAGTAACTTAGAATGTTCAAATATAGAAGTAACTCCACCCCAGAACCCCCCAAAAGATTGAAAAGTTTTTATTTGGCTCCATGGCAGATAGAAATGAAAAGTAAAAATAAGCAATTTAAAAGAAAATAATTTCCTTTTTACATAATAAATATGTCATTCATGGGGCACCATAAGGTGACAGACAAACTTTTCAGACAGAAGGGACAAACTAAAACTGCATGATGTTTAATTTTTAAAGAGGACAAACATTTCAAAGTAGATCTGCCTTTCTACACACTCACAGAAACTGTATTCTGAAATTATTTGGCTGAGAAAATAGGCTCCGCTCCTGCTAGTATTAGATAGTCTGTGCATTTCAGGGTGGGATTTGACTTTGGGTAACAGCAATTAATGTTTGACAGAAGGAAAGCAAAAATTGAAAATAAATATATAAATTCAAATATGCATCTCTTCGGGTTTCAGGAAAGGGAACAGCCAACCCATGTCACTTTCAGGACAGGTGATCAGAAGTGCATCGTCTCCTAAGATTTCCTCTGTGGCTTATCACATGAGATGAAAAAAGGACCCATAGTCCAGAAGGGTTTACATAAGAATCACACAGAATTTATAGTGGTTTTCTGAAAACATTCTAACCAGGAAAAAAAAAAAAAAGGCAAAAAAACCCTCGTATACTTTTTTAAAAGGAAAATGTTTCCATGATTTTTGTAAATCATGTACTTGACATGTATCGTGACAGCCTGACATGTTTCACCTTTGTTTTCCTGCAAGCAATATCCTTCACATGTAAACTAACTATCCATAGCAAATGAATTAATACATTTTTCTCCCTCCTTTTTTCACAGAGTGGTGCACCAGGAATGATCTTGAAAAGGAGGGACAAGCTAGTAATGGTAATAGTAGTACTACATTGCAAAGAAGGGAATTCAAATAATTTGCACAAACACAAGAAAACAGCAATGTTCCAGGAGAGAAGTTGCACTACAGCTATAGTTGCACTCCTGATAAACATAGAAGATACTTGATCTGAGGAACTTCTAAATAGTGAAAACCTAAGAAAGCCTAAAGAAGGTTCCGGAGATTATTCATGCAAATTGTTTTTAAGAATTTTCCACAGCCATCACGAACTTCTGTATGTGTTTGCTTTCAGAAACACTCATCCAATCACATTTTACTTGCATGAGTATCTGCAAAAAGTGCATTTCACACCCGTGTGCATAAATATTTGAAGAAAATGAATGGCAGATCCATAGCTGTGTATTCATGCAAGAAAAGCCCATGTGCTAATCTAATCAGGCAACTTACACAATGCCATGAGACAAATCTGCCCAATCACAAAGAACCTAAATGTTAAACCATGAGTACAAAGATCCACTTCTTAGCAGTTCAAGGGGAGATGGCAATAAACTTTGCCGGCTACTAGTAAGCATATCACGCCAAATCAAATTAAAAAAATAAAATGAGGGTATTCCACAAGCAGCAAAAGGAGCTAATTTAATTGAATAAAATATTAATTGGGAATTATTCACTCAGAATTAATAATTGGTTTATAACTGATATTGAATTATTCAGTTCTGCAAACATGGAGAAATCCACAAAATGCTTTATATTTTTAAATATACCTTAATTATCACTTTTGTAACTGTTTCAGTAAGTTGAGAGGTCTAAATTATCTTAATTTTCCAGAAAATTTCTTACAAGACTTCTCAGGAAGATTCTTCTCTGGCAACTGGAAGGCTTCCTTTGGGGGAACTGGGCTGAGTTAATTTCCTCTGATAGCCTGTTTCAGCAGATTCAGAAAGGAATGGTACTGTACTTTCTGATCCTCCTTTTCTTACCTTCTGCTTTTCCTTTTATATATTGCACTATGAAATTAGTTTTAGTGTTTTGGTTTGGTTTCAGGTTGTTTTTTTTTTTTGTGTGTGTGTTTAGCCAAGGTTATAGCTGAGGAAAAAATCTTTGGATTCTTAATGCAAATTACTGGGAGCCAAATATCTTATTTCTCTCTCTGCTGCAAAATATTCCATTTTCTTGGAGAGATCGTTTCAGTAGTCTGCCTCTAGTTTTCCTTGAAGACAGGATAAGTAATACCTTCTTGATGTGAGTAATGTCAGGTTCAAATCTTTGCTGTTCATGACATGTTAAGATAAGACAGTGATAAACCACACACAAAAACTCTTTTTATTGGGTCAAGTTCTCACTGACTTTGATTGAAGTTGGCTGAGATAAAGATGGAAAATGAATAATAAATAAGAACTATTATAAATAACAGTTCATTTAAACCTTTTATTCACGTTTATATAAAGTAGGTTTCTCACATCTATGTAGTGTGATCTCAGGAATGTGGGCTGGGGTTTTCTTTTCTCTTCTTTTCTTTTCTCCTCCTCCTTTTTTCCATACACAATGCCCAGATTAATGGAGCCTTGAGTTATCCAGGGGTTACTATAATGCACTGAAGTAATGAATAATCATTTATGAGCAAAAAAATACCAGAAATATCTGAGGGATGATGCTTGAAGTGGTCTATCTAAATCATACACTTGGATTATTTAAATTTAGGTTTATAATTTTTAAAATCCCTTTTAAATTGAGAAACATAAATTTCCTACTGAAGCTTACAGCTAACACTGTGCCACAGTTTCATATATCAGATCATGATTTCAGGTAAAAATACAGTTTTGGGAGAAGAATATGTGCAGCTAAAGGATGTTTTCCCCTACAAAAGAATAGGGAATTCTGATGCAAAATGTGTGCTACTAAATAAACTAGAGCAAGAGGAAAATAGCTGTCCAGCTACATGACAAGCCTGAGCTTGACTAGGTTGATCACGATGTGACACCATGTGTGTTGCAGGTAAGTGCCTATTCCAGGGCTTCTCTCCCATTATCAGATTTCCTTTTTCATAATCATCCTCCCAAGTGCATAAAAAGCTCTTTCATTTTCGCCACAGAACAGAAACCAACCTATTTCAAGGTCCTCATTCTGAGCACAGCAACTATTTCAGATGATGGCATTTGCAAAGTGATTGCACCCCCTTCCTGAGGTGCAAGCTTTGACCTCTCAGCAACATCCCACAAACAACGTGACTGAGATAGAGACATCTGGAGTAACACCAGCAAAGCTGATGGTGGCTAGCTAGAGGGACAGCCATTCAGCAGCAAGATATGCATCGACCATAAGTTTCTTTAGTAGCAGATGTTGCTTTGTTGTAGTAACATCTTCCTGAAGCACACTGAAGCATTTTCTGGCTTTTTTTTTTTAATATATGTATGTATTTGTATATTAGGGTAAGATATTGCTGCACTTCCATAACAGTGTTCACTGCATGGTTTGAGCCATTTTAAATTTTCATGGAAAAACCTCTCACGTCCTGAAGATATTTGAGCCAGAACCTAGAAAAGTCAAGTGCACCACAGGGCTACAGCTTAGGATAAATTTCATTCCTGATCTTACTACTGCTTTGTCAAGATATCAATGGCAACAATCATGTAGCAATTATTTTCTTTTTTGTATAATCAGAAACTGTCTCAAATGTAACTTCACATATAAATGTCTTCTGTGAATGTATTGCTGTCAGGATAAGCTATATGCTACAAGAATGACCACCTCATGGGATCTCTCTTTACTCTTTCAATCACTCATTATCTCCCTTTCGATTTATCATTTACATAGTTTCTCTTCTCCCAGACGAAATCACCTCTCGTTTGTACCTCTCTTTTGATTCCCCCATGTCTCTTCTCCCTTTTATTTTCACATTTCTGTCAGGATATTTAACCCGCCAAAACCAGAAAAGGTTAAGACTTCTCTTCAAAGCTTCCTGGCACAAAACCTGTAATCATTTGAAAGAAGGCAAATAAAAGGCTCCACAAGAGCTCTAATATTTTCTTAAAATAAGTGGCACAAACCAATTAGAGAAATGCCTAAATCACACTTCAGAATGACAGAAATGTTCAAAATGTTTTATGTTTCCAGGATTTTCTAGCAGCCTTTGCCCATGCTTTGAGTTGTAGGTGGATATTGAGGGAAATATTTTGAAAAAGAGCTCCCTAACTTGAATGCAAAATTACATAAAATGCATAGTAGATTTGAAAAAAGATGTAGCCACACGTGCAATCAAAGCACATAAGTACTAACATGTAGGGATGGAATCCTATCCCCAGCTTACGAAAGTGGCAGCATCTTGCTGAAAACCAGTCCCCCTTCCAGGGAAGGTAGCATAAAAGAAATAAATAGAAATAAACCTAAATTCTGCTGTCAGCAACAGTGATAACATTCATATAACACTACAGGATTGCTACATGTGCTGTACCTTATACAGGTGAAACACTTCCAATGCACAATAAACCTACAGAAATGTGCTTAATAAGCAAAACTGAGTGCATTTTCATAGAATCCCAGACTGGTTTGTATTGGAAGGAACTTTAAAGCTCATTCAGTTCCAGCTCCCTGTCACAGGCAGGGATACTTTCCACTAGACCAGACTGCTCCAAGCCCTGTCCAACCTGGCCTTGAACACTGCCAGGGATGGGGCAGCCATAGCTTCTCTGGGCAACCTGTGCCAGGGCCTCACCACCCTCACAGGGAAGAACTTCTGCCTAAGAGCTCATCTCAATCTCCCCTCTGTCAGGTTAAAGCCATTCCCCCTTGTCCTGTCCCTACAGGCCCTTGTCCAAAGCCCCTCTCCAGGTTTCTTGTAGCCCCTTTAGGCACTGGAGCTGCTCTAAGGTCTCCCCTTAAGGAGCCTTCTCTTCCCCAAGCTGAACCAGCCCAGCTCTCTCAGCCTGTCTCCAGAGCAGAGCTGCTCCAGCCCTCACAGCATCTCTGTGGCCTCCTCTGGACTCACTCTAACAGCTCCACGTCCTTCTTGTGTTGTTACCCCCAGAGCTGGATGCTGTACTCCTGGTACATTTTGCTCTTACCCTTCTCATTATTTCAGAACTTGTGAGGAGACACCCTGAATGTGAGCACTGAACTTGCTCTGGGGACCCACATCAGGGTCTAAGCAATAGGGTTTATCACTTATTTCAGATCCATCTTACCTACTGAGGTCACCATAGGTACTCTGAAAGGCATTTATTTAGTACAGTGATTCTCCAGACTTTGGGGGACCTCAAAAGCACCTCTCTGAAGACTGCCAATGCTGCAAAGTGAGGGGAGAAGGAGATATATTATCCAACCTTGAAACATCCTCTCATTTGCCAGATGTAAACACCAAACCCAAAGGCCAAATATCTCCTAATATAAACATAACTTCCAAAATGTCAGTCAGCAATTTATTAAGTGTTCAGAATATTATGGAGTATGTATAAACTGTTATTCCCATCCTGTTCTCTCTTCTGATACTTCAATTTCTACAGGATACACAAAACACAAAATCATGAACTAAAAATAGCAGCAATAGGATATAAAAATGTTAGCAGATACACATACTCACAACTTCTTATTGATTTTCCCTCCAATAATATAAGATAAATAGGATAAAGGGCACTAATGTGAAGCAATGGAGATGTTACAGTTAAAATATCAGACCATTACACTGTAATAATAGCTAATATTTTTGTATCTGACTAGTATGGCATCTGTATAATATGATGTAATAACATGGTATGGTACATTAAGAATACAAGATAAGTAAAAGTCAGCATGTTTGGGTTTTTTCTTATGTTAAAACTATGTACTCCTGAGATTGTTGGCTGGGAAATGAAAATACTAAAGACTAATATAAAATAAAATACCCTTACATTTAAGCACACTATGATGGAAAGGCATTAACTAAAGTAATTTTCTGTGGTTCAGTTTTATTATTTCTAAAGATGAGTTGTAGCTGCTGAGACTATTATTATCATTTATGTGATTGGGCTTATGCAATGTTTCACTGTAAACAGATCACACTTTTCAGGGCAATGAACCATAGTTCATTACAAGAAGGTTTCTTTCCATTATAAAAATCCATAGTGACTTAGCTGCAGAGCTCGCACCCAAGTAAAGCCAAACACAGCCTAAGTAGGACTTCCACCTGCAAACACCACATGCAAGTCACTATTTTATACAGGGTTTTGGAATTAGATGATCATTAAGGTCCCTTCCAAAGCAAACCATCCTATAAGTCTATGACTGTATGACACTGGAAGAGAAGCATCTCAGTGGCCAGTTTCCAGCACCGTGGCTAATGCTATAGCAACACTTTTCACAGCTCAGCACAGAAAACTGTTTGAAACTTAACAATACTCAAAATCTTATCATCTACTAATGGTTGTGAGTTTTCTCAAATTCTTTGCTTGGTAAGACTGTTTAGAAAGTTATTTTCTCTTATGTGTCATAAGAAATTCCGACAAGGTCAGTATTTTCTCTGACAGTGCAATGAGAGGATTTAAAAGCTAGTCACCTCTAATACATTTCACTGGATTTTCATGTGCCTATTTACATTTCAAACTCAATGTGATTGTCCTCCAAGTATGTGATACAAATACCTGGTGATGCTGGAAAACGGACAAAGTCCAGGCACAAAAGACCATTGTCTGTGAACTATCAACAAGATTAGCAGTTACATGAAAAAAAGAAAATCCCAGAATGTATTTTACTGGATCCATTTTCACAGTACGATCCATTGACGCAGTACAATGCTTCCACTTCTCTCACCTTCTGACCAGATAAAAACACTTATCAACAAGGCTGTCTCCAGAAGTCAAAGAAATAGATCTGGATAAAGAGATTTAGCCTGGCATTGTATTTACCAAAGTGCTTCTGTATACGTTTGTAATGTGTTGATGTTTCTGGAGAAACAGTGAATGTGGTGCTGGAGTCTGTTCTGTACATTGTTGTGAAATCCTTGATTAAAGAGTAAACATTTTAATACACAATGATGAAAAGATCTCATAACTACTTTAAAATTACTGGAACATAGCAACCTGTCAAAAGTTAACTGTTCAGTGTTTTTCAAGTGATTATTTTGCAGATGCTTGGCATTTGTTTGCTTAACTTCAATAAATGTCTGAACTGACTGTAAAATTAATATAATACTCTACAGCTATTCACTATAATAAGTGGGCTTGTGACAACAACATCAGCATTTAAAAAGTTCTGAGCTGCTACATCATACTGCTCTTTGACGAGGAAAGGAGACGCCTCCCTCATTCTCAGCTTGGTCATTAGTGTCATAAACAGGATGTTCAAATTGAGCACTTTTAAGTATAATAGTAGGGCAAACCTTGCTTGGGTTGGGGAGGTGGAAGTATTACAGTGGTGATACAAGAGTCTTCCAAAGAGCATCCAAAGGGTAACTAATTGCACTGAATCAGTATTTTTTTTTTGCATAGCTATTACTATGCACTTCTTCAGGAAGTCTACTATCTCCCTGGGGCTTGTGCTAAAGATGTGAAGAGAAAACTTCCTACCCTGGAATGGCCCTCAGATTAATATCCATTATTGATTTTTCAGTTAGGCAGCGATGAACCTGCAACAAGAAGACCAAGGGGAGTCGAGACTTCAGGAAATGGTTAAGGGATCACAAACACAAACAATTTTCTGCTCTATCCTTCTTGTTGCAAAGATGAGGGAGTGAGCAGGAAGAGCCAGAAGATCAACATCTGTTTCTGAGCCGGGTGTCACTGACAGAATTTGGGATTATTTAACCATGGATTGGTCTACATGACACCAGGCCTGCTGGCAATTGATGAGGTACACTTGTTTCAAAGGGGAAAAGCATCTTTGTGCTGGAGTTAGCAGGGCTCACTGAAACAGTTTTTGAGTAGACTTGAAGGGGGAAAGGGATAAAAGCAGGCTAACTAGAGATAAGCCTTGGGGCAGCACACCAGCGTTTGAGGGGATGGTGTACTAGTGAGATCCTTAGTCTGCCATGATGGGTAGGTGATGGGAACCCATGTGGCCTCAAAGATGTGAGGGTTATTGATGTTTTAGAAACCATCGAAGTGTCTATGAACAGTCACATAGGAATTAGGAATTCTCCTCCCTCAATAGATGGTGGGATCAACAGCTCAGTTGAAGTGCATGCAGAATGGACAACAAACAGGAGGAGCTGGAAGCTGTTATGCAGCTGAAAAATAATGATACACTTGCAATCACAAAAACATGGGAAGACTAGCACAACTGGACTGCTGTAATGGATGGCTATAAAGTTTTCAGAAGGGATAGGCAAGGAAGGAGACGCAATATATTAGGGAGTGTTTTGACTGTCTAGAGATTGATGATGTTGAAAATAGGGTTGAGTATTTATGGGTAAGAATCAGGTAAAAGGCCAACAAGGCAGATATTAAGGTGGAGTCTTTTGGAGACCACCGACCAGGATGAAGTGACATATGAAATACTCTATAAGCAGCTGGGAGAACTCTCACAAACACTAGCCCTTGTTCTCAAAGGGGACTTCAACTTACCAGATATTTGCTGGAAATACAATATAGCTGAGAAAGAGTCTAGGAAGTTCCTTGAGTGTGTGTGAGAGAACTTCCTGACACGGTGAAGAAACTGACTAGGAAAGGCACCTGCTGGACATGTTGCTTGTGAACAGAGAAGGTGAAAAAAGGAGCAATGAAGTTGCCAGTGCTATTACCAGCCTACCCTACTACAGTGCCTACTCTCTGCCTTCAGTATCCAAAGATGAAGGTCACCTTTCTGATGGATTTTGGCAATGCAGAGGCCTTGTTTGTGTCTCACTTGGGTGCTGGGACCATTTTTTCCAGCCAAAACAATTATTTCCATGACAGCTACCTGTTTCAGCAAAAATGCATCTATCCCATTCTCCTTCTGCCCCCTGTGATGTGGAATTAATGATAAAAAATAATAAGGGGAGAAGTTAAATGCTAGAAAATTATCTTGGCTCTGCCACAGCTAGGTTAGCAATATGTATGATCCTGTCCAACAGCAAGTGCAGAGAGAAAAGCAACAGTAATAATTACAGAGGCAACAGTTCTTAGCACAGAGATGATTTATTTAACACTGAGAGGAGAAAGTAAGGGTCAAGACTGAGTGAAATCAGAAGGGCATAGCAGAAATTTAATCAGTCACTCCTTTTTGCACCCCTTCCTAAGACAAGACCAATGAAAAAGAAAATCACACAAAATAATTTCAAAAGAAATCATCCTCATGCAGTGCATTGGGAACTGCAAAATTTACAGTCTTACAGCCAATTTTGAGGGCTTAGCACAAAATAGGATTTTTTTCAAAGGATTGAATCATTTTATAGGCTTTTAACATTTGCTGTTATGCAGGAAAAGTGAGTGTGAGGATGAAAATCAGAGCCAGTGTCTCAGGGAAGCACATTGATTGCTTTTCAGGCATCAGCCATGTACTCATGTGGTTTAACCCCGTGACATCGCTAAGAGGAATAGATGCATTGTGGTAGATGAGTTACATCAGTTCTTTAAGACTTCAGGTGTTATCACCCAAAAAGGTCATCCTAATTAATTGATTAACAGACCAAGGAACTATGAGCTTTGCTTCTGAAGTGTTATTTAATCTGAGGAGTGGCTCTGTGGTCAGAGCTCCTTTCAAAGAGGGTTCATGCAAACGACAAGATCCTCAAGTCCTGGTTCCCAATATCCCCTGCACCCAACATCAAGCTCATCTATCAGGTATTTAAATACAAAAGACGGAGCACACCTCTTCAAGGCAGCTGTGAAGAGCAATAGCAGAGGGTTATTGCTGTCCATGGAATAACCACATAAACCACCTTATCAGGTCATTTAATTGACTGCAGGATGATTGGGGAAAAAAATTAGTCAAACCTGATGAGGGATTCACTAGAGAGATGTGTTATTCTTTCCAGCATTATAGTGTATGTAGTTGAAATACCTCCACTCTTAGAGCATGCCTACTGTCAGAGCCTACTGACAACATCCTTAATCACCAGGCTCTTTGTATTTCTGTGCATCTCTTTCTGTTATTTTTAATATATCTTGCTTCTGTTTTCAACTCATCCACAAAGCTGTCAATATTCTGAAATACTTCCCTCACTGTCTCCTTCTTCATGCATGTCTACATTTCTGATGATATCCAGATAACTCAAAAGAAAGACTGAGCATCTTGTTTTAAAAGTGAGAACACTCAGTATTGTCAGCCCATTTTGGTACATTTGAAGTGGTTTAAATAGTTGGTCTACTTGTGTGCAGTGCTGCAATGAGGGCTCGCGGACAGCAAAAAGCCCACCACACATACCTCTGGAGAGCCAATAACAACCTTAGGTGAAGCCTCATTTTAGGCTGGGGCCCTGGACTCTTTCTTCTTTATTAAAATTAATTAATTTTGTTTTCACTGTATTTTCCCTATTTTTTTTTAAACATTTCTACTACCACTCTCCCAGTTTTCATCTTTTACATGCTGCCAAAAATACATCCATGGTATTTATAGAGTCAGCTGATTTATAGATGAATTACAGAAGATTAAATGAATAATAAATGGATTCCAGCAGATTGACACCTTCATTTTTTTGCTTTTGCTGAAAAGATATTTCAGATTTATCCCCAGCCTGCAGTAAACCTTAATATCTCTAAAAGGCAGGACAACCAAGGTGGTAAAATCTATATGGTTCAATGAACCATTTTTCCTTACTGTGTCTGGACCCAGTGGGACTCTTTGTCCTGGGTTTAGCAGTAGCAGTCAATTTTTCTCCTTCTTGGTAGCTGGTGCAGCACTGTGTTTTGACTTTCAGCCTGGGAACAGTGCTGATAACACCGATGTTTTCAGTTGTTGCTAAGTAATGTTTACCCTGACCAAGGACTTTGTGAGGCTCATGCTCTGCCAGGGAGGAGGGGAAGCCGGAAGGAAGCAGAGACAGGACACCTGACCCAAGCTAGCCAAACAGGCATTCCACACCACAGCACGTCAATGCCTGGGGGGGGTGGGGGGGGTAACGGGGAGTTACCTGTAAGGACACGGGCTGCTGGGTCGGACTCATTTCTCGGCATCATATTCTCTTCCCTTGTTATTTTCTCTTATCATTGTTGTCGTTGGTGGTAGCGGTGGTGATTTGTGTTGTACATTGGTTGCTGGACTGTTCTTGTCTCAATCCATGGGAGTTGCACCCTTTCAGTTCTCCTCCCCATCCCTTCGGGAGCAGGGAAGGGAAGAGCCCCTGGGTGGGGAGGAGGGGCGGGGGGGGGCTCGATTGCTTCCAGCCCAGCACCTCTCACTGGAAGTGAGTGAACAAGCTATAGCTGGCTAGGGTTTAAACCACCACAGTTCTTTAGTATCCACCCCTTATTCCATACCATTCACGTCATGCTCAGACCCCACATTTTCAATATACCATCACTCTCCCACATATATACATCCATATACACACAGACCAAGAGAGAGAGATCATTTCTTAGTTCATGGACCAATCCCTATAATGCTGCCGAGTCCATTCGGACCATGATGTCAGGTTCCATCTCTTGTAACAATCTTTCAAGGCAGAAAAAGCTGTGTGCAGTATTGGATCGGTGCCTGCTGATGCTGATCGTTCCTTTACTGCAGAACTCATCCGGTTCTATCAAAGTTCATTCTCTGTTGGGATGACGGTCGGAGGGAAGTCAGGGCTAGTCGCTGGTGACCTGAAGACATCTAGTTGATGGGCTATAAAAGTATTAAACAGCAAGCAACAGCATACAGTTAAGTTAATTGGCTGTTTTCCCCTAAAATCAAATCCCCTTGAGGTACACATCGGACTTCCCCATCTTCCCGCATTACCCACCAAGTATATCCAGGTCCCTGAGCAAAAGCAATCCCACGAGTGGGTTTGCCTTTACCTGAAGCAGGAATAACCCAGACTGTCTTCCCCAGCAAATTCTTCATATGCACCACGGGAACTTTGTCCCCCTCTACAATATGTAAAAGTTCTGACTGGGCTGGGCCAGCCCTGTTGGCAGATCCTCTGGTGTTGACCAACCAGGTGGTCTTTGGTAAGTGTGTATCCCAGTGCTTGAAAGTCCCACCACCCATTGCTCTCAGCGTAGTTTTTAACAGCCCATTGTACCGTTCAATTTTCCCAGAGGCTGGTGCATGGTAGGGGATGTGATATACCCACTCAATGCCATGCTCTTTAGCCCAAATGTCTATACGGTTATTCCGGAAATGAGTCCCATTGTCTGACTCAATTCTCTCTGGGGTGCCGTGTCGCCACAAAATCTGTTTCTCAAGGCCCAGGATAGTGTTCTGGGCAGTGGCATGGGGCACAGCATATGTTTCCAGCCACCCAGTGGTTGCTTCCACCATGGTAAGTACATGGCGCTTGCCTTGGCGGGTTGGTGGCAGTGTGATATAGTCAATCTGCCAGGCCTCTGCTGTGCTTGGAGCTGGGGTAACCACGCTGTCTCATGCAGTCGAAGTTTGAGCAGCTGCTGTACTTGCCACTGGGGTAGCTGCACTATTCACTGAAGCCAGTTTGAGTAGTGACTGTACTTGTCCCTGGGCGTGGTGAAGCTGCTGTGCTTAGAGCTGGAGTAGCTGCGCTGACTGTTGCTTTGTCCTCAGATCCGCCGACATTCTTTTCCTTTTGAAGGTGCTGGATAGTGTTGAACAAGGCCCTGTAAGCATAGGCCAAGCCCCAGCACGTTGCCGTGATTTGTCCCTCTCCGGTATGGCCAGAATGACCACACACCTCATTTAAGTGTTTTACTAATTCTTCTGGATTTTGCAGTTGTTCAGTGGTGAAATTCCAAAGCACTGGAGGGGGCCACTGACCTAGATACTTGCCCATACTGTCCCACACACCCTGCCACTCATGACTGTCTAGCCTCAGAGAAAATCTCTTGGTCCTCCTATATTGTTGTTTGACCCCAGACAAGACCCAAACGTGACTCTGCTTAACTCCTGAAATCAGTTGTGGGCAAAATACACTCTGTGTGTGTGCCAACATGGTGATCCCCAACATGATCAGCAAACAAGTCTCAATAGTATTAAAAGGCCATTCAAAAACTTCAAAACTCTCAAATGATGCTGTAAATGGTCTGGGGGGAGGACTCGGAGGGTAAAAGGATGTCTCCTTCACAGGTTGACCACCCGAGAAGGAGAAAAAGGATGTGTAATTGCTAAGCACCTCCATCATATACCTCCCAAAGTATAAAGGTGGTGACCACACTGGGAACATAAGCCAGATCAGTTTCATGATCAATGATTCTATTGTATTACAAGTCATTACCATAAAGTACAATGAGACAAAAACCTTAGCCCAAGCACCACACTTGAAAAACACTAATACAGCAAATACCAGATGGAAGTAAGGTATGATATACTGAAACTGTGAGATCAAGAGGAACAACCTCGAGAGCCAGTAATCAGCATTGTGACGAGTGACTATTAATCTGCACAGATCTGTTGTTATCTCAACCCTTCGTGCCCCATGCTGGGCGCCAAAAAGAACTGTGGTGGTTTAAACCTAGCCAGACAGCTTGTTCACTCACTCCCAGTGAGTGTTGCTGGGCTGGAAGGAATCGAGGCACACCCCCACCCCCGGGGGCTCTTCCCTTCCATGCTCTCCGAAGGGAGATATCACCTTCATATTTAAAAGTCTTCATCTTATCCTGGGTCTTGGATTAGTCCATTCCCTTGGGACATGTGGCTGGCATTGGAAATTGCTGTAATATTTCAGAAGGTAGTTTATAATTTTATGTGGAGAACACAAGCTGAGCATAGATCAAATGCTGGGGAATCAAAGATTGTCTTCCCAAGCAAATTAATTTAATAATTTAGGGCTGAATTCTGAAGGTGCTGGCACTAGTTTCAAGTATTTGCCACTGGTTTGGGTTGGATCCATAAGGAGAGAATAAATGGACCATAGATAGACAGAGTTATTTTTTAGAGCTATCTCCCAAGCATCATCTGTCCTTTACACAATTGAGACATTTTTGTTAACTAACTAGGAGAAACTCCCCTGATTATTGGCAAATGTTGGTGAAAATATTTGCTTCTTAGATTTAAAAATCTCTTTTTCAAATCTGTGAGAAAAGCTACAAAATTATTTTGAAGTTAATGTATCTAAGCACGCTTATGAAAGCCACTTCTTCATTGTATAATACAAATGCGTTAAATAAGCTTGACATTGAATT
Source organism: Pezoporus flaviventris (assembly GCF_033815535.1). Lineage (NCBI taxonomy): Eukaryota > Metazoa > Chordata > Aves > Psittaciformes > Psittacidae > Pezoporus > Pezoporus flaviventris. The sequence continues at coordinate 831,798 of NW_026892600.1, forward strand.
GTATTTTTTTTAACTTCCCTTCAGAAGAGGTGCATATACATGATTTTTCCTTCCCCTCCTAAGATTTGTAATTTTGCACTTGGAAGTTGATCTCTTTGCCCCAACAATCTTGATTTCTCTCAAAACTTATTCTTGTGTTTCTTCTCTCCCCAGATGTCTGTGCTGAAGACTGAAATATTCAGAGCACTCATCCCTTGAGCACAGAATTTTAAACTGAACTCAGCTACAGCAAATAAACCACAAATAATAATTAAATAATTAATATTAACATTTAAATTCTTCATTCTTTAGGTTTCAGGATCAATGTTGCAAGGAAAGCAACGGGGACTGCACAGAGGCCATGGGGAGGAGGCAATGCTATTTATTACTGTTATTTCTGGGGGTTTGTTTGTTTCTTGTTGATAAACTTGGGACAAGAATATTCAAGTCACTTCACTGGCAGAAAAATCAGACAGAGGTTGTGTGAAAGAGTTAATGTTCTGAAGTGTTTCCTGAAATACACAGATTACACTGAATTCTAAAGCAAAACCTTGTAAAAATGATAAAGCAAGAATATTTCTAGTAAATATTTTTAGGTTTTTTTTTTTGTTTTCTTGTAATTTGTGGTATCGTGAATTTAAGGATAGGGTAAAGCTGTGTTGAACTTCCCTTTACAGTATAAAATGTAGAGTTCAACCACATTGTACAAAGGGGAGCCAGTGCCATTGACATATTTCAGGTTTTTTGAGAAAGAAACTGTAAAAATAGATAAACAACATCATATGGGGTCCAAGAAAAATTTTTAATTATGTGATGCCAGTGCTTATGTACTGATGCAGTTCATGTCCAATCATGTTCCGTACATCTGCAATGATGCAGGGGTATCCACATTCACACATAATTTTTTTAATACAATGCAGTACAATTATACTACAAATATAAAACAGGAAGAGCTCCGTTACCATTTGGAAAACATAGCAAACAATGCTATAATCATATAAAGCTACTAGGAATCAGATTTTCTCAGGGTGCTTTAGGTGAATAAATGCAATACTATATGTGCCACATTTGAACTTTTTATGGCATGAACAGATTTCTATTATCACTAAGAACAGAACTTCAAGTGCTCATGCAGAAGATAGGGCAAAGTCATTGGGCAGTCCACAGTGCCTGCTGCTGACCCTCTTTCATACCTCAGCATAGAAGCATATTTAAAATGTATGTGGTGAGCTGTCCACTATGGAAATGTCTGGACTTTATGCACTCATATCACAACACGGCCCCATCCTCATTTCAATGAAATTAATTCTGTGGGATTTATCAGGTCCTATGTAGTAAGAGCACAGTCACTTCCTATTTCTGAGAAGTTATCACTGATTACTGAAGATGTTACTAGCTTGCATTTTCCTGGCAAAACTGGAAAATGACTAATGTAATCCCAAACTAAAATAATTATAACATTTAGCAGTTATAATGCAGTTCTTCACATCCCCAAAGGGATGAATGAATATGAATTAAATTACTCCTTTCAACACCCTGTGAAGGGACACCTGTTTATATTTAGAAAAGAAAGCCACTGAATGGTCATCAGAGGGGAGGAATACTGGAAGATCCTCCTACAGAATTCCTCCTATGGGAACATCCTGATCTGGAAGGATGACATTTCTCACTACAGAGGTGTGAAGACAGTGTCTGAGGATGTGTGCAAACATCCTCTTCCACCCAGCTCTATCTCCATAGCAATGCAAACTGGTACCTGGGATTGAGCTATAGGATCCATTATTTTTTCTTAATAATTCCTGAAGGGCTAGAGAGTATCAGGCAGTCCATGGTGACAACTGTGCTCAACCCAGCCTCTGTTCTGCATCTCTTTTCCCAGGAAAATGGACTCCAGAGAAAACTGCATCCTTCTTCCATAAGAAAAATACATAACCACATGCGCAACAAAGCCCCGCCAGAGGAGTTTAGTGACAAAAACTAGATGTGCAGCTCTTCCCATCATGATCACTGGATGAAGAGAGCCCAGGCACTGAAATGACTTCCCCAAGACTTTTCAGGGAAGCCACAGCCAAGCCGAAAATAAAAAATAGAGCTTGTGAAATTGTGAAATTCTTGTGCTGTGGTGTCTCAGAGTCACCGCAGCAGATCTCTGTTTGACTACCTGGTAAAACAGAAAGCTGACTAATGGTGGTTTTAAATGGTCTTTGAAAGTTACTCGTGAAAGGCACCTTTTCGAGTATTTCCCGACTCCTCAATCTCCAAACCAGAAAAGAGGCATGAGATAAAATCCCATACCAAATCAGAACATGTGAACTGAAATTATTTATAGTGACTTTTTAAAGTTTGAGCTGTTGTCTCTTTTTCTACTGTAGAAAACATGCCTTTTCCCCAAGTGTAAGAAGGTGTTGTACAGAACCCAGGGCTATTAGCATTTTGCTCTTATAGCATCATCCCAACACATATTTGAACCTTTTATTTATTTTTTTATTTTATTTTTTTTTGCTATTATGCCCTGCTTTTCTCCTAAGACTAATAATAACTCAAGCATCTGATAATTAAAGAAACAGAACTTCTACGGTCTACCTTAGCCTATTGGATGATCCACCTTGCAGTTCTGGATGTGCCGGTAATTCATTACGTGAAAATGCTTCCTTTCATTATAGCTATTATGTGTCAGGACCTTCATTGTAAATCCTGATTATCAATGGTTCGCACAAAAACATCTTCAAGAGTATCAAGATTTTTGATGTTGACAGAATAGAGAAGAATTTGTGGAAGATTAAATGGCTAAAAATACGTTAAAGCAGGCAGCACAATATGGGGTAGATGGTTGGGCAAAATACTGATGGGTGTCAGCACAGTGTTGTTTTTTCAGAATGTATGAAGGTGAAATACACTTGAGCTGCACACACTGTATGTCTGTAGTTTATACCAAGAGCTACAGAGACACATCCAAAGTAACTATCATCTGTGGGATTTTTTTTTTTTTATTTTTATCACTAGGAAAACCATAAAAAAATTGAAGGTTTGATTTGTTTTTTCTTTTCCTCAAGGTAAGTCAGCAACACCAGCACTAATGTCAATGGTGTTACACTGATGTAAAATTGGGGTGAGAAAGAGGTGAATCAGCATCCTAATTTATTGCTTTGTGTCAAGCTATTCTTTTTCTTTCTAGGACTCAGTTCTATGGCTCTCCAGCACATCAACCAAAATCAGTAGTACTGTGCCTGGCTAAAAGTTACTCACAATGGAAAATGAAAAAGGGTTCATTTCTTTTTCAGAATGTATACAGAGAGTCTGCAAACCTGTTTTCTACCTTTTTTTCCCGGCAACTTTTTCCAGTGCCAGAAATACAGGCTTTGTTGCATGCTGTGGTCAGCCATGAGTGCACCATCAAAAGAACCGCAGAAGCAAAGAAGGTGGAAGCAGGAACAGTTATATTCAGGCTCCCTTCTCATGTTTATGCCCATTCAATTAAAAGCCTACAAAACCAGCTGGATTAGAATAGATGCATTGCTAGCGCACCTCACTGGAAATTAAGGATGAATTAAGTTCAAAGTCCATTCTTCAATCAGAGTTATTAACTATATGCTTCCATTAATTATTCACTTCCTCTAGGGCAGAAAAAAAAAAAAAAAAAGGATAACAGTAAGATTTGTGAGGCGAACCACCATTTTATTTCTGATCCCTCCTGCACAAAACAGACAAGTCCTGCTCTCACTTGATGTGGTGACTTCATTTTAAAGGTGAAAAGAAAATTGCTGTATTTTTACAAGGACTAGAGACAGGTGTTTTGGAGATGCTTAGGAGTGTATTGAAGCAGATTGCTCAGCCAAGCCTGGGTGTGTGCAGGAGGGACATGTTTGTCATGGTTATGTCCAATCACCCAGCGTGGATGGTTGGGTTCCTGACTTTCATTGCATCGTTGCTTGGAGAAGACATTAAAGCATTTCCTACCATGTGCTTCCTCCTGTCAGCTACAGATGATTACGTTCTGCTCTTTTCCCCCTTTCTTGGTTTGTGTTTTCTTTTCAGATGATTTGGGCAGCATCTCCTTTCCCTTCTCATGTGTCATAATCTGCTCGTTAAAAACAAATGTCAAACACCCAGTATTAAAGTCTGTCCTGTGTGTAAAATCCCTGTGTGGCCTTTAGATATCTCTCCTAAGCAGCAATGATAACAGTCACAGGTGAAAATCCATGTCGTGTATTAATGTGTTACTGTCTTTTCTTTGTGAATAAAGACAGAAAACGAGGGAGAGCTTAGCACAGAGTAAGATGCTATACCCTGTAACTAGCCATTAATAATATATTCACTAATACAGACATTCTCCAGACTACTTCTAAGCCTTCTAGTTGTAGGGTAAGCATATTCTTTTAAAACTACCAGTCCTACAATCCCTATTGTGCATTAAAGATTACTTGGTGCTTATTATAGCTATAAACATTTGATGACTGATGGCTAAATACACACTGAAGTTATTAAAACCTGAAAGACTTAATTGGCAAGAGATGTAAATTTAAAATTAGTTTTAAAAATTCTGCACAAAATGCAGAATTATTTGTATTCCTTTAATAGATGCATCTAATCATGAGAGATATTTTTCCTTGCTCCTGCTTTTTGCATCTTAAATTTTAATCCACCTTCCTGTTTGAAATATCAGGCACTGATTTAAAAGGTAAAAGAAAAATTGACAAACAGGTCAAATAATGAAACATGTTCCTGGTCCCCTGATAGGAATCCTAAAAATATTCCTTTAATGCCATTTAAGAAATAGCAGAAATATTTGTTTGAAGAAACAACATTACCCCAAATGAGGAAACTAGAAATGTACCCAAAGAAGGCATGTTTGCTTTTTTCCTTCATTCCCCCAGGTTTTGGCTTGCACTAGATTCACACATGCAGTTGAATACCAGCAGTGACAATGCCTTCCTTATTCAACATCTCATCAGAGATTACTGTGTAGCAGAAAACACACCACCTTCCCACTATCTGCCTCATATTACTCCAGGTTACCTGGAGTCAGTCTAATCTGTAATTTTGCAACGAGGTATTGTTAAAATCCAGCCATTTTAGTTTTAGAGATTCCACCTGTAGTCTGAAGTCACAGACAACTCAAGAGCTCCTTGATATTGTTTGTGAAATGCACGTGTTGCTGCATTTGATACAGTTTAATGGATAGATGCTCTGATTGCACATACCATTTAATATGACTTTTACCCTCTTATTGCACATGATGTTTCTGTTTTATTAATTTTCTCTCTCTGTGGCCATTTTTGGTGCTCACATACATTGCATTTTGCTGACTGCCTCATGATCAGCATACCTACAAGCTTCTGGATCAGAACCCTTTGTAAAGAGCAAGATTTAGATATGATTATTTTATCCCCTAATGGCTCATTTCAAGACACTCACAAAAGCTGAGTGCTAAGCTAAGAATAAGGGAGAAGGATGCTGATTATCTCCAACCTTTTAAATACATAAATTAGTTTTGACTCTCTATACTCTGTTTCACACATGCTGAGTCTTCAATTAACTCTTGCCTTATCACCTTCCCTTGATTTATGAAGAGGCATCCCTCCCTCCAGTCCTCCTCATTAAATGACATTTTAGATAGCAAAAAATCAATCCAGCATTATAAACAACTTATTTAATGTGTAATTATTTCTTTTTGAGGATCGCATTCCTACTTCAAAGGAGGCAAGCAGAAAGATCTCCAGCATGCAAATGGGAGGGTACATATTGCATACTAATGTGAGGGTTTCTTATTTACATGTTCCTCATATTTATGCAAAAACGGATGTTTATGTTTATTTAAAGACGAATACAGCTAATGCTGCCTTTCCCAGGAATCCTCAGGCACTGGTCAAGGCAACAAACAGTGTCTGCAGTCCAGCTTGCAATGTATTTTTTATGGAAAGTGAGAAGTTCTAATAGCTGGGGAGAGGGTGGGGCAATTTTCTTTGAAAAGATAGGAGATATTTAAGAAAAAAAGAAAATACTATACATTTAGTTCAGGTTCTTTAGTGGCTTTCATGTTACAGAAATACTTGCCTGTGATTAAAATGCCAGAAAGCCAATCAAACCATGGTGCTATACAATCTGCCACGCCAGCAGCCCAGTAGTTAATATAACCCTTATGTATTATTCATTAGGAGTTGATGCTTATGCAAATCACAGAAGCATGTGCCCACCTACCCATCATGGGTTAATAACAACAATATGACCACCACCACTAATAATAATAAACCCCCCACATGTACAGCCTTTCCCCAAGTAAACTAGTAGGCTTTAAGCCAACCACAGGATCTTTATAACCAATGGTAATTCTCCTCCATTAAAAGCATCAAAGAATTGCAACGCTTACCTGGTTAGCTTTGTAGGGCCCTCAGATATTCCAGATGCAATAACTGACTATGTGTGCAACCAATAAAGCTGAACTGAAAAGCTGATTAAGGGCACTTAATGCAAAGCCGCTCACTGAATATTCATATGATGCCTGTGTTTATGCAAATTAAAGCAAAAGAAAGCCAGAGGGGATTGGTTGCCATAGACCACAAACACTGTGTACAGCACAAAAATAGAGAATAGTGACAAATAAATCTTGAATATCATAGGTATGAAGGAGAACAAGGAGTATAGTAAAATATTAAAAGCCTTACATTAATTACGGTTTTTAAGAGCTTTATTTTATATTATCTTTATCATACTATTTGTAAGCCTATCAGGTAATTTTCTACAATGTACTAATCTCAGATTGTCATCATTCTAGAAGATAATATCAATAATATTTGTCAGCTTTATTTATCCTGTAACTAGTCAAGCAGATTCCTCAAGCACATCAAGCAGGTGAAAAAATCATGACAACAAAAATTATAGTGCAATACTTTAGGAACCCATAGCTTCTGCTAAACTTTATTAAATCTTTCATGTGAGGCTGTCTTCTCAAGGAAAAGGACAGAGAAGAGTAGAGTGTGTCAGGGGGAGTCTGTAGAAATGAAATTTAGTTCCTTGGTATCTTAATTTTGTTGTGCAGCTGCTTCATTCCAGATGCAGGCTCATGTGATGCAGCCAATATTGTTGTTGCACTCGGCTTTTCTCAGCCTGAAGTAATTTTGAAAAGACCATGGGTTTTTACAGTAAAAACACAAAATAATGTGAAGTTTATATAAAATGCTATCTCTCAGGTCAGGTCCAAATATATCAATCCAAGTTCTTCATATGGTCATCACCAAAACTGACGCTTTTTTAAAAATGAGATATTTTAAAATCAGAATGATACAGCTTATATGCATTGCCATTTCCATGATGAGCAACACTATATACAGAAATCCTACTCTTATAAAGCATGTTATATTTTAGTCTTTTCCTTTTATTTCCATCAACAAATTGCACTTTCAAGAGTGGTTCCCATTCATAGATAACCATTTATTAATAGTGGCACTGATATTAAAGTTTAAGAAGGATCCAATGAAAATACCCTTCATACCCTTCTATGAGGGTTATGAAGTACCCCTCATAGAAGGCACTTGAATTATGGATCAATAGGTACATCTGGCTCTTAAGTTTTCTGTGATTTCCACTGATATCCATTGGCTGCTGTTAACACATAGTGCTTTACCTGAAAATAAAACAACAAACCAACAACTACCAAAGCAAAACCCATCAGAAACTGCTGCTTCATGGGCACACATGAACAGGGATTGCTGTTTTGTAGGAAGCTGATGGGCCTCCCTTCATGGAGATATGAGTTGAGAACAAATGTTCCTTCTCAGAAAGTGGAGAGAAGGTCCCACTACAGGAAATCAAGGTCTTCCCTTGACTCCATCACCATGGAGACTCCACTGCCAGTTTTGCTTGTGAAAGACCATCCCATTCCTACACATATCCACTGGTCCCAGAGGGGACCAGGGAATTTGCCATACCAGTTTATGACTTCCAAGTCAATGCCATCGCTTGTTGTGAGACTAAGAACCAGGTTCTAAGGCCACTGGCTGGAAGATACTAATGGGTATGTTATGTTGGTACCTGAACAAGGGCAAAGAGACTCTTTAGCCATGGGATGCTGAAGCCCCATGGGGGCAGCCAAGGGCCTCAGCAGAAAGGGCCAGGCTTCTCAAAGGTGAGCAAAAAGGACTGGGGTGACCCCTTTAAATGAAAATGAATTCCTGCCTAGCTGGGAACCTCTGAAAGCAAGAAAGTTAACCATCATGGTGAGAGAAAAAGTGAGGTGCCACAGAGCCGGGGAGGAAATCTGTCCCTTGAAATTTGAACTTTCTAAAAGGTAAAAAAATCTGAAGGAGTAGAAATGTGCTGATTTATATTTAACAATTTGTTTTGACTTATGTGAAGGAAAAATGTGCTTATAGATCCTTGGAAAATCTATGTATCTGATAGCATTGACATCACCACAAATAGCCCCATAGTTAAATGAAAAATGCAGAGAGCTCACATATTTGCAAGAGGCTGGGACCTCAACTTAAAGGATGAGAGAAAGGTATCTGGGGACAAGGGCAATTGGTTGTGAGATCAATCTGCATTCACTTTTGTACAGAGAAGGTTTAAGCCTGGAATAGGGGTCTCATGAGCAGTTGAGCAATAAATATCCAGAAGGATATTAATCAGCTAACTGGTGAATATAACTATATGTATTTTTAAAAAAATACAACCTCAAAACCCACAAAACTAACAACAGCAAGAACAACAACAAAACTAACAACCAACCAAAAAACAAAAACCAAAACAACAACAATAAAAATATTAAAAAACAAACTTAATGGGAACAACAGACACTGATTTTTTCTGCTTCATCCACAGAAAAAAATATACAATACAAGGACTCTTCTGCTTGCAAGGCAGGCATACACTAGCGGAGCTGGGGAATTTCAAATTAGTCCATGAAGCTACTCAGAAAGTTCATGAAGAGCCAATAGCACTCAAGTGCTTCCAAGTTTCTCCATTTCTTCTCAAAAGAAGTAAGTCTAAAATAATTCTTATCTTCAGAGAAGAAACATTTTCCCAGGCTGGACACAGCACCATCTGTGGCATCATAATATTCAGCCACTGACAAGCAGAGATGGATGTGCATGTGAACACTGATGCAATGATTTGGCAAACCGGTATCTCATTCATAAGATACATAGGTGTGCAAACAAGCAGGCATATTTAGAAGGCAGAAATGAGATCAGAATACAAAGAAATTATGAGGGGCCTTAATTAACTTTACTTCATGTAGGCCACAGTTAATATCACTCCTAGGTGCCAGCAGGAAGTTTCCCACTGGATTCAGTGAGGTGGGATCAGATCAAGAAAGTTGAGCTGCTGTTGGCTTTTCCAGAAGTCTTTAGCCTTATTCTCATGTGCTTACATGCATTCACTTCTAACACTTGGCACAATGTGATTCAGAATGTGTTAAGGAGCTAACTGTTCTGGTTTTTTTTTGTTTTTTTTTTTTTTTGTTTTGTTTTTTAAAAAGGGGGAATTAAAACTTAAATTTTAAATGCAAGTGGAAGCTGACAAAATTCTATCTTTTCAACCTTAGCTTTATCAAAGATGTGTGTGTATGACCTGATTCTGTGAAGTAATATTTCTGCACTGTAGTCCTGTCAATCCCCCACCTTTCAAGCACATTAAACCAATAAAGTAAATTATTTTAAAGAATAAAGAAATAGAGAAAAATCTGATAAATTGACTTCTTTGTTCTGCCAATTGACTAAATGACACTTAAGTCATCTCTAAGTGCCTGGAAAAAAAATAAAAGGCATTTCCATTGTGAAGCTGATGAACTATTAGGCAATTGTAAAGCAGGGAATGGCAAAGTGGAAAATGCATAGTAATAATGTTTTACATTTTCTTCTCCCTCACTTCTCTTTTTCTGTGATTTTTTTTTTTTCCCCAACTGCACATGCCATAAGTGGAACAGCGAGGGAAAATCACTTTCCAACCTCTGGAGATTTAGCTGCCTTCCAGAAGCCCACCTATGGAAATGACCATCCCACCACTGTTTCTCCATCATTTAGTTAAAAAGGGGACAGCTGTCCTGGCATGCCCTTTTCTGCAGAGACCACATGCATCTGTTTAACCTCAGGTGCTAACATCATTTTCAAAGCTGAATGGCAGAAAGACATACGCACAGTCAAATGGTGTGTATCTCCTGGATCTCCAATAAAATCAGGAACTTGCACCACAAAACACTTCTGATATATGACTGAAACATTTTCAGACTTACCATGCTCCCAAGAATTTATAATCACATTTTGGAAAAGTTGATATTGAAGGTGTCTCCATAACAACAGGTTTTCTGCTCCTTTCCCAGAAAGCATGTCTACATAGGATTCAGCTCCCTGCATCCTCATCTTTCACCATTTTTCCTTCCTTCAGTCATATTTCCTGCAAAATTCTCTCTGCGCTTTCCTATTTCCTTCTCTCTTTATCCTTCTCTGGCCTCCCAGCTGCTGTCCCAGTAACAAAGTATTTTCTCCCTAGATAGTAACTTCCGTGCTCTTCCAAACAACAGCAAAGCCCATTTAAAATTCTCCCTCTCCTGGGATCATCATTCCATCACTAGCTGTGCATGAGACAAGGCTAGTATATACCCATGCCAATATAGCTGCCCAAGCATACTGCATCAGGAAAGTTTGATCCTATGGGGTATACACATAGATTTAACATCACAAAGGAACAAAGAGGAAACTTTGCGTCACATACTACTGAAGAGTCAATACAGAAGACTGAGAGGTGGCTGCTCAAAAATAACACAAGATATTCTAAGTCTGCTTCAAAGAAAGTCATTATACTGTCACACAAATGCCTGCAAGATTCATCCACACAGAAAAAAATCAGTAAGTGAACTTCTTTTACTGGTGGAAAAAGCTGACTTCTGAGATAAAGAAAAGCATTACCTCTAAACATAAGATAAAAAAATGTGGAAGGGTGTGTGAGGGTGTGTCGCCATTTAAGCCTGGCCCAAGCAGTGATCTGGGCCTTCTGGGTAACTCCCCCCCTTTTATATACTGAGCATGATGTGCTGTGGTATGGAATACCTCTTTGGTTAGTTTGGGTCAGATGTCCTGTCTCTGCTTCCTCCCGACTTCCTGTCCACCCTGGCAGAGCATGAGACTCAGAAAGTCCTTGGTCAGAATAAACATTACTGAGCAACAACTAAAACATTGGTGTTACCAGTGCTGTTCCCAGGCTGAAAGTCAAAACCACAGCACTGCACCAGCTACTAAGAGGGAGAAAAATGACTGCTACTGCTGAACCCAGGACAGGTTCAAAACACCTTTTAGGGTGTTTGTGCCATGGAATTGGATGAGACAAATATAAATTTGCAGGACAAACCTGCTACGATGAGGATAAGGGGCAATTTGTGCTGCACTCAAAGATTATTGTTTTAAATGAAAACTGACACAAGAGAGAGGAGAGATGAAAGAGCAACCATTTATTTTTATGACATAATGGGATTTTAAAATTCAGCACAGCAGGTAGAAAGAACTATGTAATTTCAAGATAAATATTGCATGTCCATACATGAAAAGTCTGCTCCCTTTTTGAAACACTCTGCTGTCACTTACATATGAGAAATCAAAGCTTGGGGTAGCAATGGACACACATCTTTCTACAGAGGAGCAGGGCAGTAGGATGTTTGGAGCCAGGAGTAGGACCAAAATCCATACTAGAAAAAAAAGAGACCGAAGACCCTACTTTCAAAAGCCACATCTGAATTCCAGTTTCCTGATATACTACTGCTCCAGCAGGCCTGCTAAGAGCAGCTTTAAAGAGTATCTCATCTACGAGGAATTTCATTTATGATCACTACACCTGCAGGTGGCGCTTTGAGTGGACATGCAACCTAATATAAGTATAAACATCTCTACCTTCAAGCAACATAAATGACAAGGTACTACTGGTAAATCTGCTGGGGGGGGGGGGGGGGGGGGGGGGGAAGAGAAAAAAAAGAGTATCTGATTCCAGTACTGAAACATTGTTCCGTAACATGACGATACAGGTTATGTACTGTGAACGAAGTCCTGCAAGGTCTGGAAACTGGTTACCTGGTGTTGTGGTTTAAAACCAGTCAGGCAACTTGTTCACTCACACCCTCCTTTCTTTCTCTCCCCCTACTCCCGGAGGGATGGAGAGGAGAATCAAAAAGAATACAACTCCCACGGGTTGAGATAAGAACAGTTTAGTAACTAAGGTATAACACAAATCACTGCTGCTACCACCAGTAATAATGATAAAGGAAATAGCAAGGGAAGAGAATACATCACCTCAGCACCAGCCAACCAATAACTCGCTCCCCCTCAGCCCAACCAAGCACCGACCGATACCTCCTCCAACCCTGCAGTCTCCCAGCCCTTCCGGCTAACTCCCAGTTACATCCTGGGCATGACGTGCTGTGGTATGGAATAGCTCTTTGGTCAGTTTGGGTCAGGTGTCCTGTCTCTGCTTCCTCCCGGCTTCCCCTCCTCCCTGGCAGAGCATGAGCCTCACAAAGTCCTTGGCCAAACCAAAACATCCTTGTTATCAGCTCTGTTCCCGAGCCGAAAGTCAAAACACAGCACTGCACCAGCTACCAAGAAGGAGAAAAATGACTGCTACTGCTGAACCCAGGACACTATCCACCCCTTATTCCATACCATTCACGTCATGCTTAGATCCCACATTTTCAATATACCATCACTCTTACCTTAGTGCATGGACCAGTCCCTATAAAGCTGTTGCGTCCATCTGGTCCATGATGTCAGGCTCCATCTCTTGTTAACAGTCTTTCAGAGCAGGAGAGACTGTGTGCAGTGCTCATACTCATGAATAACCCGGGCTATAGTGTCCATTGCCAAGTCTACCCCTCGATCATGAGTCCATCTCTATGTTGCATCTCTGCTCTGATGGCCTGAAGTGCCATGGACCCACCAGGCTCAAAATAATTCACTGTCCCCTTCAGCAGTTTCTGCAGCTTGTTGCTGGGGACTCCATACAGCTGCCTTCCATCTCCGACGCTTCCAAAGCACTGGAGGGGCCCAGTGGACTAGATACTTGCCCATACTGTCCCACACACCCTGCCACTCATGACTCTCCAGCCTTGGAGAAAACCTCTTGGTCCCCCTATATCCTCGTCTAACCCTAGACAAGACCCAAACCCGACTCTGCTTAACTTCTGAGATCAGGCAAAATGGTTGTGGGTAGCACACAGTCTGTATGTTTGCCAACATGCTGATCCCCATCACAATCAGCAGGCAGGTCCCAAGGATACCCAAAGCCCATTCAAAACCTTCAGAACTCTCAGTTGATGCTGCTGTACTTGTCACTGGGGCTGGTGTAGCTGCTGTGCTTGCCGGCTCTCCCACCACCAGTTTCTCTTTTCCTGAGTCCAGCTCTTCCTCCTCTGCCTTGCTGGGAAATGCTGCGTGGTCTCCTGCATTCTCCTGGGGCTCGGCGGGCGGCTTCCGGGGAATGCTCTCGGCCGTTGCGGGGCTCGGCTCCTCCGCGGGGCTCGGCTCCTCCGCCGCCTCCTTCCGCTCCTCGACCGCTCCGACCTCCTCCACCGGCAGCCGTCCCCTCGCAGCCTCCGGCCCCGCTCCCGCCGCCGCTTGGTGCCCGGGGCCGCTCTCCCGGGCCGCTTCAGCAGCCGCCGGCTCCCGGGGCCGCTCCCCCTCAGCTCCCCGCAGCCTCACGAAGATGGAGAGCAGGGCGAGGGCCAGGACGGTGAAGAGCAGCCGGACGGCCAGGTACAAGTCCACGGCCACGTCCGTCCCGCCCTGCTGCTGGAGCCCGCCCGTATTACAAGTCATTGCCATAAGGTACAGTGAGACAAGAACCTTAGTCCAAGCCCCACACCTGATAAACACTAACACAGCAAATACCGGCTCTAAGTAATGTACTGCATTCTGAAGGTGTGAGATCAAGAGGAACAACTTTGAGAGCCAATAAATCAGCATTGTGACGAGTGACTATTAATCCGGTCAGATCTGTCGTTATCTCAACCCCTCATGCCCAACGTTGGGCGCCAAAAAGAACTGTCGTGGTTTAAACCCAGTCAGGTAACTCGTTCACTCACTCTCCCCCTTCTTTCCCTCCCCCTGCTCCCGGAGGGACAGAGAGGAGAATCAAAAAGAATGCAACTCCCATGGGTTGAGATAAGAACAGTTTAGTAACTAAGGTATAACACAAATCACTGCTGCTACCACCAATAATAATAATGATAAAGGGAATAACAAGGGAAGAGAATACATCACCTCAGCACCAGCCAACCGATAACTCGCTCCCCCTCAGCCCAACCAAGCACCGACTGATACCTCCTCCAACCCTGCAGTCTCCCAGCCCTTCCAGCTAACTCCCAGTTACATCCTGGGCATGACGTGCTGTGGTATGGAATACCTCTTTGGTCAGTTTGGGTCAGGTGTCCTGTCTCTGCTTCCTCCCGGCTTCCCCTCCTCCCTGGCAGAACATGAGCCTCACAAAGTCCTTGGCCAAACCAAAACATCATTGTTATCAGCTCTGTTCCCGAGCCGGAAGTCAAAACACTGCACCGCACCAGCTACCAAGAAGGAGAAAAATGACTGCTACTGCTGAACCCAGGACACCTGGGTTGGAGCTGAGGTCCCTGTAGAAGATGTGATTTCTCATAGGAACTGAAAACCAAAAGTAATTGGCATATTCTGTATATCAAAGGTATCAAGGCTGGAAGTGAGTGTTAATAATCTGGTACATGTTTTATACCACTTCTTTAGTGAATGTGATATATATAATACTCAGCAGCAGGAATAAAATATTAAAGGATTTCAGTGCTTGCCTTTTTCTTTTAATTTTCTCATTCGAATGGCAAGTATTCTGTATCTCCAGGCTGCTAAGGGTAAATGACCTGGTCAGGAGGGCATGGGCAACTGGTGAAGAGTTCCCAAGGATTTGTATTGTCCCTTTAGATAATGGAAAATTCAGGGCAAAGGATCACTCCTATTAGGATACTCATTCTTGGAACACAAAAGAATGTTTCTCTGTCCTATTTTATCTTATGGTAGAATTAATAATGACTGAAGACTCTTCAAGGTGCTTCATCCTGAATTCCTGAATTGTCTATGTGACTTTTAGCAGAAATGAAAATCTCATGGGGTCAAAAAGCTTTCTGTCCACTGCTCTTCTCTTTCTGAAAGTTTATGAAGTCAAAATCAAGCACAAAGAATAAACCATGGGCCATACACTACTGGGAAAAAACATTCAGGCATCTTTTTTCCTCCCACTTTTCAGTTTTCCAATTTTTTTCTTTTATTTTACAAGTTAGCTGAGGGAAGGCAGGAGTTGTAATATGGACAAGTTCCAACTGGAAAGCTTGAGCTTTCTAGGTACGTAAGCACTGTCATCTGTACACATTACTAAACACGATGTGCTTCCTAATAGAGCAACAGTGGTTTTACAAAGCATGTGGATCTATTTGCTTTTCTTTTACTGAGAAGAGACAATGGTTCCCATCCAAGGTCTCTAGCACAGTTTGCTGACATATTTAATAAGTTTGGTTTGTTTGGGTTTTTTTTGTGACCTAAGAAAAACCCACCTGTGAGCAATGGGTCTCCATTTTTCTTTGGAAATACAATCCAACACTGTCCCTCTCCTACATACCATGCACATGGCATGGAAGGTTTAATGTTTTGATGAACAGGCAACATATGACAACAAAGTTAAGACTCAAGTTGAAAACTATACCAAAGTATTCCCAGTCTTCTAAATACTCATCTTGTTTCCTATAGAAATCGTTTTCACAGCTGAAGCAAGGTGACAAAAAGATGTTTATTTTAGATAAAGCATGTGATAGAAGAAAACAATGTTTCTGTTCAGAATAATTTTTCAGAAAGGAATGTTCCCTGAAGGATAGAGCCATTCAGAAAAGGTATTCAGAAACTAGCACATATTATATTCTTCTTTTTTCAGTTGTTTTTTTCTTCACTGGGTTTCTCCTAAAGACAATTCTTAAAACAAAGATACATTTCACATTTTACAGAGGGAGGTGACGAGGGAACGGTTATAACTCTCTCTCTTGGCAGGCAGATTAATGACAAGGTTTATAACTGGTGACTTGATGGCAGATAAGCCTCACACCCAACCAGTCTCAGATACCTTATGCACCATGAACAGGCTACAGAAGAGTCCATGAAAGGTGCTGGTGTCAAAGGACTCCCTAGGTGCCCTGGCCAACATAAGCAGACAGCTTTTGGTCTCTCAAAGAAATATTTGGTGAAGGCATCACATTGGCCAGAAGAAGCATGCGCAGCTGCTGCTTCAGTAATAGAGCCATCAATGCATCACACTTTGTAGTTTTAATATGAATACACTTCTTTGGGTATGAGTCATAATGTGATGTATTCGAAATCTAGCAATTATTCTTTTAAGAAAACCTTACAAACCAGAAATTGACTGTCCTAGTGCTAATTAATGAGCCTTTGATGGCAGTACAATTGAGGAAAATCATAAAAGCAATTTTTGTGCCTCAAAAGGCTCAGGAAAAAGTAACATTTTGAGATAACTAAGGCAATGTTTGTAGGCAGAGGTGTTCTTGCTTTCTGCAGTGTACAGCAAGAGCTGTTTGGCTGTATGTTTTTTAAACAAACTATCCTTGACCAGCATTTGAAACTCTGCTAATAGAAACCACAGACCTATTGGATGGCTGTGAAGGTGTCAAACTCTAGTGCTCTGTCATCACAGCAATCAGTCTTATAGACCAAGTTCAATAAATAAGTTGCTGTCATTATTTGAGTGAAAAGAACAGGTACTGCAACTTTCATGACCATAAAATGGAATGAAAAAAGAAAATTAAAAATTGAGAGGTGAACAAAGAGATTAGAGCCCTGTCAAGGCTTTTGTAGTCCGTGAACACTACGAGATTTCAAGGCTGTCTGTAGGTGTGTTAGGGTGCTTTGCACCCATCAAAAATGAAGTTAAACATAATAACCATGTGTCAGAGTTCAGTGGGTAAAAATAACAGCATTATCAGTTGAAGGAGTGAATTCATTATAATGTCTAATTTGGGAACTGTTTGAACATTGGGAGTTTGCAAAGTGCATTTGAGCACTGTTGGGTTCTTAAACTCTATAGGAAAGATTAAGAAACAAAAGAGGATGGAGGAGAGAATATAGAGCAAGCAAAAGAGTCTTCAAGAGAAAAGAAAGACCTGAGGCTATATTTTTCTCAAATTTGGTCTTTCTCCTCCAAGTGATTCTATTCCCTATGTCTGTTCAGAACCTCTGTGTATGTGGAGAACAGACTTCGTATTCACACTCCAAGGAACCCTAAGTACCTTAATAATTGCTTATATTTAAATTCATGGAATTCCATGGTTTCTCTGAAACCCTGTGTAATCACTTTTGCAATTAGGTTCCATTAAAATATTTGAATAAGGTTCCATTAAAAAATAAAATAACTACTACAAGTAAGAGCTAATTATTCTGACTTTCAAAGCTAGAAAGTCTGTGTAGGGGCACAGAACCTAGTACTTGGGAGTAATTCAAATATCCATACCACAACAAATTACATTGAGATGCAAAACCTGAGAATCAGGTAGCACCCTACTTCAGTTTATAACTGAAAAGTACAAACAGCTTTCAGATTGCTCCAAACTTACATGAAAATACATTTTGTGATTTGTAGGACTGGTCCAGTAATGCAGCAACCAACACCAGAGCATGACAAATGCATAAACCTGATGCTTAGGATAGATACCTACCTTAATGATTTCAGAAAGGTTCAGTGCCAAAGAATGAATACCTTCTGGTCCTTGTAATCAGACTTCACTGCTGTAAAAATCTGGCAAAAAATATCTTTAATTTCTTCACTGGTGGCTGGGAAGGAGATCTATTTATTAGTTTTCTTATATCGTATTCTGAAAAAAATTATTTTCACTGAAAAGAAGTGAGGTAAACTGCTCGTGATTGAAAATTAGCAGTCATTTGGGAGAAATATGTTCCAAACAATACTGCAATTGTCAAAACTTCACTGAAAGGTTACTGGGACACATTGCTTGTATAAGGCCATGCATTAAATTTTCAACTTCATCTGAAATGTTTACAATATAATATAATTTCCAATACAGCCCTTTTAAAATTTGAAGTAGAAATAACTGTCTGGAGAAAAGTACTTTAATAAAAGGTTATTTTTATATTGACTGAAAGTTTTCTATTGTATATCAGTATTTTATATTTTTAAATGCTTTATTTTTTTTCTGAGTGTTAAAAACAATTTTGAGGAAGTTTGGCATTACAACTTTTCTTTCTCATCAGTGATGAGAGAAAGGTGTCAGAAATCTCTGCAAGGCTGGGGATCATTCACAGGGAAAAAAGAGGTCTCATAAAATAGTCTGAATGCCACAGCTACCCTGATGTGTCAGGGTATCACAATAAAGAGGAATATGGAAGGAATTTCTCTCCTCTCCTGCTCAGAGGGTCTTTCTTTCATTTTTCTAGGGACAGAAGGTAAGATTGGAGTGGATTTTCTTAATTACCAGAGTTTCTGGAAGCTGGTCAGAAATGAGCTATAAAGGTGAGAGAAGAAACAGCTTGCAGTCCTTCACTTCTGGCTAAATCTTGCAGGTTTTGGAGCAGCAGCTGTAACTTTTACGAGTTTATCAGAAGTTTCCTGCTATTTGGAGATTTCACTGAAGAGCTGGTGGCTGGTATCAAGAGATTACATGTGAAATTTCCACATCGATTTTCTTTTCCTAAGGAGAAACCAACTTTCTGTCCCTCCTGACTCAAGGGAGAATCTTGCAGATGTGAAGTCAGTCCAAACACAGAGGCTCTACACGAAGTCAGAAGTACTGCCATTGAAGGCTAGCTCTGAACCCCATTTCTCACCCCAGCTCCCATATGACTAATGCCATTTGTTCTTTCATCTAAGCTATACATTTTCCCTCTAATTTCCAGGTTTAAAGGTGCACTGCAGTGAGGGCAAAACTCAAAAGGTGGAATTATGCTTGCTATGATACTTTCACCATGCCATTACCCATGCGATTAACTGAATAACTCACATCAGGGGTAGCTTGTGATTGTGAGATGAGAAAATAGAATATGAGAATATATGTTAAAATAATTCTAGAAATAATAAAAATAGAGAGTCTCATTTTACATTCCTGTGTTAAACTATGAGAAACTCAAACATTGAAAGGAGTAGGGGCATGGCCAAAGGGGATCACAAGCAGCAAGAGACACCAAAGCTCTGGCAGGAGTTTCTGTTAATTCTACTAAAACTACAAAATAGTTGTGTAGTTAATTTTCCCCCTTTTGCTGGCTATGCAGGGAAGCAGAGTGCCTCAAAACCAGATCACCTTTTATCTTTTAGGTTTTGGGTCTGATTCAGCCTGTCTGAGGGAGGTAAGGAATAATTTCTGCACAGATGGATATTCAGGTTCATTTTATTGGGTTCACATGACATCCCCATCTATTCAGCTGTAACTGCAGGTACGCATCACCCTGCATGGTGCAGTCAAAATCAATGACACTTCTCGTGGGAGTAGGCACCCTCACAGAAACCAACACCTAGATATTAACTGATAAGAAAGAAGAGATTTTTCCACTTTTTTTTTTTTTAGGTTCTTTATGAAGAAGGGTTTCCCTCTTAGGACCACTGAATCTCTGTTATCACTCATTCCATCAAAAAGTAGCATTTTTAAAAAGTGATGCAATATTTGCAATGTTCCTATGAGCAAATAGAATATTTGACGTATATATATATATATATATATATATATATATGAGTGTATAATCTCAATATCAAAACCCCAGATTTATCTTTACTGAAGCAGACTCCACACTTAAGGTGGTAGGGGCCTCCACACTTAAGGTAAGATCACACTCCTGGTAAGATCACAGTGAAATCTGGAAGCAAGGGCAGATGACACCTCCTAGAACAACCAGCATGGGAATAAAGTGAAATAGATTCATTACCTTGGATTGCTGAAATGGAGACATGGCAGGAAGGGCTTCTTGAGGGTCAGGACACGCTGGGTGTCTGGGCAATCTTCTTAGCAAAGTTTAGTGGTAGCAAAGTTCAGCCCTCCAAAACAAAGGGCACCCTGCTAGGGGCATTTCTGTCCAATCATCAGGCTTCAAATTACTTTATTTTATGCTGCTGTTGTTATTAGTTGCACTATGGTAAAACTAGTGGGATGGTCATGGTGACAAACACAGGCTTTGTGCTGAGCAAAGAGTAACCAAAAAAACTACCCCAAAATCTCTGCCTCAGAAAAGAGTGCTCTCAGTCACTGCCTGCAGTTGAGCCTGCTAAGAACTTCAAACATTATTGCAGTAGCTAACTAATGCATCAGACAAGTTCTTTCTACCCAGTCCAGAGGGTGGGGTCTTTTCTACTCCTTGTCTCCCACATTATAAAACCAGACAACACCAGCACTGATTTAGTTACTTTCTTATAGCTTCAGCAATTTGACTCATTTTATTGCATGAACCAAGCAAAATCTGAACAATATAATGAAGCTCACATGCTATCAGCAAGCTGTGAGTCTAGAATGGCCAAAAGTGAAATTCAAATTGGACAGCTAAATATCTGAGCTTCAACTCTGCTCTTTCTGCACATCACCACTGGTGAAGCTTGAGTATTCAAACGTTGTGAGGAGATGAAAGGCTACAGGATTGAATTATATCAAGGTTGATTTTCAAAGTCAAAAAAATATTTGTGAAACAGGTTTCTACAATTTCATAATTTCTTTTAGCTGGCCAGTGATAAGGGATTTAAATCCTGAAAATGTTCTTTTATCCCTTGTTTCTGATTTAGACCAGAAAAAAGCCACCTCTGAATTTTTATATTACTTCTATGTTGTGGCCAGGACAAGAACTCAGTAAGTGGTTTCGAACGCCTTGAGGTTTTGGAAGGGTTTCAACCCCTTCAAAGCAGAACTATTTTCTTGCTCTCATTTCATATCGGTCACATTGTCCAGCATCCTCATATTTATAGAGATAGTAAAATGTTGCTGGAAACCTCATCTTCTGCTCTGCTCTTTTGACCATATTATTCTTTCCCTGAGCCTCCTGCATTAGCTCCCCTTTTCAAACACTAGTTTTACTTCTCACTTTCAAAGCCCTGTGCTAACTCGAGAAGTTAGATCTCATGTGGCTCATGAAGCCACTTCAAACTATTTCACGTATTCTCCCATACCAGTTCTTACACTTTTAAGGAACTCCCAGCAGGGTTTCTGTTAACCCTTTCAGCAATGAGGTGGGTGGGAGGAAGGTGAGCTCTTGTCCAGGGTGCCATTTAAAACAGCTGGGGATCCCTAGGCTGTAAGTCATTCTCATTTTGATATGAAAGTAAAATAGTGGGTTCCATAACTTGTTTACCCTTTTAAGAAAAGAGGTACAAGACAGTAATTTGAAGGCATCTGGGATTTCTAGAGCAGGAAACACTGGAGGAGACCAAGGCTGTAAGGAGATCCTTCTGGCTTACCAAAACACAACAGGTCAGGTTGATGTTCTGCTTGTTAGTTGGGATGGTTTATCCATGCACTTGTTGCAGATAGTAGCTTTGGTTGGAAAAGGGAGATGGATGCACTCCTATAACTGCATAGGCTATCTTTTAGGCTCAGGGATGTTAGGTAAGATCCAAAAGATCCTTTGGGACTGGCAGGCTTACATATATTCTGTATTACTTTTCAAGTTTAGACACCATTTAGGGAGTAACAGGTTCAAACTTAAACAGCGGAAGTTCAGTTTAGATATAAGGAGGAAATACTTTACTGTGAGGGTGGTGAGGCACTGGAATGGGTTGCCCAAGGAAGCTGTGAATGCTCCATCCCTGGTGGTGTTCAGGGCTGGGTTGGACAGAGTCTTGGGTGGCATGGTTTAGTGTGAGGTGTCCCTGCTCATCGCAGTGGGGTTGGAACTGGATGATCCAGTTAGGGTCCTTTCCAACCCTAACTATTCTATGATTGTGTTCTATGATTCTATCTAATAATACAGCCACTTAACACTCATGCATGCAACATAACTTTGATGGCTACTGACCGCTGTGGTAGTTTACCAGCAAGCTTGTTCAAATGCTTCTGAAAGCCCCACAAACATCCACATCTACAGCCTGTAGGCACCAAAACACATTTGACAATCTGGTTCAGTTCAGTGGCAGCATTTGACATCAGCATCTTATAATTTACCTCTTTTTACACATTGCAGAGCTGAATAATCACTGACAAGCAGTTATTTATTTTTTATTGACAGCTCTTGTATCAGAGGACAGTATTAATCCTTCTGTCTCTTCTTCCTCTGATGTACTTTGCTATCTACAACTGAAAAGTCCAGAACAGAGCCAGACTTTGCTAGGGGAAAAGAAGAATAATAAAAGCTGTGAGGGACAAATAAATTTGTGAGGATATTACTTTTAACTATTTTAAAACATTTCAAAAGGTAATCAATAGGGCTATTCACATGTATCCCTCAGGGACAGTATTCTATAATGATGAAAGGTAGACTATAAACCAGTGCTGCTAATGTTGTTATGATAATCTTATATATACTTTGGTGGCTGCTTGCACTTAATTATTTGTGGTATAAAACATTTTCAGTAATAAAGTTTCTTGATAGCGTTTTCTTTCAAGATTTTGGTGGTTTTTTTTCTATTTTTTTAGTTTAAAGATCAGTAAACATTTCTGTAAATAAACTGTATCAGTGTACTTCCACAAAGCAATTCTTCCCCAAAATCTTTTCCATGCAGAAGCTCTGCCTCCAGTACACATCTGTTACGAGCCTCAGCAAGTCTCACCAGTGCAGGCTGTCTTTCTCAGAATCTGTCTGCTCTTTAGATGGACCCCATTAGGAGAAGAAGCATTTGCAAGCAAAACCACAACTCACCTTGGCCCACTTTGCGGAGGCTTGACATATAACAGCACTATTCTTGAGCAGCTGATCCACAGATAGTCTAATGGAGCACTTTTACAGGGCTGCTTCTAAAGGCTGACAATACTGTGTGCTGTCAGGTGTTAAAGTGATGGATAAAAGACATTATTTTAAAGCCCCAGTATACTCACTGCAAAGGAGCTGACACTGTGAGCCCTGGGCTAGATGACAGTGTTTCTAGGGATAATAAAAGTAGTTTCAGTAGTTTCAGTAGTTTCAGAGATTATGGTTCCAACATACAGTTTCAAATGTCTCCCCGTGGAAAGTAGCTGTGGGTCATGATTTTGGGTATCGCCAGGGACCTTTTGGGTGCAGTAATATTGCCTGTCTTTAGCTATCCTGTAGTTACGTTCATCTAATTTCAGATTGCCACATCTGTGACTGAGCTGACAGGATTTTATCGTGCACTAGCACTGAAGCATGGCACTATTAATCTCACAGACGTGCCAGCATCACTCAGTCCATTTTGCTAGCAAGTAGTGTAAACAGGTATTTCCACAAAGTATTTTAACCCAGTCATTACCTGCAAAGCCGATTGGCAGCTAGGACCACAGGGCTCCATTTTGCTGTGAAACAGCATGGACCAGGCTCTCCATGCCACTTGCTGCACCACCAAAGGAGCTAAAATCAGTATCCTGGGTTCAGCAGTAGCAGTCATTTTTCTCCTTCTTGGTAGTTGGTGCAGTGCTGTGTTTTGACTTTCGGCTTGGGAACAGAGCTGCTAACAAGGATGTTTTGGTTTGGCCAAGGACTTTGTGAGCCTCATGCTCTGCCAGGGAGGAGGGGAAGCCGGGAGGAAGCAGAGACAGGACACCTGACCCAAACTGACCAAAGAGCTATTCCATACCACAGCACGTCATGCCCAGGATGTAACTGAGAGTTAGCCGGAAGGGCTGGGAGACTGCAGGGTTGGAGGAGGTATCGGTCAGAGCTTGGTCGGGCTTGGGGAGCGAGTTATCGGTCAGCGGGTGGTGAGGTGTTGTATTCTGTTCCCTTGTTATTTCCTTTATCATTATTATCATTGGTGGTAGCAGTAGTGATGTGTGTTATACCTTAGTTACTAAACTGTTCTTATCTCAACCCGTGGGAGTTGCATTCTTTTGATTCTCCTCTCCGTCCTTCCGAGAGCAGGGGGAGGGCAAGAAAGGGGGGGAATTACCTGACTGGGTTTAAACCATGACAATCAGACAATTGTGAAGTTTTCCCCAAGTAATCTGAGGAATGTTATGTATACTAAATTCCTTAAAAAAAAGGTCTGAGCCTCTGTTTTTGGTTTTTGTTTCAGGTCACATCCCTGATGGAGTAGATAATATGCATTGAAGTAATATGAGGAAACATGAATGGATATATTCATATGCTTGTTGTGACATTTGGCACCTTTCAATCAAAAGGAAGGAGGAACAGACGCATGAATGACATTAAAGTGTGGCCAAGCAAGTGCAAGATAAACGTAACAGCATGAAAAGCAGCATGTAGTAGCACAAAGTGTTGTCTGTTCAGATGAAATGGCACAGAAAGCAGGGAAAGGATAAATGAGATACATATTAAATTATTGCTACCATTCTGCTGTTAATAATGCTGCAGAGAGACACTTATTTAATATCTGTCTAAATTTACCCTGTGAGCAAAAGCAGTGCATCTCCCAGTACACAAATCTAGACTAATTAGTGACATAAATAATAGAATCACAGGCTTGGTTTGAGTTGGAGGGGACCTTAAAACTCATCAAGTTCCAACCCCCTGACATAGGCAGGGACACCTTCCACTAGACCAGGTTGCTCCAAGCCCCATCCAACCTGGCCTTGAACACTGCCAGGGATGGGGCAGCCACAGCTTCTCTGGGCAACCTGTGCCAGGGCCTCACCACCCTCACAGGGAAGAACTTCTGCCTAAGAGCTCATCTCAGTCTCCCCTCTGTCAGGTTAAAGCCATTCCCCTTTGTCCTGTCCCTACAGGCCCTTGTCCAAAGCCCCTCTCCAGCTTTCTTGTAGCCCCTTTAGGCACTGGCAGCTGCTCTAAGGTCTCCCCTTAAGGAGCCTTCTCTTCCCCAGGCTGAACCAGCCCAGCTCTCTCATCCTGTCTCCAGAGCAGAGCTGCTCCAGCCCTCACAGCATCTCCATGGCCTCCTCTGGACTCGCTCCAACAGCTCCACGTCCCTCTTGTGTTGTTGCCTCAGAGCTGGATGAAGGACTGCAGGAGGGGTCTCCCAGAGCACAGTAGAGGGGGAGAACCCCCTCCCTCGACCTGCTGCTCATGCTCTGGAAATGCAGCCCTGCACATGGCGGGGGGGTGGGGTGTGGGGGGGGGTGGTGTCTGGGCTCAAGCGCACACTGTAGCTGGGTCATGGGGAGCTAATGCAAACTAATAAAAGAACAAAAATAAGATCTAGAAAGTATTTTAATGTAACTGTTTCTCTTATTTTATCTGTTCATGTGTTTATTATAAATAAACAGGAAGAAACATGGATTTGAGATTTTTTTTTCTTAAAACAAGAACAGAAGGCAAGTTTGCAGATGTGGAAGTTATACAGCAGTGAAAGAGGTCTAATGCTAGACATGGGTGATATGACAACAGCAAAGGTTTCCTAAATAGACTTGTTTGTTTCTGTTATATACCAGGCCTGCACAGAAGAGCTGGGAATACAGGATTGATTGCCTATCATTTACTAGTTAGTCTGAGGAAGATGAGAAACAGGCACAACCCTAATGAAGTCAGATGCTGCATCTCAGACTGCATCTTAAACAAGGAAGTTGAGTTGATGGAGTAGTTCAATTCTTGTGCCAGAAGGCTTATGCCAACACAGAATCCAGACTTGAACCAGCAAAGATACATCCAGTGGACCCTTTGCCAACATGATATCCCAATAAGCTGTGTCAGCCCTGACTTTTGTCAGCCATCCCAGGGAAGCAAGAGCACAAGTTGGCAATTATAATGAACCCAGGAATAGGCCAGCAACAACAAAATATGTCAATGACCTATTCCTCTGCTCAGCATCACAACTGTGCACGTCACTCCTAGAAGGATCTTGTTCAGTTTGTTTGTATCTCCAGTGACGCTGAATTCACAGCCTCCTCATGCAGGCTGTCCTAGCACTTCAGTACCACCAGAAATATTTCCTTATTGCCCAACTTCACTTATTCTCTGCTGTGATTTAATATTTCTGCTTCCCTAGGTGTGGAGAGGTTGTTCCCTAACTCTGTAGCAGCTTTCACAAACCTGGAAACTGCAAGGTGCCCCTTCAGAATTCTTATGTGGACAGTCCCACTTTGTTTGACCTTTCCACATGGACCATCATTTTGTAGATTTGTGCTTATTTTCATTTTTCCCTTGAAATTCCCAGCAACTGGTCCGTATCTTTCTTGATGTATAGTGGCTAAGACTGTGCATGCTACTGCAGCTAAGATCTTACTGATGAGCACGAAAAAACTTCAGGGCTCTACAGGTTGCATTTCTGTTTATACCTCCTACCATGATTTTCACTGTGGCATGGGACTGTCAACACACATTCAGCATGTGATAACACAGCAAGCCTCTAAAGCTTCTCTCCAGTTATTTCCCATTGTGTGCTGTTGTAGCTAATTAATTGTGCCCACATCTTAGTACCTAGTACATCGCCCTGCAAAGAGTATAAGATCACATCTATAATAATTTCTCAAGAGCACTTTGAATGCAGTCTCAACCTCTGGCACACTTACAATGCCTCCCAGCACAAAACAGGTTGTTAATGCAACAGGCATATTCTCTGTCTCATGTTTCCAACGAGAATATTGGTGACTTGGCTGATGGAGTATTGCACATCAACATTGATGCTGAAAGGTGACTTCTGCTTCTATACAGAAATGATGACAATGCCAAATGCAGAAGAGCTCTTCCTTTTTAATATTCTGACATTTGACACCTTTTCCACTGTGGTTACCACAGCACTAACGTAACATAGCTATTCTTATAGCAAATTCTGTCTTACCAAGTGGTGTTATCAAGGGCTTTACCTTACCCTGACTACTCTTTCTTAGATATAAAAAATAATTAACATCTTCTTTACAAATATTTTTATTACTGGGGTAGCTAAGAAATGCTGAATTCACTGAATTGAGTAATATAACTAAGCAGAAATTTCTTAAAATAGAGTGCTATAAAGAAAAAGGTATACTGAAAAATGGAAAACAAAAAAAAACAGCACAGAGATAGTCTTACATATTTTATTTATGCACAGTCTGTTTATTTTACAGTATATTATAGAAATCATAAAAATGAAAATTCAATTAATATTCTAAGTAATTTGGCATAACTGAAATTTAGCCAATTCTTGCATAAGGCCAGCTGCAGTCATCTGAGGTCCACATTCATCTGTTACACACAAGGCTCCCACATATGATAAATTTCCTGTACTGGTGGTTGGGATGGGGCAAGCTCTGAAACCCAAGGGTCTGGATGGAGCCTAATGAGTTCATCAATTAATCTGAGAATCACTGTAAGTGTAATTTGCCCACATCACAAGGAAGAGATGGCGGCTTAACAATATTCTGGAACTCTTTAAAAATGCTGGATCTCAGAAATACTTGGAACTTACCAAACTTTGTCATGTTCCCTGGCAGAAGTAGCCAGGTGGGAAAGAAAAAGGTGTTCAAACAATGACTTTGTACAAATTAGTAGTGTCAGAACCCTGCAAAGAAGAGGTGGCACCAGAAATTCATTTTGTTCAGGTGTTTCTTCCACTGCTGTTGGACCTACTGTGGATGCCCCCCCTGCTGCTATGCTACTGCATATTGAGGTAAGAAGTGAACATCTGGCAGGTACCCAGAAGGTTCAAGGTATTGGATCTCCCAGCTCGGGAGAGACAGTCACCTCTAAACTGGTGCTGATGACTTCCCCCAATTCCTTCTGCTGAGGTAAAAGGACTCTATATTTGGTGTGACTAGGTGGGCCACAGCAGGATGGAGCCAAACCTGTCCTGCTTCTTAATACAAAATGAAAGCAGAGGGACAACTTTGCTTTCTTGGAGTCCTTTCAAAGTTCAGTAAATTTTCGGTCCATTTTGTCTTGTGATCAGGGTATAACAGAAAAATATTCCGCCGTTCCCCAAGAAGCCACCTTTCCAAAGCCCAGGACAGTATTCCCAGTATGGGTGACCAACATGTAGCTGATGCAAGGATGAAACCTCAGCTTGCAGGAGCAGGGGTAGCAGCAGTTCACAGGTCTTCAGAATAGGACTGAATTTTGTTAACAATTTATTAAATATTGTACCCATTTTTACCCATAATCTTTAGTGTTTGAGACATGATGTTATTGTTGTTTGGGATGTTCTCTGGGGCTATCACAAACATTTACACGAATGAAGTTCTACTTCAAGATCTCAACTTTAAAACTTCAGATCACTGCTCTCTTTAAATTTTTAATGAAAAATCACCCTTCTCCCACACCAAAATATATTCTCAGTTCCTTTAGGAACAGCTGGAATACGTGTGATTGTTATATCATACAAAGCACTGGCAGAAAATGATCCTTAAGAGATGGGAAAACACACTTCTTTCAGCAACTTTTGACACAAATATATCTGCAAAATTACCATTCTTTTCTGCATCTGCTGATTTAACATGTAACAGCATTTAAACCTAACTGCACATACCATACTGTTAAGTTTCTTAAAATACTGCTTGAAGAAGACTTCAATAATCCAGCAACAACCTCCTGGGACTATTTTGGGAACTTATGCTAAAACTGTTTAGACCACATCAAATTAAATCAGAAGATACTATCTCATAGGACACCTGTCAAGCAGAACAAGGAGGTTTTCTTACGAAAATGATCATTTCTGGCAATCAGATAATCCCCCAGTAGAAAGTTGCACATTGATCAAATGCAGTCATTTAAGATTAGTTTGCAGTCTCCAACATCTAAAGTAGTGCAGGAGTCAAGCATCCACCACTGAATTCTTCAGTGTAATGTTTCCCCTAATACATACCATTCGTCTTCTGTCGCTTTCCTGGTCACTCTGAATGTACACTAACTTAAACAAGTGTTATAGATTTGCTAGGTTACTTGAGAAAATTTACAAAAAATAAGTAAATAATATAAACTTCAAGCTACTGGTAAAAAAAAAAAAAAGAGATATTGAAAGCAGACTCTCTGTCTCTTCCTCACTAATTCTGGAGGAATGTCCTTGCCTGGAGTGTGGCTGCCTCAAACATGCATCACTACAAGAGAAACAAGAACAGAGCCCCAGATGCTTTGCAACAGTACATCCCAGTTTAAGAGACTGCAAATAGTCTTCCATCTTGCTTTGCTATGGCTTCAGTGCCACAAGAAATTTAATGCTGTTTTTTCACTCACCTGAATTCTAGGTATGAAAGAGAAGCTGATCTGATACTCTTGATAATTTGATTGGAGCACGGTTTCCACTTTTAGCTTCAGTGGCCAACAGTAGAAATCAGTAATTAAAAAAAGGTGATGATTACAACTTTTTTTACTTATCACTCATCAGGAGGATCTTCTACACTAAATGAAAGAGAATAACTCACTATTAGAAAGATATATGAATATGACATGCCATATATCTACATGATTATATATCATTATACAATTATGTGTCATGCATATCTACAATGTATATATTGATGATTATGTAAATACGCATTATATATGCATCATATATGATGTATATCTATATGTATATCATATCTATGATATGTGATACACATATATGTATCCCATATATGTAACATATGACATATGTCATATATGATATCTATATGATATATACCGTATATAACTATATGATATATAGATTATATGTTTTAAACTGGGGCTGCAAGGTTCAGATATGCTATGACACTGGAAAGCCAGAAATATTTTAAAATATATTCTTATTAAACATGAAGGTCATTATGAAAAACTCTGGTTTTCAGCACATGATTTTGAGACTGAATGTTCATGCAATGACACACAACAATGCATTTCTCTGGTGTTATTTACAGATTGCCTTCTGCTCAGTGATTTCTACAAAGAATTAAACATGAACAGGAGGTTTCAGCACCAAATATTCCAAGCTCTCTTATGCCTCAGCAATGTCTCCTTGCTAAAATGAGATAATCATTTCTCAAATGTCCCTTTTCAGCTTTCTTGTTGGCCTCTTGAGCACTGGAAGCTGCTGTAAGGTCGCCCCAGATGGACTGACACACTGATCTTCAGACATAGTTAGGCAGTCAGGGCTCTTCAGTTGCAAACCTCCCAGCCCTTTAAAGTCTGCATTTTCCAGTGCTCGGTATTTCCTAAATATGGGGTTCCTTCAGCAATGTTTTGGTCTAGCCATTTTAAGATGAGTAATTTTGAAAATGTTGCGTGGCACATAAACCTCTGAACATGTTGAATGTCCTCCATACCTATGAATCTCAACGGGAAATATGAGATGTTTATTGAATTTTTACTCCTTTCTTTAAATGAAGATAAGAAGATATTTTCTATAGAAACTGTTATAATTGCTTGTGCTCAATAGATATTTTATGCATAATTAGAATAAAGCTGGCTGATCAAGACATCAGCATGAATTCAGTCCAAGATGCAGCTATGCACTATCTCAAGAAGCTGGTAAAATGTGGCTAAAGAAAATAAATGCCACAAATGTAATTAAACAATTCACAGCCATTTATTCGTCCAATTAGACTGGACAATAAGCACCTATTCATATTGATGAGCAATTAAAAATACCAGATACTTTACCCATATTTCACATTTCTATGCAATTGCTATCTTTAAAGGATTTAAATAGAAATACCTGGCAGGATAAATGACCCATATATGACAACCTGTTATGGAAATCTCCATAGCTGAAATTTCCCCCTAAGCACCTGACCAGTTGCATGAGTTTAGCCTCATTAAAACAGGACTTTAGTCCCATTAAAATAGGACTTTAAGCATATTAAGATAGCACTACATTTCAGCACAAAATTGTGCCTGGAACTGAGACTATTAAGTTCCACAGTGGAATCAAGAAATCAGCAGTGATAATATCAAAAATGTGTAAAGAACGAAAAATAAAACCACATTTAGTGCGACGCCAACATTTTTAGCTTCAAGAAACTGTTTCATGTGGCTTTATAAGGTTACAACTTATCAGCCCTGGTTGGAACACATTTGTTGCATAACACTGGGAAAGATTTCTTAGAGACTGGAATTTTTCAATGGCAAAATTTGCACTATTCTTTTTCAATCTCAGGGACATTTACAAAGCAATCCAGCTAGATCAAGGTTAGTAAAAATTCACATTGCTCAAAACTTCTCTGTTTCATAAGTGACCTGCAGCAGGCAGGTATTTTTCAACACACAGATTTCACGTCAGTCACTGGCCTGAAATGGGGGGAATACTATTTACCTATCTTCCTGTCTTGGGTTCAGTAGCAGCAGTCATTTTTCTCCTTCTTAGTAGCTGATGCAGTGCTGTGTTTTTTGACTTTCAGCCTGGGAACATTGATAACACCAATGTTTTCAGTTCTTGCTAAATAATGTTTACTCTGACCAAGGATGTCATGCCCAGCATATAAACTGGGGGCAGTTACCTGGAAGAGCTAGATCGCTGCTGGGGTTGGGCTGGTATCTGTTCGTGGGTGGTGAGCGGTTGTATTCTCTTCCCTTGTTATTTCCCTTATTATTATTGAGGGTAGCAGAAGTGGTTTGTGTTATACCTTAGTTACTGGACTGTTCTTATCTCAACCCATGGGAGTTACATTCTTTTGATTCTCCTCCCCATCCCTCAGGGGGAGAAAGGGGGGGGAGTGAGTGAGTGAGTGAGTGAGCGGCTGCGTGGATCTGGGTTGCCGGCTGGGCTTAAACCATGACAGTTCTCTGTGGCACCCAATGCCAGGCACAAAGGGTTAACAACAGATCTGACCAGAGTGTGTCTAATTGTATTTATGATAAGAATTCATTTTTTTTGGATTAATAGTCACTTGTCACAATGCTGATTTATTAGCTGTCAAAGTTGTCACTCTTGATCTTGGAGTTTCAGCATGTGGTAACTTACAGCTGGTATTTGCTGTTTTAGTTTTATCAGCTGGAAGGCTTGGGCTATGGTTCTTGTTTCACTGTACTTTATGGTAACGACTTGTAATACAATAGAATCATTGATCATGAAACTGATATGGCTTGTGTTCCTAGTGTGGTCATCACCCCTATACTTTGGGAGGTATATAATAGAAGTATTATATAGGTGGTCAACCTATGAAGGAGACATTCCCTTAACATCCCAGCCCCCCCACCAGACTGTTTACAGCATCACTTGAGAGTTCCAAAGGTTTTGAATGGCCTCTGGGTACCCTTGGGATCTCCCTGCTGATTGTGATGGGGATCACCCTGTTGGCACACACACAGACTGTGTTTTACCATGACCATTGATTTTGAAAGTTAAGCAGAGTCAGGTTTGGGTCTTGTCTAGGGCTAGATGATGACATAGGAGGACCAAAAGATTTTCCCCAAGGCTGGACAGTCATGAGTGGCAGGGTGTGTTCGACAGTATGGGCAAGTATCTAGTCCAGTGGGACCCTCCAGTGCTTTGGAAGCATTGGAGATGGAAGAAGCTGTATGGGTCCCTGACAACAAGTTGCAGAAACTGCTGAAGGAGAGGAGCTTGAGACAAGAACAGTCCAGTAACTAAGGTATAACACAAAGCACCACTGCTACCACCAAGAATAATAATGATAAGGAAAATAACAAGGGAAGAGAATATAACCACTCACCAGCCACCAACCGATACCCAGCCTGACCCTAGCAGTGATGTAGCCCTTCCGGGTAACTGCCCCCCCTTTGTATAGCGGGCATGATGTGCTGTGGTATGGAATACCTCTTTGGTTAGTATGGGTCAGGTGTCCTGTCTCTGCTTCTCACAGCTTCCCCTTCATGGCAGAGCATGAGACTCAGAAGGTCTTCGGTCAGAGTAAATATACTGAGCAGCAACTAAAAACACTGGTGTTATCAGCGTTGTTCCCAGGCTGAAAGTCAAAAACACAGCACTGCACCAGCTACTAAGAAGGAGAAAATGACTGCTACTCCTGAACCCAGGACACTTCCTGTAATAAAAGAAAGAGAAATGCAATATCAGTGCACAATCTCAAAGGAAAGGAAAAGAAGGTTGGGGCTTTCTGCTTTCTTAAATCATCCACCTCTAACTGTACCTCAGTGTGCAGTTTTCATTAATACTCCCTCACAAGAAAGCCTTCTGTACAAAATTTCACGATCTATATTGTTGTGCAGACATCCTTCGTAACATATCCCTCTCAAAGATGCATGTACATATCTCTATTTAAAAAAAAGCTCAGCACATCACAGTTGTGTCCAAACTTTCAAAAAGATGCAGTTCCAATTTAATCCCCTATAGGAGCTTCAGATTTTCAGAAGGGCTCAGTACCCAATGGCTCAGCTCTCATTGTCCCATACACAGTCCAGAGTTTCAACAGACTTTAAAATATGCTGCTCTGATTTGCAAATGTGGTTACTGAGTAATTAAAACTCTTCCTGAAGAAAAAATAAACAAACTAACATCCATTGACATGTTTTGAACTATTTTCATTCAGAAGTGTTCTGAAGTCTGGAACTTAGTATGAGAAAGACATTGCTCAGCAGTTTCAGTAGTTAAAGGCAATATTTGGGTTATGAGAATGCAAGCATCCTGACTGAAATGGTATCCTGTTTTTCTGGTCAGCTCTGTTTACGGGCTTCCTGCAGCAGCTAAGGAGAAAATGTGCCATTTAATTTGACAGGTTTCACCTTGCAATCCCAGACAGAACATCAATCAAGACAAGAAGAAATTGAGGGCTGTAACAGCCATTTGAGCCAATGATATTTTTTAAAGCCTTCTGTTGGAATAATCCTAAAATTTTCCAAAGGACAGAGTTACCTAGCAGGTATTGAACTGTGGGTATTTGTCCCATTTTGATATCACATCTGTCACTGGCCTTTCAAGTTAGCCTAAAGAAATAACTTCTGTCGATTTAATTTTCGACATCAAAACCCAATCAAACAAAAAAATCCACAGAAAACCCCCAAAACCCCAACAAAAAAGAACCCAAACCAAAACCCAAACTATAGATAGCACACAGTGTATAGTAAGTTGCATATTCTATATAGATAGCTTTTAGATTCATAGAATCATATAATCCCAGGTTGGAAGGATCCTCAAAGATCATCTGATCCATCTTTTCTTAGCAAAGCATGACCTAGACTAGATGTCCCAGCACCCTTCCAGTTCAGTCGTGAGTGTCCAATATCGGGGAATCTACTACTTCCCTCAGGATGTTATTCCAGTGGTGGATTGTTCTCATTGCAAAAACACTCCCTCTTGCATCTAACCAGAATATAGATAGCTATAGATAAGATTTAACCTTTTGACTGGGTGATTTAGCTTAACTGCATTTTTGAAACCTTATTTAAAATCTAAGAGGAAACTTACAATGACTTTTATGGGCATACATTACTGTATTAGTTCTCTTTTGGCTGAGTGAAAACACAAATATGGCACATTTTGGACTTCACTTCTGTGGACTTGGAAATTGCTCTCCTCTGCCAAATTAGCTCTGCTGAGGCAGTAAGACTTGGTTTGGTAGAAGCACACTGAGTCCAGAATTAGAAAAGGCAGGGAGGCGTGTTTGTGTAGCATATAATTACTTATCCCTCCCAGCAGGCACTGCAGCATGATATTCTGGAAAGCTTAATTTTAGGATGTTGGTTAAGACTAGGGAAAGGAGGTGGACATGAAGTACACGCTTTAAAAACAATTTTCTTTTTTAAATTCATGCTGGGGAGAAAAAAGTATTTATGTTAAAGAAATACTATAGCTATAGAAATTACAGAGCTGAGCTGTACTTTAAATGGGAAACATTTTATAAGATTGAAAGAAATTGAAGTCTGCACAAAATAATTGCACGTGTAGATTGTTATTTTACTTACATGCATTTTAAACTTCTCTAAATCTGACATGCATGCACATAGCCGCAAACACTGATGCACCGACACAGACACATAACAAAACACACTTTGCAGAACTCCCACAACCACTCATGACATGCCAGACTGTTCTGATTCCTCGCCAGGCATCCATGAATTAACATATTACAAATGTTCTTCCCTATACTGCAAAATTTATTACTGTCATGCTCACCAGCCACCACAATTCTGAATTCATGAAGTCTATAAAAATGTCTGATTATTGACTTACGGTTTTATACCTGTCCTCTAATAAACAACTGACCAATTACAAAAGCAACAATTTTCCAATTGTTGGAAACAGGAAAAGATTTCACTTTGTAATAAAGATTTGCTAATCTATGTAATAAAATATAACTTGAATAAATAAAATAGATATTCCTGAATGTGTGTTAGAAAATTAAAAAAAAAAAAAAAAGGAGGTAAAACAATGTTATACTTATTCATTTAAGCTTAAGGCATTAAAATAACCAGACTCTAAGACTAGTTATTTTAGATAGGCAGTAAGGAGAAAGGTATTTCTTTTTCACCATGTTATATAGCTAATCCAACAGAAAGACCAGTAAAACACTATTGCTGTCAAATGCAACCTGGTGTTGCTAACATGTTATCTATTTTGGGCCATCAGCTTCCTTTAGAAGTCCACCATTTCAAACAAAAGAGTGTCTAAGTTTCTTGATTTTGTATTCTGTAAACAGTAATGTTATTAAATGTGTACATTTTATGTCTTGGCTGAGCTTTTGTGATAACCAAACCTGACCTCCTCCTTATTACATCACACAAACTTAACCACTATTTCTACATTGACAGTTAGCTCCTGGAATTACCTGAATTATCTAAAAACTCTCTGAAAACATTGTTTCTGGGTTAAGTTTATAGTGCAAACTTTTGTTTCTCTCAAATAATTTTGAATAATAACGTCTCCAACGGTTTTAATAATGTAGTAGACAAATTGATGATCCTCCAGATTTTACACTACCAATACATTTTTTTTCTTCCACAGATTAATGTAATGTCACTGTCCCAGCTGAATACTGACTGATATTCCTGTAATATATTGCTGAAATAAAAACTCAAATTTTCCGCTAGAATTTGAAACTACCTTAACGAATTGGATATATGGCAGGAAAGCATAGGGTGTTCTTCAACATATTCAAGTGCAAGGTACTGTCCTCAGGAGGGAGTAAACTCAGCCAGTTTGTGTGGATCTTCAGCCTACTGGGCATAGCTGCATTTTATTCCTCAAGCTTAGCTTTTGGTTAAAACAGTTCCCAGTTTCTGACTTTGAGAGAACAGGAAAATGTGGCTTTTCGTGATACAAAGCTGGAGGCTACTCTTTCAGCATGAGAGCAGGAGATCATCCTCAGTCTTTTGTAAGATCTCATCCTAAGAAGACAGCTAAGAGGAACGCGGTTAGAGCCTTCACCGACACAACAGCTGCTAAAGAAAGGCTGGGAACTGTATCTCCCTGTCTGAACAATGATGATCCACCATTAGAAAAAACTTCAAACAGTAAGGGTGATGAAACCCTGAAAAAAAATTCTTGGGGTTGCTAAAGAGTCTTGCTCTCCAGAGACTTTTATGATTGGTAATGATGAGCTTATATCACAATCAACACAGGTATGGTCATTCCTGCCTTTGGAAAAGGCACAGACTTTTGGCAGTCCCTTTCAGCCTTCAGTTTTGCAGGTGAACTGAGATCAACCAACAGGAATTTCTCATTCCTCCCTCCCTTGATCATATTAGTCCCCAAGTGCCTCTTCTCCACCATGCCATCTGCTACACCATGTCTTACAAATTCCAGATAAATTGGTAAGGTCTTAAAAAGGCAGCCCTGTACCCAAACTCTAATTACTCCATCTACATCCAAAGAAAGAAGAGAACCACACTCTGCACATCTAATAGCACTCAGCTACTCTGATAAAAAATATTTGAAAGGATGTTTGCTTGGCATGGTATGAATGAGAAATCTTGTCTGTTCAGAGGCAGTAATGCCCCTTTTAACTTCATTTCTTTAAGGAGTGGGGAATAATTTAGTTGAATAGGCAGTGGAGCACCTCTTTCCTAGTTCTCCTTTTAAAGAAAATACTAGTGGCATCAGATCTCAGGGTTTTATTTTATTATTATTATTATTATTGTTGTTGCTGTTATTGCTGTCTAAAGCCACTCTTGAAACATCAGTAAAGCGGCAATCTTCGTTACCTTGGTGAAATGTGAATGCAGATGGATAAGAGGTCTGTTTAGATTCATGTTCTCCGTTCTTACAGAAGAGAAATGAGACATCCAAAGATGCTGGTTAATCATCTCACAAACAGAACAATTTTAAAAATATGCCTACCAAAATGATCCTGTGATTATTATTTACTGGCCTCAGCTGTTGCTGCTGAAGACAAAGAATGAAAGAACAATCTCCCACTGAATTTGAAGATCTACACTCTTCATAGTTTTCATGATAATCACATTTTTCAAGTGCAGAAAATCTACCTGGCAAACAAACCTGACCTTTTTTTAAAGGTCATCACAGTCATTAGACTTATAAACTTGGATAGGTCTGATTAAAGCCAACAATGAATTTTAAAGTGCAGATGTAGCCATATGCTAACACACTCATGGGGGTCTTCCAAAGCGATCATTGTCTTTTCTTCCTTTTCTTTCAGCCTGACAACCAAAAACCCCATACTTTGTATATATAATTTTTGCTTGTTATATAGAGATGATCCTGTTATAAATAACTATCTACTGAAAGAAGAAGCAGTGAAGAGCATATAAAGGCCACATGCTGAAGCGCTTCTTCAAAGATTCCCTCTCATACTGCTGGACGATCTCTCCAGGTTGTCACACAGCAATGATGGAGGAAAATAGTTGCTCACTGTGTAGTAAATGAACTAAGAAGGATTGTTTTCACAAAGATGTGTGCCCTCTGCTCCCTAACTTTTCCTGTGGCTCATCCATCTCCCTCTCCTATCCCCTACTTGCCATGCCTGACAGCATATGCCACAATTATCTGTGTGCTGATGGAACAGCCAGTGTGTGCATACTGATTGACCAGCTGGCTGTTGGTTCTTATAAAGGACAAGGATCTGAATTATGACTGCCTTTGACTCGCCAGGGAGCACTAATTTGGACTTGCATTTTACATCCTGCCCACAATTTGCTGGTTACTGCCACTGCGAAGAGGATGACCAAGTTCTTCAGTACTTTCAGAAGTGGCCAAGAGTTTAAGAATTGTTCAGTGAAAACTAGCAGACAGGTAGTATGATCAGATATATATAATTTTTCTAAGAGTTGGGTTTATAGTGTGTATACAACTGCAATTAGGTGCAAATTCAATACAAAATACAGCACAAAATATGAGTTTTGGTAACTTCATACATTACCATCTGCCATATAAGTCACAGAATCCAGGTGGGTGCATACAACCACCCTGTCCCAACTGTGAAAATAAAGCTTATTAGCTAAAGCATCAGCATATTTCTACAAACCTGCACCTTTGCAGATTTGGGGTTAGGTTCTCCACCATCCTCAGTGAAGCACCTGGAATTTTCTTGCATATTGATAAGCATATTTTTTCAACCCAAAGCAATTTTTTGAGAAAATATAGCTTTTGCATATCTACCATGTGATTTTTTGTGATAGAATTGATGTTTGCCATGTGACCCTAGCCCAACTCTTAGAGGCAATGTATGGCTTAGCTAATGGAAAGAAAAAGTTCTAAAGATGACTTTGATGCACAAAAGAAACACAATAAATATGTTAATATTCTAAAAGGATTGCTCTGAGAAGCCCATCTTTTTCTCCCTTCCAATAGCTAATTTATTTAACTGCAAGTCAACAAGACACCCAATATGCAAGTCACCTATACATCAATAGTATCAAATTGCCTTTAACACAGAACTGGATTCCATGAAGTACTCTGCTTCTTCAGTCCTTCATCAAGCCTGATTTTAGTACTCCACCGAAAAAGCTGGTAATTGTACAGATTCACGGGTGAACAGCAAAACCCCTGCCACTGCCATAATCTTAAAGGTCAGATATGACAGATTTTTAATATTGTAATGGGGAAACTAGTATAAGATGAAAACAAGTTCTTTTGGCACAAACTAAGAAGATTTTTATGGCTTGCTAATCAACTTAGTGTGAGGTGTCCCTACCCATGGCAGGGGGGTTGGAACTAAATGATCTTAGGGTCCTTTCCAACCCTAACTATTCTATGATTCTATGATTCTAACTTTATTTCCTGTTAGAATAGTTTCACATGCATTGCTATGCTTCAAACATGTTTTTGAGTGAGGACTAGCTCAGGTAAATCAATTTCATTCTAGATTATGAAGAATTTAGTGGTTACCTTCTTGAAATCTTGCCCATCTCATAGCCACAGAAGGTATAAATTGCATCTTTGTAAAAGACGTTAATTGGATGTTGAAGACTATATATTAGAAAAAAAACTCTTCCCTGTGAGGATGGTGAGGCCCTGGCACAGGTTGCCCAGAGAAGCTGTGGCCCCCCCATCCCTGGCAGTGTTCAAGGCTGGGTTGGACAGGGCTTGGAGCAACCTGGTTTAGTGGAAGGTGTCCCTACCTATGGCAGGGGGTTGGAACTGGATGAGGTTTAAGGTGCCTTCCAATACAAACCAGTCTGTTGTAACGAGTAAATTCCTGTTTGTTAATCAAATCTTGCTTGCTTAGGAGTTACTTGCTTAGAGTTACTTGCTTGCTTAATAGTTACTGGAAAATTACGGTGCTTTGACATGTTGCTTATAGACCGCGGGTATCTGTTAAACGATGCATGGGGAAGGCGATAAGGAGCCTTCCTCCCCACACCCACCGGGAGACAGAATGAAACCCCAAAGGAGATAAGGAGCCTTTCTCCCCACACCCACCAGGAGGCAGAATGAGACCCCTTATCTACAGATCACACAGACGCAGAGGACGCCAGGAGGTGACACGTATATCAGATGAAGAGTATAAAACCAGTGACTTTGGGGAAGTGGGGTGCGTGCCGTTGGCGGAGCGGAGACTCCCCGGCCACCCAGCGCTGTTTTGCTTGCTGTCGGTTGCTCAATAACCCAATTTGATTCATTGGTCTGGCTCTCGTCAATTTATTTGAGCCACATTTATAACACTGTGATGCTGTGATTTTATGACAGAGTCAGTAACAGGATGGAAATGCAATTAGAATGGAAGGGGTGGCAGTCAATGTGGTGCAAGTATTTGGCAAAGCAGATGCAGCTCCCAGCCAATGGACCAGCACACACATAGGAATGTGCCTGGGAAGTACCATTCTTCCTTGATGACATTTTACATGTGATGCAAAAACTCTTCATGGCTGCATTTTCAGATTAATTTTTTAAGCAAAAGACAAAAAGCTGCCAGCACTGAGTCCTGGTAATCTGTCTAGAAATGGAGTATCAGGAGAAAAGCATGCTTTTTCAGCCAAGTCCTCTTCCACTTCATTTACATGGAAACGGACTGGAGGAAAGGATGCAGAAAAGCAAGCAAGTAAAAAAGTCAGTAAGAGCAGCCAAGGAAACATTTTTCACCTTCAAAACCTGTGGCTAAATTTAGATTTAAGGCTGTTGAGATTTAAGGGGAAGTAATGGCTATGGATAGCAAAATGTTTAAAGTATTTGGCTGTACAAGGAAAGTCCTTCTTAAACAATGAATTTCACTTCAGCTGAGGAAAAGAGGAAGCCTAAGCACATCAGCAGTTTCCTAAGAATGTACAAACAGCAAAAAACTAGTGAGCTACTAAGCAGAGGATCCAAAATTGTGCTACCAATCTGCCTGCGAAGGCAGGATCACAGTGGTGCTCATGATGAGAGCTTCAGCTTTGCATTTTTTAACTGGATCACACGTAGTTTGTTTATTACCCAAAGTCCTGGTATTACACTGGACATGACCTGCAGGAAGACAGGAGGTATCAAACCTCCCATGTCTTCATCCTGCTTCACACTCATTGCTAATCTCTGGCTGGAGGCTCTGGAATGTAAGATTTCTCTGCTGAGGGCTCAGAGCAACTGTTAAACTGCATTTCAAACTCTCCTTATCTGTTTGGGTTTGGGTTTGGTTCTTGTTGGATTTGGTTTATTGTTTTGGTTTGTGGATTTTTTTAAAATTTTTTTTATTAGTTTGTTTGGGTTTTTTTTAAGTGTAAAATTTAACTGTTTTTGTGTAATAAGGCTTCTTTCCCCCACAGCAATCCTAGCCAACAAGGGCACCATCTGAAAACTAATAGACTAAATAATAATGTGAAGTGGCTGCAGCTTTCTGTTTATCATATGAATAGAAGCAACAATGGTCACAGTAGGCAGGGCCTTAGCAGGAAGACATAAAGGATATACATTCACAGAGAGCTTTGTGTCGGTGTGCTGCAAGCTCTGCAAAGGCAGAATGTGAATAATTGCATCAGATGTGTCAAAACAACAGCAAGCATGGGAATGGTGTAGATTACTCAAAGTTTTGCTGCCATAGCTCCTGGGCAAAGAGGGGAAATGTGCATATTTATGAGGAAATAGTTTCCTGTAGATGAATAGATTTTTTTCCCATCTCTTTATGGGAAATCAGATTCAGATCAAGAATGTGTTTATGCAGCAAAACACAGGGAGCAGACAGAAAGCTAAGTTAACTTGTCTGTTTCAGTCATGAAAATGGGTCAAGGTAGTCTTCAGCCAATGTGGCTGGGACATAAGATCTTGGGAATTATGGATCAGTATATTCCTGGATATCAGTATGTTGTGCCTTTGTTAGCATGTTTGCTTCCATTTTCAAACTTAAATTAGCATAACTGAATTAGCACTGACTACAGCTTCAGCTTTGTTTTGCTGCACTGCATAAATTTGAAACCAATAAGGTCAGGCTCCATCGCAGAAAGTGTATTTCACTTCGTCATATTGGCACACAGATGAAAACTATGGGGGTGGCTGGGACAAATCTAGCTCATTCGTACCAGGAGCTAAAATAGATATAAGCTTTCTCCTGTGATGAAGCCCAAAGGCTGTCCCCACCCACTTCAGCAGCATGCAAAACCAGATACAAAGACGCACTTTGAAATATGCAACAGAGTGCAGGCAGTCTTCACGCACACTCACCCTCCTGGCTTGTCTACTAGGACAATTAAAACCCCGTATCTCTTTGAACTTACAGCTATTATTATGATAGCTGTAAATCTGATGTACAGATGTTATTTAAGATTTGGAAAGTCTAAACAAAATAGTTCTCCAAATAAATCAGCCCATGTTTGCATGTTGTAGATACCCAGTCTTCTGTTGGATCTCTGAATAGATTTATGTTTCACATACAAATGTTAACTGAGAAAAAAAGAACTAAAAAAGAGAAATAATGGAAATCCAAATTATACTCTACTGGATGCACCAGTTCTGGGATTGCTCTGTTAAGTTCAGCCTAAAAAAACGGGGGGGGTTTGGATTTGAGAATCCATCCAAAACTTCCAAAGCACCTGTAGCATGTGTCAGGAAATCATTGATATTTGAATGAGAACACATCATCTCTCACTAGAAATACATATGTCAGTGATGAACCAACCAAGATATACAGGAAAGGTTCTGAAGGAATCTTCAAAGCATAGCTTGTTTACAGAGGCACATCCAGAGAAATATCCCCAGAATGCTGGCTTTTTCTACTCACTAAAATCTCCCTGACAACTAACTAAGATGTTCTGAGATTAAAATCTTCTGTGAAAGAAGAGGAAAAGCTGGAACCTCAGAAGGCTGAGGCAATGGGGGGTTAATTGAATTAACTTGGGAATTTTAATTGGATGTTGAAGATTAAATATTAGGAAAAAACTCTTCCCTGTGAGGGTGGTGAGGCCCTGGCACAGGTTGCCCAGAGAAGCTGTGGCTGCCCCATCCCTGGCAGTGTTCAAGGCCAGGTTGGATGGGGCTTGGAGCAACGGGGTCTAGTAGAAGCTGTCCCTGCCTGTGGCAGGGGGCTGGAACTGGATGGGCTTTAAGGTGCCTTCCAACCCAAGCCAGTTTGGGATTCTATGATTCTTGAATGGAGATACAGCTCATCCATTTAGGATATGCTTAGCAAGACAAGGAGAGCAAAGAGGTGCTATAAAGGTGGAAAAGAGGAAGTTCTAGGATGTCTCA
Organism: Pezoporus flaviventris; assembly: GCF_033815535.1. NCBI lineage: Eukaryota > Metazoa > Chordata > Aves > Psittaciformes > Psittacidae > Pezoporus > Pezoporus flaviventris. The sequence goes on from NW_026892600.1 coordinate 874,740, forward strand.
TCTTTCCAGATGAATGTAACAGTGAATCAGCAGAAAATTTTTGTACCTCTTCAGTACATCCAAGTGCATATAATCAGGATAAAAACCATGTAGTTCCATTAACATCAGATTCACTAAGCGAATTCATAGCAGCTAAAAATCTGTCTCCCAGCATTTTGAAAAACACCGACAAAAGTTTGACGGCTCTTACAGCACACTGCAATACATAAAGGTGGGTGGGTTTTTTTCCCCAGTGGGAAAGAAACACGTATTTTCTTAAAGCACAGGAGAACACATATCAGACTCAGTGTTGAAAATTACTGTGAGACCATCGCTGCAGATCAGGAGAAGACTACAATTTGAATTGATAGGAATCATTCTCAAAATATTAAAATTGTGCTTCATTACAAGTAAGGAAAGGAGTCTGATAAAGATAATAATAATAATCAAGATATCACTTCTGCCTAAGCTGCAAGAGATGAAAAGAATTCAGGGAACAGTAGCTGCTGCTCTATAACTAAATTGTGTTCTTCCCCTACTACTTACCTCAAAACCAAAAGTATAGGTTAAAAAATGCAGGGAGATACATAATGGAGCATCGGGGTGGCCAAACATCTTGATCTGCTCTGACATCTCAGAATCTTTCATTAAGATTTACATGATGATGCTGACCTATGTGGCAAAGCAATTGTTTCACAGCAGAAGAAAGGAGTGAGCGCTATCTGGCTGAATCGGGTAACTTTCTTGTGCTCACAGCGTGTAATGGAGTCTTCTTTATGTGAACAGGACTGACCAATGGACATGCTGTCTGCAACCGCTCTGAAGCAGAGTGTTTTTCATGTGATTGCTGTGTCACTGCTTACAGTTGAACAAGTGGTACCTTGATTTTACCCATTTTCAGTCATGAAACAAGCAAGGCACAAAAAAACAACACTTTTTCAAAACCCTGCTCATACTGACATCAGTGTTTTCAAACTGAACTTTAATTCTTCATCTCAAAAACTGTCATGTAGACTTGAGCAGCTCAACTCCCAGTTAAAAATGGTAATGAACAGTGCCTGAAACATGACATCAGATCAGAATTTCTTGGATATTTGCTTTGCTGAATTTCATCCAGGCAGCCACTTGGATTTATTTAAGGTGCATGAAAGGAATGCATATGTGCACACACAACAGTTTTTCTGATCTTGAAATTTTAGTAATGACAGTGGAAGTGTTTAATTATAGTGCAGTTACAGTGGAATTGTCTAAGGCGAGGCTGGATGGAGCTTTGAGTAACCTGGTCTAGTTGGAAAGTGTCCCTGACTATAGCAGGGGGTTGGAACTGAATGAGCTTTAAGGTCCCTTCTGACCCAAAACCTTCTGACCCAGTCCCTGTAATTTCTTGATTCTACAGGAAGTCGAACTATCTACAATAAAAACAGGAGAAAAACTCAGAAATTAAGAACACCACATATCCCTCATGGAGAATTATCATGACAGAAATGGCTGCATGCCAGCAGTAAACCATTAGCAAAATTTACTGAGGACTTCATAGCACTTCTCACATCTCTGGTACATTCACAGTAAAAACAGATTCAGGACTGTTGTGATTAGACTCTTTTTATGTGATAGTTGATAGCAGAGTTTTACAAAGTGAGATTGAACTGGTGTTCTCACCAAACCAAAAGGCCTTTCTGAGTGGGAGGTTTTGCAAAAGCATGAGCCTCTGGAAGCTTGTTCTTCTGCACAGAAACTGCTTCCACCTTGATCCATTGCCCTGCATCCCAACACGACATGACACAACACAACACAGAGCTACATTCAGGTCTGTTCCAGACTCAACAGCTCCAGCACTGATTTTAATGGTGTGAAAACACTTTGACAGCAGGTCAATATGCCAACAATGGAAATAATTGAACAGCTGCTGAAATGATATCCAGTGAATAGTCTACTCAGAAAGGAAAGGACTACAATAATCAGAATGCTTGTAATTATAGAAAAAGATGAAAAAATAACCCTCATAAAAATGAGATATTTTCATGTTTTTGTTTCATGAGACATTGTATCTTGACAGGATGGAGCTGAGTCACGACAGATCAGTATCAAGTACAGAAAGAGTAAAAGTGATGAGGATGATGTTATGACCCACTTCTGATGGCAGTGAACTAGGATGCTGAGCACTTCTTAAGTCATTTGGACTAGAAAGTGTTTTGCACCCTACAGTTGCTGAATGCTAGCCAAGACAAGAAAAGCTGTTTTTAAAGCAGGAATTGTTGGCTAAGATTGTTGGCTGCTACTGCATCATACATTTTTTATGACAAAGGAGCAATTTTTCTTCTCAGCAATCACTGCAAAATAAAGACAACTGCTCTTTATACTAAGGGCATGACCTAAGGTCATGTTGGCTTCTGTGAGTTTTTGGTGTCTTCATACTTCACCGGTTCGTTTCTTTGATTTTTTGCTGAACATTCTTATCTGCTGTCTAGTCTTCTTCGGTACACAGTATGTCCAACATTCATTCCTGCATCTCACTGGTTTGTTTCAGTTCAGCTGCACATTACTATCTACCACAGCAGGTATCTCCCAGCTACCCTGGATAACCTGACTGGATGGCCCTTGATAACCCTGATTTGGAAAGTGATTTGGCGAGCCATTTGCAGTTCATTGTATAAATAGGATCCAGGTGCTCAAATACCTTTCAGGATTGGAGCTGTGTTTGTCCTCAGGTATGCTGGTTTCCAGCTTTGAGAAGCATGGCCACAGGCTCAGATGTGTCTGCTGGCTCCAGCACAGCTCTTCTGACTTGCACCCTCTCAGGCTTGAGAGCCTCTTAGTCGTTTGATGGACACTGTATATTCCCACAGAAATTATTATTCAAGTAACGTCTTCAGTTAATCAAGTAGTATTCTTAATGGAGACAAAGAGGCATCTGCCAGGGCATCTTGATTAGGATTCCACTGTATTAAATTTACAGTAGCTGTGGGAAAACCAGAGCCAAGCAAAACAAACCAGGTTTTCTTCTTTCTTTTTTCTCAAAATTATTCAATGCACAGGAATTGCCTTGCCTTGCTCCTCAGCCAAGGAAAAAAAAAGATACCAAAACAACCTCAAAACCCAATCAAGCCTCCCCAAATCCCACAACTTAATTTTCAATTTCTTCTCCAAGTTTAATCACAAAAAAAAAACAAAAAACAAACAAACAGAAAAACAACAAAAACATCTCCTCAAAAGCCGATTTAGTGCGAGATTCACTAAAAAGAGGGCCTGAGTTTACAAATGCAAGAGAAACTTATCTGAATTTTTGGTTTGTAAAAAACCAAAGCCAGCTTCACTAGCATGGGATTTCCATCCAGGCATTTGAACATCTCTTGGAAAAAAGCTTCTCTTCTGTGGCAATCAGCAACATGGAAGGTGCTTTACATTTTAGCAGCTGGGTAAATACTTTTTATGGACTTTTGTGTATGTGTTTATGACAACACTGGTGGTATCACAGAATCAAAACAAAACCTTGCTCTAGGCTTTTGCAGAGAAATGGAGAAAAATACTTCCTTTCAAATATTTTCATGTGTTTATTGGCAATATTTTAGAAATGGTTTTCAAAACAGCAGAAAACAGGAGCACATACAGAAAACATACTTGTTTAAGACAGCCACTTGTATTGCAGACCGGGAGTTCTCAGAAACTGGCCACCCCCACCAGCCTTTATATGAGTTACTTGCTCACAGGGAATTGTGTTTCTTTATCCATTCATTCATTTGTCTTGGTCAGGTCAGGAGTAAGAAAAATAAAGTTTTGCTCTTGTAATCATCAGGAACAAGCTGTCATGGACTTGAAATACCAACTCCTTCACGAAGTTCAGCTGTTGTTGTTAAAAGGAGAAAAGAAAAATAATGCAATGTTTCAGCATTGTGTTTTGGTTGCTTAGATGTGATGTGCTATTGGCAGCTAAAAAGAATTCATTTACAGAATAATTCATTTAAGCAGCAGATGGTGAAATGACAGTACCATCAGCTGTTAAAAATATTAATCTAAGCTAACTTGCACAAGACCTAATCATCTACAGTGCCAGTTAAACACTTTGTGAATCTTTTTGCTATAGCACCCCTGGATAAGGTTGCTAGTAACCCCATAATATTGAAAGAAATCAGAAAAGTGTTTTTCAAATAAATTACAGATACAAAAATTTTTAGGACAAACCTTTGTTTGTGTATCTGGACGAAACCAGAGGATGATTACAGATGCGCAGTCAGACTGGCACCCTGACCTTCATTTTATTTCAGGAAAAATACTATCTACTTTCATGAACATGTTTGAAGAACTAGAAAATGACTGTTCAAATCAGCAGCGGCATCAGGACCCCTAACCTTTTTAATAAACAACAGTTCTTTGGGGAGAGATGATAAGAAAAAGTCGATTTTCTTTCTACATAAACATAATGACATGACTAAGATATTGCTAAAATAAAAGTACAACCTTTGTGTATCTCAGTTAATTAACACTGTGCCTTTGTCCTCTAATAAAAATACATGTGACTCTTTAAGGTAAGGATAAGCTATATGCTGTAACAGCATCAGCTAGCCCTGATTAAAAAGATGAATTTACATTTTAGAAGCCACTTCATTCTCATGAAAAAAGCCCTAACATACTATAAAGATTCTATATTCTAACTTTTGTATTTGTCATGATATTTCAAATTCCTCAAGTGTTCCTTAGCATTGCCTTATAACTTTGATTGAGAAACCTTAAGAAATCTGATGGTTCTTTACTTATTTATAGCTTGTTCTCACATTTATGCAAATAGGGAAAATATCCAACAGTATCCTTTTAAAAAAAAAAATCACATATGTGACTGAATCTACAAAAGAGCAGTCACAAACCATTTAATGTATTCCTTCCAGGGAGAAAAAAGGAAAATCAAGAAGCAACAATAGCAGGCAAAACTTTGCAATGCAATTGCCTTGAAAAGGCTACAAATATTTCTCACAAAATAAATACTGTCCATTCCTGTCAGCCTTTTCAACCTCTTTTGTGTTCCCAGAAATTGCCAGTAATGAAAACAGAGCAGAGCCAATCAAACTGCTGTATACACTACTCCACTGTGGGAGCTGGAAGCCCTGAATTTAAAATAAGTCTTCTGCATTATTCATAGACAATGTATGTTTACGTAAATTACCAAAGGCAGAAGTGTATATTAAAGGAGAAAAAGAAGTAAATCAAGTGATGTTAAAAATACCCCACTTAAACTACACCTTAGCAGGAGATATACATATATGTATATATGTATATATATGTCCCTTCTACACCTAAAAATGAGTGCAATCATGTGCTGTATCATGCATGGAAAGTAAATATACTTCCTGGCTTCTAGGAGAGTCATACTTTTCTACATTTATGTTGGATCAAGTATGTAAAAACAAAACTAAGTAGGTGAGCCTTTCAGAGAGAAAGGCACTGGGAAGATTTGGTAGTGCTACCTTCAGGGAAGTTATATGTCTAAAACTACAGGAGAGATATTTGCTGGAGCAGTTCTTACCTGAGAACTTGCAAAAATAGAAAAAAATCTTAAACTTACTCTTTCAAACAAACCCACAACATTTCTAGGTCAAGGCTTCTCTTTCCACCCATTTTGACTACCTACTATCTAGGCAGATAAACCATCTGCTGAAAGGAAGAGTTTTAGAGAAGATCTCATTCATTGCAAACACACAGGCAAGGGTTAAAATGCTAATTTCATTCTAGCATTATGAGTGACAAGAGGAGGAGGGTCTTCTACTTTGAGGTCGACTCTGCAGCCCTCTGCAGCTGAGTAGTATGCATAGCACAAATACGTTGACTGTTCTCAGATTCATATATTTGCATACAAGATTTAGTAACGTCCTTCTAATGTGTTTAAATTCAGCATTTTATTATTTTGAAAATCTCATACTAATATAGGCTATGCATTATGTTATACAATATTAATGAATATGACACAATCTATTACATGAATGTTACACTATGAGAAATCATTCCACTTTTCATTCTTTAAATAGACTGCTGCTTGACCTAAACTTAAAGTATAACTTATTGAGTGACAATGACTGCATAATTACATATTCATTGTGAGCAGGAAACTGTTTTTCTGTTCTGTATTGCAATTTCCTTGTAATGCAATATAACAAACCCAACATCTTTTGGAATACTGCAGATTTACAAATTACATCTCAAATAGTCCATGTTCCTTTAAAAATACGGGTATTTCAAGTAATTCCTGAGTTATTCCACACAAACAAGAGAGGCAGAGCAGAATAAATTTAGGGTCAAGGTGTCTGATAGGAAAGAAGTGTTTTGAAAGAAATTTTTCCATTCTGCCACAGCACTGATTTTTCATCAGTTAGCACCTGGATTATAACATAAAAATGTCCCAGAGACTCCACTGTTGAGCTGGTTTTAGGGTGTAGAAAATATTGTGGGAGGCAGCTGGACCTAGGGACTACATGGGCAAGCAATACTCAGTGAGTAACTGACCCCTGATTCCAAACATCTCTCTCCAGAACACTGGTCCGTACCTTATTTTTCCTGCATGCACTTACACGTCAAGTACCTCTCCATCACCATCTTCCTGTATGTGTAGTACATTCATCATTTGGGAATACTCACAATGGAATACGTAGACAAGGGTTTGGGTTGTTGTATCTGGAGAAACATTGCCATGAATGTCAAAAATCCCTCAGGGCAAGGAGCTGAGGACCTATACTATTATGTCAACTCTCATCTCTCAGGGCTGTAATAAGAAACATTCAATGCCATAAAGTCTGAGAACAGAGCACTGTAATTAGTTTATGCTGTTAACCCAATGACAAGCAGGATCCACTTGAAAGACTCTTCCAGAAAAGAATGTTCTGCACATAGACATCTCTGAAAAGACTTTGTGTCTTTGAGTAATGTGTTGTACAGAACAAACTTGGCAATCTTGAACAGCAGTTTGATACAGTTTAATCAAGTGTTGGATACAGGCATCTTACAATATTTCCCTGATATAGTACTCAATATCTCTGATGCTGAGGAATGAAATGGTTATATATACTGGCTACATACTTTACCGGATATTTCCTCCATAGATATATATATATACACACACACATATCAAATCTATTTATACCAAAATAAATGTACATTATCAGAAAGATCAACATATTTACCTTACTGACAATATTGTGACTGTGAAAGGACCAAGTGAGATATAATCCAAGTAAGGAGGTAAAACTACCTTATGCAATTTTAGGAAGCAACATAGATATTTAATCATCTGCTGAGGCTGAGTTAAGGAAAAGAAATAGAGTAAGAAGTTTGTTTTGACTACAGTGTACATGGGTTTTTTGAGAAAAATTGTCAGTGTAATCCTTAAGAGGTTTAAGAAATCTAGACTGATATCCTAGAGTCTCTCAGTGTGGTATTTTTCTTATTCAGGCAATTTAGTTAATAGCCATGTTTCTTGGAAGTTCCTGAAAATAATCTCTTGAACAGAAAATTTAGCATACTCATTGTGGTCCAAGAAAGGCAGCTCTCAGTCTTCAAACACAGCACCCATCCTAGCTCTGAATGTCATAGCTGTTAAGTACTATGACCTGCCAAATTAGAAAAAGAAGATCTGTTCTTTCAGAAAGGTCTCAGTGATATCCAACACATAACTCTGGAAGGCTGCAATAGCTGACTAAACAGCTGAGACATTTAAATTATTGAATTTTAGTAGAGAAATACTTTAACATATATTACACAATGGTCCTCTTTCAGTTTATGGCAAATTACAGTTAACACACTTCAGAGGCAGACATCCAAAGAACGGTAATCAGAACAAGGCAGACTCTAGGGGTGTGTGGGGCAAAACAATTCTCCAGTAAAATGAGCTATACACTCACTAGGGAGTGCTGCTATCTAAAAGCATTGGGGCAGGTACCACATGCACAGTTTCACACCCTCATTTTCAAAGAGTTTGTAGAAGTACCAGTCTTGGAGATTTTATTTTAAACTTCAGTGCAGAATGACTATGGAGTCTCCAACGCTGCTTGTTCAGGTGCCCAGATAGAGTATTTTTTAGCTTGTTTGTGGCCTGTTTTCAGCCCTAAACACACTAAGAATGTACATGTACTAGATAATGGGAGAGCACTTGGCAGCCATCGCCTAAGACTGGAGAACCCATCCACCTCTGATATCTTCTGTATAGAGACAAAATCAAATTAAGAAAAAACCTTGCATTATACCTTGAGCTGTGGTCAGTAAACACTTGGTGTGACAGCAGCTGAAATTCCAAGCCCTTCCATAAGACTTGGGAGGGTTATATCCAGATGCTGTAGCTTAGCAGGTAGGTCAAACCACATGTGCAATGGTGTTACGGCAATGTATTCTACTTGTTAAACAATCATTGACTGAACGAATAGTAAACCAATGGGAAGGCATCTCTTTCTAAACATGGAAAAAGACAAAAATAGCATAAAAATACTAAAAATCATCTGGGTGATTACAGAATATTGTGAGGGTTTTGTTTATGAAAACCTCTCTCTCAAAATGAATAAGCTGTAATATAAAAATGGAATCACTGCAAAATGCCAGCAATTATTCTGCAAATTTTGCTTATCGTTGACATGAAGCTGCAGCTGATTTACATACAGCAAAGTAAGAAATGAAGCAATGTGACACATAGGACTTCAGAAACATCAGACATTCATTCCTCCTACAAATTCTACCAGCTCCAACAAATAAATACTGCCACTTATGGATCACAGGCAGTGTTGCAATTGTTACGTGTTCACTGTATTCTAAACCTACTTGGTTTTCTTTAATGGGATTAGGACTGGGAACTTCAAGATCACACAACAGTTTCTCAAATAAACCAAAGGAACACCCTTTTAAGTTTATTACAGGGAAAAGTCTATATCTTCAATCAGAATGCCAGGATTTTATGGAATGAGAAAGTGTGCAGTGGAAGGATAAAACTCATCAGAGACTTGATATTCTGCGCAAACAATGCATGCATGAAGCTTACGTTATTATCTGAACAACGTTAACACAATAACAGCCTCTGCCTGCACTGACACACTGTGAAGAAATAATTTCAATGTCTTTATAGAGAAATGCCCTGTTTGAAACCTGCTAGTATTTTTATACAAAATGCTGGCTATTCCAAATCATGTTTTGGTAAAGTGGGAAGCATCCTTGGATACTGCCGTAACACTGATGCTGTACCAACAATAAAAACCCATAAAATTTACTTCTTAGAATATCAGCATAAACCCATGGTAGATGCAGATACTACTCTATGATTGTCTAGGCAGATAAACTAAACAGATGAAATGGGATCATAATTCCATAGAATATAGAATGATTTGAGTGGGAAGGGACCTTAAAGGTCATCCATTTCCAACCCCCTGACATGGGCAGGGACACCTTCCACTAGACCAGGTTGCTCCAAGCCCCGTCCAACCTGGCCTTGAACACTGTCAGGGATCTGTAATGTGTTATTTTGGTACTGGATGCTAGATGATATTTCTTGTTCTGTATTTGATAGCAAATGGGTGGTATTGTGACTTCTTGTTAATATTAGAATACTACAAGATAAATTAATAAATTACTTCTAGATATTGCCAGTGCTAAATCTTCCTTATTTCTCAATTGAGCAAGGCAGGTCCCTGATAAATATTTTCAGTCTCATAACTTATCAAGAGGCACAAAAGTAGTAAGGGCAGAGGAAGAAAAGTGTCCTCTAAGGATGATGGGCAAACACAGACTAAATGTGTTTTTCTCAAATGACTAAACCCTTCTGGCTGCCACCACCATTGCTGCTGATGATGAAAAAAGTAATATTTAGGCAATGGTTTTAGGTAGGAGCCCAGCAAAAATTAGGGAACACAGTAATTTTAAGCTTGAGGATCCCAACAGCACTTCAGGGGCACATGCCTTTCTCCAGGAAAAATTCTACATAATTGTGATGACTAAAATTTTAACCCAGATTACCTGGTATACTACCTGCTTTCGCAATAAATCTTCCCATCTCCACATTTCAGGGATTAATGTCAAACACAGAGATGAAAATGTGCAGCACCTAATGCAGCTATCAAAGAATGTTATTTTTTACAGTATCTTCTGAATATTACTAATTGATTAACATACACCTAACTCTACATGAGGAGGGGTGACCAACTACACTTAAGTCCTGCCTTTCAACATGTAAAAAGGAAGCCTGTGCTTTCATTCCACGTAGTATGTTCTAATAGGGGGATAAAGAGTAAAACAGTAGCTACAATAAAAGCAGCCTCAAATGCCGTAAACACAAACCAGACAATGTCACTTCTATTCAAGGGGAACTAAGCTTTTCCCTTTTCTTGTTTTATGGATTTTGAAGGGTGCCTTGTTTGTTTTCAAACAGCACCTTAATATAGATGTTACACTGATTAACTATATCAATACTCCTGACTCCAGCCACCCCAAATGATGCACCAGCATGGGCTGGTGAGGGTGAAGGGAAGCCAGAGCATGTTAAATTATGCAGCTGCAAGAAATAATGACCACAAAGAGGTTATTTGATCAAGCTCTGCAGCAGATTGGAGTCCAGTGCCATTAAAGACATCTTAAGGTCATCCTGGCTGGCTTCAGTTTGAAGTTCTGAAATGGTGCAAGTCTTTCACAGGTGCTGTGTCCGATCTGCTAGTCTTGTGTGGATGCATTGCCCAACCCACACACTCCAAATGTGGCTGGAGACTAATGCAGCAGTCAGTTCAGGATCTGACCCAGCAGACAGGAACTGGTGGTAGGTGCTGCTGAAGCCTGTTTCATCCTTCTTGTCTCTGGATGGGACAGAGGTGTTCCTGGTATCTCCTCTTCAGGGTGGGACAGGGATAAAATCTGGTGCTCTATAGCAAATCTGAAAGGAAATCTATATAGTTTGAGGAGCCTGGGATTAACTACTGCACTCTGTGTTGTAGAAACGCTCCTTTCAGGGCATAGCTAAACTGAGATCATTGTATCAAAAAGAAGTGTTTGTAGTATATTTAATTACTGGAACATTCATATCGTTATATCAATCGCTTAAAAATACAGAATGATAGTATGACAACAGAAATCACAGCTTTGAGATGAAGTGGATTAGTATCAGGTTTATAGTTTTGTTATACAGAACTTAAATTCCAAGAAGTTATGCTTTACTCACAGGACCAGTAAAATATAAATTCCATAATAAACCCCTTGCAAAATGCAGCTTTTTAAAATCCTCCATGTGACAGATACCTACATGCTAAGAAACAAACTAGCTCACATTTTTCTTTTGAGAAGTTCATATAAAGAGCAGAAGACGGCAGAATTTTAATCAAATGAGAAAACATGACATTTTCTGAGTATATGTGAATAGGCTCCAATCCATTTCATAACATAACTGCCTCCTAGCCTGTTTCTCTGATTTTCAGTAACTCACAGTGGCTGAAATCACCTCAGGTCTCTAGCAGCTCAGATTTCTGCAGCAAGTCCATTTGGCAATAAATTGACTCTTTGGGAAAATCTTATCTCACTGCTGTGTGGATGCACTTAAAGCATTGCAACAAGGGCAGAAGACAGAGGGAAAACTCTAGGTTACAGAATCATAGAATCATTTAGGTTGCAAAAAACACCTAAGATCATCAAGTCCAATCACAAACCTAACACTGCCAAGTCCATCGCTAGGTCTAAATTAACCAGTCTAAAGTGCTTTTCCAAGACAGTAAAAGCAGTACAGTTTATGAAATTCCAGTGGACAAATTCAGTCATATGCCAATAATCCATACCCCACACAACAAATCTCTTCCTAACAGAAAATAAACAAATAATCTATATTTTACAAGATCATAGAATAGTTAGGGTTGGAAAGGACCTTAAGATCATCTAGTTCCAAACCCCCTGCCATGGGCAGGGACACCTCACACTAAACCATCTCACCCAAGGCTCTGTCCAACCTGGACTTGAACACCGCCACAAATGGAGCATTCACAACTTCCTTGGGCAGCCCATTCCAGTGCCTCACCACCCTTACAGTAAAGAACTTCCTCCTTATACCCAATCAAAACTTCCCCTGTTTAAGTTTTAACTTGTTACCCCTTGTCCTATCACTGCAGTCCCTAATGAAGAGTTCCTCTCCAGCATCCTTAAAGGCCCCCTTCAGAGACTGGAAGGCTGCTATGAGGTCTCCACGCAGCCTTCTCTTCTCCAGGCTGAACAGCTCCAACTTTCTCAGCCTACCTTCATATTGGAGGTGCTCCAGTCCCCTGATCATCCTCGTGGCCCTCCTCTGGACTTGTTCCAACAGTTCCATGTCCTTTTTATGTTGAGGACACCAGAACTGCACACAATACTCCAAGTGAGGTCACCTGAGAGCAGAGTAGAGGGGCAGGATCACCTCCTTTGACCTGCTGGTTACACTCCTTTTGATGCAGCCCAGGATACGGTTGGCTTTCTGGGCTGTGAGCACACACTGCCGCCTCATGTTCAGTTTCTCATTGACCAGCACCCCAAGTCCTTTTCCGCAGGGCTGCTCTGAATCTCTTCTTTGCCCAACCTGTAGCTGTGCCTGGAATTGATCCAACCCAGGTGTGGGACCTTGCACTTGTCATGGTTAAACTTCATCAGGTTGGCATCAGCCCACCTCACAAGTGTGTCAAAGTCCGTATGGATGGCATTCCTTCCCTCCCAGCTATCAACCGAACCACACAGCTTGATGTCATTGGCAAACTTGCTGAGGGCGTACTCAATCCCACTGTCCACGTCACTGACAAAGATGTTGAACAAGACCGGTCCCAACACTGATCCCTGAGGGACACCACTCGTTACTGGTCTCTAACTGGACATTGAACCATTGACCACAACTCTTTGTGTCTGGCCATCCAGCCATCCACCGAGTGGTCCATCCATCAAATTGTCTCTCCAATTTAGAGAAGGATGTCGTGTGGGGCAGTGTTGAATGCTTTGCACAAGTCCCAGTAGATGATACCAACTGCTGTACCCCTGTCCATCAGTTCCGTAGCCCCATCATAGAAGGCCACCAAATTGATCAGGCAGGATTTCCCCAAAGTGAAGCCATGCTGGCTGTCACCAAGCACCTTGTCGTTTTCCATGTGCCTTAGCATGCCTTCCAGGAGAATCTGCTCCAAGATTTTGGCAGGCACAGAGGTGAGACTGACTGGTCTGTAATTCCCTGGGTCATCCATTTTCCCCTTCTTGAAAACACGGGTTATATTACCCTTTTTCCAATCATCAGGAACTTCACCTGACTGCCATGATTTTTCAAATATGATGGAAGATGATATAACTTGATTAAAAGCAGAAACATCCCCCTTCCCCAGTTTTATAACTTTGGTCTCAGCTGTCTAAATTTCTTTTTCTGTCTTCTTTTATAATTAAGACAGATGCCAAGTAACTTCCTTTCCAGCTGCCTAAAAATAGTGTGTCTGATTTTATCATTGAATTATAGAGTGGTTTAAGTTGGATCTCAAAGCGAGGGATTTACAACCCTGGATTTTAGCGATGGTTGTCCCATTGATGCAATAATGCAACCTTTTTAAGATGATGCCTTCTGGGTAGGGACTGCCTTAATTCTGTGTGCCCAGTACCAAGGGTAACAATGGCCCTTGTTAAAAATTATTAATAACTGTTACTATACACAGTTCAGAGCAATACTGAATAGCTCATCACCTCTCACTCTTTTTATAGTTTGCTACACTTGAATTATCGTAGTTCTGCACATCGTCTATGGTGGCATTACTCCCGTGAAATGTGCATTACTGCGGAATAGTAATACATGACTTACAAACATTACAATACACGTATTTAGTTGTTTGATTCTAATTTTAATCAGCAATTCAAAATTAGCTCTGACAAACAGACAAAACCAAAAATGTAGGAAATACAAGGTTACTCATTATCACTGTTGTCATACACATTAAAAGTGTATTTCTAATAATAATAGTTTATTGTTAAGCTCTCTGCCGTAAGACACAATGTCTCATTACCTTTGCCTGCTAAGAAAATACTGTAGAATGTCACTCATGTAAAAACCTCAAGACAAATGTATCATCCAGAAACTGATCAAACTCAGCTGTAGAAATTGCAATGCTTCCTGTTGCCTTGGTCAGTAGTTTTGAGACGGCACACACTTTGCAGTCACTGACTACCTATTACAAAAACTTTAGATCTATTTGTGTAAGCTAGAAAAGTTTTCTATATTATTATACTAAATGACTCTTCTCAGACTAGGTTTTATTTGGTGCCACTTTGTACGAACAATAAGAAATAACATTTTTTACTTATCTATACCTCCCCTCACCAAAGGATACTTATCCCAGAATATTCATGCAGACAATCAGGGTAGAATTGCATTTAGCCATTTCTAAACTTAGCCTATCTAAAGAAATACTATCATAGGTTAGTTTTTAGAAGTTTATGCAAGGTTTTGCTCCTTATCCCTAACATACACCTCTATTTTCCTATCATTTATGTCACTTTCATTTGTTTTTTTTTTTAATTTATTTAGTGAACACTCACCTATCAGTGTAATTCCTTTTTGTTTTAGTTGTTTACTTACAGTATGGAGCAAGTATTATCTATTGGTTAAAGCAGAGGGCTAAGTTTAAGGTCAATTCTTGAAACATTACAGATTTTTACATGACCTTGGATAAGCCATTCAATGACCATTTCTTAGTGCTTTAATTCCTATCTGTAATACTGAAAGATGTAATAGATCCCAATTTTATTGCGAAGTTCTGAGGATAATTTCATAAATATTTGTGAGTTTCTCAACTGCTGTTTGATCTCTGCGTCTATAGGGACAGCCACTGCAAATAACAAATCCAACAGCAAATGAAATAGCAAATAACCTGGTAACTTCCTTCTTGACATAATCGTTAGTGATGTCACACACTTCTAAAATAGAAAATTTATAGAAAGGAAAATTTTAAGAAATGAAAAGATAAAATGAAAAGATTAGAAAAGAAGAGAGAAAAGGACAGAGAAGAAAAGAGAAAAGGGAAGGGAATGGAAGGGAAGGAAAAAGGTAAGTGGAATATAGGACTAAATGCAGTTTTGGATTATCTAACATACATTACAGTGAATTAACCTTTTTCTTTAATAATTAATTAAACAAAGGAATTTCAGTGTATCTCATTTCAGTATGGATCCCAGTCAAGCAAATCTTTCTCAGTAAAGCATTTGATGTGTTTCAAATGGGAGTTTAAAAAAAGATGAGGATTGATACCAAGATAGTCAATGAACAATAGATTAGCAACAGAAGAGTGTCAGGCATTTACTAGTGGACTTTCTTAGGACTAATCTTTTCTAATATTTCCATTAGTGACCTTGTCACAAAAAAAAAAAATGAGAGCATGTCAGCATACTTGCTAAGGACACAGGTTTAAAGTGTGAAGAGGAATATTCACATTGTGTAAGAATCACATTGAATTCATATCCCTTTGCAGACAATGAAGGGAATCAGAAAGTATTTTTTAAAGGATGGTCCAGAGTGGGATTTCACATTACATGTTCTTTAACACCTCTTGGAAAACATGATTTGTCTGAGAAAATGGATCTTAACCTAGCACCTAAGCTGGGTGATGTGGCATCTCTGAGGTTGAAGAAAGTCAGAATATCATAAAGGAATAACCAAGTGACCTTGGGGGAAATAATAAGAGAGAAAGGATGACATTTTATAGCTTGAAATACAAAGTGTTTACATATGTTTAGCTGTTAACCAGATTTCATGCTAGGAACTTTCAGCCTACATTGAAAATGACAAGAGGCAAAGGCAAGGTCCGAAAACAACACTTGAGGCATTGTTTTCATAGATGACTGCGATATAATGAAGCCATGACAAAATAAACAAATAAAAACTAAACCAAAAGAAACCAAACAAAAGGCCACAAAAAACCCCACCAACCAATCAACAACAAAATATATATCAGGAAAACTTCTATGACAGACAGGGAAGTGTTAATGCCATTTCCCAGAGCAATAGTAAGATGTTCACCAGGACATACAGTTTTGATCAAAGGAAATTTGGAGCGGACTTAGTGAAGTATATTTCTATCAGCTGAGAAACAGAATGTCTGCCTTACACAACACTAAAAATGCTAAGCCTGATAATCTGTGGTCTAAGAGTGAGGGAGAAGGTGTGATAGCTGTTGAACTATGCTGCTACAAAACCCAGTGTGCTTAACATGGCCATGAATACATGTAAACCAAAAAGTACATTAATGACTTCTAGGACAACATATTCTGTAACAACCTCCTACTCAGAATATTGGGTCCAAACAATGTACCAAGTTTAAGATGGAGAAAGTTATGGATGAGCTTTATGAATGGCAACCATACAGTTCCCAGGTTATGGCTTGGGGCTGCAAAGAAACCATAAATAAATTTTTGAGACGCATTCTGAAATCACCAGATAAAGGGTGTTGCCTAATGTGCAAAATATGCATTATAGTTAAATATCTAGAATCATAGAATCACAGAATAGTTAGGGTTCAAAAGGACCTTATGACCACCTAGTTCCAACCCCCTCCCGCCATGGGCAGGGAAACCTCTCACTAAACCATGTCACACAGGGGCTCTGTCCAACCTGGCCAGGAGAATCTGCTCCAAGATTTTGCCAGGCACAGAG
The DNA here is from genome assembly GCF_033815535.1 of Pezoporus flaviventris. NCBI lineage: Eukaryota > Metazoa > Chordata > Aves > Psittaciformes > Psittacidae > Pezoporus > Pezoporus flaviventris. The sequence continues at coordinate 891,349 of NW_026892600.1, forward strand.
GTGAGACTGACTGGTCTGTAATTCCCTAGGTCATCCATTTTCCCCTTCTTGAAAATGGGGGTTATATTTCCCTTTTTCCAGTTGTCAGGAACTTTACCTGACTGCCATGATTTCTCAAATATGATGGACAGTGGCTGAGTAACTTCATTTGCCAGCTCCTTCAGGACCGACAGATGGATCCAATCTGGACCCATGAACTTGTGCACGTCCAGATTTTTAAGATGGTCTTGAACCTGATCCTCTCCTACAGTGGGCCTAAGGTCTTCATTCTCACAGTCCCTGCATCTGCCTTCCAAGACTTGGGTAGTGTGGTCAGAGCATTTGCCAGTGAAGACTGAGGCAAAGAAGTCATTAAGAGCCTCAGCCTTCTCCAAATCCTGTGTAGCCAGCTCTCCCGAGAGCTTCCTGAGGGGGCCCACGCTGTCCCTAGTCTGTATTTTATTTGCCATGTACCTATAGATTCCCTTCCTGTTTTCTTTCACATCCCAAGCCAAGTTTAATTCTAACTGGGCCTTAGCTTTCCTAACCTGGTCCCTAGCTTCCCAGACAACATCACTGTATTTTTCCCAGGCCACCTGTCCTTGATTCCACCTTTTATAAGCCTCTTTTTTCATTTGAATTTTCCTCAGGAGCTCCTTATCCACCCTTGCCCTCCTGCTGCACTTCCTTCTAGTTGGGATACAACACTCCTGAGCTTGTAGTAGGTGATCCTTGAATATCAACCAAGAGTCTTGGGCCCCCCTGCCTTCTAGAGCTATATCCCATAAAACCTTACTAAGCAGGTTCCTGAAGAGGCCAAAGTCTGCTCTCTTGAAGTCCAGGGCAATGAGTTTGCTGCACGCTCTCCTCACTGTCCTGAGGATCTCAAATTCGACTGTCTCATGATCACTACAACCAAGGCTGCCCTGGAGCATCACATTTCCAACCAGTCCTTCCCTGTTGGTGAGCATGAGGTCAAGCATGACACCTCTCCTTGTCATCTCCTCTATTACTTGCAGAAGGAAGTTGTCTTCCACACAATCAAGGAACCTCCTGGATTGCTTGTGTCGGGCCGTACCATCCCTCCAACAGACATCAGGGTGGTTGAACTCCCCCAGAGTACAAGGGCCTGCTAGCGTGAGGCTTTTCCTATCTGTCTATAGAGTGCTCCATCCACAGAGTCCTCTTAATCAGGTGGTCTGTAACAGATCCCCACAGTAATGTCTCCCATCGCTGTTCTCCTTTTAGCCCTGACCCACAAACTCTCTGTGGACTGCTCATCTGTCCCCAGACAGAGTTCCATACTCTCCAGCCTGTCCCTAACATAAACAGCAACTCCTCTCCCCACCTGCTGGGCCTGTCTTTTCTGAAGAGCCTGTAACCTTCCATTCCAACACCCCAGTCATAGGAGCCATCCCACCATGTTTCTGTGATACCAATGATATCATACCCCTGTAGACATGCACACATCTCTAATTCCTCATTTGTTCCGCATACATACTACAGGCATTTGTATAGAGGCACCCTATTCTTTCTTTGTTTTAAAAAATGCCAGGCAACCCTTACAGCTTTGTTATATGAGGAGGAAAATAAACACAGGCTAACAATGTAAGAATCAGGATTGCTGCATGGATGGATACACATGGATCATAGAAGTCAAATTAGTTAATGATTTTTGATAGTCTCTATAATGATATTCCATAGAATCTACATTACAGAAGTCTTATTTCTCTAATGTCTATGGCAGCACAAAAAGATGCTTGCCAGGCTACATTTAGACATTTTGCCACTGGGTGCTTTCATTATGCAGTGTACACAAACTGTATAGTACTTTGGCTAATAAAACAACTGCTCTTAATGGGATGTTGTGAGCAGTAAATGACAGCTACAGAGAAGATGTTCCCGGTACTCAAAGACTTAAGTATTTATGTGTCATAATTTTATAGTCACCCTCAATAACAAGCACTGGTTCTTTTCTGCTTTCCAATGCTGTTTTAGATCTGTGCAACGGCTGAGCAGCGTTTACAAATAAGAATTGGGGTGGACTGCCTCTCTGTTTGCTTCTCTTTATCCATCTAATCCTTGTACACTTAGAAAATGGTTACTCAGAAAATACCAAAGTAACTAAACTACTCTAGCTTGACTAGTTTATATAGCTAACAGCAAAGTCCACATATTGCCTTGGTTCCACTTTTGTCACCATCTTGAATTTACATATTTAAAGTGGGAATATGTGAAAGAAGGTTGCCATTTCTCTAATTGTTGAATTCACTGTGGGATGGGCGTAAAAATAAACTGAAATATATCCCTGGACACACCCCAGAATAGCCATGCCTTTTTCTTTCTTGAAAAGAACTTCAAGGGGGGTAACATGGAGTCCATTTGCTCTATGCTTGTAATTTCCAGTGGAGTCAATGATTTACAGGTGGTTTAATTGAAGCATAGTACATAACAAGCTGAAAAGTATTTCAGAAAGATAAATCTTGAGGATAACATGCAAAAGCACTCAAGAAATAATGGGTTCAGAGGGCTTCTCCAAGTATAAACTGATCTCAAGTTCTTTTTGTGTTGGAGATGATGACACTGGTCACCTCTCAAAAGTATTTATTACCTTAAAAGTAATAGAGAAAAATTACTTCAACAGGGTTTTATATTTAATTCATTGAAAATAATATACCTATCAGCAGATTGAAAAGATTGTGGAATCTTGTGAACTAGATGGTTTGTTTTCCTCCAGGGAAAAGAGCAGCACATTATTATGTGAGCATAAAAAAGATCTTCAGCTGTGCAAGTTCTCTGTCATCATCATTTTTCTTTTACCACTTTGCAGCACTTTACACTAACAGCACTGAGAACGCCATGTCACTGTAAACAGCTCTACAGAAATTTCCTGCGGTTTCTAGTCTTTGATTCAGTAACATGACTTTCTTACCGAAAATGAAGACTGGTTCTGAACTGTAACTGAGATGAAGAAAAACTTTCTCTGCCAATTAAGCTACCTCATATAAAGAATGGGTCATATTCCCTACAGTTGTAGGGTGGCTTCAGTGTGATACCTCTAATACTTTTCCCCCCAAGAATCCTTTTTATGGATTATGAATCACTTTCAAGTTACTCTCCGATGAGTCCACAGCACACAAGAGTTTGAAGCACGACCACAGTATTTGGATAAATAAGGCTCTTTAAGGCACAAAATTTGTGTCATGCCAGAAGTGATAAATCTTATCCAGCACTTACTAATGAGATCTGGTAGTGTTTTTGAATGAACAGAAGGAAGCTGCCTTTACTGGCATGATACCTGATTTTACTGGGCTAAGTTTTCATATAGGTGACACTTTTCCTCCTATAAACAAGCAGTTACACATTACATGCTGAGAGTGAATTTACGACTATCTCCTACTATTGCAAAAATTAGGTGACACTTTTCCTCCTATAAACAAGCAGTTACACATTATACACTTAGAGTGAATTTATGACTATATCCTACTATTGCAAAAATCTGTCAGCCCATGTTGTGTAAGTTGTTTCAAACCAGCAGACCACAGGCAAGCAAGTCACAGCCTGTGAATACTACCAACATCTCCCTCAGCATTTTAAAGGAATATTGTACTCAAGTTCAGCTTGTTTATCTACAGGAAAACATACCATGTTATAAATTTTCCAATAGACTCACTGATCATGAAACTGATCTAGCTTGCGTTCCCAGTGTGGTCATCACCCCTACACTTTGGGAGGAATATAATAGAAGTGTTTAGCAATTACACATCTTCTTTCCCCTCCTTGGGTGGTCACCTATGAAGGAGACATTCCCTTATAATCCCAGCTCCCCAGGCAGACTGTTTACAGCAACATTTAAGAGTTCTGAAGGTTTTGAATGGCCTTTGGGTACCCTTGAGACCTGCCTGCTGATTGTGATGGGGATCACCATGCTGGCACACATACAGAGTGTGTTTTATCCACAACCATTTCATCTGATCTTGAAAGTTAAGCAGAGTTGGGTTTGGGTCTTGTCTAGGCTTAGACAATGACACAGGAGGACCAAGAGATTTTCAGCAAGGCTGCACAGTCATGAGTGGCAGGGTGTGTGCGACAGTATGGGCAAGTATCTAGTCCAGTGGGACCCTCCAGTGCTTTGGAAGCGTTGGAGATGGAAGACAGCTGTATGAAGTCCCTGACAACAAGTTGCAGAAACTGCGAAAGGGGAGGGCGAATCAAGTCAGTTTGCCAAGGTGAAAGCCATTCAGCTGGCCTTGGACATTGCTGAACGAGAAAAGTGGTCAGTGCTTTACCTCTGTACTGACTCATAGATAGTGGCAAATGCCCTGTGGGGGTGGTTGAAGCAATGGAAGCAGAGCCACTGGCAACGCAGAGGTAAACCCATCTGGGCTGCTGCACTATGGCAAGATAACGCTGCCCAGGTGCAGAACCTGGTGGTTAAGGTACGCCATGTAGATGCTCATGTACCCAAGAGTTGGGCTACTGAGGAACACCAGAACAACCAACAAGTGGATAAAGCGGCTAAGATTGAAAGGGCTCAGATGGACTTAGATTGGCAACATAAGGGTGAATTATTTTTGGCCTGGTGGGCCCATGACACTTCAGGCCATCAGGGCAGAGATGCAACATACAGGTGGGCTCGTGATTGAGGGGTGGACTTAACTATTGCCCAGGTTATTCACGAGTGTGAAACGTGCTGCAATTAAGCAAGCCAAGCCGTCAAAGTCTCTCTGGTATGTAGGACAATGGCTGAAGTACAAATATGGGGAGGCCTGGCAGATTGATTATATCACACTGCCACCAACCCGCCAAGGCAAGCGCCATGTGCTTAGCATGGTGGAAGCAACCTCCGATGGCTGGAAAGACATGCTGTGCCCCACGCCAATGCCCGGAATACTATCCTGGGCCTTGAGAAACAGATTTTGTGGCAACACGGCACCCCAGAAGGTACTGAGTCAAACAATGGGACTCATTTCCAGAATAACCTTATAGACACTTGTGCCAAAGAGCATGGCATTGAGTGGGTAATGCAGCAGCCTCTGGAAAAATTGAACGGTACAATGGGCTGTTAAAAACTACACTGAGAGCAATGGGTGGTGGGACTTTCAAACACTGGGATACACATTTACCAAAAGCCACCTGGTTGGTCAACACCAGAAGATCTGCCAACAGGGCTGGCCCAGCCCAGTCAGAACTTTTACATACTGTAGAAGGGGACAAAGTTCCCGTGGTGCACATGCAGAATTTGCTGGGGAAGACAGTCTGGGTTATTCCTGCTTCAGGTAAAGGCAAACCCACTCATGGGATTGCTTTTGCTCAGGGACCTGTACATACTTGCTGGGTAATGCAGGAAGATGGGGAGGTCCGATGTGTACATCAAGGGGATTTGATTTTTGGGGAAAACAGCCAATGAACTCAATTGTATGCTGTTGCCTGCTATGTAGCACTTTTACAGCCCACCAACTAGATGTCTTCAGATCACCAGTGACTGGTCCTGACTTCCCTCTACCACCACTCCAACAAAGAATGACGAAACCAGACGAGCTCAGCAGCGACCAGACGAGTTCCGTGGTGTCAGCAGGCAACAGCCTGACACTGCACACGGTCTCTCCTGCTCTGAAAGACTGTTACAAGAGATGGAGCCCAACATCATGGACCAGATGAACTCAGCAGCTTTATAGGAACTGGTCCAAGAACTAAGGAATGATGTCTCTCTGTGCATATGTAGATGTAGATATATATATATATATATATATGAGACAGGAGTGATGGTATATTGAAAACTGTGGGATCTGAGCATGACGTGAACAGAAGGGAATAAGGGGTGGATACTGTCCTGGGATCAGAAGTAGCAGTCATTTTTCTCCTTCTTAGTAGCTGGTGCAGTGCTGTGTTTTTGACTTTCAGCCTGGGAACAACATTGATAACACCGGTGTTCTTAGTTGTTGCTCAATAATGTTTACACTGACCAAGGACTTTCTGAGTCTCATGCTCTGCCAGGGAGGAGGGGAAGCTGAGAGGAAGAAGAGACAGGATGCCTGACCCAGACTACCCAAAGAGGTATTCCACACCACAGCAGGTCGTGCCCAGTATATAAACTTGGGGCAATTACCCAGAATGGCTAGATGACTGCTCGGGTTGGGCTGGGTATCAGTCGGCGGGTGGTGAGTGGTTGTATTCTCTTCCCTTGTTATTTCCCTTATCATTATTATGATTGGTGGTAGCAGTAGTGGGTTTGTGTTATACCTTAGTTACTGGGCTGTTCTTATCGCAAACCGTGGGAGTTGCATTCTTTCGATTCTCCTCCCCACCCCTCTGGGAGCGGGGGGAGGAAGAGGGGGAGTGAGGAAGTGGCTGTGTGGTTCTGGGTTGCCAGATGGGCTTAAACCACGACATACCTATAAATGAAATATAGGTATAAAAATACATAAATGAAATATATAAATAAATATATAAATGAAATATAGGGGGTTGGAGCTGGATGATCTTTAAGATCTCTTCCAACCCAAACCATTCCATGATTCTAAATGTATCATATATTCAAATCATGTGAGATATTTACATTTCATTATTTTCAAAAATACCAAAAAAAAATCAAGAATATTCCATTCAAATAACACAGGCTGTCGTGCAAAGTGAAAAGAAAAAGTTTCTTAAACTTAATCTTAGTAGAAAATTTCCTTTCTAGTGCACATACAAGCTGCTAGCATGTGATCTCAATTACATGGCAACCAGCAGAACCACAGAACTACAAGACTGAAGAAAATTTTGAGAGTTCATCATGGTCTCCACTGGCCAAGTCAAAATCACCTCTTATTCATGGAATTTTTGACAGACATGTCACAAGGGAACATTTCTACAGCAATTCTATGTTTTTGCTAACATCTGAACTGTATTCTACTTTCTTCTGTATCAGGCCAATGTCCTGTCCTTCAAAGACATGCAACCTTTGTGGCTATGAAAAGTATTCTAATAGTATAGTATATACTAATAGTATAGTATATACTAATATGCTAATATAGTATATACTAATAGTAATAGTATGCTATTACTAAATAGCAATAGTAAAGTTGCTATTTACTTCAGACAACTCCCATTTTTAGAAAGCTTTCAGAATTTTTCTTTCAGACTCTTGAAGTGGACCATTGTTTTTACTGGAAGCGCCCCAAATGGGGAAGTGGTCCAGCTTACCTGTGCTAGGCAAAGCAAAAAAGCAGTATTAATAATGATGTACCCATCTGCAGTAGCCTGATGTTGGCTCATATTCAGCTTTTCCAGGGGACAGCTACCCACCAAGGAATGACTTATACAGATACTTTGCATCTTGCATTTGTGCAGCTGATCCCACATAACCATATTTTGCGCTTTCCCAAAATTTTCTCAAAATCACTTTAAACCTAATCCTCTTCCCCAGTGCACTTGTAGAGCATCCCAGGCTGCATTTTTCTGGAAATGTAATATTTGGACATGCAGTACATCATCCAGCCGAAACTACTGAAGCATATCAGATGCAGAACAAACTGTTATGGAAGTCCACTCCATCTCACTGATACGTTATTCCCTTTTTTGATCACAAATTAATATTGTGATAATTAAAACAATTTCATTGTTTCTGGTTTAACAATAAAACTGGAGCGAACATCATCAATTCCTGTGTAACATTATCTAGGTGTTCCTGCTCCGGCAGGGGGATTGGACTAGATGATCTTTCGAGGTCCCTTCCAATCTCTAACATACTGTGATACTGTGTGTGTGAATTCCAACTGGTAAGCTGGCTCTCCCCACATCACAAAGTATTCTTAATCCACTTGTTAGATCAGACATTCAAGAAAAATTGAGACAACTAATTTGACTCTGTCCTTTCTAAACATATGGAGTATGTTAGAAGTTTTTGTGAAAATTCTGAAACTGTTAATTATTTAATCTCAAGGAGAAGAGAAAATACTTCAGAGACTAATGCCCATGGTCATCAGGGTGCCTTCCTAGTAATTTAAGGTCATTCAGACATGTACAGTCGCATCCAACTTATCTCTTTCTCCAGGGCCAAAAGAAAATTCTAAGTCCTCTTAGGAACCATTTATATTTCGAAAAACATTTCTTCTCAGTAGTCTGTTGGGAAAGATAAGGATTTCTTTCTCCTGAAAAGTTTAGCTTCAGAATTTTTGAGAATAGAGTTGAGCTTGTTCAGCCTCAAGAAGAGAGGGCTCCTTAAGGGGAGACATTAGAGCAGTTCCCAGTGCCTAAAGCGGAGGGCCTTTGGGCCTTTGGGCAAGGGCCTGTAGGGACAGGACAAGGGGGAATGGCTTGAACCGGACAGAGGGGAGATTGAGACGAGCTCTTAGGCAGAAGTTCTTCCCTGTGAGGATGGTGAGGCCCTGGCACAGGTTGCCCAGAGAAGCTGTGGCTGCCCCATCCTTGGCAGTGTTCAAGGCCAGGTTGGACAGGGCTTGAAGCAACCTGGTCTAGTGGAAGGTGCCCCTGCCCATGGCAGAGGACTGGAACTGGATGAGCTTTCAGGCCCCTTCTGACTCAAACCAGTCTGGGATTCTATGATTCTATGAATGTATTCTAAAATATCCACTGTAGCCTGAGGGTTGTCAAGGCACATCAGGCTCCACCCTCTTCCTCTTCCCTGCTTGCCCCCAAATCTCTACTCCTGCTCTTCCCCAAAGAAGAGCTTGGCAGCACGAAAAGTGACAGCAAACATGAGGCAGCACAGTGAAATTTCAAGACCTACAAAGACATTTCCATAGGGCAGGCACCTCATCTCTGCAACCTAGGACCTCTTCCAGCATGGAGGTTGCTTTTGGGTATCAAGAAGGAAGATCTATGCCATTTCTTGCAACCTCCTATGTTCTCAGGTCAGTGCTTATCAGGTCAGGAAACATTAGATGCACAGCTAGCCCTCACAAAATTGCTCACTGATGGGCTTAATAGTGTATTTTGACTAATAGATCAGAACAGTACTTTATATGTAAGGTTTCATATCATCCAGTTTCAGTGCATCTATTTCTCAAATTTCTCATCCATTTCTTTTATATCTTTACAATGAAGCTATAAAAGCATTTGCCAGCCTTTATCAGATTCCTTTATGTACTAGTTATTTCAGGCACTATAGTTTAAGAGGGATCCAGTTCCTTCATGTCAGCATATCCTACAAACACAAAAGAAGAACATGTTTTCTTGCCAAACTGAATGCACTAAAGAAGTTAAATGAAAGAAAAAAACCCAGCTAAACCCACTTATACGACTCTGAATTCTGTGAAGAGCTACTTCTGTTAAGTCCAGCAAAGAACAACTTTCAGAATGCTGAGGTATATAGGAGATGTTTGGCTTAGAACTGCAGATGACATGATGATCCATTGCTCAGGGTGGTATTCTGTCTTCTGGCACTGAAAGACAGCCAAACAGGAAGGACACCCCAGTGAAAACGTGCTTACGACAAAGATGGAGAAGAGAAGAAATTATTTGATCCCTGGTATTTCACAGTATCACAGTATGCTAGAGATTGGAAGGGACCTCAAAAGATCATCTAGTCCAATCCCCCTGCCGGAGCAGGAACACCTAGATAATGTTACACAGGAATGTGTCCAGGCGAGTTTTGAATGTCTCCAGGGAAGGAGACTCCACAACCTCCCTGGGCAGCCTGTTCCAGTGTTCCGTCACCCTCACTGACAAGAAGTTTCTTCTCAAGTTTAAGTGGAACCTCTTGTGTTCCAGTTTGGACCCATTACCCCTTGTCCTATCATTGTTTGCCACTGAGTAGAGCCTGGCTCCATCATCCTGACACTCGCCCTTTACATATTTATATACACTAATAAGGTCACCCCTCAGTCTCCTCTTCTCCAAACTATAGAGACCCAGCTCCCTCAGTCTTTCCTCATAAGGGAGATGCTCCACTCCCTTAATCATCTTAGTTGCCCTGCACTGGACTCTCTCCAGCAGGTCCCTGTCCTTCTTGAATTGAGGGGCCCAGAACTGGACACAATATTCCAGATGCGGTCTCACCAGGGCAAAGTAGAGGGGAAGGAGGACCTCTCTCGACCTACTAGCCACCCCCCTTCTAACACACCCCAGGATGCCATTGGCCTTCTTGGCCACAAAGGCACAGTGTTGGCTCATGGTCATCCTGTCATCCACTAGGACCCCCAGGTCCCTCTCCCCTACACTGCTCTCTAACAGGTTGTTCCCCAACCTATACTGGAACCTGGGGTTGTTCCTGCCCAGATGCAGGACTCTGCACTTTCCCTTGTTATATTTCATCATTTCACAGGTGTGAACAAATATCTTCATTTCTTGTCCCAAATTTTAGAAATCTATTTTTATTTTCTATTACCCTATCTTCATCTTCAGAGGAAAAAGAGACAGGCACTTGATGTCTATATTTCCAATGAAAGGGTGGTGTAGAACGAGAGTCATCTCAAGTCTTCTCTTCCTTCCAGAAACACCTGCCCCTTAATAAGGATGTGAGGAGGAAGGAGGAAGCAAGCCAAGTAAGCAAGTTACACAACATATTTCCAAAGTAGAAGAGAAAATGGGGATCCTTACTATCCAGTCTTTCAAGTAACAACACAGGATGGGCTAGGTTTTGCCTCAGTAAAGGACTGTGGGTAAGATGAGATAGAAAAAACACAAATACAGGAAAATATTTTAAGTTAGAAATTTATTTTCATTCATGAACACAGCTATGAGTAACTGTTATTAGAAATCATGTAATTCTGACACAACATAAAGATGTCTTAGGTAATTAGGAAAAATGTAAAAAAAGAGTAAATATCACAAGCTATAAAATTCAAACTGTAAAAACTGTATGCATTAAGAAAGGAGTTTTGCTTCTCCTGGGTCACTGCCATGATCTCTGGAAGAGATAATGAATCCTCAGCCTTGTCTCTCAGCCCACTTTGTCTCAACAACATAGTGAAAGCAGTGACTTCTTCGTAGGAAAAAACCCTGTTTTTATTAATATATTATGGTCTAAGAGCCATTTGTCTGATGCTTCCAGCTACTGCGTCTTGCTGTGATTCCATCAGCTACTGAAGAATCAAAATCAGACACATGGTATCCAACTCCATTATCTGCAACATTTAGACCAGAGGGCAAAACCTTACACAATGAGTGCAGAAGTAGTTTTGTCTGCTTCCACGTGGCCGTGTTGCCAGAATAACCACATCCTCTAAAATCCTTGAGTGCGGGGCATCTGTCTGGCTTAACACGACTACTGGCTCACCGAGAGACAACTTCACAGCATGGCAGAAGCGTGGGGATAAAGGATGAGGTTGGCACAACACACTTCCCTATATGAGGTACTCACATGTAAAGGATTCTTAAACTGCCATGGCCAAAATCATGTGAAGTATCACATAAAGTAACTTTAATTTTCAGGTTTTTTATGCCTTAGGCAGGAAAGGGAGCTCATGGAGCTCTGCAGGCTGTACCCACAGGGTCAAAACAACTGACAGATCCTTTAGTGAAAGCAACCTATCTTTATCCTTTCCAGTCCCTTTGCAAACACACAGCAATTTGAAGTAAGGTCTCGGAAAGAACTCAAGCAGCAAATAACCCTGAAATTTAGGGGAGTTCACATCAAACCTTACCTTTGCAACACACTTGTTCCTTTACCTTAAAGTAAACTGAAGCCCCAGCTCCGAGCACTACGTTCTGCTACAGTTCAGGTTCAGACCAGGATCTTGTGTTGTAGCTCACACTTATTTTCTAAAGTGGTATCTGCCTGTGATAACTGAACATAAGATGACTGATCCACATGCTATCTTGGCATTTTGTGGTTGTGAGCCTTAAAGAAAGTATCTGAAATGTTGCAAAACCTAAACCAGAAGAGTTCTACACACATCTTCTAGTCTGGAAGTGGCCTGCTTGTCCTATTTTTGTGGCCTACAACATACTGATTATTCTGCAGTGTCTAAGTGTTCTTACTTTTAAAGTACATTTCAAGCACACTTAGTTCCAAACGTATCTCTGCAAACATGCCACAACAACACTTTCTAAATATGAAGACAGCTGCAGTTGGTGACTCAGAAGCCCACATCCTCAGTTTCTTCTTAACTATGGGTACTATCAGTCCAGAAATCCAGTGACGACTTTTCAGCACCAGTATCAGTACCTCAATTATATTCATATGAGATGACATACTGGGAGTGGAGTGGGAAGAATGGAGCAGCAAAAAAATTGAAAAGTAAAGAACATCAGGACAAAGTCAGTAAGGGGAAATAAGAAGTAAAGAAGGAAAAGCAAGAAACAAGGGATGGAACAAACAGAACTTTCCCAATGAATGATTCACTATATGTCAGTGAAGAACGGCAAAAATAACCAATTTCCTCTGTAAAAGCCAGCCTTGGCTTTTGGTCTTCAGGAAGATCTTCCACTGACTTCAACAGATGACCTGCACAGGAGCAAAAGGAACATACAAATCTGATTGCTGAGAAGGAATTCAGCCCTCGTCACTGGATGAATGTGATGCCCTTAATTTAAGAATAAACAAACAGCTCTGCCTCAGCATACTTAAGTTCTGCTCCCATGATCCATGGTTTCTTTAAGATGATACACTTAATATGTTTCTGAAGTTGTACCTTATTAAATGCAGATGGTTTTCCTTTATAATTAAAGGTGTAAAAGTCAGGAATTCCAAACTGTTCTTTCTGGTCCTTTTTCACTTATTTAAAGTCTGTGTTTTTGCTGAGTACCTTAACTTGTATGTCCCTGTATTGCATATTCGTACTTAAGTGGATTATAGCTATATACAGATACATTTTTCTACTGGTTTGAATGACCAGTATATTTTGCTAACACAGAGTAGTGCTCCTTTGACAAAAGGATCTCACTGATACCAGTGACGCTAAATGAAAAATAAAGTACTACTTAGCATGAGCAATAAAAATTTTAACTAGTTAACTAGTGTTAGGACAACTGATAGGGACCTTCAAGCTCACACAGTTCTGACTGCCTGCCATGGGCAGTGACACCTTCCACTAGACCAGGTTGCTCCAATCCCTGTCCACCCTGGGCTTGAGCACTGCCAGGGATGGGGCAGCCACAGCTTCCCTGGGCAATCTGTGCCAGGGCATCACCACCCTCACAGGGAAGAACTTCTTCCTTATATCTAATCTGAACTTTTCCTGATTAAGTTTGAAACCATCACCTCTTGTCCTATCACTACAGTCCCTGATTAAGAGTCCCTCTGCAACATCCTGGCAGGCCCTCTTCAGATACTGGAAGGCTGCTATGAGGTCTCCATGCAGCTTCTGTTCTCCAGGCTGAACAGCCCCAGTTTTCTCAGCCTGTCTTCCTAGTGGAGGTGCTCAAGTCCCCTGATCGTCCTCGTAGCCTCATCTGGACTTGCTCCTTCTTGTGTTGAGGACACCAGAACTGCATGCAGAGCTAGAAGCAGGGTTTCATGAGAGCAGAAAATAGGGGCAGGATCTCCTCCTTCGACCTGCTGGTCACGCTCCTTTTGATGCAGCCCAGCAAACGGGTGGTTTCTGGGCTGCAAACACACACTGAAGCTGGCTCATGTTCAGTTTCTTGCCACCCAACACCCCCAAGTCCTTCCCTGCAGGGTTGCTCTAAGTCTCTTTTCCACGCAACCTGTAGCTGTGCCTGGGATTGCCCTGACACAGATGTAGGACCTTGCACTTGGTTTGGTTGAACTGTATGGGGTTGGCACTGGCCACCTCTCAAGTGTGTCAAGTCCTTCTGGATCACATCCCTTCCCTCCAGCATCTCAACTGAACCACACAGCTTGATGTCATCGGCAGACTTGCTGAGGGTACATCATTACCACTGTCCATGTTGCCCACAAAGATGTTGAACAGGATCAGTCTCCCAACACCAATCCCTGAGGGATACCACTCATTACTGGACATTAAGCTGTTGACCACAACCCTCTGTATGGGGCCAACCAGCCCAACCACTGGGTGTCCAGCCATCAAATTTATGTCACTCGTTTAGAGACAAGGATGCCATGCGGAACAGTGTTGAAACAGTCCTTAACTATTCATATGGTCACTCCACCACTTCCCTGGGCAGCCTGTTCCAATGCCTGACAACCCTTTCTGTGAAGAAATTGTTCCTAATATTCAGTCTAAACCTCTTCTCGTGCAGCTTGAGGCCATTTCCTCCTGTCCTATCACTTCTTACTTGGGAGAAGAGGCAACTCCTACCCCATTACAACCTCACTACGTATCAACCCTGACATGAGGGGGCTAGAGAACTATTTCTTCTCACATACTTCTTTTTAAACACACCAAGATGGATTTCATTTGCTAGAACATAAAGATTTTCCTGCTTTCTTTCTTTCCTGTTGTGATTTAAGCCCAGCCAGTAACACAGAGCCATGCAGTCACTTGCTCACTCCCATTTCTTCCTCCCCGCTCCCAGAGGGATGGGGAGGAGAATCGAAAGAATGCAACTCCCACGGTTTGAGATAAGAACAGCCCAGTAACTGAGGTATAACACAGACCACTACTGCTACCACCAATCATAATAATGATAAGGGAAATAACAAGGGAAAAGAATACAACCGCTCACCACCCGCCGACCAATACCCAGCCTGACCCAAGCAGTCATCTAGCCATTCTGGGTAATTGCCCCGAGTTTATATACTGGGCACGACCTGCTGTGGTATGGAATACCTCTTTGGGTAGTCTGGGTCAGGCATCCTGTCTCTTCTTCCTCTCAGCTTCCCCTCCTCCCTGGCAGAGCATGAGACTCAGAAAGTCCTTGATCAGGGTAAACATTACTGAGCAACAACTAAAACATCGGTGTGTTATCAGGATTGTTCTCAGGCTGAAAGACAAAAACACAGCACTGCACCAGCTACTAAGGAGAAAAATGACTGCTACTGCTGAACCCAGGCCATATTCCTAACAGCATTATTATTTGATGTTGATAAATTACATGGTTTCATAGCTAATTTGGGTCAGGTTTCCTGTCTGCTTCCTCGTGACTTCCCCTCCTCCCTGGCAGAGCATGAGACTCAGAAAGTCCTTGGTCAGAGTAAACATTACCCAGCAACAAATAAAAACATTGGTGTTGTCAGCGTTGTTCCAAGGCTGAAAGTCAAAAACACAGCACTGCACCAGGTACTAAGAAGGAGAAAAATGACTGCTACTGCTGAACCCAGGACAATGCCGTATGTATTTATTTCTACACATCTTCTGTGATGTAGGGTCTCTGTGGGCAAGTGTCTCTTACCTCAGGGGGTGTGAGTTTTAGCATTAATAAGAACCAAGCTGCTTTGGGGACACGGGTACCCTCTGTTTTGCTGATCTTTTCAAAATAACCTGTGTGGTTTTGACCTTGAGTTTGTTCTTAATCTTTCTCAAGTTAGCTGTTACTCTTTTCCTGACCCAGACTACTTCTTCCCTACTTCTACCCTGACATTCCCACTTCCCGTTCCGGGCCCGCCCTCCCCTCAGCGATCCTTAGCCCTTCCCCCACCTCCCCGCCACTGAACTACACCTCCCAGCAGTTCCCTGCCTACACCGGAAAGCGTAATACCGTAAAGCGTGGGGGGCGCTGTCACCATCATCGTCATCATGTACCACAGCAGCACGCAGCGCAAGCACTGGACCTTCTGCAGCGGGCAGGAGCTGGAGCGGTGCCGGGAGGAGGCCAACCGCAACTTCCACAGCAAGGCGGCGGCGACTGGGAAGGTGTGGGAGTGGGAGCCGTGAGGGAGGAGAGGAAGAGGGCGGTCGGGAGGGGTACGTCAGCCTTGCGGCCTCCTCTGAGGGGTGGAGCTAGGGTGTGGGGAGAGGCGCAGCGCGTGAGGCAGGCTTATCTTTGCTTACCCTCAAGGTCCAGCAGAATGACCTTCGGCTGCTAAAGCCCCATGAGGAGCTGGCGATATGCAAGCACTACGAAAAGCGGCTGCTGGACTTCTGCTCCGTCTTCAAGCCTGCCATGCCGAGATCCGTGGTGGTAAGCGGCGAAGCCTCTGTGTGTTGTTCTTTGGATATCCTTCAGATTTTTTGTCTGCTGTGCTTCAAACCTTTTGATCGCTCTGTTTTCAGGGTAGTGTAGATGGTCCAAAGGCAGAGTGTTATCTATAGAATCATAGAATCAACGAGGTAGGAAATCAGCTGTAAGATCATCAAGTCCACCCTTTACCCCAGAACTTTAGCTGTAGCTAAAGGAGGCAGTCCCACACTTGAGCTGTCACCTAGTTGTTTCTCAAGCACTGGTGCTTGTCTGACCACAAAGCAAGCTTTACTGGCAGTAAACTAACCTATAGCGGTTAAAGAGTAAAAGGAAAAATACCTTTGAATGACTTACCTTGAACACATTTCAGAAGGGAGACAGTGGGGAGTCATAGCTGTAGCAGAGAATAAAGTTGTGCTGCTTTTGTCATCCAGCCATTATGATGTATACTCTGTATTGTCTCCTGTCAGTTCCAAAGGTGCCGCTGGTCTGAGTACTTGCCCATACTGTCTCACACATACTGCCACCCATGACTGTCCAGCCATGAGGAAGATCTCTTAGAGGTGTTCTTAGATCATCATTTAACCTTAGACAAGACCTAAACCACATGCAACAACATGCTGGTTCCCAGCAAAAGGAACAGGCTGGTTTCAAGGGTACTCAAAAAATCCTTAAAATTCTCAAATGCTGCTGTAAATAGCCTGGGGGGTAGGGGCAGAAGGTGTGGGAGGATGTCTCCTTCACAGGTTGGCCATCCAAGGCAGGGAAAAAAAGAGATGTAATTGTTAACATTTCCCATTACATGCCTCCCAGAGTACAGAGGTGGTGACCATGCTGAGAGTGCATGCCAGATTGGTTTCATGATCAGTAGTTCTGTTGTATCACAAGCCATTGTCATAAAGTACAACAAAATGAGAACCTTAGCCCCAGCCCCAGAGCTGATAAACACTATAACAGCAAGTACAGGTTGCAAGTAAGTTGTGACATACTGAAACTCTGAGACCAAGCACAACAACTCCAAGAGCCAATAAATCAGCATTGTGGCAAGCAACTATTAATCCGAAAGAATGAATGCTTATCACGAATGCAGTTAGACACACTCTGGTCAGATCTGTCGTTAACACTTCGAGCCAGAAAGGACTGCCGTGGTTTAAGTGCAGCCAGTAACTCAGAACCACGCAGCCGTTCTCTCACTCCCTTCCCTCCCCCACCTCCCGGGGGGCTGGAGAGGAGAATTGAAGGAATGTAACTCCCACGGGTGGAGATAAGAACAGTCCCATTAGTAAGGTACAATACAAAACTACTACTACTGTTAATAAGGAAAATAACAAGGTGAGAGAATATAAAACTGAAAGAAAAAACAGTAAGCACAAGTGATGGCTTACCTGCTGCTGACTGATACTTGGCCTGACTGGAGCAGCGATCTGACCTTCCGGGTAACTCTACCCAGTTTATATACTGGGCATGACGTGCTGTGGTATGAAATACCCCTTTGGCTAGTTTGGGTCAGGTGTCCTCTCTCTGCTTCCTCCCGGCTTCCCCTCTTCCCTGGTAGAGCGTGAGACTGAAAAGTCCTTGATCAGGGTAAGCATTACTGAGCAACATTAAAAACAGTGGTGTCTTATCAGTGTTGTTCTCAGATTAAAGCCAAGCCACAGCACTGCACCAGCTACTTAGGAAAGAGGAAAAAATAGCTATTACAGCTGAAATCAAGACACCCTTATTAAAGTATGTGTGCTGGATCAGACCTGCCAAGTAATGGTTACGGAAAACATCTGCTTTCATGCTGATGGCATTCAGACCAGCATGGAAATTTGGCATTCGCTGCATTACTTCTCAATACACAGAGAAGCATGATTGTTAAACACATTAGGAAACTTACTGATCTAAAAAGTCAGATGTTCTGCCTGAGTCTACTTACGACTTTCAAAATCCTTTTCAGTCTTTGATTTTTAAACTTCATGTAAGTTTCACATTTTTCTCATGAAGATATTACAGGCTTTTGAGCATAAATATTGCAGGCATACATGTATTAGACTTTCAAATGGCCTATGTGTATCCTGTATGTCTGTAGTATATATTAAAACATGCTTCTTCTGTTTCATGATTATTTTTTTTAGTTTATTTTTCTTTTTTTCTTAATCTGTTTTTGCTTCTACATTTACTTTTCCCTCCCTTGTTTTGTTTTGTTTTTTTAATCTAGGGAACAGCTTCCATGTATTTCAAACGTTTTTACCTCAATAACTCGGTGATGGAGTATCATCCTCGGATAATAATGTGAGTTATCAGTGCATCTTGAGTTATTCTGTCAAGCAAAATATTGGAGGTTTAATCTCTGTACCTGTAAAGACCTGAAAAAATGAGAAAGGACATCTGAGAGCTTAAAAACAAGTAAAGGCAAAGTATGGTCACTTCCAGTTTCCATTTGGGAGTTTTTTGTGTTCAGAATATGGTGTTTTGAAGATAAAAAATTTCTGAACAGGGCTCTTGATAAGAAGCTGCATACTACATATGTCTTCTTTTTTTTCCTTTTTTCCCTCCTCAAGGCTGACATGTGCATTTTTGGCCTGTAAAGTGGATGAATTTAATGTGTCCAGTGTACAGTTCGTTGGTAATCTTCGAGAAAGCCCTGCTGGACAGGAAAAAGCTCTTGAACAAATACTGGAGTATGAGCTACTGCTTATTCAGCAACTGAACTTTCATCTTATTGTCCATAATCCATACAGGCCATTTGAGGGATTTCTAATCGATCTAAAGGTAGTATTGTTTAATGTGCTACATACCGCAGATGTATACTGATGTAATATAAATTTGTCATGGGTTGTGGTAAAAACCTTTATTTGCTTTTGTGCCTGTGATTATAAAAGATTTAGTTTCTAAAGTGGTAGGCATGTATCTGGGAGGAAGTTGGTTTAGTTGTCTCAAGTTGTGGCTGTAAGCACTTCAGATTATTTTTGGAGTAAGAAGATGGTCTGCTACTTTTTAGTGTTACCAAGTACTGTTAAATTATGTGGTCTGAGCTCAAGAACGAGAAGGCAAGGAACACTTACTTACTTTCTGAATACTTCCTTTTCAGACTCGCTATCCACTGCTGGAGAATCCTGAAGTTCTGAGGAAAACAGCTGATGACTTCCTCAGTCGAGTGGCTCTGACAGATGCATACCTGCTCTTCAGTCCCTCACAGATAGCTCTTGCTGCCATATTATCCAGTGGTTCAAGAGCGGGAATTAATATGGAAAGGTAACCTTTTGTTTTTTCCTTATGGGTATGATTTAAACATCCTATTTGCTTCCTGTATAAAATAGTTGGACTGTAGATGTTCTTAAGTAGTACAAGTGTCTATTTACTGACTATGATGTGTTCTTTAAATACATTCCAAAACTGAAGCAGTGCTGATTTTGGTTGGTTGGTTGGTGGGGTTTTGGTTTTGATTTTTTTTTTCTGTTGTTGTTCGGTTTGTTTTTTGGTTTGTGTGTGATGTTTTG
The DNA here is from genome assembly GCF_033815535.1 of Pezoporus flaviventris. Taxonomy (NCBI): domain Eukaryota; kingdom Metazoa; phylum Chordata; class Aves; order Psittaciformes; family Psittacidae; genus Pezoporus; species Pezoporus flaviventris. The sequence goes on from NW_026892600.1 coordinate 910,746, forward strand.
TTGGTGGTGGTGTTGTTTTTTGTGAGTTTTTGTTTTGTTTTGGTTTTTTTCCCCTCCATTTTCAAAATGTAGTTGACAAATGGAATAGTTGGTATATGGTTTTAAATTTGGAAGAAAGGAAAAAAATAAAAAACAAATAGATGACTTTGCCCTAATTAGAGCAGCCCAGGATTTTCAGGCTCATCTTGAAGGTCAGAGTGAAGAACATGGAAACACAATAGGAACTGGGAGTATTGAAACACTTAAGGAATCACCTTAAAAATCTTATTTTTTTTTTTTTTTTTAACCTCAGCTTGCAGTCAAATGAAATTACACTGAAATGACAGCTGCTACTTATGTGGAAACTGAGTGTTGTATTTGACTGGTACAGCTGTTCAGTTTCCATGGAAATGGACTAAATAGTGTCAGTCCCTTTAAAACAGCGTGTAAGTGCTGTTTTAAATCAGTCCCTTCTTCCTTTCTTTTGTCTACCCACTGGTGTTTTCAAAGGTATTATCAAACACTTTGATATCATTACTGAAATGCATATTTGGTTTGGTTTCTTTCCTTTTAAGGATAAAACACACTCCATTCAGAAAAACAGCTGAGGTAGTTGCTGTAAGTAGCTGCAGCTGGAGTGTTTTAATCACAAAATGCTCTGTGTGAGCAATTTGCACCTAGAGTGTAACGACTGCAGGCAACAGAGGCTGCTGCAAGATGCAGATGGTTCTTTTTAAAGATACTTCACTTCCGTCTGCTCTAAATGAGTATCAAATCCCTCTTGTTCTGAAAGAGTAAGAGAGTGTAGGAGTGTCCTCCACAACGCTGACTGTCCTCTTCGAACAGTGTAAAAACATTCAGTATTTACTGTGACTTGAAACTTGTTGGATTTCATTCCTAAACAGATATTCTGTACTATTTGTGCCAAAATTCAGAAAAGCATGCCTACAAAAAGAATAATTTGTAGATAATGTGTGAATCAAGGTATGAGAACTTTTGTCTTCAGATATTTGTGAAAAGCTCAAGTCTTTATCGCCTGTCTGTACCATACTATTGCTATAACTTTGTCATTTGTTGTTTTATGTGAGTTTGACATGCTGGGTATGAGAGAAGCTAATGCTGCAGCTCAGGTCTTGTGGACCTGGGGGTAGGTACGCACCTGCAAAGGTGAGACAAAGCATGGAAGACTGGAAAATCTGTTGCTGCCGTGACTTTCAGTGTATAGTTCAGTCTTGAAAAAGTAAAGGGTTCAGGAAAACATAGGTGCTGTGGCTAATAGGTGGCTTCAAATTAATCTTCAGTTCTGGTATTAGCACAAGGTTAAATAATACCCTTAAATTTGAGCTCTACAAGAGCATTGGTGTTAAGAAAGCAGCTATCAGCTTTGTTGTGGCTGGTGCATCTGTCTGCAAGCTGCAACTGATACAGCTGATAATGTCAGAAATAAAGTAAGTTTGAAGTTAGACGGAACAGGTTGATACACTTTGGAGTTTTTGAATTTTTTTAATTTATCCATAAGTACATTCCCTGGGAAGGGATATAATTACTTGGTTGTTGCCAGTCCTGTTGAGGTTTGTTGCTTACATGTTTTGGTGTTTTACTCAGGTGGTGTATGTATTAATGTTCTTACTGAAAGGAAGTTGGAATCTCTGAGGGAAGAGGAAGAGATGCACAGGCTCTTACAAGACAGCTTTAAGCCTTTGCTTTCAGCTGCCAAAAGAAGTTACTCCATCTTGCAAAGTTTACTGTCTCTTGGTCTGACTGAACACTTCTGTGTTATTTGGTTTTCCAACAGTCATACTGTGTAATAGCGTGATGTTAACATGACAGTTGACAGAGTCTTAAATGTAAGTTGACTTAACACAGTGAGGCTCAAATCCAATTCCATACATGGCAGCAGAATGCTTCCTTCATGTCCTTACGGAAGAAGAATGTTGCAAATTACAGATTTGCTTTTTTATCATTTTATAGCACTTGTATAACCAAAGTGTTCTTGCTAGGTGTAATCATGAAGCTCTAGCAGATGTAGGTAATGAAGATACATATTTTATTAACTAATCTTAGCGCTACAAATAATTGTAACACTTTAATGTAAGGACTTACTCTTCCTGTCTTTTTGCAGTTATTTATCAGAAAGTCTTAAGCTGAAAGAAGACAGAACAGCCCTAGCAAAGCTACTAGATGGCATGAAATGTAAGTAAACATTGGGAAAATATGATAAACAGTATTTCTAAAGGAGGGAAAACAGCTTTTAACAAACAACAGAAACTTTAAGCAGAAGGGTGTGCTTCAGGGGGTTTTCTTTATCTGGTTGCATGTGTAAGATAAGTAAACCACGGGCGGTAGAATGAACTACTTAGCTTGTGGATGCAAGGGGAAACAGTGAGGCTTTCCAGTGATATGAACAAATGAAAGTGAAAGGCAAAGGGCCTGATGCTTCTGAGAATATAAGTGCTACCGACAGTTAAGTGCTAGCAGCTGGCTACAAAGTGAGAACTCTGTTTTGGGAACTAGGTTATGGGTTTTGTAGATAGGGACGAAATAACTCAGTCCACTGTATCTTAAAAATTAAAAAGCCTGCACTAACTACTTCTACCACCAGAGGGTATCTTTTGTAAGCTAAATGGCTAGTGTTAAGTGATGTGCCAGAATTTGTATTTTGCTTCTGTTTTGCAGCAGAAAAGATGTTTAGGTTTGCTAGTGTGAGAAATAGATAGATAAAAATAATAAGAATGCCAGCATGGTTTAGCTAAGATAATGGGGAATGAAGTATACTGATTATTACCATTTCTAAATTAAATAAAAAAGCTGGGATACAACATTTCCAGTAAGCAAATAATTATTTAATGCACTCATTTAAAATGGGAGGGTGATAGCATTAAAAATATAGTCCTTTGATTAAACTGACTGTAGTAGAGAATGCACTATACAAATCACTAGGATCTGCAAATAAATTTAAATTGAATTTATAAAACTTAAGGTGCTTTTCTCTTTTTCTTCCTGCTAACAAATTCAGTCTTCAGGTTTCCATTGCTACGATGCAAAGGAAATGCTGAGATCACTTACTCTTCACTTGCATTATTCTGGAAAGTAGCTTCAGCCCAAAGGCATCTCTTCTGTAAACAGACGATTGCTGGAAGGAAATTTTGTAACCTCTGTGTATGATTAGTTTAACAGAAAAATGCTGATAGGATTAAAAAAATCTTGTGTCTTGCAGGGTAGCTGTAAATTTAAGTTAAATACTTAACAAGACTGAAAGCAGTCTTTACTTAAGAAGGAGGTATGATGCTGAATGTGAACAATACCTCTGCTTTTCTGAGGCTTGTTAGCAGACAAACATGAACTCTACAGTTGCTATAACTTACCTTGAGGAAATCCAAGATCAGTGATGCTAATGACTTGTTTCAGTGTAGTTCTTGTGCTCGGCTTCTGCTGTACCTTGATGTTATTTAAAACTAATACTCATTCTAAGATGATAGTTAAGTCTTTTTGATCCTGTAAAGTTTCAGTGCTGGTAGGATGAGAAGTTCTGTAAGCAAGCAGTTAGGGGGTGTTAATACTTTGAATGTCTGATGCTTGCTTTGACAGACAAGGTTTTTACATTGTGAGCTTCTGTGTCAGCTGTCTTTTGACTCTCTTTTAAAAGCTACATGTGATGCTTTCAAAACAGTGGGGTCCTCCATGGGTTGCAGGAGTCTATCCTACCTCACCATAGTCTGCATCACGTGCTGCAGGGGAACCTCTGCTCTGGCACCTGGAGCACTTCCTCCACCTGCTTCTGTACTGACCTGGGGGTCTGCAGGGCTGCTGCTGTCACATATTCTCATGGCTCTTTTCAGGCTGCAGTTGTGCAGGTTTTTTTCCCCCGTGTGTGTTCTCCCAGTGATGCTGCCACTGTTCTTGATGTGCTCAGTCATGGCGTGTCTTGTAGCTGGCTACATTGGCTCCATCAGACATGGGAAGCTTTGAATAACTTCACACAGAAGGCACTTCTGTAGTCGCCCACTGCCAAAAGCTTTCCATTCAAACCCTGTACAACAAGGTAGAGCAGAAATTATTTAATGTGCTTAGGGCTGTGTTGTCGCCATTGTAGGCATGAACAATCTTATAAGGAAATATGAGCTGCCAAAGTCTGAAGAGGTTGTTGCTCTAAAACAGAAACTGGAGAAGTGTCACAGCTTGGATCTTTTACTTAATACAAACTCGTAAGTAAATATTTACTCTTTGATGTTAAACTTCTGCCCTTTTTATTGCTATGGAAACATTAGTTTTCTCTGTGTGAGTGATGGAGAGTGAAAACATCTGAATACATACACCAGGATGTCTGTTCGCATGCTTATTGTGCGAGAGTGTCTGCTGGAATCTGAGAACCGAGATTCAAAAGCAATGCTTCCAGTAATACATAAATATCTTCTTTTGCACTGATTTGCACAAACTAATTTGCAAGCTCCAATACTGATTATTTTGTAACAGAGCATTTGAAACCCTGGTGGCTTCTAAGGTCTGCCCACTTGATGTTATACATAGAATCAAGGGCTTTAAAATCATATGATTAAAATAAGAATTGTGTAAAGGGTTAATGTTTTCTTAAGCATAGGACTTCGTGATTTTCTTTTCTGCCCTTTTCACTTTGCTGCCCACTGTGGACCTCTAGCAAGCTGCTAGTTTAAGCACTGGAGGTTTTTTATGTTACAGATAGGTCCATAATCTTAATTTTGTGGCCAAATAAGGAGAGTGACTTATAAATTTTTTTTTCTGCTTGGGGGTTAGGAAGAAGAGGAAAGGTTATGAAGATGATGAATATGTTGCAAAGAAACCTAAAATGGATGAGGTCAGTAAACCTATTTTACAAGTACTTTTTTATCCACTCTTAACTGCCATGACAAAAGGAACACAGCTACTGAGACAAACTTCTGTACCCATTAATACACTTTTATGTGTTTTTCAGGCAGAATACATATATCCTGTACTTAGGAGGGTTCTTAAATACCCCCATCTTTTGTGGGGAGAGGAAGGAACATGCAGGCCATACTTCCTGCTGTTCCCTGAATATTGAAATTATTTTAACAAACCACAGACCAGCATCAAGATTTGTACTTCAGCAAGGGAGACTCCCATGATGCCAGTGAGGGGGAATAGCTGTGAGACTGAGGTTTGGAGTGCTGTGATGAAGGGAGTTTTTGAAAAGCCAGGAACTGAATACCTGTGGGGAAATTCCAGATTTACAGGTGGAAACTCACTTAGAATTATGAGTGAAATAAGTGAGTATATGCTGGAATAAAGTCAAAGTAGGCTTTTTGAAGGAAGTTTTTATGTGTTGATTTTTTTTTCTTGCTGGCCAGTGTTTCTAAAACCGTTTTCAGTGCATTATTTGGTGGCTTGCACAATGCAGAAGTCAGCTGCTGGACTGCATTTCTACATCAGCCAGTTTGCTAGCAATGCTTGCATAAATTATAGCTGGGTAGCTAGTACTCTGGGTTATAAGAACAAGTAGAAATAAGGTGGAGATGGACTAAGGAGAGCTGCTCAACAGATGAAAGCAGAATTAAGGTAATCCTTCAGAACTAACCTGAATGCTTTTCAGAGCTTTTATTTATGGCACTGCCTGGAAGCTGTAGACAGTGCGTTCTGGTGGAGCTTTGTGAAGAACTATTTTTAACTGGACTTCTCTTGATACTGAAGATGTTGTCCATCTAGATGATTTAAACCACCTTAAGTATGGCATTCAGAAAAATTTGCTAACAGCTGAAGAGGGCTGTCTGTTAACATAAAATACAGGATGTGTGTTTTCACTTCTGTAAGTTTCCACTTTCTCACAAAATGACTGAGAGAACAGATTCTGCTGAGCTCTGGAGACTTACTCCTTCCCTGCCCTGGTTTAATTTAAAGGTGCTTTTATTCTAGTTATGCTGCTATGGCTTGAGGCATTTTGTATTTTTGTTTGTTGGTGTGTTTTGATATTGTTGTGTTGTTTTTCTAATAAACATATATACAGAATCCTTTTTTTAAAGAAATAAACCCGTTTGATAAATTCACCTACAGCATTTCAGGATAAGCACTTGAACAGTGTTAACAGATCCTGAAACTTAGGATTTTTAAATATTGGTGTATTTGAATTGTGAAGGGTTTGAACTTGTATAATTTCATTTCTGAGTAACTGTGAAATACAAGAGCAGATCTGAGCTGGCCAGGATGTAAAGGAGCAAGTGTGCTTAACTTTTTGGAAGCTTGTAGTGCCTGCGTACTGCTTAAGCCTTGAGACTTCGCTAATGCTATAGTTAGCTGATGGTAATGATATATGCATTTCTTTAAATAATTAGGCTGTGGTATGCAAGTGCACAATCAGTTCTAATCTACTTGTTAGATTTTGTTTCTTGATTTAATTGTTTACAGCTGAAGTTGATACCAATGTCAAGGCTGTTACTGGTATGGGAATGATATGGTATGATATGAAATGATAGAAGAAACATACAGATAGTGATTAAGCATGGCTGACTCAGATGCCATGAAAGTGGTGAAGCCATAAAACCCATGAGACACTAGGAAAAAGCTGAAATACGAGCTCTTGGGGAAATCTCTACGTTGTTGTGGTTCATGAAGAAGCATGAGCTAAACTTCATACAGGTGCTGAAATATGCAGCTGCTAAAGTGATTCTGTCCCTATGACTTGAAGAGTAGGCATGGATTTAGCTTTGTGAGGGTGCTGGGGCCCTGGCATGGGTTGCCCAGAGAAGCTGTGTCTGCCCCATCCCTGGCAGTGTTCAAGGCCAGGCTGGACGGGGCTTGGAGCAACCTGGTCTAGTGGGAGGTGTCCCTGCCCGTGGCAGGGGTTGGAACTGGATGAGCTTTAAGGTCCTTTCTAACCCAGACCAGTCTGTGATAACTAGCTTAAAGTTTAAAGGGTTTCATCACCACTAGTGGAAATATTTTAGTCCTTTTTCTGTTTATGGAATACTTCTATTAGGCATTAAATCCTGGACATTAAGTGCATAGCAGAAAGCAAGAAATAGGCACTAGTTCCAGGAGGCTTTCAGTCCTGTGTTCTGGAATTAGCTGTTAATAGCTAAAATACATATATACATGTATGTGTATATATATGTATCTATGTGTGTGTGTGTATATATATATAATCTTCTCTGTGATATATTTACTTGGCTGTTATTTCTGTTTTAGTCCCTACAGAAGGCTCTGGAGCATGCTTGATAGAACTGCTTGGGAGAGGCATGCAGGAAAAATTTTAAATTAACCCATGAATCAAAACTTAATTGGAGTCTCATGCCAGACTACCTGGAGCAATGCCTTTAACTGCACTCACATTTAGCAGTGGCAGAAAGTCTGAGCAGGAATTCAGATTGTGGGGAGTCTCAGGAAAGGAAATACCTTTAGTGTCATTCAGCAGTTCTTGGCCATGACCTTAGCCGAGGCATGTTGTGAGAATCTGAAGGGGATCTTCACAAACATGTGTTTCATCAGGTGACTTCTTTGTAGCCTCCTCATTTCCAGTTTGAGCTAGCCCTGTAAGTTAACCAGGCCTGGCAGCTGCTACTCAGGTGGCAATAGAATGGAGCCTGCAAGACAAGTAGGGTCCAGCATCCTGACAAGAACATCCTGACAGAGCTTGGCAGGTCTGCCAAGTCATGCAGAGAAGCGCTATGCTTCAGACATTGCTGTTCGAGTCTGTTACTGATGGCAGGCACAGTTCAGAGTTGTGAAATCACCTGTGCTGCTTGAATTGTGTTTGAATTCTAGTAGAGTTTTCTGTGGCAGCATATGCTGTGCACCTACATTTACATGCTGCCTGGTGCACTGTATTATAAAACACATTAAATTCACACATTGCTCAAGGTGGTGGTGTTTTTCCTTCCATTAGGAAGAGTGGACTGATGATGATTTTGTGGACTCAGTGTAACCTTGAAGAAAGATGGAATCTGACCACAACAGAAACCGAAGTGTCTTGTGAACCTGTCTGCCACAGGTTCCTTACTCTGTGTTATGAGGTATTTATTCTGTTGTTTTTGAACTGCAATAAAGCATTTTAATTCACTAAAATGATTAATTCCATTAAACCTTCATCTGTTTAAGGTCACACATCAGTAAGAATCATAGAACCAGCCTGGTTTGGGTTGGAAGGGACCTTAAAGCTCATCCAGTTCCAACCCCCTGCCACAGGCAGGGACACCTTCCACTAGACCAGGTTGCTCCAAGCCCCATCCGACCTGGCCTTGAACACTGCCAGGGATGGGGCAGCCACAGCTTCTCTGGGAAGCCTGTGCCAGGGCCTCAGCACCCTGAAGTAAAAAACTTCTATCTAACCAGAATTTTCCCTGGTTACGTTTGAACCCATCACCTTTTGTCCTGTTGTTACAGTTGCTGGTGAAGTGCTACTCCCCAGCATTGTTATAGGCCCCCTTCAGATACTGGAAGCTGCTATGAGGTCTCCATGCAGCCTTCTCTTCTCCAGGCTGAACAGCCCCAGCTTTTATCAGCCTGTCTTTCTACAGGAGCTGCTTCAACCCCTGATCATCCTTGTGGCCCTCTTCTGGACTTGTTCCAACAGCTCCATGTCCTTATGTTGAGGACACCAGAACTGCACAAAGTACTCCACGTGGCATCTCACGAGAGCAGAGGGGCAACATCGCATCCTTTGACCTTTTTGCTCTGAGAGCTGTTTTGCTTTAAGAGATCTGACACTTCGGAGGAATTTTGGTTCAGGACCAGTTTTGAGGTGTGACCACAGAGTGGCAGTAGCTGATTTTGACTGGGCCTTTATTGAGGTGAATAAACACAAGCTGGGGCAACAGGCCCATCTGTGCTTTAGAGCAGGGTGTGCTCCCCTCTTCCCAAGCTTGTTGGAACACCTGAACAAAGACAGCTGTGGCTGTAACACTTGGCACCTCTGCACTGAAAGGCTGCAGCAACATACTTTACAGTATGGGAAGTCATAATCACACCTCTGACTTTACTGTTGTGATCTAAGGTGGGATTGCTGTGGCTTAACTTACCTCAGGATAACAGTATTTCTGAAGTCCTCCTAAGCAGTTTGATGTCTTCCACATCTAGAGCAAAGCCTATTTCCTTCAGTACCCCGTTTTAGAACATGATACAGTTCCATAAAACACACACCTATGTGTAGCATCAGGAATTTCTCGGTTTCATTCTTGTCAGTCCGTATGTAATGGGCATATAGCCAGAAAAATCTATTCTTACAGTTTGTATTTTTTCACTGCCTGCACCTCACCAGCTGCATTTAGCCACTCTGCTTTACACATCCTTCTGTACCTGGGCCATTGGCTGACTGGTGAGGGAAGGAACGCAGCTATCACAGCTTCACTCCACACCTGGCATCATTCGCACAACACTCATGTAATCCAGGACAGAAAGTGCGACTGAGCACAGCTGAAGTCATGTGCTGAGGTTCTGAATGGGCTGGAAGCAGAGCATGCACTACTTCATTACACAGAATAAACTGCAAACTGGGAGGTGTACAGAGGGAGAACAAGGTTGTTAATTACCTTTTCCTCTGAGGTACAGTTTATTACAGGCTTGACAGCCATAGGTTAAACAGCTGCTTTATGGGATCTGTTAAACAATTCAGTAGCACCAAGATCTTGCATTACCTGTCTGCCAAGTGTGATGATCAGGAATCCACAGCTACAGTACTGCAGGAACCTGGGCAGCCCCACAAGGGCCCTCTGCAGGCTGAGGATGTGCAGTGACCTTGCAGCAGAGACCCAAAGAGAAAGCCTGCATGAGTTATGAATGGAAAAAGCAGTTCTTATAGACGAGATAGTGTGGTGGTTCTAAAGATGTAACTGTGTTCCTGTTACACTATTGCCTTGTCCATCAATCTCAGCATCCTTTTATTCCTGACTGTATCACTGCCGAGAGAAGTTACAAATGTTGATGCTGAAATACCCCCAGAATCAACTCCCTGTTTTACAGTTTTAACAAACAATTTGTGGCAGCTTGCTCCTTTCTTCTGCTTAAGCAACAGCCACAGCATTGGTCATGATGGCTGCACCCAGCCAGAGACGGGAAACACCACCACAGCTCAGGGCTGTACTGCTGGCTCGGGAGCGAGTTGAGCATGCACCAGCTGGAGTATGTCTGGTATGAAAACGTTACTGTGAGTCAGTTATCTCACTGCATTTGTTATGGAGCCCATAACAGACTCTATAACATAAATTTCATAACCTAGTAGACTGCCCAGGGCCTGTTAAGCATGCCAGGATCTCCCGTTGAGTAGGGACACCTTTTGGGGTCATTGCTGAAGGTAGAGAGGTTCCTTGCCACATCAGATGCTCAGCAAGCAAATAAGCACATTGAAACTATAAAACCTCAGCTAAAGGATAGGAAGGATTGAATGTGCATATATCCTTTAAACATAGTCCACTGACCAACTGTGGGACTAAGTCTGGGTGGAGCCACACCTTCACTCCTCTCCAAGGAAGAGCCTGGAATGCAGGGGGGTCCTTCTGCACCTCATGACTCAACAGGAGGATCTCCCTGACAGTTCCCTGTCCTGTAATTTGGTAAATACTCAAGTGCACCTTGCCACCGGAGTTAAACCACTGTCACATTTACCACTGAACTTGAACTCACTCCTTTATATCACTCTCATACAAGTTAAGTGCATGACTCCATCCATGACACAGATCTAACATTGTCTCTCTTGCTCTGTGAAAGGAATGCACACATTAAGGCACATGGACAAGGTAACACTGTTGGAGAATTCACGCTAAAGAAGAGACACCTTGTGAGCACTTAAAAGTGCATTGTGTGAAGATACGGTAAAAAATTTCCACAGCATCCAAAGTTAGAGCCAGTTTCCATCAAGAGTTGATCTGTAGCTTGATTTATTTTTAAAAACTTGTCTTTTCACTTATAAAAATAATATTGATGCTACACTTACAGCACACAGAAGACTGACCAGTACATATTTTATAAAATGGTTTAATGAATGCATGCATATCTGTTACAACGATCAATAAATTTACTGAATTCAAATTATTTACTGTTGTAAACATTTTACAAAAGCATTGTGATTTATCTGGATACACAGTTCCTGATGGAAGAACTATTCAGACTGAATCAGTGGCACATCAGAAAAATAAAGCTGACGAGTCCCATTCGCATATTCTCTTTCGACATGATTCCAGCCAGAGAAACAGCATGGTACAAAAAGTGTACAGTAAAGATTGTTTCTATGATAACATCAAATTCTTGTAAATACAAGTTAAAGTGGTTTGAAACAGTCAAAGGTCGCAATTATTGTAACCAATCGGAAATTACAGTAAGAAATGTTATCCAGTTATACGTGGCTGTCAAAGCAACACACTTCATGTCAGTTGACGATCCTCTTCCAACAAGACAAAACTTTGGCAATCGGAGGTGCTGAAAGTGATTTTCAGAGTTCAAGACACAGTCACAGCATTTTCTGCGCAGAAAGTGAACTGTACACCAAGGCTCAGAGGTTGTGAAAACTGTTTCCAAATGGAAAAAATAACAAAAATACCCCCAAAAAGTGCAAATGTCCTGCACAGATAGCTTAAAAAAAAGCTGCTGGTACTGTCATTCACCAACAGAATCTTTGTTTTTCTTTTTGCATAGTTCACACATCACTGGGAATGTGACAGGGTGTGCTGTTTTTGGCAAGAGCAGAAGAAAGTGATACTGGTGTGAGTAGCCATGTTGGGCATGCTGGATCCATGCAGAATTCAGGTAGAGGGCTGCTACCTGATGTTGTTAGACACACAATACTGATTCTGTTTTTGTTGAAGCAGTTCAGTAATAGCCAAAAGCTTCTTCAGCACGTGCTACATGTGGAAAGAGTCAGTAAAACCGTATGTTAGCTACTGGAGACAAGAGTCATGTGCTTGAGAAGCATCTTCAGCATTAGCCTATCAGACCTGGTGCTAGGAAGTTTAAAATACGATAGACTGGTTTGGGTTGGAAGGGACCTTAAAGCTTATCCAGTTCCAACCCCCTGCCACAGTCAGGGACACCTCCCACTAGACCAGGTTGCTCCAAGCCCCATCCGACCTGGCCTTGAACACTGCCAGGGACGGGGCAGCCACAGCTTCTCTGGACAAGCAAAAACAATTAAAAAAAGGAAACAGATAATTTGATAGTATGACATTACCTTCAAAAAACCAGTGTTGCAAACTCCTGTCTTTCCATTCACAGACCTATTTGCTGCTTTGTGGCTAAGAAAGTGTCCTGCTAACACTTGTAAGAAGCGCTTGCCAGGTTTGTTCACAAGTGTACTGGCAAGGTAGGAAACAGAAACAAGGCATCAACAGAAAGCTAGCCAAAGTGAGTTTACTTCTCAAGTGGGAAAAAAAAAGATCTGAAAACAAATGATCCAGAGAGCCCATCAGGAGACAGTAGTTTTCTGGGTTTAGGCTTCCTCTAGAAACTAAACTTCTCTGGAAATTAAAACCAAACCCTCTTTGGTTTTGTTGCACAAAGAAACAAAACTGGACTAAGTATCTACCTTCACAACTAACAACCTCCTAGTGAATGGCAGAAGCTTAAAAACACTTCTCAAGTCAAACTGATACTATGGTTTAGCTCCAGACACGCTGTCAGTATCCAAAGAGACTTATTCGTTAGCCACTGCTGTTTACCTGCATCACACCTCTCTCATTACTGAGTGTCCGGAGCTCATCTGAGTGTGCCACACAGATCTCGTGCAAGGCCGCCAGGTCGCGAGACAGGTCAGTCCTCGAGTGCTCGGTAGTGTCTGGAAGCTCAGGAACGTTCTTCAACAGAAAAAGGCAAAGAACGGGTTTAGGGTGCACATGGGTATGTTACAGCTCCACAGCTCCGCTGCCAATGTTGTTGCGCACCACAACACCTACTGTGATGTTAATCCCTCCAGCTATATCTCCATCGTTCTACTATGAACGATGTATACTACAATTTCTACTCCTGCTGGAAGGGCTCTTACTAGAAGATCTGGTAGTGCGACACCATCACTGAGATGACCACATACGACAACTCACAACCTTCCCCTAAATGAGAGGGGATCATAGAATCATACAGTACACCCTTACAGTAAAGAACTTCTTCCTCATATCTAATCTGATATGAGGAATGGGTTTAAACGCATTACCCCTTGTCCTATCTCTACAGTCCCTGATGAAGATTCTCTCTCCAGCATCCTTGTATGCCCCCTTCAGATACTGGAAGGCTGCTATGAGGTCTCCACTTCTCCATCCATTAGCTGCTTTTTCCCCCAGTCTAAATTAAGAGAACAACAGCAACAAAAAAACCCAGAAAAATCTGCAACGCAGTAAATTGGTCATAAACCAGTAATGTTGTAATTAAACCAGCAGATTAATCCAACATGTGTTTTCACACGTTTTTCTGAAAATCAACTATTTTCAGAGCCCTTATGCAAACCCTGTAATTTAAAGGAAACTGACCTATCGTAGTATGCCGAAGTTGCAATTTAACCAGAAAAAGGTAACATATGGCAACCTACCTAAATGCCACACTCATTTTTACTGATTTTTTTGTATCTGTTTTATATCTTATCAAAATATGTACATATGTAAAATATATATCAAAGATGTCTTGCAGGTGACTTTTAAGGGATGTATTCAGTAAGATCTACTCATTTTTGTTATCTTGGTTTTCAAAACGAGTTTTTGGTTTAAAACCAGACATGTATAAAATGAAGACCTAACTCCTGCTACAGCTGTCATTTACAAAACAGCAGCAGTTTAAAAGAAGTCTGTAACTGCAGTTCACTTTCAAACTACAGTATCTACAATGGATGCAGTGACACATCTGGTAACGCACAACTGAAATTCAACCTGTATTTTTTAAAGAAGAATAATAATTTCCATCTCTGGTCAAAACCATAGGAAAAGCTGTTTAGCAGAATTTCTGGTTTAAAACCTATTTTAAAAGATTAGTATTTGCATAAGAAAAGTGTATTCAGTTACAAGCACTCAAAACTGTGGGGGTGCCGATGCATTTCTGAGCTAGTTGATTAGAGGTGGAAAGAATGTTGATTTACAGTGCTGCTGTGTAACTTCCACTGAAGATCTTTTTAACCACTTACCCCCAGTTCATCCAAGAACATGATCATGCGATGTTTGTTGCTCTTGATGAACGGATTCACTCCTTCCATATATGGCTCCTAGTAAATTTTGGAAGTATTTATTAGAAAAAAAATACACCCAATCGATGCCAAGGTAATTGTCACACGTGCTGTAAACAGTGCAGTCAGACAAATAACACTGCACAGAATGTGTGTAATCTGAAGCGATTTTACCTTTTCAAGTGAATTTCAAATGCAGGTGTGCAGCCACTCAAAAGACTACAGAATTCAGTATTTTCTTAGAATAATCAGATCTCCAACTTAAATACTTTCTTGTACATGTCTACTGACGTGAATTTGCACTGAGGCGAATGTCTCTTGGTACCTAGCTGCGGTGAAAGCTCTACTTTCAAAGGTATGATCCTTGTTCTTCCATTAATGCTTACATTCTAAGTTATGCGTGTTAAAGAAATAACTTTATAACACCTGCCCGAAGTCACTTTTATTATACGTAAATCAGCAGATTTATTTTTCAGCCATGTTTTGGTGTGGTAACAAAGACAGACCAGCTGTTGCTGTCAGTGTTATTACAGAACCTTTATTGAAAGCTGTGTCTTCTTTGTGCAATATATATACTTGATTTACAACATTAATTATTTCTAGCAATAGAAAAGTGAAAGTGAGTGCAAGCAAAAGAGGCGCTTTGAAGTGCTGTACAACAGAACACACCAATATAAGGAAGAATTAAGTGCAGGATGAAAGTGAGGGAGGAAGAAAATTCAGCTCTTCGCTTGTTTCAGGACTGGATCACCTATACCAAGCTGGGAATTTAGGCCTGATTAGTCCCAATCTGAAAGTTAATTACTATATAGAGACAGAGCAAGGGTGTGGAATGCATTTCAAGGTGTGGAAACACGCCAGTATTACTGGAAGTTGACTCCCCTTTGCTGTCAAATAATCAAAACGCAAAAAATTATCCCATCATTTATTTAAGGCAGAGTATTTATCCTCCTGATTCTCTATGCTCTCGCAGTTCTTGTAATGTCTTTTTGATATATGGGTATTCCAAAAGAAAACGTGCCTGTTTTACTATAATGGATGCTTGTGGTGGGATGGCTGACTGCCCTTCCTCTCCCTCTGATCCCCTCTAACACAGGAAATACTCAAGTATGACCACTAGCTTTTCTGTTGCACATGGAAAAAATAATGTTCCGCAGACTCCCAGGGTTGTCTTTGGAACAAGTACCTGCTGAGTCTGTCTGTATTCTCATGGCATCAACATATGGTTGCATCACATCCCGTAATATCTACTGTTACGGTCATTCATTCATCAGTTATTTTAACAGACCATGACTGGTGTTCCTACCAGAGATTCAAAATCTTGGTGGAATCTACAAAGGCATTAACATGAGTTTATAGATGACCTCTTCTCAAATGATTATGACTCCTCTTCCCAATCTGACCAGACTTGATGCTACTGCACTGGTTCAGATCAACACCTCCTTAGCTCTAAATGAAGAAGACAAACAAAACTGCAGTAATGAGGCCTCCTTGCTGATGAGGACAAACAGACCATGTATCAGGCTTTGCAGGAGAAAACAGCAACAGATTTTTGCATGTGTTACACAGGAACATTGAAATGAAAAAAGGGAAAAGTTCTCTGCTGCGGTATGTGCGTAAAATAGTAAGTCACCTTTGATCCAAATTCAACCAGATTTGCTAAATTCTGCACAGACTTGGCGACCAGCGTCAGCGTTCTTGCAGCAGTGGGGGAAGGAGAATCTGGCAGAAATACAGAGCAGAAAGTTACTGGCCATTGTATTTAAAACTGACAGCAGGCACGTGAGAGTAAAGCTCTTCCCAATTCACACCTTTTCATGGAATATTTTTAGTATTACAACAGAACTGCATGTGAAGACGTCAACTTGGTGAAATACAACTTATGCTGCTTTAGTAATGTGCACAAAAATACATTAAGATGAACAGCTGATCTGTAATAGTTGCATACAGAACAAGTATACATAAAGTGGTGTTGGTAAGAGGTGAAATAAGAACCATTTTCACAAAGATGAAACAGTTCTGTTGGAAGGAGGATTAATTTGTTCTTAAAAAAAAATTAATTTGCCTTTAGAATTACGATTGAAAAGCAAGTTTACCTTTTCCCTTATTTGTGTATTTTCCACACAAGTGGGCTCTGACAAGTTACACAAATTATACTGTAAGTTACTGCATCAGGAAACCAATACATACATGACATGCAATCATGGGTTGTATTTTCATGAGATTATAGTCCTTGCTGTACTGAACATCACCTTTAACACTTCTCTTTAAGTCAGTTAGAATTTCCTTTCCCAAGAAGTGACATTACCAAGTGGTGTCTGACACTATTATTTTTTCCTTCAGTTAAGTGGCTGTGTCAAAAGCCAGGTTTGAAGTGCTCCAAAATGGGTGTTGTTATTATATGAGCTATAAATATTATAATTCTTCATTGTCTACCTAAATCTTTTGTTGTTTTTTCTTCCCTTCCCTCTCCAAAATCCATTAAAAAATAAATTCTAATTTTTCTGGCATAGCTGCAGCAATGCAGCTTATGTCAGTTATTCATCCATCTAGTGCTTGGTACAATACAAGCCTTGGAAGCATCAATGCTCAAAAGCATTGCTAGCCTTGGAATCTGGAACTTCAGATTAGAAGAAGTGATCTAAGGAAGTGAATGACTTTAAGAAACCTCAAAAGATGCTTGAAATAAAAGGTTTAACTTTTGAAACAAAGATTATTTTCGATCACAGCTGTCGAGGTGATACTGGGCTGAGCCTATACACCCAGCCTTCAGAATACCTTTTTTTCTTATTATAGAAGAAGGTATGTTGGAAGCTTTCTTCCTTTTCTTGAACAGCCCTAAAAAGCCATGCATGGAGTCTGTATGTTCACCTTAGCAGTAGTCTTGAATATTAGCTGGATGTATATCAGCAGGACTTTAACAGACAGGTTTAAAAGGGATTACTTAAATTTAGAAGCAACTTTTTACACCTGTAGACATGGTGCAACTCAAGTTAGGAGGTACTTGAGAATTACCTGAGGAACTAAAATACTAAAGAAAGGAGCACTGTGTCAGGCCATATCTCTCAGTGCTTCCTCCAAAGCATGTATGGAAATGATTACTGGGTGGTAGAAAGGAACTCTGTTCCATACAGCCCTTCTCTGTATAGAAATTATATACTATAATTTAGTATAGATTAAAGAGAGATGATAGAAAACATGCTACATCATCTTAAAAACTGTCTATGAATAAAGCAAAAAAGGCTTCTATCACATTTCTGATTTCCTCTTATTTCCATTTTACTGGTAGAAATCAAAACTCAGCTAGGGAGAGAAGGAGGAAGAGTAATGGCTTATGCAAACTAAATGCCCTCTACCTTGGGGTTATCTTTGACAAGGAATAAAACAGAAACAAAGATGAAGTGTAACACAGGCAAACTTTAGGCAACTCAGACATCCAAATATTTTACCTCTAGTAACAGAGTTTTCAGTAGTTAATTGCTTTTCTTTGTTTCCTCTCACAGAATAAGTTAGAAATGCCCACAGACATTTCCAGGTGCTTAAGGCAAGGGCCACGGGATAATCCATGCTTTTGCCCTTAAAGCTTCATGGCGGGAAAGCCAAGTGTTTCATGCCTACTATATAAAGTATGAATTAAAATCTGAAGCATATAGTCACCTGAGATGATATTAAACATCCTTGGGTTCAGGATAGCAGGACAAATCAGGCGAAGAAAAACAAAGCCACTGAAATGAGAAGAAAATTTTATTTTGTTCAGCAAAATTAGAGAATTAATGTAAAAATTGTGTATTCTTTCAGAAATCAAATTAGCACATAATCTATTTGAGACAGACACCAACCAACCAGCCTGTGCTCTGTGAATACATTAAAATGAAAATTAAATTATAATGCTATGACTTCAACTATGGTTACAGCTGAACAAATAGGCATATTGATTTCTCAGTTAAGGTAAACTGTTGAAACCATATGGGAAGATCCTAACTGTAAAGCCAATATCAGACCACACCAGCTTCAAAAGGAGGAGGTCCCAAAGGTTTTCCATCGTTTGCTACCACAAGGCATCCATCCCACAGCAACCGCTCCCCAGGCCAATGCAGTGAGGAGTGTAGGAGCCAGTGGGCAAAGGGAACCTTTTGTTTGGCAGCAACACAGCCTTAAGTCAGCTTAAATTGATCCATATGCTGATGACAGTATGCTGCAGTAGAGAAGTAGCAAGGGATCTGGTACCTTCTTCCATTAAGTAATTGCTGCCATCTAGAAAGCTAGGAAAAAAGCACTCTGTCTTGATGGCAGAACTAGCAACTCATTAACAGAAACCCACAACAGCCTCCAGTTGCATGAGAAAAAGGTAACTTTCTGTTAATAGCAGAAATAAAAAACATCCATCTCTGGTTAACTTCAATTCTGGCTAATTGCTATACACTGAAGCAACATGTGGACCAACTAAAGCAATTTAAATCATCTGTAATTTGGTTGGAGTGCTTGGACACTGCCAGTAGACTGGTTCTCACTACAGCAATACCAAAGTCAGATCACTTACAAAAGGAGGAAGGGGACCTTGCCTGCTGATAAGTACACGGTGATGGGTAATGTATATATTACTTGAAAATGACACACATAGTAGTAAGGTTAACTTACCTTCCATGTGTACAAGACATCCAATATATACTGTTTAGGTACTTCTTCCTTCAAGAACCATGAATTATGGGCTATGAGTTCCCAAGACAGCAGTTTTTGGCCATATGTAAAGCTATAGTATCTTCTATGGCGCAAATTTAAAGCTATGAGGAAGTAATTAATTTTGAAGTCAAGGCATACACAGCAATTTCTCTTTTAAAGTGCCCAAACTTGAATGCGAGTGAGGTATGAACCTAGTATAGAACCTGCTGATACAGAAGATCTGATGCTTCTTACCCTGGTCAACCTGCCTAAATTAAGTCAATATCTGTAAGAGGGTTTATTACCAGACAGAAATCACTAGTAAGCACCTGTGAAGACTATCATCACAAGAGCAAGGGATCTCATATTTACAGCATCCAGGGGAGACCTCTGGAAAACCCTGCATGAGAGTCATGTCCACTAGGGAAAGCCACATGGTTCTCTCTGGAGCTGGGGAGGAACATACAGAGACAGTACTCATGGCTGAGCCATACAGCCTCTCAGAGAGGGGCTCTCACAGCAACAGGAGCCTTCATAATGCCCCTGCATCGTATCCTAGATGAGATAGGGCTTCTCGTGTCAAAATGATAAATGCAAGCCAAAGACAAGTTCTCTGAAAGACTTCCTCCATGGGAAATTAACCACGGCAAATCATATGACTGCCAGACACCACAACCCATGAAAGATGTGGCTCTGACACCTTTAAAAAACCTGGCAGCATTTAGGAAGAGTGTCAAGACCACATCTTTGTCAAAGGTTTTTGTCTGACCTGCACTGGCAATGGACAGTGTTAGAGGAAGAACTTCTGTATTACATTGGCTTATGGATCTGCACCTGGTGTCTTTCTGGCTGGTATGAGTTCAGAGGAGTCAGATTCAGTAACCTCCTGCAACATTTCTGGGGAAGCTCTGGAATGTTTCAGCATAATTGGCAGGAGCAGATAAATGAAACTAAACCATGACAGCATAAAATTAATGTTTTTGGAAACGAGCAGATTGTTGATTCAGAGTGATCAGAACCAGCAGCTCACCATCAGTGACCGGGAGCCTTCTCTGATGCAGAAAACTACATATACCAATGCTAACAGTACCTTGGTGAAATCTAACAGTCCAATTGTCTTTGAGAGAATGTATCTGACTCCTTACTGTGTTGGGTCTGCATTTTAAAGTGCATGGATCTTAAAACATGCCAGATTTCTCCAACAATTAACACATACTACATAGGAGTCCCTGGGATGGGCACAGTCCTCCCAGATGGCATACGGCAGGAATGTGATCTTCAGAGATCACTGCTCTCTGCTGGTATCAAAAAGGTCAACTACTGCTTTGAGAGAAGTTTTTCTTTCCCAGCATGAAGACGGAAATCAGATTAATTTGTAAAACTTGAGAAAACACATGTAAATTAAAAATTGAAATCATTAAGTAGAGCTACACTGACCTCTATTCTACATCGTCTTATTGTGGCAAGGCTTTAAGTACATAATTAAGAATCTAGCAAGTTCATAATCCTTAATTGGGATATCATGCCTCAGCACCGTAAGTATCTTAAAGACTGCTGTAACCTAAGTAAGTAAGGTGCAGTTTTGTCACTGGAAAGAAACATAGATGAGCATGCTGCAGTATGTCTTTAACAAGACTTGAAAATATTATTTTCAGTGTAAAGTGACAAGTAACTTACCTAACAACTCTGGTTCTCATGGTGGTATTAGCTGGCCACTTGTTTTGAACAGACTTCTGTAGGCACCCATAAATATACCTCAATGTCCTGCAAAAATAAAAGCTACTTACTCATTCCATTAAACTCACAGAAGCAGAAGGAGAACCAGTAAGACATCATTTTAGGATGCAGCATAATTCACACCAACAGGAGTTTTCAAATACTTACGGAGGCAGTATCTCTGCAGCCATGAATATTTTCTCCACCAACTCTGAAAGTATACTGAGTAGATGTGCCAAATTAGTGTTTACATCTTCATTTTTTTCTAACTTTGATGGATTTAACTATAACAAAGAAGGGAAAAAGATGATGTTTCTCTAACTAGAACTACATATATAGGTTTTCAATATACACACTGAATGGTACTTCCAAGTAAGTTAATTATTCTGTTGCTGTACAAGTCTCTTACAGAACTCACAAATCTCTTTCAATGTCTAGTCAGGCAATTGTTTTAAGTTGTAATACACTAGGTTTTTAACAGCTCATATATTCACTGCTTATCAATCGACATGACCGCCCATCATTTCCACAAGTAAGTTCAAATGAAACACAGAAATTAGCAGGGTTATTTTAAAAACATCTTCAGACCCAACATCAATTATTTAATATCAGGAAGCTTAAAATTAAAACTAAAGTTCAGACATGGACTTCTATGATATCTTTAGTTTACTAGAAATTACTTAGGTCAGGACATTCGGTAACTGCTACAGAACTGCCTAAAATTGCTAAAGATAAATAAGTAATTAAAAGTAATTTTAATTAAAAAAACTTAAGAAGTTTTACTGTGAATATTGTTTAAAGCCAATATCTAGGAAAAAATATATCTCTTAATGAACTCATTTCCTGTATTTCTCATGTAAATAAATTTCAGTTCTGAAACAATAACAAATGTCTCTGAAGCTAAAATTTAATGCAAACACCAAACATAACCAGTAGATAAGTGTGTCAACAAACCAAAAAGTTTTAAAACTTAGCTCAGGGTATCACCTCACAGGACTGCTTGCTCTCCATTATCTTTAATATAGAGTCTTTTAGTGCATGGTGAACAAAACTTGTTGCTGTGGCTTTCATGTACTGTTCCATAAGTGTACTTGCTAAAGTGGTGGCACGAAACAAGGTAGTAGCTTCATCTGGATAAAAAGATGGCAAAGTGAAAAGCAGACGAAAAATGAGCTATGTTTACCCTTTGATATATGTTGTAACTAAAGGAGGAAGAAGAAAAAGGTGGGTGCTGGAGCCCTTCCCTCCCCACCTTCCCAGAGTTTCACTAAACAGCAGTGTAATTTAGTGCAGTACCTTCCATGCTTATCTCCCTGTCATTCAGCGTCCGTAACAACAAGGACTCAAGCTTTTCATGAAGAAAAATCTTCAATAAAATGCCAGCCAACAGTGTTCTATCCTGTCCACAAACGTGTGATAAGGCATAGACTACATGAAGTTCTTTCTGGAGTATAAGCTGAAAGAAAAACAGAATTTCAAAATATTTGGAAGCTTCTCCTACCATATAACAGCTTTGGAAGGACTAGTACCATACATCTGTAAGTGATGTACAGATGTCACTATAAATATCATTTAGTGATGTCAACCAGTCTCATTGATAGGTTTCTCAAATAACCAACAAACTGAGCTTTGACAGATAAAACAAGGGAAGCTGAACAACTCCATACCTCTTTAAACTCATTGTACTCCTCTTCTGGCATGATCTTCTCCATAGAGTATCGTGCTCGAACACGCAAAGATCCTGGCTCAATACCCTTTAACGGTACATGGGAACTGAGTTGAAACCACTCATCTGTTGCATGTCCTTTTTGTAATCGGCTTAACTGGCAACGCATGAACACTTAAGAGAAGAAAACATTGTTCAAGTATGTTATCTCAAACAAAACAGTCCTACTATTGAATAAAGAACCAGTTTATTTTCAGCACATTTCATCTTGTTTCAGCAAAAGACTGTTAAGAGTAACCAAAATTTTTTGCCATCAATATATTGACAGATTCTCTCTTCAGTCATTTGACAGATTCTCCAGTCATTTAACAGCCTCCTGTAAACTGCAGAAATGCAAAGCATTCTGTAAATACTGTATACATATACATTCAAAAATGCCACATGGGTACTGACAGAGTTTTCTTTGTAACACCCAAGCAGTGACTGAAAAAGTGCTACCCTGCAAATCCAGGTAGCAGTGAGAAACTAAAACCAGATAATGTGTTCATAATTCTCTGTCCTCTTTCCAGCCTCAGGCTGATACCACCATCAGGTCTGCTCCTTGACCACTTTGTTACTCCTTACTGTATTTATTGTAATGATGAAAGACAACTCAAGATTGTAAACCTGAGTTTATTACTAAAAACCATGCCAGGTTCTCATTGCAAAAATCATTAATAGAATGCCAGTACCAGACAGACAAAACATACAAACGCAGCGGTATGGTGAGCATGAAAATGACAGTGTTTGTGACACTGTGACAGTGTTTGACCAGAATAATGAAAACCACACAAAGTATCCACTGCTGCAATACATATTCATCTTTTATTAAAAAAAAAAAAAAATACTTACATATATCCGGATCTTTACTTTTCTTTGTTTTGTTACTAAGACTTATCTCAAATCTATTAATATCAGCTGAAAGATCACTAGGAGAAAAGGCAGAAAGCCTCAATTAATATTATACTTGGCTGGCATTTAAGTTTACTCTAGACTCATTTCAATCCTGCCAAAGACACTTGTATTAACAAAATATTTAGGTGCCTACAGAAAATTCTGCCCATGCAGAATTTGGCTGAAACGCTGCTGCTGTACAAACACACAGTATTTTTTAAAAGCGTATGTAAAACCAGTACACACTGTTAAAAATCTTGAATACATGCAACTAAGTAGTGAAATTCAGTAATTAAAGAAGATTAAAACTTACTCAAACACAAATTCTTCTGACCACACAGGGTTCTGCCCTTCCCTAATGTGTGTTTTCGCTACTTGGACACTGTTCAGGTAGATGTTACAGTATGGATTAGTAAAATGCTTTACTGGGAGCGTATGAGCTTCTTCTACATGCAGAATAAGACTGCTGACCTAAAAAAAAAAAAAAGGGAAATACACAAAATCTCCTTTTGTGGCTAAACCAGAAATATGAAACACATGAATGAATGATTCTATATACTCTATGCAGAGGAGTAACATTAATATATGAATACTGAATATAAACTAAAATTTGGTACTAAGAGCAGCAAGTAACGTAAGTAGTGGAACAACAATTAAGAGACACCAGTACCAAAATAAGAGTAACTCAAATAATTAGTAAAGATAAATCTCCATCCCCATGTTTTTAAGCATCTTGTTTTCCTTTTTTTTTTTTTTTTAAAATTATCTTTGAGGCATTAGGACTTACATCTTCTTTGCACAGAAAACTTTACTGAAATCAAAGACAGGTACTTTGAATAAAAGCCAAGGATGATTCCAAACACAATGGCATATTTGCTGCTTTGCTAATAGATTACATAGAATTACCTTGTGAAATACATTATATTCTATTCTTTTACGTAGCTGACCACTTTCTTCACTTTTTGAATTAAAGGATTATTTCAGATTTTAATTCTTTCTGCTTTGCTTTTGCAGCTTGAACTCCCCAATTTCACCTTCCACTTTATCTGTGAATTGACCTAATAACATCCCTAATACAAACTACAGAATAGTTGTGTGTTCTGAAAAATATCCTATTCCTTTTTCTGGTGTCTGTTAAAACAACTACATTCAATGCTCCTAACATTCAAAAATATCAGGAATTCTTGAGTTATTTTCCTGTTATTCTCCTGTCATCATAGATTTCACTGTTTATGACTGACTGTCCTCTACCTCTGAGGAACTTCTGGCAAACAGAGCATTTTCAAGAATACAAGAAAAATTAAGCCATAAGCACAGTTCACCATGTATTTGTTACTGAAAATTAATAGTATTAGTTACATGTCACATAATTTTGTCAATTTTTTTAAGTTTTCCATAAGTGGAAATAATTTTTAATATTTTAAAATAAGAAAATATTTTAAAAGTTTAGGTGATACAAATGCTGACTTCTTTACACTTTTGTTCCAATTTAGTTAGAAAATAATACCTAGCAAAGCACATCAGACTGGCTAACACCATTCTCAGCTGTACGTATGTACTGACTATAACAAAGTATAAGTCATTCTGTTTGGTTTCACAAGGGCATTGCATAAGTCCAAAAAAGAAACTAAGTACATGCAGGATTTACTACTGCTGAAAGGAAAATTTCGAGATCTGTTAGTATAATTTTGCAACAAGGAGACACAACACTCCTTCACATGGATGGCCAGCCCCATATCAGCTTCACCTGACGAAGACGTTTATTTGATGTTCCTGGACTGGTTTTTCTTAAACTGCAAAACATCTGCAGAGCTTTCATCCAGTCCTAAGAGAGAAGGATACAGAACTGTGTAAACAAAGTCAGATACAGCTTCTTTCAATGGAAGAGACATACCTAAAAAGAATACCTTAAATGATCCCTTTAGCTTGGCTGAACTTAAGTTTTCTGTAATTCCAAATTTTGGAATTGTAGATATTTAAGCAAAGTTCTTATCTTTAATTAGCAAAACCTAATAAGGGATTTGCAAGTCTGAACCATTTTCTCTTTCATCCAGCATTACTAATAAAATATACAGTGTGACCTTTACCAATTTTCCACCCTAGTAACATTACACAAAATTACAAATGGTATAAAAAAATGAAGCAAAACTTATCTGCTCCTGAGAAAATTACGGTTAGCAAGGCAAACTGTTCTGATTATTCTCTACAGTACTTCTATAAGGCTAATAATACTGTACATACTTCAAACAAACTAAAACAGTGCTAACAAACACAGAGCACGTATCCAACATTCCCCACTTTGTCTGCTCACAAATGTGTACAGCAGAGTGGATGAATGGATTCCATTTGGATCAAGGAAGTAAACAGGTTGACTTACACCAAAGTGACTGCCGAACCTTTGTGTGTGTGTTTTTTTAAACAAATAACTGCTAACTCGCCAGGCCACCAATGAAAAAGTCACTGCAGCATGAGAAAGTTGCTAACAGAGGAGCTTTGCAAGGGGCCTTTGGAAGGTGGAAGATACGATTCTATGTTATAGCCTCGGTCTCTATTTTTTGTCTCCTGAATTTTGTATAGCTCTTGCAAAGCACATAATTTAGGCATTGACCAAATAGCCTTCTGTCTGTGCCTCAGAGATCCACCATGTATTCTCAAGGTAAAAATTAACAATGTTATTAAAAAACCCACAATGCTTTTTCAATTTTACCCATCACATTTTAAAGACACAGGAAGATGTGCTACAGCTATTTTCAGCTAGGCAGACCTTGTGAGTCAGGTTTCAGCTTCCAAATCTTTCCACAGAAGGAAAAGCTTCCAACTTGTTTCCTTATTCTCAGGAGTAGCAATTGAAGAAACAAACGCCTCCTAAATACTCTAACATAAATATTTCCTGGATTCACAGTATGCCTCTCTATTCACTCATAGCAGGAAAACCTTTCCCCTTTAATGCCAGAGCTTACAGCAGTGAGAATGAACAATGTGCTACATTGTAAGCACAGTGACACTCACATGTAAAGCTGCATTTTACATTCCCTTTTACTTCAGACAAACCATAAAGATGCAGTTCTCAGAATGGCGCTGCCCTGATATTTATTTACTGCACTGTAAGAGCCTTAATACACAAATAAAACTGTTCTATGAAATGTTGCAGCGTAAAGAAAGATGAACTTTCTCAAAAGAGAAATATCTATAAACTTTTCTGGATCAAAGCCAGATTATAAAAAACATAAAAAAAAACCCCAAACAACAGTATTCTGTATAAATGCAGTGAACAGCCTGTTAAGCAGATCAAAACCAAAAGCAGATTATGCTAAATGGTCACGGAACAAGACAGGACAGTCCATCTTCTACGCAGTCTTAATTCTTTGGATTTCTAGAACACCAAAGACATTGCAGATGTGACAAAAAAATGAATGTACAGAGATGTGTGTGGTAATTGATGTACACTCAATTTCTATACAGCATCCTGCTTCTTAAAGACAGTACATTAAGAGTTGTGCAACAAATGCCCACATCATTCTGATGTCATCTCAGCAAGTTTCATAAATCTGTATTCATTTAACAGGAAAATTTGTACTTCCCTTTCATGTAAAGCACAAGAAGAAAACTAAATTTATATAACCTCTATGCTCTGGTGGATAGCAAGCTATTATGAGTGCTCTAAACAGCTTTAAATCCATTCTAATAAAATCAAATGCAAAGCTTAACTTCTGATGCAACAGGTGTATTTCAGAGCTGTGGGCTTTCAGAGGTGTACACTTGATAAATAAGGATATTGTCTCATCTGAGGTATGCTCTCCTGCTGGTGAGTGAATTTCAGAGAATTAGGCTTCTATGCTACAATCCTGAGTAAGCAAACATAACTGGTAGAGTTAGTCACTGAATTAAACCAGAAAACTTTACTTTTTGTGCATCATCAGGGCCCAGGACTATGAACAACCACCAATTTTTGGACAGAGCAAATAACTAGAAAAGGCAGCTGATCAACATTCTTTGGTCACTGGGTGCAACATAAGTGCATTAGCATTTTGGTGCATATCAAGAATATGCACTTTGAAGAAAAACTCCAACTTACCATGCTTCATCTTATAACATGCAAAAATCCCAGAAAGTAAATTATTCTATATGAACTATGTAAAAAAAAATGTGTTCTCCGGAAACATTTAATGGAAAATAATGGCAGTTTAGTCCATGAGACCCAACTGGAACTTCTCCAAAGTAACACCCACAAGTGCATGTAATCTAAGTGCTGGATTCTCAACACCGATCCTTGCCCTTACAGATCCACTACTACTCCATTATAAGACCTGCTAACATAGACATAATCAGTATTTGTTACACACTTGCTTCCTGTTTTCAAAGTACAATATCATTAAACACCAGAAGACAAAAGAAAAGCTACTTCTTAAATTATATTTACCAACAAAAGCTCTCACCTGTGCTTGTTCTGGAGTTTCGCCTGCAAAGTAAAAGATGTAATGCTCTTCACTAAAGTGCTGAACTACTATCTGAAAACAGTTTGGCCTTAAAAATAAACAAAACAAAAAATGTAAGTTTTATTAATCTTCGTAATATTAACTGACACCTTGACTTGTTGCTCTATGCGATAACAAAGTTTACAAAGAACTAACATATTTCTGATGCTTGGCTGTAAGAAGCACTGAACATCGCATTAATCTCTGTTTATATACATGCAGCATCACCGCACATGTAAAGAGGAAGAACTCCAGCTAAAAATAAATCTTGGGTCCTTTGAAACTGCATTTTGGTTTGAATGTATTATGCCATTTTAAGAATTTCAGTGCAGCTAGTTTGTTTCAGAATATTAAGAAACTTTCAGAATGGTCTGTACTGAATAGACATGTGCTGACTTTCAGTTAAGGCAAAAAACAGCTGTCTGGTAATGGAAAAGACTTGCTGACAAGGACTATTCCTAGAGGCTTTAAAAGCAGATGCTCAGCCTTAGTTCCCAACCAATTAATCATAAATTAAGGATGTGTTCTTTCAGGAGTTCAGGAAATACATTAACATAAGGAATCCTCTACCTGAATGTGTGTCAGCTCTCACGATAACATACCAATCACCAAATGTACGTGATAAACCTCTACAACCTCAAATGCTACATTAGCGCCTTTGCCATTTTGCGTACCTCCAGCCATTTGCCAAAAAGTTAATAAGATATTTTGCTTTGTTAAACTATGAGGTATTTAAAGTGTGCACTTCGCTCATCATCTTTCACACTGCTCTCAAGGAAATTTAGTTCTCCCCAAAGCAGTGTTACATGGAGGATCCTACTTCACCTGCAAGGGAGTTTCAGTCTTCTGTTGCCCCATCCATTTCACTGCCTGGCAAAATGCTGACACAGCCATGTCAGACAGCAGATCTACTTAAATTACTGCCACCAAAGAACCGTTCAGAGCTGCAGACTCCACTGTACTTTGGAGAAAAGACCAAAGGCAGTTTCTACCAGCTACTTAAAATGCAAGGGGAACTTTGTCTCAGCTACATTTCCTCACTAACAGTTTCCTAAGCTACTGTATCCATGCACGTCCTCTGACCCATATTTAGTGTCACTTACCATTCAACTATACTTTAACCCACAGCACAATGTTTCTTAAAAGCTGTTTAGAGTCAGCGTTCCTTGTATACAATATACACCAGGCCTCGTGCATAATTGTTACCTTACACAAGGAAAATAGTATTTTTTTTCCTTACTGTTCTGGTACTCTTTAT
This sequence comes from Pezoporus flaviventris, assembly GCF_033815535.1. Classification (NCBI taxonomy): domain Eukaryota; kingdom Metazoa; phylum Chordata; class Aves; order Psittaciformes; family Psittacidae; genus Pezoporus; species Pezoporus flaviventris. Next base: position 939,545 of record NW_026892600.1, read on the forward strand.
CGATGCTCCTCATTCCATTAGTTCAACAGATTTTTTCAAAATGATTAGAAAAGATTAAAAAACACCAGACAAGATCAAACAAAAGCACCAGTCTTTGCAGCGTAAGAAATGCCACTGATTTGAAGCATTTGCCTTGAAGTTTGCTCACAAAAATAACTAGAATTTGATTATGTACCATTTAAAAATAAATGTTGATATCTGTGAGATAACCAGACTTAACATCTAATACTTGTAGGAGTAAGTATACTTATTTTTTCAGTAAGACAATTTAATACAGGATGGTAGAGGTTTTTTTGTAACTACCAGTGAGTACATATGTATACTCTAATTAAAAATGATACGCAAAAGACTTTTGATTCTCAACTTCTTTGCTGATAATCACATCCCTTGCAGTTGGCATATTTTGAATATAAAAATATTACAGTCAATAAGCCTTGATGTGAAAATTACCTCAGAATATAGTAATTGTGCAAAAACAACTTCTAAGGATGTTGACTTACAAGAACTAGTTTACTATTGAGCTGGTCTAATCTAACAAAAGTACTTGTTCTTAAATAGAAAAGCCTTTACAAACTCCATCCAACCAAGTTAGCTTTCAAATACCTATCAAAAGAATGTAGCTTTTTCTAAATTGACAAAACTCTTTATCTTGTCAAATCCTGGTTCAAAAGGACTAAAACTCAGTTCCTGACCTCTAATGCCTGTAAAATGAAACATGGAACAATTAATGTGCTCAATATTCAAAAATGACAATGCAAAAAGCTCAAATCATCATCACATTTTATTTCACAATAAAACTTTAAAACTAAATTCTAAAATTTATAACTGTATGTAGTTGTGTTTACATATAGTGACTAGCAATCGAGTTGCCAGGCTAAATAAGTTACTGTTCTTCAGCTACATCTGCCTACATATGTTCTGGCAACCCACATGAACTACAGACTGTTGGTGTGAACCAAGAGCCACAATGCTAGCCAGAGCTACTGGCCTGCAAGCAACACACTGCCCATGTCTTGCACATACTTCAAACTATCAGCCAACTTTCCCGCTGCACACAGGAGAATTAAAAGTGTCCTACCTGCCAAACAAACTGTCATGCACTCCATAGACAGAACACACGCTAAGGTCTATTAGTCCTTTGGGTTTTGTGGCTCGTTTTTCACTTTCAAAATAAATAAGCTGAGCATCATTTCCCTCTAATATAAAGTACAAGTTTTTCCATCTCTTTCCTTTACCTGTAGGAGACAAACAAGTTACGATATTGTTTAGAAGAAAATGTGTATTTTATAAACAAAAGAGGGCAGTAAAGCTTTTGTCAAACTGTTAACAGAAGAACAATGTACAGGTAATCACACTTAAGTTATAGTATCATTATACATACACAATTTTATGCAACACATGGCTAAAACTTGACCCTCTTCACAAATGCAGGTAGAGTTGCAAAAGGTTCTCTAAACATTTTCACTGATTTCAACAGGATTAAGCAAGTGCATATGAGCTACTATGAACAGTGATTTATTGCATCTACACAGTTACAACTTTAATTAAGATACAGACTCCTGACAAAAGTTACTCCTAAACTCTGACCAGTGTTTAACAGACTGCATCAGAGTACCTTAAAACAGCACATCTGAAGAACAGAAATGGGAATACGTTATATACAAACTTAAATCAGAACCATTGCCCAGACAAACCACATATAATTTGTATGATTTCACTAGTTTCAGAGAAAATGGTTTCTGAACTGCAATGGATTAGGTACCTTCTGAAACTAACGTGCTAAGTCACAGTCCCGTTTAGAAAAAGCTTTTAGCCTTAATTTTATACTTTGGTCATCATAAATCCACCTTGTGCCTCAAGAAACGAGTACTGGCACTGTTATGAAAAGACAAATCTGACACCCACTTATTACCCTGTCTCCCAGAGGCCGGAGTGATTTTACTGAATTTGTTCTGTATGCAGTTCTATGTGCATCTACCTACACCTACTCTACAATCCAGTTTGCACATTTGAAGTATCTCATTATCACTTCTAGCTAAAGGTTTTCAATTAATTCTCATTTGATTCCTTACTCTATTGACATCCCTCTACACCTTCTCTCAGAATCAGCCTTCTCAATAGAAGAGATACTCTCCTTGTCCTGTTCAGAGGGTTTACAGTTTGGAGTGGTTTGGTTTTTTGAATATCTCATTTATATTTGGCTATATTTTATTTTACTTTATTTACTTTATACATACACTTCTACGATTCTGTATGTAAAATCGTATCTTCTTTCTCACTCTTGGTCGCTATCCAGATTACTATCTGCAACTTACCCTTCTAGTTATGGTCTCTGTCATTTGCAGAAATCTTATTACTGATAGTTTTTGTGCTTCCATTAATGTTAACTTTTATAAAGGTAGAAATATAGCACTTGGTAAGGGATTAGCCTCCTAAGAACATCAAAGGCTTGCTCAATGGCAGTTCTTCGGGGTTATATTGAGATGAGTCAAGCAGTCAGCTTTCACCTATTTATTAGATGTTATGTCGACTGTGTCAATATTAGAATCCTAAAAAAGTCACTATGTATCTTGTACAGCAGAATATACATTTTAAATTTAAGATTGAAAACATGTAATTTGGCATAACAAAATTTAACCAGCTGCATTCTCCAACAAATGTACAGATTTATAATATTTTAGCTAATGATCCTTATGAGTCTCTTCCAACTGGAGATATTCTATGACCCATATCTGCATTTTGGAAAAGAATAAAAAGATCTGTAGACGTAAATATAACTCACTTTTTTTCAGAAGATAACCTTTTTTGACAATATTTTTATAAAAGGCATCCTTTGTTTTCCGACGAATTGTATTATAGATTTCTTTTCCATCCATTGTATCATTAAGCACTTGTTCTTGGTGCTGGTAAACATGTAAGAAAAGCATATTTTAGGCTCAGAAAAAATTGCATACGATGTAGCTGCAACCAGGATCATCTTGAATGCTACTAACTCACTACTATTGTTCTCTCATGCATTTTAATAAAGCAATATAATTTTTCATGCTAAAAATGTAACTATTTCCATATTTCCACAATTATGATAGAAGAACAAAGTTTTGAATAAAGATCAACTTCTACAAAGGAAGTCTTTTTCGTATTAAATAAAAAGCATCTTTCACTGCCATTTCGCTCACATTTATGCCAGTCTTTAAGGCTCTCTGTCTTCTACCAAAGATTTTGGGACTGAGTAATCATGGATAAACTCTGAAGCAACAAGAATGGTGTAGATCACAATTAAAAGTGACTCAACATTGCACAGTCCCTCATTAATCTCATTAGAACTTCTAATGTCCTAATTGAGTAGGATACAAGACAAAAGAAAACAGAAACAGGAAACTGAAAAAGGATAAGCTCACATCAAAAATTACAGGATCTGAAAACTCAAGTAGTTAATAAGAAGCAAAGTTTGACTTCACTGAGCAAGCTGATCAGCAAAAGTTCTTTAGCCATAAGACAACATGAAAAGCAAGACTGCCAAGCAGTGAGAACAGCATCAAGATGAACAGGCTCATACTAAATATTCTACTTTTCTTCCTGTCTTTGCACCTACAGGAATTATGATTTTGGACAACTTGACAAAATTAAGACAAAAAATACTTTGGTAATGCTAGCACGAATTACAGGACCTACAGTAGAAGCAACATCCAGATGTTTGAGCTCAAGATCATCTCCATAGCATAACTACACAAGGAACAGTGCACAGAACAGATCTAGAGGCAAATATTTATAAGAAAATTCCTTATTAGACAGAAGTCAACCAGACTGACCCTAAAGGTATAGGAAGACTTTTGCATGTTTTTTTTCCCTCAAAAACATAGATCATGGTAGTATGTGGAAGTGAGATAACACAAAGCTGAACATAAATTGCACTGCCTACCACTCAATTTTTTTTTATAAAGAATGGTCACAAATACATCTGAATAGGTTAAAAGAATCTGAAGTAGTTTCACACAGAAAACTAGCTAATGCGGATATTAGTAATACAGGAATTGTAAGTGCATATGCAAAAAGCTAAAATGAAATAAATCACTGCCATGATTCAAGAGGAATGATGGAGCATAGGAAAAGTTATTAGTGAAGATTTTCAAGCAGCAGTCTCAGGATTCACGTTTGCCCAACCACATTACCAACTGCAAGTTAACAGCAGTAAAAAAGTGGGAAGTACTGATGACACAACACGATTAGCAGTTCAGGAAAGATTAGAATAACAAGATGCTGGGAGTAGACAGAGCCAGGACAGCTGATGCCAACTGATTCAAAGGATATTCCCTGTCATAAAACATCATAATAAGCAATAAAATTCTGTGTGTGGTTGTCTTCCTCAGAGACTGGCTGAGCATCAGCCTGATTGTGGGAAGTGGTGAATGATCACCTTTGCATCACCCCCACCACCTCTTCCTTCGCTTATTAAACTGTAGTAATTTCAACCCAGGAGTTTATGCTTTTGCCTGCAGGAGAAGGGAGGGCACAGGTAAAGGTGTGCGTCCTTAGCTACTTGCCAGGGTCAACCCACCACAGAAGTGACAGCTATTTTAGGATACTTCTGTTAAGCACCTTCCAGCGAAAAAGGGAATAACCTGTGGTAATGGTACTCTAAACTGTTCTTGCCTACCACATTCAAGAAAGGCAAACTAGCACCAAAACTCGTGGAAGCAGGACAACTACAAGAACATTACAAAAACAGGATCAGCTTCGATATGCTTAGCTTAGTGAGCTAAGAGAAAATACAAGAAATATTCTTGTATTAATATGACAGATCTCACAAAGGACTATGAACTGATTGTAATTCTATTCAGGGAGAAAATTAAAGGCCATTCTAACCTTTCCTGTTTCTAACCAATGAAACAGGAAAGTTTGGGAAGAGAACCAAATACACACGTATACTTTGTATGTATACACGTATATACATATATATAGCTTTATAGCTATAAGCTTATTAAAAACTAGATAATGTGGTGTGCTTATCACTGGTGGCCTCTCCTACGATGAATTTTTGCTCTGGGGTTAGAGCACTCCAGAACAAGCCTTGCAATCATCCCTGAAGCTTTTGTGTGCATACAAGTTTCCTCTGACAGAAGAAAAATCCTGGACACAGAAGACAGGAGGGCAGCCTGTTTCCCCCTGACACAGGACTAAGGCACTGCATGGCTGAGCTAGGGACCAGAGTTAGGGGCACACTGCCAAGGATGAGCATCTCAGAGGACAGGCAAAGCCTATCATCTCTTCTGTTGACAAGACAATCTTTGGTAAGTGAATACAGCTGAGAACAAATCAGAAGAAACACACAGGCTGAAAACATTAAATCTGGAGATGATGCTTTGTAACTATGATTACTGTAATTCAGTTCATAAACTGCCTTGAAGATGATTAGGTCTGTGTCTCCAACAACAAATGCCCAGAGATGAAATCTTACCTGCATTGGAACAGGATCTTTAAGGTAATATCCTTCAACAATCTGTTCTTTTCTATAGTGCTCAATGATGTCACCAATACTGTTTCAATATGAAAAAGAGGATTCAAATGTTAAACAGGTTAGTTTTCCCTCTATTTGAGAATTTGCTTTTCCATACAACCACCAAAAACTTTTCCATGAAGTTTTAATAAAACTGTTAAACATTGTAATCTCATTTGTAGTAATGAGAATTGACTAATATACTGAATATACTGAAGTCAAGAAAGTTCACAAAACTGTATTCAGAATGTATTAACTCTAAACTCTGCAGAACACTTCAATTAGTTGTTTAAAATGCCAAATGAGGACACTGCTATTTCCACATTCAAGTAACACATGTGCGTTACGTTACTTCAGTTTGGCTGAAGAGCCAGTTATTGTTATTTCATTGGCAATAATTTCCAAACTCCTAGAGTAACTAGGGAAGGGTAATGTGAGATACCACATGTGCAGAGCAATTCTTTCTAGGAGGACGGAAATATAAAAACAGAAAAGGTTTGTAGCAGAAAAAGAAAACACAGATTATACTTGGAAATCGTTAAGCTACCCTGCTAACCGAAAACACTCTATCAGTAGCACTCTGCTACCAGGAAGCATTTACTCTAAACCCCAGATTCAGACTGCAACTGCCTTTGGAAGGCTCAGGAGAGAAGTGACAGGTACAAGCTGAAATTCAAGGCATCTGAGTTTCTCTAACTTATTTTCACAGTTACTGGAATTTATACCGTAATAAAGAACAGCAGCATGAGTATCTATAGAAATTAATCATTTGTATGAAAAACAGCAACAACAAAAAACAACAAGTAGAAAACAAACACATGCTGAGTGTGTCTTCTCACTTCATGCATAATTAGCTGTGTGTACAAAGGTAATAAGGCATACATCAATGTTATGGATGTTACAACTGGATATAGTTGTATCTAGCACAGGAACAATATCCGATACTGTGAAAATAATCTCAAATTTTAAATAAAGCTTTAGCAAGACTTCTATGCTCACTTTTATCTCTCATTATGGAGCTATAAACTAACACATGCTTGACAAAATAATACATTTTCCTACAAACAGCTTTGGTTTTAAGTATGCAGAATGACATATATTTCTTTTTCAGTATTACTGAAATCAAGTAATTAATTTCAACTTTTACTGAGATGCAATTTGCACGTCATTTTCTGCATAAAAATTTAAACTTTACCACACTACAGAAAATATTCAGTCATTATATTTTGCATGTTGCATACCTACTGCCAGCATCTTGTAATAAATAAACCAGCATTTTATTAGTTTTTCTCACTTATCACATCAAGCATACCTTGACTGTCAACACCTCCTCTCCCTCCTTGGTTGAAAATGCTATCAGGAGTTCCTTAATACAAGGAGCAGGTGCCTAATTTCTTCAAATTTTGTAAAATAGGCTGAGGAATGTATTTGAAAACTCTTTTGTAGGTATCATATATACAAGGACTTTGTGCCTTGATGGAGTGACTACGGGCTTGGCTATGCAGGCGTCCCCTCCCACAAGTGAACTTGATTCAGAGGGTCACTTATATACTGCCTTACACTATGACAGATCAAATGCCTGAACTAACTCAACGCTGCAAACACAAAGACTCCAGGTCTCTTGCAGACTCAATGTTCTGTAGTGTACCTGGAGGAAGACAAGGTACACTACAGAATGTGAATCTGCAAGTGATTCAAAGATATCAAACATGTAAAACATCAAGCATGAAATCAGACGACCAAAATCTTATCTAGGGGACAGGAATGAATCACAGCCTTCTTCAACATCTGCCAACAACAAAAATGCACAAAAATGCAACAAAAGGAAGGATAAATAAGCATGTATTAAAAAAAAAATTAAACTTGCTTTAATATACAGAAATAAAGATGGATCTCAACAGAAATAAAGATGGATCTGAATACCACATTATAGTTACTTTAATAACTTTAGAATGCTCAGCACATTGTTAGGTTTGGCTTCTTAGGTTCCCTGGGTCTTGGCTACTTGAATGATTTTAAAAGTATCTCACCATCATGAGCAATATCAGGGTTTTTTTTAACAATTAGAGTGAATTGAGAATTATTCCAACAGCTCATGTTTCAAATAATAAAGAATCCAGGAAGCAGAACTAAGCAACACATTCCAACCATCTAGTAAATTTTCAAATTCAGCTGTCTCTTAAATCCAAGATAACATGAAAGCTTGTTCACTGTATAAACTATTGGGCCAGTGTTAATCATTGCCTTTGACAGAATCACTAGAAATAAAGAACCAGCCCTAATTTTAGTTTTTTTGTGAATGCTACCTGTTGAATTTGGTAAGACAGGCAGAGAGAAGAAAATGACAGGGAAATGACTGGTACGCTTTTCCTACCATATGTTCTAAAATCGTGATTGAAACATTAAGAAATGCTATCTTACATGAAATCTACTGTGAAACACATATGAAAGTTACTGTCAGGACAGCTGAACAGGCCCAAGCCCTCAGTTCAAAGCAAGGTCAACAACAGCAGGTTGCTGCGGCCCTTGCTCAGTCACATCCCGAGCATCTCCAAGGATGGAGTCTCCCATGCCTTTCAGATAACTTTTTCCAGTGCTCCAGCATCCTCACAGTAAAAGCCATACACTAGCAATTGCCCATCTTTGGACTGACATCTCATGACAGAGGCACTAAAATACAACTGCACAAGATCTGCCTGGGATGGAGTTAATTTTCTTCATAATTGCAAATGAAATGCTGCATTTTAGGTATGCGACTGAAACACCTTGTGGATAGCATACCAGTGTTTTGACTACTGCTGAGCCACACAGTGGATGGGGTGGGCAAGGGGCTGGGAGTGGACGCAGCAGGACAGCTGGCCCAAACCAGCCAAAAGGATATTCCCCTCCACAGAATGTCAAGCTCTGCAATTTAAGCTCAAGAAAAGGAGGAGGATGATGTGAAGAAGCCTGTGGAAGGGTGGCCCCTGCCACCAGCTGAACATCCTGCAGTGCTTGCTCATTCCTTGCCCTCAGGACAGGGAAGAAAACGGGAAAATCAAATGTGACAAAACCTGTGTGTCAACATAAAAGATGGTTTAGTAAGCAAAGGGTGGGGAAGAATATCAGTGATTGAAAAGCAATCATTCACCACCCTCCAAAAGCAGACTGATGCCCGAACAGTCTGAGAAACACCCACCTTGGAAGATGAAACATCCCCTCCATTTTTTATTGCTGAGCACTACCTCTTGGGTCAATTAGGTTCTCTGGAAAACTGACAAAGCCTCAACACTGTAAGCTCTGCTCACCAAGAACCAAAACACTGGTGTGTTACCAACAGTTTTAGCCACAAATCTGAATCATGGCACGTGCTAGCTGATAGAAAGAAAATTAACTCCATCCCATCCAGAATCAGCACAAGCAACAAGAAATGGCTTTGGCAATTTTTCTGTAAAATTGTAGGAGATTATCAATGGACTAATTTGTTATCTGTGAAATAAGTACAGTAAGATCACAGAAGCTAAATGCTTTACTAAATTCCATGGGAAAATACTTCTTTGTTACGTAGTCAAGATAATTCCCCCAATATGTATGCAACATGGGTGCTGTACATTCAGACCTTCAGGTGGGCTGACCTGCAGAGCTGATACAAGAGAACAAAATAATAAAAGCAGACCTCTGTATGACATACTGCAAACACAGACTGATGATCACACAGAAATTTTAACACAAATTTACATGGAAAGTGGTAAAAGCACATGCAAAAGGCACAGGTTGGTGGAAAAAATAAGTCTTCCTCGTCAGCACAGAATATGAAACCCTGAGATATACCCAGGACCTCTTTCCCCATGGTCATCCAAATTAATTCTGGAATACAAGCAGATACACCATTGCTTATATAGGTTATCATGAATCCAGTCCCACCTCTGGATATGCCAAATACCCAAAAAATAAAACAAACTTCTTTCATTTTGTGCTTCCTTCCTAGTCTTCAGCTTCCTACTTTTGTATGGAAAATCTTGGTCTACAGTTTACTGAGACCAATACCCTGCAAAATAAAGAGCAGACTGCTTTCATCTTACCTTTTGCCTCAATTACAATCACAAAAAATGTAGAATAATATTGAAAATACTCTATTACCAGGAATGATTTAGTCTAATAATAGTATCAGATTTCAAAGGAGATACTTTGAGAGCATTTATGGAAGCAGGTTAACATAAAAAAAGCTTATAGTCAATGGAAACTGTTAAACAGATGCATTTAAACAAGCAGTGGCACTTCTTAAATCTGAATTTTTCACCTTGAAGGCAAACACTGCATTTTCAGATAAGCAACAAAACCCCATCTCTTATAAGCACCAAGAAATGCTTATAGTTTCATTAGCCTGCATAAATTCATGCTTTGTACGTCTCTGTTCTGGATTCAATGACACGTTTGTTGTTCTTCAGCCACCACTTTCGTTTATTGCACACAACTAAATCACATTAGTCATCACATATTTAAAGATTTCTTTCTTACAGTGTCCCTCTTAAATGAACTAGTACAACAACTGAAAAGTCCACAAAGTTATTTGCTCTTTTTCTTCTTCTAATTTATTGCCATCTACAGGAGATCTCACACTACAGAATTTGGGTGGTTAGCATCTTCATTTTGAAGCCTTATTATCTTGCAATTCATTATCTTGCATACTTCACTATGTATTTCAGCTTCCAGGAAGTTTACCAAGCTGCAGCATATACTAAGTTGGAATGAATTTGAGCCTATGGGTATAGTAGTAATTTTCCAGAACACACAAAAAAAAATGAAGCCTTTTAAAGTTATGCAGATTCTGCTTCACACTGAGGAAGATCTCTGCAAACTAAGTACCAAAATATAAACAAAACATAAAAATATAAAAGACTTTGTAATAACTTAGTGCTACTTTAGAATCTTGTTTTCCATACCATAGAACGAATCTTCTTTAGATAAATGTAATTTATATACATGCCTCAAGTGAATAAAGCACTATAAAGTAATAACTTACTTTATGTAATAACTCTGTGAAAGTATACTATTCAATGCTGCAAAACTATCTGAAACTAATGAGAGTTCCACTGATTTGCTAATTAGTCTGACATCACCTCAGGTGGGGTCTCCTACCCTATCAGCCTCCTGAAAAGCCACTTAGCTAGAGAATGGGCAAAAGAGCATTTACCTTTACGTAAGAATGACACTGCAGCTAGCTTGGTTTTCAATGAGGATGTCTGGAGACCAGACTGATTAATGAAGAAGGTATTCAAGCGGTATGAGTGTGGGGTATGCAAAGGTTCATAAGGGTCCAATTGTTTAGCCTCACACCATCGTCCATTTGAAGTCTTATGAAAAAGTCCACTGAACTTCTCAGTTAGGAGACCTCGACATTTCCTCAGACACACCAGCTGCTGGATCTCTACCCACTCAGAAGCCAAGCTGGAAGTGAGAGAAATTCTCTATTGGGATGACGAATGCCCTGGTTCTAGGTGAGCAAGTCTGGAAAAGTGCCGATTTTGTGAGGCAAGGCAATGGCCTCTTTTAAAAGAGGAAGGCAAGTTTTCACCACTGAGAAGTCTTGCATCTGCAACTCCTCTAAAAGCAAGATCAAGGATTGATCTGTACTGATAGCTTCTCCCATAAAAAGGGAAATGTATCTCTTGTGATTTTTCTTTTTGTACAAATTTATGTATTTTTGTACCAGTGGCAAAACAAATGTGCCCCAAGTTTGCTCACTCTAAACAAAGTGATTTGTACTTCTGACCCAAGTACAACATATATTACAATGCAATTTAATGACTTTTCCAAACAATTATGGTATTTTTTCCCTTTTCTTGTAAATACCCATTTACATTATTTGAAAACCTTACTGAATGTCTCAGATAAAGATGTTCATTTTATTTTCCCTTTTCAAATAATCAATGCAAACAGTAGTTTCCAAGACAACACAGCATTCTCTTACAGATCCACAATTAACGGATTCACATGATCCATACAATCCACAATCTATAGCGTGACGAAAATGGTTTGCAGAAGAAAGAAAAATACTTCAAAATAAACAAACTACAATCAGGCTTCTGCAAGCTTCAAGAACTTGCTCAGTTACAAGTAACTACGAAGCAAGTTGGAGAAAATAGTTAGCATACTATTAAGAAAACTACAGTCTTAAGATCATAGCAGAAAATAATTATCAGGCGCAAATTATACAAGTTCTTTACACAAGTATAAAACACAATTCATTTTACTACTAAAACTTACCTATTGTAGTATCTGCCTCCCATCATAAACTGATTGTTTGATGTTGGACATATTTTAAAACGCTGAATATTTTCACTGGTCCGAAAATAAAGTGAATAATCACCAGGTGTATTATCTGAAGGCCTCACAAGAAAACCGCACACCTGACCAACTGAAAAGATATCATAATAGTGTTACTTTCCTTAGTGAAGTTATAAATGAGCTCTTATCAAATCTATTTCCATATAAATGAGCAAGAATTGCACACTTCAAGAAATGCAAAGTCTGTAAGTTAAGTCCAACAGTAATCTCAAACTCAATGAATCAGCACTAAACTGGTGAAATTAATGCAAACTGGTTTATCTGTGGTGGCCTAGCCACATCTTTGCCATCTCTTTACAAAAGCATACAAAAAAAGTTTTACAACAAGTTTTCAAGAATTAGTAACTCATGTTCTAATATTTAAAGTATGTTATTAAACAATGTGGGTTAGAAATGTTGGTGTTTTCATTTGAAGAAATTGTTCCTCTATGAAAGGGCTAAAAAAAGGTTTGTAATATATTTCCTTTAAGTATACAAAAGCATATATTCTCCACAGCATTTTGATGAAGACACTGATAAGTGAAATAATCCATTACTACCACAGTATTTCAATTAAAAATACAAGTACCTGTCATCAGCAAATTGTAAGCCTCTTGTTTGGAGATCTTCCCATGGTACCATCTTAACAAAGATGAAGAGAAAAATTAGAAAGCAAGACTATCAGCTCTCTTTTTTTTTTTTTTTTCCCTCTGGTGACATCCAAAGTTCTGGCACCTATGAATTAATCTTTATTTAAAAAGACCTAACACATATGGATGAGATAATGATTATGCTACTTACGATTCTGTTCTACCAAAAGCATGAAAAAAATTAACAGTAATAGGTATGTAAATAAATTAATTTCAATCAAAATGGCCAACACTTGGAGTTGACGTCCAAATCCAACTGTGTTTAGAGATTAAAACAAACTGTCTAACCAGCAGATAATTTAACAGGCATTATTTAAAGACAGTCACATACAGCAATTTACTTGAACCATAACTCAGACAAGGTTAAAGACCATACAGAAAAAAATCCAAGTGAATTTTGCCAGAAGCTGTGGAAGTAGAACCTAGCTTTGTTAGACTGTTGAATACAGATTTCTTTGATCTCACAACTCACACCTTCCCAGAGTCCTGTATCAGAGCAGTGTCCTAGAAAGATTCAGCAGCCTCTGCCCAGTTTCAGCCTGAGAACTATACATAACTTAATAACTTGTTCTATCCTTTAAAGGAAAGCTAAAATATGGCCTTTTCGTGTATCAGAAAACAGCTTTAGATCTAACTTCACTTTCTATACTACCACTAGAGGACAACTTCTGGCTACTGGAATGCTTGAAAGAATTACGATCTTCCTGAGATTCCTCTGAGCGGCACAAATAACTGTGAACAGAGAATATCAAAGCTTCTACCATCTGTTACCAAACTTGTTTGCAAATAAATAAAAACACCTAAATTTGAAAGCATCTCTACTGCCAAACTGACTAGCAGATCACTAGCAAAGAGTAAACAAACAACAAATACACCAGTGATTTTCTTTCTCCTATTAAGATGGTGAGAAATGCCTTCTTCAGCCATCAGCCTCTTGGATACCGCAAATTGGGCAACAGAGAAAAAGCACCAGGTGAAAATATTGCAAGCAAATAGGAGGACAGATGAAATAATAAAGCCACTGGAAGTTTTTTGAACCTTCTTTTGCCACTCACAATTACTAATGAAAATAATCTATCAACAACTTGACATACCAATACACTGTTGATTCTTAAATTGTATTCAATATAAAAAAATTAATCTTTGTTTCATTTAGTCAATTTTTTAAAATTATATTCAATATTAAAAAAAACAGCCGTAAATATCCACTATAATTTTTTCATTGGAACTCTGCTCTCAATCCAGCATTTACAGTTGAGCAGATCTCAGTAAAGGTTACCTGTAAGGCAAACACTATATTCAACAAACACTCCATTCAGCATATCTTGGCTGAAAGTGATCATACAGGGACTCATCTAGAATCTCTGCACTGCAAAACACACTAGCAATAGGCATACCTATTACAGGACTCTTTAATGTTAATTATCCATGCATCTTCAGCAGCTAGTATAGAAAACAGTCTTGAGATGAAAAAACAAATGTCTTTGGTTCACCTTCCCAAAAGCTGGGAAATTTCATAGCTGAAGTTTACAAACAGTTACGATTGCTTTTAATAACAAAACCAAAATCCTTACATTTTGCCTTCATGTGGATCTTCTTCCCTTCCCTAATGAGAAAATTAACATATTAAGTGCATGACAACAGTACAGCTCAGTTAAGAGAAAAAGAAAAAACAACCAACAAACTTTATAGGTTAAGACCTAATGCAGAAAAAAACATCAGAAGCCTGAGACATTTTTGAACTAAAGGGCTTACTGCAGTTCTATGAAAAGATTTCCTTTTCATTCACTAAGTGGAAATTGAGCCAGAATATGTTATTTCAGAAGATTGCTTTTGGCATGTTTCAAGTCCTTCTTTAGAGGTGGTATAAGTTTTTTAAATCTCAGCTTTCTTAAGATTAACTTAACTACTGATATATCGGCCTACAGTTCAATAGTCTAGAACTGCCAATTCAATTTAGCCTTTCAAGGCTTGACACAGATCTGTGATTAGCTGCAGGTAACACTGCTTTAACACTGCAAAACACAGGTACTATGCAGGACAATATTATCAAAAATATCCGACTCTAAAGCGATGCTGTTTTCTCCTTCTGAAGTATATCAAACCACTTGTTCCCCCCTACAGCAACTGAATTATCTGCAGGTCACCTGGTTAGCTTCCTAAGCTCACACAAGCCCAAATTCATTTTTAACCCACAACGCGTCTTTAAGAAAAAAAGAGAAAATCCTACCATAATGCAAAATTACATTCTGGCAAATATGAAGAAATGCAATTAAACGAGTAACAGATCCTTCACCAGGACAGTAAAGCTTAGTAAACTGCCTAGAGAATTTACTGTACCCTTCATTTGTACTTCTCTGGGGACAACATGTGAATAAGCTTTTTTGATACTGAATTAGGTTTACAGGTTTGCTATACTATTTTAAACAAAGCAGATCCAATTACTAGGCTTAGAAAAGTACATCACTAAAAAACTGGCAATTAACTGTCACTAATTTGGGTTTATTTAAATATTATTTTGCCAAAAAAAAATCATTCATCTAAGAAATTTGAACATAAAAATTACTTACCACTTCTTCTACCAGGTCTTCCACAATAAGACCTTGCTCATCTGTTCGCAGGTTTGTAACCCACATCCAGCCATCTTCCAGTTCGTTATGGACAATAAACATGTCTCCTTTAAGGAAACTGAAGAGGGTTACAGCAAGAGTTTAAATCAGAGATACAATCATAGTAAAAAGTTTAATGAACATAATGAATCCCTGATTGCAATTTACTCAAAACATATGAGAAAATCTGTTTGTGAACATGAATTAAGGCATGAATTAATACCCCCAGCATACGACGTGTATTTTTCCTCACAGTTAAGCTGTTACTATATAGGAGCTTATGCTTTTGATTTACGTTTAGTACCTAATATATACTTCAGTTCCACCAAATTCAAAGTGTGCTGAGGATGCATGAAACAAAAATAATGCAACAATATTAAAAGACAGTAATACTGTTCTTTTATCAGGAGGGATCAATTAATAAACACAAGCAAAATAACCAGAGATACCCTTAATATTCTATAAGAAAATAATACTCCTTTCGTGAAAATTAGTATAAGTTTGTGAAATATCTTAGAATATAATATTCTTTATGTTCTCACATATGAGGAACAGTGCTACAAAGGTAGTACAGAACAGCTTCCAGAGAAGCCAAAGCCATGTGATTAGCTGCAAGAAAAGCAGAAATAAGAAGCATTAACATGTCTCAGCTGTGCCACGAACAGAACTGTAACTGTTTTAGCCATGTGGATCTAAAAACTCAAGCACAGAACTTTGCATTTTAGTTTCATCCTAAACAAGAGAGAGAAGGTATAATTTTCTACAATTTCTGTTACGACAGCACTATAATAAATGTTTTTTCCTCTCAAGTTGGTAGACACTTAATGGTCTCAATCTATCTTTTTGTTCTTACAGATAGTAGGAAGCCTTACTTGCAATATGCAATTGGGAGTCCTTTCTCTGTCTTACCACCTTTTAATCTGGAAAACAATCTCAAAGACAAATATCCTCACAGCATCCTTTAAAGAGGTTAAACAGGATTGAACAGTGAGCCTTGAAATAATTTCCATCCCAATAAGGATATAAAGCTCTCATATAACTTCCTCTGTATCTTAGGCTAATGTTGCCAAAACCAAGGCCATTCCCAATTCAATCGGTGTGTTTAATCAAACTGAGTCTGTCTCATTAGAGAGATTAGAAATCACTACAGTGTAATAACAAAGTGTAAGAATATAAGAGATAAACCTGCAATTCTGTAATTTTTTGATATCTTAAAATTATGGGAGATTACACACTTAAAATTATCATTCTATTCAACACAGAGTTTTCCCAACAGGAGGGAAGGATGTGAAGGCAACGGAAGGGAGAAACATTCTTGCTCCATCTTACGGACAGAGAACTTATGAAAAACAGTCACCAAGTTTCGAAGCACAGGTAAGAAAATGAATACTAGAACATTTAAAAAGCTTCTTTAACATTGCTCCTTTCTTCTTTTTTCAAAGAAGGCATTAATTACTCTATTCTTCCATTTACAAACAGTCAATGCTCACATTCTCTGACTACTCTGTCTAGTGGTCAGAACTTGTTTGGCTTGAACTATTTATCTGCTATTAGTTCTGTGGCAGTCTGGACAGAAGCCTTGCTCATTTATTTTGCACTGTCACACAAGGCATTTCTGCACAATTCTTTCATAGACAAATACCCTCTTGGAAAAAAAATGTAAGGCTTTATGAAGTGTACTTCAACATTACTAATTTTACTTCAATAAACCTAATGTAATTTTCTGACAATTAATACAAACAAATGCCCTGAAAGTGTTATTGCGATTTCCAACAGGTTAAAGCTATCATCCTTTTAACCTAACTGTGATAAGATGTAACTGGATAGTATTTGTATATGAACATATACTTAAATCATTAGTATTTATAAATACTCTTAAGAATTTCACAACTGCTACTAACATTAAAACATACCTTATTTCATCAGTTTCTGGCACTTTGGTGTATGGTAAAATTGCTCGAACTCTCCTTCTGTCCTCAACAGGCTACAATTTAAGAGAAGACAGCAAAGGTAGTACTTTTCCCTCTTTCTAGTGTAAAACCTTTCTCCCCAGTGTTACACTATTCTGAGTCAAAAGACTGGGAGAACAGTCACTTATATCCCCCTTGCCCGTTTTAGATACTCAAAGCTCCAAACCCCTGAGAGCTAGAAAAGTATAATTCATACAGCTAGCTACAAGAGTTCTCATTTTGATTTCTAGCATGATATATAATGTATGCTTATCAACTTCAAAATAAACTACCAGTATGATAATTCCCGTAAAAGTATACTTTCAAACTTTCTTCCACTTAAAGAATGGAAATTTCCATAAGTTTAACATTCAGAAACATGTTTGTTTAGGTTCTGTTTGGCAGGCCGGCTTTATTTTAATTACTTCTATTGTTTCAGATGGGCACGTTGAAGAAGCCCCATTTTCAGAAACTTTAGTTACTTTCAGGATGTGTACTTTGAAATCCTGTTAGATAGACAAAATACCACAAAAGAGTAGAGGTTACATTACACTGTGTTCTTTACTAACCAAGAACTGCACAATTTTCTGTTTACCTCTCTTTACTCCCAAAGCTATTACTGCATTTGGAAATAACCACAACACCTGATACCCAGCTCTCTCATTACACATTTCCATTAAATAGCAGTTTGGGGGGTTTTAATCATTACTTTGTATCAGTAAGAATGTATTCTTATATTCCTCATACTTCAACATATGCTGAGCCTATGTAGAACTACAGTAAACTTTCTAGCACGATTTTTCCAAAGAAAACTGTGAATGGTGATTGAAGTTACTAAAAATGAAGTAAATGACACTTAGAAATTTTATTACATATTATTATAAGTTTTGGTACTTGCCTCTGGAGGTGCAACTGGAAATAAGAGCTTTTCCCCTTTCAGCAAACAGGACACATGACTATAATAACCGATTAGGTCTGAAAGTGAAGCAAAACGACGTCCACCAATGTAATAGTCTCCACACATGGCAATAATCCTGTTAATAAAAAAAAAACCTTGATATAATATTTCACTACATTGCAGGGCATATACCTTTCTTAATAAGCCTATATACATTCAGCAAAGTATTAAAATATTTTAACAGCAAGTAATGGCACATGATTATACAAGGCAGGAAACAACCACCTTCAAAAATCAGTCACTTTCTTACAGTTAGTTTAGCATCCATATTTAAAGTTAACAAATTACACTGGAATAATCAAAATATCTCCTAGACCCAACTGCTAGTGGAAAAATACCAAAAAACAACCAACTTACATAACCATTTCAGTAGTTTAACACAAGATTGAATTCTTACAAAACCATACATTTTATTCTTAAAGGGCTGTGTTTCTCTTAAAAATACAGAGACTTGTTAATGCATTAACATTCCAAAAACATGAAGTACCAAGTCTGTTCACGTTGCTAGTCAATACAAATTCTGAAAGCAGTTAGGAATTATTTATTTAGGTAAAAGAGTTAACAATATTTAAAACATTCCTTTTAAACTGAAAAGAGTCATTCGTAAAAATGAAGAAGTACTTAATCTGAAACAATTTTAACATCTTTGACCAGACAGTCCAAAGAAATAATCACATGGCATGTGATGGCATCAAGCAGACCTAAATTTTTCCAGAACACAGAGATCAGACAGGAGTCCATCCTTACAAAAAGATAAGAAATTAAGAAACAAACTACTACCAAACTAAGCCAATTTTGGTGTTAGGAAATAGTTAAAAAAAAAAAAACAAAACCAAAAAAACCCCAGAACCAAAATGTTAATTGTCTCTTCAGTTTCTAGAAGAGATGCTAATTATCTTAAGGATATTTGAAAATACATTACCAAAAAAAAACATTTGAATCTTCTTAGTATTAGACCTTTTCACAATGCTTGTGAACAACTCAAAAACAAGAGAGGGAGAGGAAATTCCAAATGTTAAACTACTAAGAAACTTATTCCTCATCCCAAATGACTACACTATTTAAATCTTCCTTCTCAATTCTTTGAACTTAATTATTTTTTCCAAACAGTGATGTAAGATGTTTACAAAGATGAATCTTCAGAGATGAAATCTAAAGCTTTTAGGCATATAGCACTGCAAGGGGAGTCAGAAAACAGCGTAACTTTAAGGGCATACGCTAGATCTTTTGACATTTTCTGTGAGATTTCCTGCTAAATTATTCAATACATTGGGTTCTAAATTAAATGTAGTGTTTCAGATTATTTTCTCATCAATCTTAGGTGACACCCTTCTTTAGAACACTGAGCTAGCAAACAGAGAAAGACTTCCATAATCACGGAAAATTCTGAAGGTAAAAGATTAAAAGATAATTATTTTCCTTCAAAATCCTTTCTATCAGTGATTCATTGAAAAGGTAACACTTCAGTGGTTAAAAGATTTACTTTCGAAGGTTCATAGGCTGTAAATCAATCATATGCTGCATGAGCATGTATGTCTGTATGCAACTTTCACGAGACACGAAAACTGTTAAAATAGTTAAAGACACTGTCATCTAAAATGTTGGGATTTCAGTCGCACAGAAATCTAATAAAAGTTTCAGGTGAAAAATAAGAATTTTAGGGAACAAAATATGAGGGATATTTTTTAGTAATGGAAGTTATTAAAATTAATCCAGGACTCTAAAACAGCACTAGGAAGCAAGTATTAGCACACTTTACTTTTCTGCTACTGCTACATAGTAATCAGTTACCCAAGGCTGAGAAGCTGAAAACGTATCTCAGATCACAAGATGCAAACAAGATATTATTTGTGTGCTATATTGTTTGCACTTAAAGAGTATTATGCGTTCCATATTGATGGTAAATCAGGACCTCTAACCACACTTCTTCATGCAGCAGATGCAATCAAAACCTCCCTACGTTTGCAAATCATGAACATAGTGGCTCGTACATTGGCATTCTGTGTAATTTCAACATTCAGAAGTTGAAGAAATTGCTTTGAATTTATTTGTTGCCATCAAGGCAACATTTGCTTTCAAAAAACATTTGCTTTCTGATTTGCTTTCTGTTTTGTAAAGACGAACACACTCCATTTGCTGACTAACTTTCAAGCTCTTCTCAGAATACACCTCATTTACACTAAGAATAAATGAACTTACTAATGTACACAGTTTGGAAATGATAAAATAATCCTAGTTAGAACACTGGAAAAAGAGTTACTTGTATTTAGAACAACTAATTCTAGCACACACTGAGGTTGTTTCCAGCAAACCTTCAGACGAATAAATACGTAATTCTCATTATTTCTTCCTGGGTTTTGAGGGCTTTGGTTTCTGGAAGGGTTTTCCCTCAAAATTAAGGAAGCAACCACATGTGCCAGCACTTAAGTAAATCTTGTGAGATACAATGGCTACTATGGAACAAACTCAAAACAACCACCTTGACTAACTAATGAAATCTACAAGTTGTTATAAGCGTATTCACAGCCTCTGTGAATACACTTCAACAGCCAGATGTTGGGGTTTCCTCACATTTTTACTCTTTAGCCTACAAAATAATTTTTAAACAGCATATCTTGAAACAAACAGTAGTAAAAAGCTGTACCATTCAAGAAAAAGTTAAACATATTCAGTTATAATACAATGATTATTTTCTGTTTGCACTCTATCGTGCTCTAAACCCAAACGTAGATAACAGTATTTTAAAAGAAAACATTTAATTCTCACCTAAAATGATTGACATTTGTTTTACTAAGGAATGAAAGCACAAATGAACCTGGTCTCCGATCACTCTCTCGAATAAGGTAACTTCCAGGTTTCCCAGCTTGCCGAAGACGTTCTTCTGCAATTGTTCTGTCAAGTTTTCCATGATACCACCTGAAAAAGAAAGTAACAACGGTTGTCCTTAGAACTCCAGGGTTTTTTATATTCTAACAGAATAGATCTATAAAACTACCAACAGCTTTTAGTCAGAACTGACATAACTCTAAAGCTTTGATTCAAAGTTATCACACCTTTGCATGCTTAGCCTCCTAGTTTACTTATTTTGAATAAACAGTATTTTTAAGGCAGCATAGTTTTTCCAACATTGCTTCTTCCCATGAACCACCCCAAGCATGGATTCTCAATCCACATACCATGAGCTTTTCTCTCCTCCTAACTTGCTTATTTTAAATAAAGAGAACCAGAAGTGAGTAATCTGACTGGGAAGACTTGATTTTAAGCCTACACAGGCTGGACTTTATAAAAGCATAAACTGAGAAATGAATTGTAACAAGCTGTTTCCAGGCTGGCACAGATGCTGCTGTAGCAAAGCCTGCACTGACCTGGAGTGACAGCAGTCACCAGATCACCATCCAGGCCCAAAACAGTCTTTCCTAATCACAAAGTCAGTTAAAAGCAAGTGCAGATGTGTGGCAAATCACAGACTGCAAAACATGACAAAGAAACACTTCAGTCTGAAATAAAGGTTAGGCTGCTACCATTTAAGCATTCATTTGCCTTACCTCAGCTTATACATATATATATATATATATATATATATATATATACACAGCTTTTATTAGGACAATCATTCTACCCCAAATGATGAAGTATCAGGCTTATTAAAAAAAGAAAAAAGACCAAAACAACACCATTCAAACATAAATGCAAGCAATGCTCTCATCACCCTCATAGCCACAGCATGTTCCAGAACTACAGTAGTAACTTACTGGCTCTGTACCCATCAACTAGCTATGCTTAATTCAATCTTTAATTTCTACACTCAAGAAAACATCAGCTTCCATACAGCCACTGTTTTAGACAATTCAAATCCGTTACCACTTCACACCATTTGCTTTTCAGTTCTGACAGTTCACATATGTCTTGCAAGAGTCACAAAAAATGCATTTTGGAAGAGAGATGCAAACGGCCTTTTGAACTAATATACACGGTAATACCAAAACCTGCACAAGATTACAGTTCCAAAAAAAATGAATAGCTGGGCTGTTGATAAAAATCTAACCAGAAGCATTTATTTATTTACAAAATGGAAACAAAAGCTTTGAGAGCTTTTGTCAGAATGAAAACCAGGTAGACCAAACTAATAAGTACTATTCATACCAGCAAAAGCAGCACCAACACAAATACTGTTTACCCTGGCAAAGCTGTGCTTGCTAGTATGGCTCTCCTTTGCTTCTCTTCCTCATCCTGATCAAAAAAAGTTAAACCAGAAAAAGTGCTGCTGTGTCTGCACAACATACAACTCAAGGCTGCTGCAGGCTCAGTTACATAGGAGCGATTCTGCCTCATAACATTCCAGGAACTTTCCTGATCATGAAATTCATTGAAGCCAACATTCTACGAAGCCTATTTTAAACTAACAATAGTTTCACTAAGCACTTATCTGTTCCTATTTATCATACATGTGAGAGAAATAATCCTAACTCTATTGACAGACTCGTTGCATTACACTGACAAAGGCATGCTTTCAAAATGGGAAGGTGGGACTGTTATTAAGAATGCAAATTACTAATAAAAAATATACTAGGAAAACAGGCACAGACTGCTTGCAACAAAACATTCACATTTTCTGTAAAGGATTTCTTACAAATATAGTACAAAGTTGCATGCTCCAATTTTAAGACTGGAAGCTCTTAAAAAAAAAGGGCACGCTCCTTGCTAGTGACAACAACATATATTGGAATATCCCACATATTGGAGATCACTTGCTCTAACAGTGAACAGGACATAGGTAGATGGATAGATAGACAGATAGATAGATAGATAGACAGACAGACAGATGGGATGCTCTCCCACTCAACAGTTTTATATCAAGTCTAATAGAAGACACTGTCTGGTAAAGCCAAAGCAGGGTTAAAAATTATTTACTCCTCCACTTCAGAAAAGGTTTGTTTTGTGAAATAAAAAATACGTAGTTAACTGCTGAGCGCAGTTAAATTCAGCCCATTCGAAATACTAAAAGCTGGCAGGAAATGAACTGTATTTTACAGGTTGCACACATTAATGTAATGCCCAAATTACTCTGTACCACTAAGAAATAAGTATTAGTACTGAATTTAACAACCAACTGATGTAAAGATGGCAGTGAAGGCATCAATACTGAGCAATGACAGCAGAAAACAGAGGAAGTAATATCCTCAGGAAGCCTCTAAGGTAGAATACATCTTTAATAAACCAGATACACCCTTAAGTACAAACTTTTAAGACACAATTTCAGTATGCAAAATGCTTGTTGATGAAAAAAAAACTGCACTTTCCCAGAGAGCAGAATTACATTACTAGACAGAACCACTTTATTCAAGCAATACACAGACTAAGGGTGTTGAAAGACTTCATTTTTAGAAGCACAAGTCTTATATTTCATCCGGCTATCCTCACCTGTTTCCCACATTATATGAAGCAGCATTGTGCAACTTTATATCATTAACTAATTTGATAGCAAACGGTAAAAACTCTGTTACAGTACCCAATCTGATTTAAGGAAACTGAGTGCTCAGTTAAGGACTGGCTTTTTTATTTATTTTTTAACACTTCTGTTCAAAGGTTGTGAGATTTTATGTTTTGGAATACATCCATAGATCAATCTTCCTGTGAATACTGGCTAACGTACTTAGCACAAATTCATATAGTGAAAAAAATATCACTTAAATTGTATTATCAGCATTAAAGGATGCACAACAGAAATAACTGAACTAAAGGACCTGTCCTACTTGTAATTTCATCAGAGAACAGAGAGCAGAACACTAAGAAGGACATGGCCAGGCTATCATAACTTCTGAAATAAAATAAATCCAGATCCTCTGGCTTTATTCTCCAATCGGGTACCTCAATGAAGGTAAGAGTTCAGTGCTTCTGTGAAAATACACCACAAGAAACTACCCTTCCCTCTTCAAGTTTTATAGGTCAGGATCAACAATTTTGGCATTTTGTAACCATGACAGCTTCAAGTTTAATGTGCTCATAGTCAGAAGCAATGCTGATGCAGATCTCTTGATTTACACTGAACGTAGTTTCTGAGCAGACATCAAAGGGAGTCTTAAGTACTACCTACAGTACACTATGAGTCTCATGAAAGGAATTAAGGTTTGGATACGAAGGTATCAGTAAAAAACTGCCTAGCTGTTTGTGAATACGAAGTTGCCCCTGTGGCTGTGACCAAATGTGTGCACTCAAAACTATAATGTGTACACCAGCACTTAGGCGTATAACCTTCATCACTGCCAAAGACAATCCCTATCATTTCTACTCAGTCACCTCTGCTTCCTTGCTTAGTCCTACCTAGGAACACTTTTGTATTTCTAATGCCAACTTTGCAAATTTTTAAATGTTGACAGTCCACTATCCTCACAGTGTTTTCAGCACACATAATTAAATGACATTCTGAATCATAGCTAGTGCCCTGACAATACAATAGCTATTATGAGGCACATTAAAAGAGAAAACCAAGTAGCCTTAGAAGATAATGTTATGGAATGATTCAATCATAAAATATATTACCAACTATATATCACAATTTAGGTGCCTGCTTCTCTGACCACTCATTTAATTCCTGTAACCACCCATTTAACTGCTGTAACAAACTTACAGAATTGTTCTGTATTTTGCTTCTAAGAAAATACCAGTAATAGGCTCCCATGCTTCACAAACCAGTCAGAAGCTGTACAAGAATGCACTCCCATGTGCCTATTTAAATTAAAAGCAGCATCTTCAGAACTCCAACCCAGTGTATCACAATGTTAATCATAGTGAACAGACAGAAGCAGGCACAACAGTGTCAGAAACAGCTTACATATCCATACAAACTACACAGAGCTGTACTGGAGTGGTCCTCAAGCTACAGCCACAAGCCATTAACCTCATTAAATGAGCTGCACTGCAGTTAGAGCTGTTACCTCCAGCCTGCAAACAAGAGCTCCTTAATTTTCCACCAATGCATGGAAGGTGCTGGCTACCAGACACCCAGTGACACCAACAAGCACTTTCTACTGTGGGCAGGAATGCAACTACACTGCAACCGTTTAGCAAAGTCATGGTACATCAACAGGACTTCCTGTCCCCTAACATGGATGCCCCACAAGGTCCATGCAAGGCACAGGATATTCACAAAGAGGTAGCAGATGGTAAATATGTCATCTGAAAGGAGGCAGCTGCTATTATGTGTGGAAGCATGTCATACTGTTCAACCAAATCCTTTTATTTACATATTTCTTTTTTTACACATGGGAAAAGCAAAGATTATGAAGCTTTGTTGTTCCACTAAAAGATTCTGCTGTCACAGCAAGCTGAAATTTTTACTTAGGAATGCAGCAGCTAAGGGAGGAGGAAATGCAGGAGAGAATGCTGAAGGGGTGTAAAAGTGTTTTTCAGTGACATAGTACAAATGTAGGTGTGATAACAGCTGCAGTGCAGACCTCTATTTCCGTCTAGAAAAGGTTACGGTGCACAGGAAAAACAGCCATCAAATGCCATATCCACTTCACGCAAAGGTCTGCTGAGCCACATGTTGCTGCTTCAACAAAACCCACAGGAGAAATGGAAAACTTCCATGAGTCGTGCTCAACACTCCCCTCCTACCAATTCAGTCACTGCCTTAGTACCCTGCACATGGTACCAATTCTTGCTACCACCTCCTGAGAACACATGAGCTGTTCCCATTTTACTGTGAGGGTGGTGAGGCACTGGAATGGGCTGCCCAAGGAAGTCGTGGATGGTCTGCCCCTGGCAGTGTTCAAGGCCAGGTTGGACAGAGCCTTGGGCAACATGGTCTAGGGTGAGGCATACCTGCCCATGCCAGGGGGGTTGGAACTGGATGATCTTAAGGTCCTTTCTAACCCAAACCATTCTATGATTCTACAAAAGAGAGCAAGAACAACTACCTTAAACTGGAAAAATCCTCAATTTCAAATGGCATACAGAAATCTCAAGCAGGGTTTCTTAAAGACAAAGGTTAAAAAAAAAAAAATAAAAACAGAAACAAGCAAACAAACAAACAAAAAAAAACCAAAAAAACCTCAGCAAAATATCCCATATTACTTGTTTCTTCTTATTTTGTTAACAGCAACCAACCAGCCCTCAAGTTTTCCATCTGAAGACTTGATGCTCTATTCACCATTCAAGTTTCATTTCAGTCTTGCAGTTTCTCTCAGCCTAAAATGCACTTAGTTTTACCATTTTTATCCAAACTCTGCCTTTTAACACTTATCCCTCATCTTTGCCAAATTTGTAAGGCTGCATTACCTCCTTTATGCACATTATTTGTAGAGATTAAATTAAGGTAACCTTCACTCAAACTTCACTAAATTCACATCCTTCTTCTGCCCTGTTAGTTACTAGCCAATAGTAACCAAATTTTGGCTAAGTCTTTGCAGTTCCCACATCACAAAAAACTTTCTGCCAGAAAAAGCTCTGCAAATATGTATGACCTACTACACGGATGCAGCTTTAAGATAATAAAACAGGAGCTGAAACTAACTTGAAGCCAAGTTAAGTGTTCTTTGTCTGGTTAGCATGAAATCAAGTGTTAGACACTGTTCTAGGAAAGGGAGGGTGGGGTTTTTATCCCTTTTGCATTCCTATACATTTTTCTAAGAGGCAGCACAAGGCATGTCAGCACAGAATCATAATATCAGCTTGGTTGGAAAACATCTTTAAGATCATCAAGTCCAACGTTTACCCCAGCACTGCACTGCCAAGGTCACCATTAAACCATGTCACTGAAGCCCTCATCTACACAGTCTGTGAACACTTCCAGGGACAGTGATTCCACCATTGCCCTGGGCAGCCTGTTCCAATGCCTGACTACCATTTTGCCGACGAAATTGTTCCTAATGTACAGGAACATATCCTAAAACTCCCCTGGCACAGCTTGAGGCTGTTTCCTCTCATCACTTGTTCCTTGGGAGCAGAGACCAGCCACCTCCTGGCTACATTCTCCTTTCAGGTAGTTGTAGAGAGCAATAAGGTCCCCCTTTCTCTTCTCCAAACTAAACCCCCAGTTCCCCCTCATCTGTTCCTCATCACACTTGTGCTCCAGGCCCTTCACCAGCTCCACTGCCCTTCTCTGGACCCACTCCAGCAACCCAGTGTCTCTCTGGTAGTGAAGGGCCCAGAAGTGAACATAAAATTAGAGATGTGGCCTCATCAGTACTGCACGTACCCATGTAAGCCTAATGAAGAATAACTGTGCTTTTCTTGTTCAGCTGTTCCAAACCCTCTTAGAAACAGCAACTGAAAAACTGAACCATGCCACACTTCAAGGCTAGGAACCAGATAATTAACTACCACAGGCACGCCTTAGTATCCAATCTGATAACTGTGTGATTTGCAAACGCCAAAAGAAGCCACTAAAACATTTCCAGCAGCATTTACATCAACTCTGGGCTAGAACAAAAGAGATCAACCAACAACCTTGGTACATCTTAGCAAAAAGACTATGCAAAGATGAAAGAAAAGATAAACATACAGCCAAAAAGCAATACATTTAAATAACTTCACTAATGAGGAAACGTTCTATGTTTCAACTGCTGTGACAATGCTATAGGCTTTAATAAACAGAGGTGAGACAACAGCATAATATCCAACACAGCTAAAAGATTTCTTCCAATCCTACCTGATACACTTTTATTGACAAGAAGAATGATTGCCTATCTCACTTTTGCAAAGTCACAAATAAGCAGGTGAAATATAGTTAACCTGGCTGGAAAAACAGCTCTTGAAACAGCTTGCATTTTCTTACTGAAGGATCAGCTTAGGAAGTGAATTCTGGAACACATTAAAGCTTTTAGCAAGAAACTTCCCATTTTCACATGCTTCCTACTTGTGCCCTTAGGTCAAAACCATGCCTTTTTCTGTTTGAACTAAGAGTAACTACTACAGAAACAATGTTACCACTGCTACACAAACCAACAGATATTCTGTGTGGCAACAATCAATGAATTTCTGAGACTATCATCCTGTCTGCCATTCGCCTCATGAAATGTACCAGAGGCTCCTTCACCTTCCTCCTCCTCCTCCTCCTTTCAACTCACCACCTCTAACCAAGCACAGGTCTTTGTGCCATGCTCCACTCTCACCTCCTCTCACAACCTGGAATGTCCCCTTAAAAAGGAACATCACAGACATGTATAGGTAACTGCTTCTAGAATGAGGAATCCCTGACAGTTATACACTAGGTATCAAAGACAGGGACAATGCCTGAATTAACAGATGTCCAACACTTTCCAGATGCACAATGAACAACATCAGGGAAATATAACCTAGACAGTATAATCCATACAAGGAATCCAGCAGCATGACATAATTGTGTGTACAACTAAGAAAAGGAAACAAAAAAAAACAGAAAACCTGGTCTAGATTTGAATATAGAACAAGAAGATTATTAGAGAGGCTTGATAAAATTTTGCTTTTTAGAATAAGGACATTTCTCTGATATTTACTGCCACAGAGTGGAAAGAATAATAAAAAAAAAAGAAAATCTCCACAAGTGCTTAGACAGTACAAAATCATGGAATCAGACTTGTTTGGGCTGGAAGAGACTTAAAACACATCCAGTTCCAGCCCCCTGCATCATCAGGAAGTTTGCTGATGACACCAAACTGGGTGGTGAGGTGGACACTTCAGAAGGCAGAGCCATCTTGCAGAGACCTGGGCAGCTGGAAGGACAGGCTGATGAGAATACTATGGAGTTTTAACACAGTCAAGTGCAAGGTCCTGCTCCTGGGATGACACAGTCAAAGAGCCCAGTCCAGACTGGGATCTGTGGGGCTCAGAGCAGCCTGGCTGACAGGGACCTGGGCATCCTAGTGGACAATGAAATGAACATGGGTCAGCAGCGTGCTGCGGCAGCAAGGAAAGCAAACTGGATCCTGGGCTACATCCAGAGGGGCACTGCCAGCAGAGATAGAGAAGTGATCATCCCACTCTACCCAGCTGCCACACTGCACACGAAGTGCTGTGTCCGGTTCTTGTGCCCATGATACAAGAAAGATGCAGACAGACTGGAGAGAGTGCAAAGGAGAGTCAGAAGATAATAAAAGGGCTGGAGAACCTGCCCTATGAGGAAAGGACAAGGAGTTAGGTCTCTTCTCCCTCGCAAAGAGAAGGCTCAGAGGAACCTCATCATAGTACTTGTTTTACAGTGAGAACAGTCATTCACTGCAACAACCTCCCCAGGGAGGAAGGAAAATCTCACTGGAGGTTTTCAAGATGCAGCTGGACAGGGTGCTAGATGATATCAGTTATGTTCCCTTTCTCACCAAAGGTTGGGCCAAACCATCTTTCAAGGTCCCTCTAAACCTGGGTTGTTTTATGGTTCTCTAACTGGTATATTCCAACCCAATCAAAAGCGTAACTTACAAACCACCACCACCCCCCCCCCAACAATTAGGGCTTGAGGATGAACAACTATTACTATTTAACAAAAAAGGAAATCCTAACAAGAAGAACTGATTTGGTATGAGGCTGGCTTGAGAAGCAGGTGAAAAGACTGAAATTTTAATATTAAAATTACTGTTTCAGGGCCTAATCACCATAATAATGAGTCTGCTAGTTTACCATAACTTTTCTGTACCAGGACTAGAACTGAGTATCCTGAAGACCTTGATAATTCATTCCTGAAATATAACTGGAGCTTTCAAGTTAATATAGCAACATTGATTTTTACACTTTAATTTGTACACATTAATACTTGCAATAAAATCATATTTTAGAAGGAAAAGGTAGATATTTCAAGCAAATCACACGTCATGTTTCAGCCACCCCTCTCTGTTTGTATTGACTGTGCACTTGCTAAGGCTGCATTCTATCCCAGCATCCAGGTCATTCATCAAACTGTTAAACAGTGCTGGCCTCTGCGTACACCCTGCATGTCCACCTGGACTTTGTGCTGCTGATCACCACCCTCCAGGACAAATTTCAATCCACCTCATTGTCCATCTGTCTAACCTGTACACTGCCAGCTTGTCTATGAGCAGTCTATTGGACATGGTGTCAAAAGCTTTATTAAAGTGGAGGTAAACTCTTTCTCTCTGAGCCACTGACCTCACTGTAGAAGGCTGTTACATTGGTTAAGCATGACCTCCTCCTTATAAATCCACGCTGACTACTCATCACCACCTTCCACACAAAACAGACTCATGTAAAAACAGAAGTGTTTTTCTGCTCCAGCACAACAGAGCAGATATTTTACATAAAAATAAAAAAAATACTAAAGATTGCCTGCAGCCTTTATGTTGTATTTAAAAGTATATAAAACAGTATGAGTATATAAAAGTTGTCAAGCACTGGTTAACATTTTATTGGTACTGACTACATACTCTGGAGGGTCACACAATCATTTCACTCTAACACTTCTATGAAGCACAAAGATAATGTTATAGGAGATGCCTTCTCCTCTCTCCTACTGTGCCTACCACCAGTAAGAAATATCAAGGTGGGTTTTCTTTTGTTTGTTTTGCTAAAAAAGAAAGATGAGTGAGAAACTGGAAAACTACCATAAAAGTCCTAAGAATTTACAGCTGAACCAACAGATGGGGTCCTACACTGAAGAGACCCATGACCCCTAGAAAAATGTGTTCTTCCCCACTCTGCAGCCACAAAACATTAAGATGATAAAAGGTGAAGAAATACAGCACAATATTATGCTTCTCAATGGGGCAGACCAGTAGATGAAGTGCCTAAGTCCTACAGTGAAGTTCTGTGAGTCAATATACTTCACAAAGTAAAAACTAGATGAAGTGCAGGTCAAGAGACTCTATTCACTGTTTAGACAAAATGACAATATCTGATGCTAACTTGAAATACTGACTAAATTCCTGAAAAATCATCTTCAAACTTTTTCTGGCATCAAACACTGTTCCACTTCCGGTTTTCCTCATCTGCAGTGTTCGTTTATATATGTATCTAATGTACTCAGTTTACTTACTGCTTCACTTCACTATATATGGTTAGGTATGATTCTGCTCTGCTGCTTTTAACCACCCATTTAAGACAGCACTTCTCACATCACACATTCAGTCAGACCTAAAACCAGATTTATATTCAGGTATATTTTGTAAGTGGCTAAATCAATATGCTGACCATCAACTTTAGAAAAGTATTTCTCCTCCGTGAAGAACAGGAATTAATTACCTAAAAAAGTTGACCTGCCAACCACAGTAACTGTTAAAGAGAAAAGAAACCTCATACACTGAAGTTACATCACACTGCATTTTTTGTTTATACACTACCTAACTGAATATGCCAATATTACCTTCCCTCAGCTTTCAGTGCAACAGACTCATTCACTGGTATGGAAAAGGGCTTTGGCCACTATTCAGGGAAAAAAAACACCTCCTTTTCATGAGTTACTGGAATAAACTAACACTGCAAAACTCTGGACTTGCCACCTTTGACACTTAGGTGAAGAAACTAGAACTTCACACTACATTCAGGTTGATCTAGTTTAATGCAATCCATGCTGATTTAATGTTTCTCTATCCATCTCTATCTTCAGCTCTTTTTCTCACCATTGTGTTGCCTCAACAGGCACCAAGGGCCGCAAGAACACATCTCCTTTGGGTAGAAAGTTTTGTCTACCTTTTTGGTAGACAGTTTAACCAGACTGCCTATTTCTTCAACTGATACCCATTTCAAACTGATAACCACTGTTAATAAAACACTATATGAACATGATAGTGTTGCTGGAATATACTGGATCTGCTTCTGCCCACAAATGCACACTAAGATCTAAAATAATTTTTTTTAGCTAAGATTTTTCATCAAACACATAGGTAACAATAATTCCACATAACCACTGGTTTACCACCAAATTAAACAGCATTCATTATTAAATCCAAAGGCATTCACACTATTTCAGCCACTGTCAGTGAGTTCTGCAAATGGGGTAGAAAAGCACAGGGGAAAAAAATTGACCAAAACAAACACACAGCTGTCCACTTACCCCTAACATCCTGTGCCTCCCACCTAGCATTAAGCTAGAGCATCAACACACTGCTGCTGTGCTCCAGAAAAATGAAACCCCACACATGCACTGAACAGACAAGCCTTCAGTCAGTTTCACTCCGGATCAAGGAAGATAAATATCAACCCTGCTTGGGGATTTTGTGTTTGTGAATGAAGAGAACCTGCTGCATACTATCTCCTCCCACTGCCAGAAAATTAAAGAAAACACATTAAGGGAAGGCACACTCCCCTTTTCCTTAGGTACATGAAAAAGAGAAGAGGAAATTAATAGTATTAGGTGCTTGATAGCAAAGACGAACACATCCTGACTACCCTGAACAAACTATATTTACAGTATCCTGATGGGAAGTGCAGAACTTGCATCTGCTTCACTTCCCATCTCTTCAGGTTAGTTACTGTGAAAGCCAGAATGTTGACTATACAGTATTTAAAAACTTACTCATGTTTAGAGAAAACGTTTGTAACACTTTCATGCCCTAACACATGCAAACTGGGAACTCACATTTTGTTTGGTTTGTGTTTGTTGCTTTTTTAAATTCACAAAACAAGTTAGGAGATGAAAAACTGATCAAAGTTGTGTCTAAGTTTGTGCCAAAAATTTCACTGTATTTAATACTTATCTAAGATTGGAGTATGAACACCAGCAGCATTTACCAGGTATTCTTGTGGGAGTCAGTAACCAAACACTCAGTTAATCCTGGAATGCATATCCATGGGAAGGCAAAGAAGCCTAGTGAGTCGTCAGTGTTACGAAAGAAATAATCCCTTTTCATTCTTCAACACAGTAGTAATTTTATATCACAAAGCAAGGCCAGGAGTTGAAAAGCACTCTCAATTTTCTGATGTACACATTATATTGTCAGGAATTAAGACAAAGAAACAAAACCATTTGACAGATTCGTGGAATTATCCATGAAGCCAACCCTGCATGCTTCCTATAAAAACTGAATGAATTAGGAGGAAGTGGGAAAGGGTGGAGCTGGCAGTCATATTCAAACAAATGGAACAGCAGTTTTGTAATCACATTCAACTGGAGAAACTGAATCCAAGTTTAAATCACAATATCAACTACTGCTTTTAAAGACTTACATTGGGCTCTTCCTTATGTAAGATGATATATAATACTGATCTTTGTTTCTAGTAACAAATCAAGAGTTCAACCCCGTAGAAGCAGATGGTATGACTACAAAGAAAGGGCACTTCCAAAATAAAACAGCAGGACTGAAAGAATACAATTTACTACCAACATATGACCAATTTAAATGACTTCCCTGAGAACGGTAAAACCTGATGCTGTAAAATAAATTAATTAAGGGATGAATGAAAGGGAAAAAGGCTTCTAATCATTTTAGTCAGCCAACTTCAATTTTTGTTACAGAAACACCACATAAAAATTACATAGAAAATTACAAAGAAAAGTGTTAAGTATACAGAGTTACAAACTTCTGATTTTTTTTTTTAATTATTAAATGTATTTTGTTTCTTGGATGTTTCTGCATGAAAGAATCCTCAAGAGAAAACCATTTAACTATAGAGCTATGCCCTTGGTCCTGCAAAAATTACAATGTCCCCTTTGTCTGAATAAGTTAAGTATCCTTGTAAACCAAAATAAAATCAGGGCCTCTGCAGTCTTCCCCTAGTATGCACTCCCTCTCAGAAATCTAACATCCTCTTTTATGAAAGTTCACTATCATGCTTGCACATGACTTAGAAGACAATATTCTGACTGCAAAATCCACTCAGAACTGTAGATGTGGTAACAATCACTTTAATATCAAGCAGGTGACTGTTCACAAATAATTACCCCACTTCCTAAAAGCATTTCAAAAAGCTTGCTTTTTGGCTTTTGGCTCAGTTCTCTGAGGAACTCAGCTGGGTTTAACAGAAGCAGCAATGTGACCTTTCAGAGAGAAAACCAGACAAGCAGAATTCTGTATCTCACCACCTTGGCACACCATAATGAAGAAGTAACTTTGCTTTCATGTGCTCCTATTTCCCTCTTTATCCTTTGTCAAACCTGCCTAATCCTATTTCCAGCTCATTTAGGCGATTCTACAAGTTTAAGACTATTCAAACACTGTCTTCACAAAACAAGGCCTTAGTGTTTACAAACTTCCACAAGAAATCCAGAAATTAAAAGAATAAAGGATTACTAGGAAAGCTGTCAAAGTTCGAGAGATTAAGCTAAAAGGAATACTGTAGTGTTACATATTATGTTCTCCTTACTACAGCAATGGCTCCTGAAATCCTGGAGGGATGTGAAACAGTGCAGAAGTTAATAGCCTCTGTCAGTGAGAGAATGCAAAAACTAAAAAAACACAACCCAAATTCAGATGGGTTTTCAGACTAACTTTCTGACCAGTATCTTGCATACATTCTGCCACCCTGGACCTCAAAACCCAAAATTATCAACTACACTCACTGTAAATTCAGGAACAATATATGTCTAGATACTGATGAAAGTAATTGAAGCCTTTCGAGCAATTTCACTTTGAGAACATGGTACCTGCTTGAGGGCTATCTTCTGCTCTAACAGAAGCCTTGCAAGCACACTGCTTGAACCACAGACCTTCTAGTTAAATCCAAAGATGGTGTTTAGGTATTTAATAATTGCATTAACCCTACATAACATTATCTGACCTAACATTTCAATATAAACACAAAACTGACCTGCCCCTTCTGCAGGATTCTTTCTATTACCAGCACTGCAGGAATATCCGATTAGACTAATGGATAAGTATAATAACACCTAAGTGCAGGTTTACAGCGTTGGGTGTTGTTTTTCCCAACTGCCTCATCTCTCCAAACATAAGCTATGTAAAAACAATTTTATTCTAAATTGGTTGAGCAGCAGAGCAGTTAAGACATTATTTATACAGAATTAGTTTTAATTCACTTTAAATCCATGATTCCACTGCCTGAATTCAGGGGAAAAAAAAAAAAAAGACCAAGCACGTGTGCACGTTTGTATATGGAATGGAAATGCCAAGTATTACTTTTTTTTTTTTAATACAAGATGATGACACGGTATATGAGTTATTTTATGCCTCGGATAGTACTTTTGTTGGCTTTTATTTTAAAAAGAGATTTATGGCTCTTCTGAGAAGGGCCAGGGCGCTACCAGAGGCTGGGAGAGTCTCCCCAACAGGTAGTTAAACCACAACCGGAATAGCTCACTCTTCCTGGCAGCCTGCTATGAAAACTTGCAGAACCCAAACCCGGCTACATGGCAGCGCCTGTTACTCTCGGCGCTGACCCCGGCTGCTCCACCTCCGGGAGCAGGGGAGCCCCACGCCGTCGCGCTCGCCCTTTTCCCATGCAATGGGGCGGCGGGACTCCCGTCCCCGGGCACCTCAGCGGCGGAGGCAGCTTTCCTGCTGTAGCGGAACCGCGGGAAGAGAGGGCCAAACTTCTGCGGGAGTTCCAAAGGAGTGGGACACACTCTTCCCACCTGGAAGGCCCCCCTGCTCAGAGGCCGAGATGCGGTTCAGGGGAGTGGGGGCCCAGGAACGGCCCAGGCCCGGGGGATGCAGGGGCGGCTACTCACTGGTTGGTGGGGGGCGCGTTGAGTGGGATGGCCACCTCCTCCTCTTCGTACTCCGGCCCGTCCAGAGAGTCGGCTTCGTCTACAGTCCCTAGCCCCCCCGCTAAGGGTGGCGGCGGCGGCGGCAACGGGGGGAAAGTGGTGGTGCCTGAATCGGCCACCCGGGCCGCCTCCAGTGCCTGCCCCGGGCCACCCGCCGGAGCGGCAGGCCCGGTGCCCAGGTCCAGGATCCCCAGCACCGAGCACAAAGCTGGGCCACCCGGGGGGCCGGCTCCCGGGCTGCCGCTGCCGCCGCCACCGGGGCTGGGAGGGAAGGGGCCCTCCGGCCCCGGCCCCTTGCCCCGGCACACGGCGGGGTAGTGTCCCGGTTCCGCGGCAGCTGCCGCAGTCCCGGCTGAGGTAACCGAGCCGCCCTCCTCACTCCCGGCCTCAGCCGCCATCATGTTGAGCCTCGCCCCCCCTCCGACCCCCCTCCACCGGCCGCCGCACGCCGGAGGGGTGGCGACAAAGGGGCCCCGGCTCCCACCCCCCGCCCCGCCCTGGCGGGGAGCGGAGCCGGGACGAGGGCAAAACTTCCCCGGAGGAGACGGGCCACGAACAATACCCGGCTGGGTGGGGGCGCGGCAGCTCCGCAGGGCCCCGGCGCGGCTGCCGGGGAGCGGCTCCCGCGGCCCCGCGCTCCCTCCCCCAAGCCCGGCCGCGAAGCCAGCGAGCGAGCGCCAACACACCACGCCTGCGCACCGCGAACCCCGGCACGCCTGCGCGGGAGAGCGCCTGGAGTTCTCCCGCAGGAATCGGCCCAAGCGGAGGCTTCCACCCGGCTCTGGGACAACAGCATCAAGGGACGTGGAGCTGTCGGAATGAGTCTAGAGGAGGCCAGAGATGCTGCGAGGGCTGGAGCAGCTCTGCTCTGGAGACAGGCTGAGAGAGCTGGGCTGGTTCAGCCTGGGGAAGGGAAGGCTCCAGAAGACCTTAGAGCAGCTGTCAGTGCCTAGAGGGGCTACAAGAAAGCTGGAGAGGGGCTTTGGAGAAGGGCCTGTAGGGACAGGACAAGGGGAATGACTTTAACCTTGACCGCGGGGAGACTGAGATAAGGTCTTAAATAGAAGTTCTTCCTTGTGAGGGTGGTGGGGCACTAGCCCAGGTCGCCCAGAGGTGCTGTGGCTGCCCCATCAAGGCCAGGGTGGGCGGGGTTTGAAGCAGCCTCGTTTATTGGAAGGTGTCCTTGCCCGTGGCCGGGGCTTGAAGCTGGATGAGCTTTAAAGGCCCCTTCCAACCCAAAGCAGCCTGGGATTAAAGAGGACCTTTCGTTGTGCTTCTTATTTGAAAACCATGGTATTCTGTCAGTAAGACTAAAAAAAGTATCCTAGCATCTACACTGTGCTTCTTGCCTTGAAGGAGTTGGGACTCCATTGCTGCTTAAACCTGCATTCTTCACACTGCCTATCTTCATCATTAATACTTGTGCTAACTTAAATGGGTTTTCTTGGCACATCAGCTTCACCTCACCCATAACTACCTCTCTGTTCAAGAAAGCATCGTGTGACATTACCAGACAATAGAACATGTAGGTATTTTAGGATTTATTTTCCTCCCACCCCCCACTGTTAAAAGAGCTGACAAATAGCGGCACGTTGACACTTGCATGTCTAGAATGTTCTCAGAAGGCATCTAAACATTCAGGTTTTCAAAGCTTTGCTTTACCCAAAAGTATTGCATGAATTTTTCCTGAGGCCACTAAAACAAACTACTGCTCCCACTTTCACAGCTTCCCAGCCAACCTCTTTTTATCTGCTGAAATTAAGTTTTCATATCTTGCCTTCTAAAGGCAAATTCTCTTTCCAGTTACACCACTAAGATCTGTGGAATTATGCTGGGTTTGTGCCCAGTGTGAGTGAAAGAAGAGGCTAGCTCCACCAGCCCTTTTTTTCACAGCACTTTAACATGTTCATCCGCAGCTATTTGTCTGTTTAAGATTCTGCAGTTTCAACAGCGATCTCTTACAACTGATTTTGCATTGCCACTTTCCATTGTTGTAATGTCAGACAATGCTCTATCCTGCTACTTCCGTGGGTTTCTCTTTGCTGCTGGTTGCTTTCCCTCACAGATTTTTAAACAAAATTATTTTAATGCAGCCTTTTAGCTGTTTTGGTAGTGATATGCCTAAACATAGAAATGTAGTGTAAATATGTATAAGATGCCCTTGATGAGGCTGGCTTTTCTAAGTGCCTTCCAGGGCAGTAGCATGTGTATGGGTGCACAATGTGTATGAAGGCTAAAAGGACAGCTATGCTAAGGAGTTCATAGAATCACAGAATCAGCTGGGTTGGAAAAGACCTTTAAGATCATCAGCCTTTCCCCCAGCACTGCCAAGACCACCATTAAACCATGCCATTGATGGCCTCATCTACACAGTTTGTGAACACTTCTAGGGACAATGAGTCCACCACTGCCCTGGGCAGCCTGTTCCAATGCCTGACCACCCTCACTGTGAAGAAACTTTTCCTAATCTCAAATCTAAACCTCCCCTAGTGCAGCTTCAGGCTGTTACCTCTTGAATGGGGTAGTGTGGCTGAGGCAGTCCTTCAGGAGGTTTATTTTGGGGAAGGCACTTTTAAATTTGGCAAGGATTCCGCAGAAAGAGGGCTTCTAGTGAGATCAGATAACCTGTTGTATCTCGGCGACTGGCACAACATTTCTGTCACTTTGCAGGCAAATTGCCTGGGTTGCTCTGTGCTGCAGGTAATACAAATTACCCTGCATTTCCTCCTTCTTAAATTGAGTCCAGTTACCCAAGCCTTCATGGGACTTTATTTACATGAATATATTTGGGTGAAGGAACAAATATATTTTTCTTGATACTTCTCATCTTTTTCTGAAATCCCCAGTGTAAATGATGCTAGGATAGTTAGTCTTTCATCCCCGCAGTATGCATGGAATCAGGTTAGATTCTCTGGAAAGCCTATTTGCATGTTCCACAGAGTCAGTTTGCAGGATAGTGAATCTGGGATTATACATGATTTCTTCTCTGCCAGCTGTTGGGTGTGATGTCCCTTACACTTGGACTATAATTGAAACGTCAGAGCACAGGTGGATTACGATTTTTCTGACATAACTTAAAGACCGATCTGTAGAAAGGCCAAAACTGAGTCTTGACCAGTAGAAGTACATTGTTGCATGTATGTTAATGCTGCCATTAAAACTACCTGCTCATTTGTTGATTTGTGGTAAATAAAATCCTTATCTCAGGATTCTGGCCATGGAAGACTTACGGCCTGTGCTGTTCATGTAAATAAGACTGAGTGGTCCCAAGCACTTGAATAACGGTTGTCTGCAGAGTCCAGGGTGTAGTAACCTTTTCTGCTCTTCCTGTGAGCTTATCACAGGCTAACAGTCAGTGTACCAGTTGGCTTGAGACCCCCTGCATACTCACAGGGAAGCTTCATCCACTAGTGTGGAGTACATGCAGCCATAATTGTCATTATTTTATTGATAGTGACAGCTGTCTTTCACACATCTAAGAGTTTGGGGTCCAAAACTAACTCTTCCAGTGTAGTTGCAGGTGAATTTCAGTGGCACTGAGGCCTTTGAACAACACTAGTATATCAGAGACCCTTTTTTATGTAGGATACATGTGCCATACCACTCATAACACTGTTTGGACTGGTCTAATTGTATGTACCATAATGATGGCAGTGGTGAGATGTTCCATACAGTGATTAAGAGCTCAAGTTTTCAGGCTGGGTTTGTCACTAATTTGCATGGCCTTGGGCAAGTCATTTGAACAAGGTTACACTTTCTCCATCAGTAAAGTAAGAAGCTATTTCACAGATGTGTCAGAGGATTAATTGGTTTTTTTACCACATTTGGAAGCTGTTAAACATAATGCTTATTAGAATGAAAAGCCAAGTGAAGTGAATGATGCAGTATTTCAGTCATTTACAGAGAAAGCATAACTTGAACCATGGATACAAACACAGTTGTATCCTTCACTTTCACTCCTTATTTCAGCACAAAACTTCTCCTCCTCCTCTCCTCCTTTTCTACTTTCCTCCTCTCTTCCTCTCATCCTATACTCCTCTCCTCTCTGTGCAGTTTATTTCCACTTTTCCAAAGTGTTCTCCTATCTCAGAAATAAATGGCAGCAGGGAAATTGTCTTTCTGTTGCAGGGTGGATTGGTAAAGAGAGCAGCCTTCCTGTAATGAAGAATCTGGAACGCTCCAGCTATCCAGTTCTTCCCCTTGTACTCCCCAGTATATAAGGAACAGGTACAGACTCAGTGCTGATTCTTCCTACCTGCATAGCTGTTACAAACTGACAGAGGCCACATGTATTGCTGGAAAGGTGAAAATATGAGCAGAGTCTGGGCAAGAACTTGAATGCTAATAATTTTA
Source organism: Pezoporus flaviventris (assembly GCF_033815535.1). NCBI lineage: Eukaryota > Metazoa > Chordata > Aves > Psittaciformes > Psittacidae > Pezoporus > Pezoporus flaviventris. Next base: position 979,454 of record NW_026892600.1, read on the forward strand.
TTTCCTGTAGCTTAAATTGTTTGCTTCTATCTGATTTATTTTTGTTGGATAAAGCTGACTGTGTTCCCAGGCTGATTATTGTAAGGTAATCATTGAGCAGTCATCATCATTGTCTGTATTTAATTTTGGATCTGTGCTGTCAATTCTCCCATGTTCATGGTACAAATTAGAAGCCTTTGTTTGCACTGAATATTTTGTTTGTATTGCATCTCTGAGTAGATCATTAGTGATAAGCTATTTTTAGCATATTTCCCTTCATTTTAGATCAGTGGTTTTCAAACGTTATTTTAGTTTAATGACTTTGTGATTATTATTGATTTTCAAGAACATCTTTGTCACCTGAGAAACAATCTCTCTAAGATTCCAAATTCTTCCATAACGTATTGTCCCTGCTCATTTTGTGTAGTTTCCTATCCTTTCAAACAAATGTTTAAGCTGGAGATGAAGGAAGTCCCCATAAAAGACTATAATCTCCATGCGTACAGAATTTGTATCCCATTGTCGTGGTTTAAACCCTAGCCAGAACAGCTTGTTCACTCACTCCCAGTGAGTGGCGCCAGGCTGACAGCAACCGAGTCGTCGTCGTCCGCCCCCCCCCCCCACCCCAGGCTCTCCCCTTCCCCTCTCCCGGAGGAACGGGGAGGAGGATCGAAAGAGTGCAACTCCTATGGGTTGGTGCAACTCCTACGGGTTGAGACAAGAACAGTCCAGCAACCAATGTACAACACAAATCAGCACCGCTACTACCAGTGACAACAATGACAAGAGAAAATAACAAGGAAAGACAATACAATACCACCGGCCAAGAAACAAGTCCCACCCGGAAGCCCGTGTCCTTCTGGGTAACTCCCAGTTACCCCCCACCCCGGGCATGATGTGCTGTGGTATGGAATACCTCTTTGGCTAGCCTGGATCAGGTGCCCCATCTCTGCTACCTCCCAGCTTCCCCTCCTCCCTGGCAGAGCATGAGCCTCACAAAGTCCTTGGTCAGGGTAAACATCACTTAGCAACAACCAACCGAAAAATCAGTATCACCAACACTGTTCCCAGGCTGGAAGTCAAAACACAGCACTGCACCAGCTACCACAAAGGAGAAACATGACTGCTACTGCTGAACCCAGGACATTTTCCACCCCTTATTCCATACCATTCACGTCATGCTCAGATCCCACGTTTTCAATACACCATCGCTCTCCCACTTATATACATCCATATACACACAGACCAAGAGAAAAAGATCATTTTCTTAGTGCATGGACCAATCCCTATAATGCTGCCAAGTCCATTCGGTCTGTGATGTCAGGTTCCATCTCTTGTAACAGTCTTTCAGGGCAGGAAAGGCTGTGTGCAGTATTGGATCGTTGCCTGCTGATGCTGGTTGTTCCTTTACTGCGGAACTCATCCGGTTCTATCAAAGTTCATTCTCTGTTGGGATGATGGTTGGAGGGAAGTCAGGGCTGATCACTGGTGACCTGGAGACATCTAGTTGATGAGCTATAAAAGTATTAAACAGCAGGCAACAGCATACAATTAAGTTAATTGGCTGTTTTCCCCTAAAACCAAATCCCCTTGAGGTATAGATCGGACTTCCCCATCTTCCCGCATTACCCACCAAGTATATACAGGTGCCTGAGCAAAAGCAATCCCATGAGTGGGTTTGCCTTTACCTGAAGCAGGAATAACCCAGACTGTCTTCCCCAGCACATTCTTCATATGCATCATCGGAACTTTGCCCCCCTCTACAATATGTAAAAGTTCTGACTGGGCTGGGCCAGCCCTGTTGGCAGAAACTGAAAAATTCATCCTAGGATGGAAGATCTGTAGGAACTAACCTTAAAGTAGAAGAATAGGATACTAAACTATCCCAATGTAATACTTAAAGGAACTTGTTCCATGGGATTATGTACATAAGGAAATAGTAGTCTTCATATACAGAATGGATACTTTAGATGTGCAAATATGACCTCAGACACAGTTACCAATTTATTTTTATGTCTCATATGCAAATGCTGGTTTCTGTACAGACAGAAGTGTACACACAAATCTTGTGGGTACAGTGTGAGCAGCCATTTGAAAAATTACTGGCTTTATGCAGATCTGATGTCCATGAAAGTAGATCTAGCTACATCTTACTAAACTCACATCTGCTACTCAGAACAGTATTTCCTTCCCCAATTTTTCAGTTTTCAATGACATTGTTCATTTAGATGTTAATTTAAAAATATAGGTCAGAAAGTTTATTATTTTCTGGTAATCAGAAACTTTCAATTAAAAAATTAAAAAATTAAAAGTTTCCACTCTTATTGTTTTATGAGCTCCACTATATAAATATTCCTTGAAAAGATCAATATACAGCTATTTGTTGCCTATATCCCAGCTACATCTAGAACTACTGTATTTAAATTTTACTCTTGTTCTAGTAAGCAAGGACATTGATTTCTACTATCAGTGCAGAATATGAGCCGGCCGAGTAATATATGCACTATAGTATTCTACTGATTTTTATATGTTATGCATGTAATTTCATTTACAGAACACCTGTTAGCTATGTCTGACATACGTATCCTTTACTTAAATACAAAATATAGGTAGGTAGCTTATATCAAGTCACTGCAACCAATAATCACAAACTGAGAAATTATTTGATTGAAACTAATGCAAATGATATGTTCCTCAGTGGTGTGATTAACTATTTGCTTAAAAGAACCAGGGTAAACCTCATGAAAAAAAAAAAAACAAGCTTGAAATGAGAGACAGTGCCCCAGTGCTGGGATCAGCCTGCAGAGATTACATCATGGGTCTCAAAGGAAGCTCTGTAGGTATTACAAGTGTAATCACATTTTCCTGTTTGTTCATTCTTATCAGACTTTTTTCCTTTCCCTAGCCCCTGTAAAAGCACCTATACAAACATCCAAAGGATACCTAAACAGCTGCAAAAATACAGAGATGTTTATCAAAGTGTGAATTTTTGTCCATCAACAGATATAAACTGCACAAACCTAAGCTCAGTAATTACTGAGAACTCTTGGAAGTTAGCTGTAATTAACTAAGCAGGGAAAAATTTTTACATGTAAATTATTTTTCAAAATATGCAAAATATTTTTCAAATTAAAAATGGAAAAAACTATTGTTTGTGCTTTTTAATACAGTTTTTCTCCTCTTCATACAGAAAAAAACAACTAACAAATCAGCTTCCCAAAATGAAGATGCTTTTAGCAATGCTTAAAAAGTAACTGTTCAGATATCTGTAAGTGGAGACACTCAGAGGCTCAGGAGAGAATTCATGCACATTTTACGTGAAGGCATTAATTACACATATAGATAAGCATAGACAGGTTTCTCTCACATTTAAATAGAGGTAATAATGAATTTAAATTAGAAGACCACAGTGTTTATGTAAGGCTGACAGAGGATTCACGTGGTACTTGCTCCTATGCTACTTTAGTTAAAGAGGTGTTTTGCCACAATTCATTCAGGGACACAAATGAGCTCTCAGAAAAGTGGAAAAATGTTGGTGCTGCTTAATTAATTAAGACAGCCAATCTGTCAGAGAGGATATTGGTAAGGACAAAAACATATATGAAAAATCATGTATGAAAAAATCACAAGCAGTTTTTCAAAGCAAATAAATGTGCTAAAGTGTACCTTTCTGGTGGGGTTTTTTTTGGTTTTTTTTTTTTTTCCCCTTCCCAGTCTTTTATGTTGATTTGACTCTTGCAACATTTCCTTTGGAAAAACACACCATTTGCATGGCTGGTCTATTTTCTGGGCTCTGTGTCCACTTTGGCCTTGCAGTTGCTGTTCTATTTCTGATAGAACGCACACCATGGCAGCTACAGCTGCCATGCAGTATTACATGAAAAGCACACTCCCACTTGCCTTCTGTGTGCCAAGTCACTTCTGTGACTGAAACTCCTCTTTTTCCATCTGCAGCACACATGAGGTTTATAGATGGCAATTATCTAACAATAGATGGCAATTATCTAACAAGAGTCTTCCTCAGGAATGCCAGATACGTAATTTGGAGTTTGGGTTCCACTTACTGATCAGTTTCATCCAGTCTCTAGGCTGGTTCTTGTATTTTCAGGTTTGCCTGTTAATGAAAACACCACACTTACAATTCCAAGTTAGTACCAAGCCAGGGCTGTGTAAAATCTTGCTCTGGAAAAAGCTGGCACAGGTACACCTAGATTTGAATTTGCTTTGCCTGAAAAAGCAGCCTATCTCTGAAATGTGCTGCTTTGTCATATTTTGCCAGATATGAGCTGATAGTTACTGAGAAGTAACAATTACAACTAGAAAATCTGCATCTAAGCAGCAGTAAGATTTTCATTATCTGTGCCTGGTTTTAAAACAGCTGCTGCAGGAGGTTTATGTGAAGCGCTAGGACATCACTCTAAACTCTACTGGTGAAATGGATCCAAAAGCCAAACCACAGTGGCTTTTCTAAAAAGCAAAATCCTGCAACATCCTAAAAAGGGGCATTGATGAATATGCATTTTCTCATACACATACAGATATGATAGAAAAGTATTTGTCTACAGGAAAATACAATAAGCAGAACAATTTGAGTATTCTGATGTACTACTCCATTGGTCTTCCTCTACACAACTTCATATTTTCACACTCATACGCTATGTGAATGCCATTACTGTTGCTTAAAGTGGTTGTCTCTGAATAATTAACTTGCTGATACACTATATAACCCAAGATGAACATTTATTCAGGTCAATATAGTATGTTTCCATCATCACGTCACAAAACGCCATGTTAAATTTCAGGAAGAGGGCAAAATGGTCTGAACTAGAAATGTATCAAATTGAAAAATGCAGTAGAAAATACACAGGTTTTCTGAAAATTCATTGGTACTATAGTAATAATTATAGTAAAATTTGTATTTGCATCAGTGTCCTACACTCAAAACAAAGAAACAGGTTTTTTAAAAGTCAACAGAAAGACAATCACCCTTTGGTTAAACGATTAAGCTCTGCACAGCACTTAAATGGTGTGGCATAGAAACTGCATACTTTCGAATTCTCGAGAAAACTAATGCAACAGTTTCTGAGCAAATCTGTCAGGATGTACAAATAGTAAAGGTAGGAAAAGGAATTTCCATCAAAGTTCACAGCTAGAATGACTGGGTTGAAGGGTGGCCAGACTGCTGTAAACAAGGAACAAGATTTGCCAGGAAGAAAAGATACTGATCCTCAATGGTCTAACTAACATAATGCTTCAGACTCAAAGACATGTTGTGGAGAGGCTGAGTATGAAAGTGTCACATCAATTTGTTTCTGAAAGGAAGATTTGCTGTGTGCACTGAGGGCTCATGAAAAGGGACTGAAATACCACATCTACTTACACCCATTAAATACACAAAATTAGGGGGGAAGAACTGAACACTTCTTTTCCAGTTGCAGCCTGAAGTAAAGCAAGCGAAAAACCTATGCCTCTATGTAATGGTACTGTTCTAAAATTGAAAAGAGGAAGTGAACAATTACAGGCAACTACAGAAAAGCTTTTTAGCCATTTTGGAAAGCAGAAAACATATGAAAAGAACAGTATCTCTTACTATTAAAATTATTACCTCAAGGTAATTGTTCACAAATATTTTGGCATCTGCTTAAGAGAAAAAGAAAAAAAAAAGGTATACTGATCCAACAGTAATTTCTTAATTTTAAAGTCACATATATATACTGACTCTTAAAGATGGGTGTCCTGCGTTCCGCAGTAGCAGTCATGTTTCTCCTTCGTGGTAGCTGGTGCAGTGCTGTGTTTTGACTTCTAGCCTGGGAACAGTGTTGGTGATACTGATGTTTTTGGTTGGTTGTTGCTAAGTGATGTTTACCCTGACCAAGGACTTTGTGAGGCTCATGCTCTGCCAGGGAGGAGGGGAAGCCGGGAGGAAGCAGACGGGGCGTCTGAACCAGGATAGCCAAAGAGGTATTCCATACCACAGCACATCATGCCCGGGGTGGGGGGTAACTGGGAGTTACCCAGAAGGACACGGGCTTCCGGGTGGGACTTGTTTCTTGGCCGGTGGCATTGTATTCTCTTCCCTTGTTATTTTCTCTTATCATTGTTGTCGTTGGTAGTAGCGGTGGTGATTTGTGTTGTACATTGGTTGCTGGACTGTTCTTGTCTCAACCCGTGGGAGTTGCACTCTTTCGATCCTCCTCCTCGTTCCTTCGGGAGCAGGGAAGGGGAGAGCCCCGGTGCGGGGGCAGGGGGCCTCAATTGCTGTCAGATTGGCACCACTCACTGGGAGTGAATGAACAAGCTGTCTGGCTAGGGTTTAAACCACAACAGTTCTTTTTGGTGCTCAACGTGAGGCACGAGGGGTTGAGATAACGACAGACCTGACTGGATTAATAGTCACTCGTCACAACGCTGATTTATTGCCTCTCAAGGTTGTTCCTCTTGATCTCACAGTTTCAGTATATCATATCTTACTTCCCTCCGGTATTTGCTGTATTAGTGTTTTTCAAGTGTGGGGCTTGGGCTAAGGTTTTTGTCTCATTGTACTTTATGGTAATGACTTGTAATACAATAGAATCATTGATCATGAAACTGATCTGGCTTATGTTCCCAATGTGGTCACCATCTTTACACTTTGGGAGGTATATAATAGAAGTGCTTAGCAATTACACGTCTGTTTTCTCCTTCTCAGGTGGTCAACCTGTGAAGGAGACATCCTTTTACCCTCCCAGTCCTCCCCCCAGACCATTTACATTTAGAGTTTTGAAGTTTTTGAATGGCCTTTTAATGCTGTTGAGACTTGTTTGCTGATCATGATGGGAATCACCATGCTAGCATGCATACAGAGTGTGTTTTGCCCATGACTTAATTCAAGAGTTAAGCAGAGTCAGGTTTGGGTCTTGTCTGGGGTCAGGAGACGATGTAGGAAGACCAAGAGAATTTCCCTGAGGCTGGACAGCCATGAGTGGCAGGGTGTGTGGGATAGTATGGGCAAGTATCTAGGTCAGTGGGCCCCTCCAGTACTTTGGAATTTCACTACCGAACAACTGCAAAATCCAGAAGAATTAATAAAACACTTAAATGAGGTGTGTGGTCATTCTGGCCATACCAGAGAGGGACAAATCATGGAAACGTGCTGGGGCTTGGCCTATGCTTACAGGGCCTTGTTCAACACTATCCAGCACCTTCAAAAGGAAAAGAATATTGGCGGATCTGAGGGCAAAGCAACATTCAGCGCAGCTACTCCAGCTCCAAGCACAGCCGCTACACCACCCCCAGCAACAAGTACAGTCGCTACTCAAACTTTGGCTGCAATGAGCAGCGCAGCTACCCCATTAGCAAGTACAGCAGCTGCTCAAACTTTGACTGCAACAGACAGCGTGGTTACCCCAGCTCCAAGCACAGCAGCTACACCACCCCCAGCAACAAGTACAGTTGCTACTCAAATCACAGTGATAATCACTGCAGCCAAACCAGAGGACCAATTCATACCAATATCAGTTGCCCCTGTACGCAAGAGAAAAAGCAAAAAAAGAGGCAAGAAGGGTGAAACAAGATGAAGAACCAATGAATTCACCACCCGGTCCAGAATCTGATCAGGAGTCATCATCACATGATGAAGAAGAAGAAGAGGTAACTTCTCGACCTCGGACCTCAACCGAGCTACGGAATATGCAAAAAGATTTTACCCGTCAACCAGGGGAGCCCATCATCACCTGGTTACTCCGATGCTGGGACAATGGGGCCGATGGTCATGAACTAGAAGGTACAGAAGCCAAGCAGTTGGGATCACTTGCTAGAGAAGGGGGAATTGACAAAGCAATTGCAAGAGAGAAAACGTCCCTCAGCCTTTGGAGGTGGCTCTTGGCAGCTGTGAAAGAAAGGTTTCCATACAAGGACGATGTTACGAGTCGTTCGGCCAACTGGACTACTATAGACAAAGGCATCCAGTCTGTGAGGGAATCGGCCATTGTAGAGATGATCTATCACATCAAGCCGAATAACGGGGATACACCCATAGATCCAGATGAAGTTGAATGTACACGACCCATGTGGCGAAAACTTACACGGAATGCACCGTCATCATATGCCCATTCATTGGCAACAGTAACCTGGAATGACATAGTACCACTAACAGTGGATGAAGTGGTTCATCAACTGCTAGAGTTCGAAGACAATCTCACCCCTTCCATCATCTCAGCTCTGGAAAAACTGTCCCAGGACCTCAAACAATTGAGGGACAATCCATCTGATTTATCCAGCTCCTCACGTGTACCAACACACGTATCAGCTATTAACAAAAGGCGTCCTATTGTTCGAGAGAGGAGATACAGGAGGTATACGCCATGGGCTACCCTATGGTTTCACCTGCGGGATCACGGAGAAGACATGACAAAGTGGGATGCAAAACCTTCAGCTTTGGAGGAACGGGTGAGTGAACTGAAGAGGGGAGCAAGGGCCAAGACTGATCATCCCATGAGAGCTACGGCTTCAGTCTCTGGTGAGCAGTTTCCCAGATGGAGTGGAAGAGCTGATTTTACTCCAGCTCCTGTGATAACGAAGAATAATCCCTTTTACCATGACTTAAGTGTCCAACGCTGTGATGACCATTAGAGGGGCCCTGCCTTCAGCCAGGTGGAGGTAGGGGACAATCGGATTTACTGGACTGTGTGGATCAGATGGCCTGGCACATCAGTCCCACAGAAGTATAAGGCTCTAGTAGATACCGGTGCACAGTATACCCTGATGCCATCAAGCTGTCAAGGGGTGGAACCCATCTATATTTCAGGAGTGACAGGAGGATCCCAAGAGTTGACTGTGCTGGAGGCTGAAATCAGCCTGACTGGGAGGGAATGGCAAAAGCACCCAGTTGCTGAGGTGAGTAGATTGAGAGAGGACGCCTGCAACACCAGAGTTGAGCAGGGAGAGGTCAGCGTCCAAGAGCCTCAACTCAGAGCGACAAAAGCCATTTGAGGAGGAAGCCTCAAGTCCTCGACAGGACTTGCCCAGGAGCGGGCAGCTCAGCTCTCGCGAGCAGCTGACTCACCGGGGGCGGAGCCAGGAGGCTCGGCGGCAGCTGTGAGCGGTTAAAAACCTGCCCCGGGAGCGCGAGCGACCAGGAGCGCATTGAGGCAGTTTGCGCGGCAGTTCACGCGGGCAGGTGAGTGGGGCGACCGCCTGATCAAGAGGACTCGACTGGAGCGCAGGAGGAGGAAGGACTGCTTGCTTGTGCAAAGAGACGTAGACGGACTGATGGACCAGATAGATCATGGTCACCACTCGATCAAAACCTGTAGTTAGGAATAACGTGGGTACCCAGACTGAGCCTTCCTGCAGACATGCGGCCGTGCAGGTCTCTGGCTGCAGTGAATGCCTGAGCCTGGCACTTGTATCGGAGAGAGCCAGTGACACTGCTTGTGTGCGGTGTCAGCAAGGAGATGACCTGCTAAAGCAGGTGGTTGAACTGAGGGAGGAGGTAGAAAGGTTGAGAGCTATCAGAGAGTGTGAAAGTGAAATTGATTGGTGGAGCCACGCCCTAAAGCAAGGGCAGAGGGAAGTGGTTGAACAAGTGATAGATCCTCTTCTCTCCTACCATCAGACAGAAGGAGTAAACTTAAGGGACAAGGAAGTATGGAGGGAGGTCCCTCCTTGGAGAGGTAAGCGAAAACCCTCACAATCCCTTCCTTCCTCCCAGTTGCCCTTGAGTAACAGGTATGAGGTCTTGGAACTACAGGGCCAGGTAAATGGAGATGGAGGGGTAGATCCATCCAGTAAGTCACCTAGGGCTTGTCACTCACCCCCATGCCTTAGAACTTCCTCAACCAAGAAGAAAAGAAGAGTAATTGTGGTGGGTGACTCCCTTCTGAGGGGAACAGAAGGGCCCATTTGTCAACCTGATCCATCCCACAGGGAAGTCTGTTGCCTACCTGGGGCTCAGATTGGAGATGCTAAAAGGAACCTCTCTGATCTGGTGCAGCCCTCTGACTACTATCTGCTGCTGTTTTTTTCAGGTTGGCAGTGATGAAATTATTACAAGGAGGGCAAGGGCAATGAAGAGAGACTTCAAGGCCCTGGGACAGCTGGTTAGAGGGTCTGGAGGGCAAGTGGTGTTTGCCTCCATACCTGTTACAAGCAAAGGTGAAGAGATAAATAGGAAGAGACTGCAGATCAATGTATGGCTACAGGACTAGTGCCAAAGGCAGGGGTTTGGGTTTTTCAATCATAGGCTGCTATATGAGACACCTGGTTTGCTGGTGGCAGGTGGGATACATCAGTCCCAGAGGGGGAGAAAGTTTCTGGGGCAGGAGTTAGCAGGGCTCATTGACAGGGCTTTAAACTAGGTGGGGAAGGGGAGGTAACTGGGCCTGTTGGGGACAAGCCCAAGAGAAACATGCTAGGGCTTGAAGAATGGCAGACTAGGGAGAACTCTCAATCTATTGTTTCATTTGAGGGAAAGGGTAGTTGTTTAAACCCTGTCCTGCAGGGGAAAAAGGGTACCAGGGCAAGAGTTAGTAGAGCTCACTCACAGAGCTCTAGGTTAGATTTGAAGTGCGAGGGGGTTGTAGCTGGGTTTGAACTCGTGGGGCAATGTTCTAGTATGAATGAAGACCAGAAGGCCTCCTGCCTTCCAAGGGTGCCGCTAGTGTGCTCAGCTCGCTCCCTGAAATGCCTGTACACCAGTGCATGCAGCATGGGGAATAAACAGGAGGAGTTAGAAGTCTGTGTGCAGTCTAAAGGTTATGACCTGGTGGCAATTACAGAGACATGGTGGGACAGCTCACATGACTGGAATGTGGTCGTGGATGGCTGTGTCCTTTTTAGGAAAGATAGGTCAGCAAAGCGAGGTGGTGGAGTTGCTCTTTATGTGAAAGAGCGACTAGAATGTATTGAGTTCTGTCCAGAGGCAGATGAGGACCAAGTGGAAAGTCTGTGGGTGCGAATTAGGGGACAGGCTGCTACGGGTAGCACAGTTGTGGGGGTCGATTATAGACCTCCTGATCAGGACGAAGGAGTTGATGAGGCTATCTACAGGCAATTGAAAGCAGCCTCATGACTACATGCCTTGGTCCTTATGGGGGATTTTAACTACCCTGATATTTGCTGGAAGACTTACACAGCCAGTCATTCACAGTCTAGGAGGTTCCTCCAGTGCATTGATGATAAATTCTTAATGCAAATGGTGGACGAACCAACTAGGAGAGGAGCGCTGCTGGATCTGGTACTCACCAACAGGGAGGGTCTGGTTGAAGTAGTGACGGTCAATGGCAGCCTGGGCTGCAGTGACCATGAGATGGTGGAGTTTAGGATCTTCTGTGGGAGGAATAGAATACCTAGCAAGGCCACATTTCTGGATTTCCAAAGGGCAAACTTTGGCCTCTTCAATCAATTGCTAAGGGAAGTATCATGGCAAAGGGTACTAGGTGGTAGAGGGGCTCAAGATAGTTGGTCAGCATTCAAGAACCACTTCTTCAAAGCTCAGGATCAGAGTGTCCCAATGAGTAGGAAGTCAACTAGGGGAGCCAGGAGACCAGCATGGTTAAATAAGGAACTGCTGGGCAAACTCGTATGGAAAAAGAGAATCTATGGATTATGGAAGGAGGAGCTGGCCACTTGGGAGGAATATAGGACAGCTGTTAGAGGATGTAGGGAAGCAATTAGGACAGCTAAGGCCTCCTTGGAACTTAATCTGGCAAGTCGGGTCAAGGACAATAGACAGGGCTTCTTCAAATACATAGCGAATAAAACTAACACAAGAAGCAATGTAGGCCCACTGCTGAATGAGGTGGGTGCCCTGGAGACAGAGGATATAAAGAAGGCAGAGGTGCTGAATGCCTTCTTTGCCTCTGTCTTTACTCCTGCAGACTCTCCCCGGGGGACCCAGATTCCTATAGCCCCGGAGTCAGGATAAAGGAGGAGTTTGCTTTGGTAGATGAGGATTGGGTTAGGGATCAATTAAGTAATCTGGACATCTATAAATCAATGGGTCCTGATGGAATACACCCGCAGGTGTTGAGGGAGCTGGCGGAGGTCATTGCTGAGTCACTCTCCATCATCTTTGGTAAGTCTTGGGAAACACGTGAGGTGCCTGAGGATTGGAGGATGGCAAATGTCACGCTGGTCTATAAGAAGGGCAAGAAGGAGAACCCAGGTAATTATAGACTGGTCAGCCTTACCTCCATCCCTGGAAAGGTAATGGAACAACTTATTCTTGACACCATCTCTAGACATACCAAGGATGAGGGGGTCATTAAGAGCGGCCAACATGGCTTTACCAAGGGGAAGTCATGTTTGACCAACCTTATAGCCTTCTATGAGCAAGTAACTAGGTGGATGGATGATGGTGGAGCAGTAGATGTGTTTTTTCTTGATTTCAGTAAGGCATTTGATACTGTCTCCCACAGCATCCTCATAGATAAGCTAAGGAAGTGTGGGCTTGATGATCAGGTAGTGAGGTGGATCAAGAACTGGTTGGAAAGAAGAAGGCAGACAGTTATAGTCAATGGGGCAGAATCTAGCTGGAGGTCTGTGACTAGTGGAGTCCCTCAGGAGTCGGTGCTGGGACCAGTGCTGTTTAATATTTTCATCAACGACCTGGATGAGGGAACTGAATGTACCCTCAGCAAGTTTGCTGATGATACTAAACTGGGAGGAGTGGCTGACACAACAGAGGTCTGTGTTGCCATTCAGCAAGACCTGGACAGGCTGGAGAGTTGGGCGGAGAGGAACTTGATGAAATTCAACAAGGGCAAGTGTAGAGTCTTGCATCTGGGGAAGAACAACCCCATCTACCAGTACAGGTTGGGGGCTGACCTGCGGGACAGTAGTGAAGGGGAAAGGGACCTGGGGGTCCTGGTAGTTAGGAGGATGTCCATGAGCCAGCAATGTGCCCTTGTGGCCAAGAAGGCCAGTGGCATCCTAGGGTGCGTTAGAAAGGGTGTGGTTAGTAGGTCAAGAGAGGTTCTCCTCCCCCTCTACTCTGCCTTGGTGAGGCCGCATCTGGAATATTATGTCCAGTTCTGGGCCCCACAGTTCAAGAAGGACAGGGAATTGCTTGAAAGAGTCCAGCGCAGAGCTACAAAGATGATTAAGGGAATGGAACATCTCCCTTATGAGGAGAGGCTGAGGGAGCTGGGACTCTTTAGCTTGGAGAAGAGGAGACTGAGGGGTGACCTCATCAAAGTTTACAAATATGTAAAGGGTGAGTGTCAGGATGATGGAGCTAGGTTTTTTTCAGTGATGTCCAGTGGTAGGACTAGGGGCAATGGGTGTAAATTGGAGCATAGGAGGTTCCATGTGAACGTGGAAACACAGCCCTACCATTTGCCATGGACTGATCCAGACTGCACTGGAACAGGGGCAAGCTCCAGAACACCTGCAATACATTGATGACATTATTGTGTGGGGCGATAAAGTGGAAGAAGTCTTTGAGAAAGGGAGGAAAATAATCCAAATCCTGCTGAAAGCCGGTTTTGCCATAAAACCGAGTAAGGTCAAGGGACCTGCATAGGAGATTCAATTTTTTGGGAATAAAATGGCAAGATGGACATAGACAGATCCCCACAGATGTGATCAACAAGATAACAGCAATGTCTCCACCAACTAATATGAAGGAAACACAAGCTTTCTTGGGTGCTGTGGGGTTCTGGAGAATGCACATCCCAAATTACAGTTTGATTGTAAGCCCTCTCTATCATGTGACCCGGAAGAAGAATGATTTTAAATGGGGCCCTGAGCAACAACAAGCCTTTGAGCAAATTAAACGCGAGATAGTTCACGCAGTAGCCCTTGGACCAGTCCGGACCGGGCCAGATGTAAAAAATGTACTGTACACCACAGCCGGGGACCATGGTCCTACCTGGAGCCTCTGGCGGAAAGCTCCAGGGGAGACTCAAGGTCGACCCCTCGGCTTTTGGAGTCAGGGATATAAAGGATCTGAGGCCAGCTATACCCCAACTGAGAAAGAGATATTGGCAGCCTGTGAAGGGGTTCGAGCTGCTTCAGAAGGGATTGGCACTGAAGCAGAGCTCCTCCTGACATCCCGGCTGCCCGTGCTGGGCTGGATGTTCAAAGGCAGGGTCTCCTCTACATATCATGCAACCGATGGAGGAAGTGAGCTGCACTAATTACACAACGGAAATCCCAGTCGTCCAGGCATTCTAGAAGTCATCATGGACTGGCCAGAGGACAAAGATTTTGGAATGTCACCAGAGGAGGAGGTGGTCCATGCTGAAGAGGCCCCACCATATAATAAACTGTCAGAAGGTGAAAAGCAATATGCCTTGTTTACTGATGGGTCCTGCCATACTGTGGGAAAGTATCGGAGGTGGAAGGCAGGTGTATGGAGTCCTCAATGACAAGTTGCAGAAACTGCTGGAGGATGAATCGAGTCAGTTTGCTGAGGTGAAAGCCATCCAGCTGGCTCTGGACATTGCTGAACGAGAAAAGTGGCCAGTACTTTATCTCTATACTGACTCATGGATGGTGGCAAATGCCCTGTGGGGGTGGTTGCAGCAATGGAAGCAGAGCAACCGGCAACGCAAAGGTAAACCCCTCTGGGCTGTTGCTCTGTGGCAAGATATTGCTGCCTGGGTGCAGAACCTGGTGGTGAAGGTACGTCATTTAGATGCCCATGTACCCAAGGGTCGGGCCACTGAGGAACACCAGAACAACCAACAAGTGGATAAAGCAGCTAAGATTGAAGTGGCTCAGATGGACTTAGATTGGCAACATAAAGATGAATTACTTTTGGCCTGCCGGGCCCATGACACTTCAGGCCATCAGGGCAGAGATGCAACATGCAGATGGGCTCATGATCGAGGGGTGGACTTAACAATGGACACTATTGCCCAGGTTATTCATGTGTGTGAAACATGTGCTGCAATTAAACAAGCCAAGTGATCAAAGCCTCTTTAGTATGGAGGACAATGGTTGAAGTATAAATATGGGGAGGCCTGGCAGACTGACTATATCACGCTGCCGACATCCCGCCAAGGCAAGCACCATGTGCTTACCATGGTGGAAGCAACCACCGGGTGGCTGGAAACTTATGCTGTGCCCCATGCCACTGCCCGGAACATTATCCTGGGCCTTGAGAAACCGATTTTTTGGCGACACAGCACCCCAGAGAGAATTGAGTCAGACAATGGGACTCATTTCCGGAATAACCTTATAGACATTTGGGCCAAAGAGCATGGCATTGAGTGGGTATATCACATCCACTACCACACACCAGCCTCTGGGAAAATTGAACGGTACAATGGGTTGTTAAAAACTACACTGAGAGCAATGGGTGGGGAAACTTTCAAGCATTGGGATGCACACCTACCAAAGGCCACCTGGTTGTTTCTCAATTAAAAAAAAGAAACAAAATGTTAAAATCCAATATCCTAAAACCAATTCTTAGCTATCTTTGTTATAGAATATAAGGACTTAATTGAGACACACTGTATTAACCTGATGTAGAAGTTAATAGCTGAAGTCTTGTGGTATGTGCTGTGTAATTTCCCAGACTCCTGAACTTTTTTAATTTATATTAATCCAAATGTATACTTTAAAATACTCCACTTACTACTCTTTCCATTATTATTCTGTTTATTTCTTATAATAATATTTACTTGTATGAATTTATTTAAGCTAGTTGTATTTCTGTTGTTGACTTTAAAATCAGTTCCATGGTAAGGAAACTGCTAGCAATAGAAGCATAAGTAATCCATAGATTTCAGGTATGGGTTAATTTATTCTACAGTAACCTAAACATAATCACACTCGATTTTAACATTGTGGATGAAATGCTTAGAGGTATTAAGCAAGAATTTACTATCTGATATCCCACTGTTCTGATTGATTTTAAGTTGGCTCTGATGTGATAGTGAAATCACTGCTGAACCTAACCATTTTAAAAGGGCTTAAAAGCCTAATATATGTGCTTCATCATGACATTCTTGAGGATGAGGAAGATGGGAGGAAATGTTGCATCTAATCTACGACATTTGCTACATGAGGACAGTTACTGTAGTAGCAGTTATCAGTTATAAATAGTATTACTTACACTTGACATTTAAATGATAACTTGTATGTAGTGTTTATATTTAATCTGATTTTTTTTTCCAAGATGTGCTGGTATGTAGTTAGTTCATTTGCTGCTTCTGCAGCTTCCATGAATGTCTTTCCCACCTTCACTGACACAGTGCAGTCTGCAAGGATATCCATTTCCTCATAATCAGCAATGACACATTCAGTTTTCTATTTATATACAGAGGAATGAAAGGTGCAACTGTTTAGAGAATTCTGTCAAACACAGAATAGTATAGTTAGAATACACAAAGCCTTGGCTGTATTCTGAAAATGTTATGATGTAAACAGCAGTATATGCGTAGGTTTTGCATCAGGAGCAGGGTCTAGCACAGGGAATAGAAAATTAGGGAAGGTTGGTAGCCTTCTGACTAATGAGAAATTGCAGTGTACATGGTTAAAAGGAGTTTGTGAAACAAAGATCTGCCTTGGCATACACCAGGAATAAGTACATCAGGTCCCTGCACCAGGGGAGCACAGAGGCAACATGATGGAAGGTTCCACTGTCAATAACATCAAGAAAGGTAGCAGTTTAGTAATACTTCAAAAAGAAGAGGAAGCAGATGATCTCGATATAGTGTAGTTGTTTTCCTGGGAGGTTTTGCTTTCTGAGAAAAGCAGCTTGCAACTGAAAGTGCTGCAAGCCAAAGGTATTTCTGCATTTGGTGGTTAGTGGTGGTTGGTAGAGCTTGCAGTGGACACTCACTGTCCCTCTGACATGAAAGGTTAGGGATGGGAAGTTTTCCTTTAGGGCTTGTAAGACAAGCTCCAGCCTATTTTCAACAGAGCTGCAGCAAATCAGCAGCCATTTTCTCTCCAGGAAACAAGTTTTTCTGGCTTCTGGCAAAATTAATGTGTGGTGATGGTCAGTAGTTCCACAGGGAATGAAGTGAGCCTGCCAGATTTCAGACAAGGTTAATGTTACATTTCTAATGGAATTAGAGCTGGCAGTGGGAGTGGGTCTTCACAGGAGCATATCTATGTAGGAATTTTGAGCCTGCTGCTCTACTATTTAAAATCTGTTTTTCCCTGTGGGAAGACCTCTCTTCAGTGACAGATTAGCTCATGTGACTGCACAAGAAAAGAAAATGTCCCTTCTCACTGACAGAGGATGCTTCTTTACATTTGTGCTTCTGAGCTTTTGTGTATGAGTAAGAGAATTGTGGACTGACAGATCACCTCCTATGGTCACCTTCCACCCTTAATTGCCTTTAAATGGCTGGCAATTCTATGCCTCAAGTTAAAGCAGATTCTAATTGAAAAAGTTACGGGCTGGTGTGTGTATGTCAGAAGTTTACAGCAGCGCACATGGTACAGTTTCAGTCTACAATTCAAGTGTAACTCACATTTCTGTAACTCAGATTTCCTCTGGAGAATTTATTCTTGTGGGAATGAAAAGTAATTTGCATTGACATACATTTGTTTAGTTACGTCTGTGCCAAACTTTCTAGAAATTCTGCATTTGCCTTCCAGCTCTTCTTTCTCCACCACATTACTGTCCTAACCAGCCAATCCACCTACTGGTATCACCTCTTTTTCCCAGGAAATAGAGTACCTGGACAACAGGAATGCCTGACATGACCTACAAGAAAGCTGGAAAGGGGCTTTTGACAAGGGCCTGTAGGGACAGGACAACAGGAATGGCTTTAACCTGACAGAGGGAAGACGGAGTTGAGGTTTTAGGCAGAAGTTCTTCCCTGTGAGGGTGGTGAGGCCCTGGACCAGGTTGCCCAGAGAAGCTGTGGCTGCCCCGTCCCTGGCAGTGTTCAAGGCCAGGTTGGATAGGACTTGGAGCCACCTGGTCTAGTGGAAGGTGTCCCTGCCCATGGCAGGGCGTTGGAACTGGATGAACTTTATAGACCCTTCCAACACAAACCAGTCTGGGATTCTGTGACCTTCTTGTCTGAATAACAGGGTTTGGCCATATTCTGCCTTTGTCCATCCTACGGGTTTGATATCAGCATAGCTAGAAAATACACTTTTAGTTAGACCTTTACCGTATCTCTTCACCTGAGCTAAGATCATGTATCTTATCATAGCCTAAGAAGAAATTAAAGCAAATCCTACCTATGTGGCATATTTCAGAGTATTACCATGACAGTGAAGAAGCAAGATCGCAGATGAATTGCTATGCAGTGCTATAGTGAACGTAAGGTGCCAGCAACTCCACAAGCAGCAATTTCTTATGAATTTGTTTTGTAAATTTCTGTGCATCTCTGTCTCTTCCACCTTCCTGTGTCCTCACCATTTCTTCTCTAAATACTGCCCGAGGAGGAGAAAGCATAAGATGTAGCAGGTTTTGAATCACTTTTGGACCATTTGATTGAAAGCCACATGCAGAATTGAACCCTTACTCTCAGTGGGGAGGGAGGAGAAGGAGTCTTTTAACCTTATCTATGTTTCCTGAAACTTCTGGAAAAGTAATTACTTCTGAGTCCTGGTAAAGACTGGGTTGACATTGGGCCATTAGGTTCAAACGCTGTTGGAGAAGTCAGGCATTTTTGGAGCATGATCACATATTCTTAGAGAGGAAGGCCAGAAAAGATCACCTTAGAAATTATGTTTGTTGAAAGTTACAGATACTGTTATGTGCTAGTGTGCTACATGCATAGAGGTAGGTGGTTCCACAGCATGTTTTTAAAGTATACAGAAAAGAGGTAGAAAGGGATATATCTCCAATATTTAAAAAAGAACCAACCAATCAGAAAAAAACAAACAATCCAGAAGAGGTCCTGGGAAGACAGAAATTGTACTAATATTATCCTGAGTCTTTGTAATGGGAATTTAATACTGCAGACCAATGCCTGAAGTGTCTGGGTTCTGAAAATCATTGATGTTAACTGCTGCTTGCTGTCTTACTTTGTTCTAAAAAGGCAATAGCGTAAGAGAAAAGGCTAATACAACTGAGGAAAAACTTGTAAGAATGTGAAAAGTTGGCTCAGCAATTCAGTATATTTTTGAAGAGACCAAAAGGAGAAAGAAATGGACAGAAAGATAGTGAAGGAGAGCATCTCAGTAGCCACAGTTCTGACAGACATGTTGTCGTGGTTTAAACCCAGTCAGGTAACTTGTTCACTCACTCCCAGTGAGTGGTGCCGAGCTGACAACAATCAAGGTCCGTGTCCGTCTCCCCCCCCCCCCGCACCGGGGCTCTCCCCTTCCCCGCTCCCGGAGGAGCGGGGAGGAGGATCGAGAGAGTGCAACTCCTACGGGTTGAGACAAGAACAGTCCAGCAACAAATCACCACCGCTACTATCAGCCAAAACAATGACAAGGGAAAATAACAAGGGAAGAGAATACGATACCACCGGCCAAGAAAAACGAGTTCCACCCGGAAGCTCCTGTCCTTCCGGGTAACTCCCAGTTACCCCCCACCCCAGCCATGACGTGCTGTGGTATGGAATACCTCCCCGGCTAGCCCGGGTCAGGCGCCCCATCTCTGCTTCCTCACAGCTTCCCCTCCTCCCTGGCAGAGCATGAGCCTCACAGAGTCCTTGGTCAGGGTAAACATCACTTAGCAACAACCGACAACATCGGCTTCACCAACGCTGTTCTCAAACTAGAAGTCAAAACACAGCACTGCACCAGTTAACACAAAGGAAAAAAACATGACTGCTACTGCTGAACCCAGGACACATGTTATCTGCAGTGATGAAGTGGTAGCCAAGAAAATCAGACACAGAGGCAGTCGAAGGAGATACTGAGTAGGTGTCACCCTGCACTGAGGGGAGAGACAAGTTCTTTTAGGGATGCTTAATAAAGTGATGACTGCATGAAATTGTAGTTACAATTAAAGCTTTATTTTTCTTAGCAGGGAATTATGATTAGCACAGAATTTGTGCTTAGAATGGCGCAGGACTTCTACAAGCAGAATCAGTGTAGTATGATTTGTACGCAGTGGAACACAGAATTTATATTACAACTTAACTGATGATTTCCGGTCATGAGGGCCCTCTGCAGACTGGGTCAGATCTTAATATGTGGTTTGCTGTATCAGTAAAGCAGTTGCAATCTCGACTTGAAAATCATGTAACAGCAGCCAAGCTGCTCCCTCAGTCCCCAGAGGCTGCCGAGGACAGTGGGAGGGTCCCTAGCCGTGGGGGCTTGGGTCTCACTGTCCAACAGCAGTTTGGATCCAAGTTCACCTTTGGGACTTGTAACAGTTTCATTTCATATACTGTTGTCCATTGTTGTCCAATTTTGCTTTGTGCTGTTACTTTTCCCTCTCCTGTGCTGAATGCCTGTGACCTTGAAGGCCAGTAAGGGTGAGTGGTTTGTCTCTGTGGTGCACAGGACCATCAGGGCCTAATAATGAGAAAAAGGGAACCCACATACAATTTGCTTGGTCACAGCGGATGGCTGCTTGCCCCATAGAATGGCATTAGTTATGCTAACCACATTACTGGGGCTGGGAACAAGAGATACTGGTGACAGTAGTTGGTGCTTGTGGTCTAGATGATCACTTTCCACCATTTTTCTCACTGGAATCTTGTCACAGCATCCTGTTAGGCACACTAACTCTAGAGAAAAACTTCATAGAAAATACGTGCCATAAATGCCCATCACAGTGTAACTCTGAAAACATATGAAACAACATGTTCATTTTTCAAAGCAGGTCCACAGACATGCCCCTGGCAGGCCAGGAGAGAGCTGCCATGTAGACTATCTTCTCAGCTCTGCAGACTTTCTCCTTTGCTCCTTGGATGTGTGGGACTGAGTATGCACATGCTTGTAATTCAAGGCAGGTATTGTCTGCTGCTGTGAGACTTGCTGATTACGCTTAACTGTTTACCTGTCTGTTTCCCAAGAGCATACTCCTCCATCATCCTGCATCCCTTTTTGTGGCAGTTAATACTTTCTTAATCAGATAAAAGGTTTCATCAGCTACTAGAGAACAGGCAAAGTCTTTTGGAATAGTCAAGGGTGCAAACACCATTCAATTCCAAAGCACAACTCCATCTAACAAGCCAGTCTTTCTATATAACAATGAACAGATGAGAATGTCTGGGAATTTCAGATTACAGGGGGTTTAGACTAGCCTGCAATAATGCTAATAGAATTTATAGATGTGATCAGACTTAGATCACATTGAATAAATGCACCTTAGTGCATAATAAGCTCCTATATGAACTCCTAAAAGAACTCCTAGTATGTATGTACTCTATTTAAATACACCCTAGTACATATATATAGTATATATAGAGTATATATACTATGTATAGATGTATACTATTTATACTATATATATACACACATATATAGTAGGGTATCTATATATATAAGCTAGTATATATACAAGGATTTGGATAGATTACAAATAGAGTGAGGGTTCTATTAATTCCATTAATATGACTGGAGAACTGTGTATTTGCAAATTATTTGTGGCAACTAGAGGTTGTGGAAACTCTTGCAACAGAAAATGGCCACATTAGTGGCTGCACACTACAATAGTGACAGATGTGGAACTGTCTGCATCAAATCAGTGCCTGTTGATAGCAGCAGTGATCTGGGACTAAGCACTAATAGTTTTGAATCAATAAATGACTCACAGGGGCTTCTGATCTGGCCTAAAATTTATGCAGGTGTTCAGAAAGATGTTTTTAATAATGATTGTAGAATTTGGCATGCTGTGATAGAATAAGTATACTGCTGGCTATATTCCTGCATGTGTAGTAAAAGAAATTGTATCCACCCATGACAGTTATGTGTACTTAAGGGGAAAACCCTGCATGTGGAAGCAATGACTCTTTGCAGCTGTATTCTTGGACTGGGCCAGCTTGGATTAAATGCTGACATTAATACTCACATTTTAAATATTCCTCCAAGTATAGTAAGATCATCAGTTGAAGAAACATGGGAGAGAAAAAATGAAGAAAAGGAATAAAAAAGATTTTTACTGCATAGAAATACTGTAAAAGTTTTGCTTGAGTTAATAGTGCAATTGAATATAATGACATACCTGATACACATTTGTAATCTCTCTCCAGCTGTCAGACTGAAAAACAGTGTAAATTCACTCAGCCTGTAATGTAGTTGGATACAGAATGAAGATCTCTGATAGAATGCTGAATATGTAAGCAGAATTCACTCAGTTGCTTAAGAATCAGTGCAGTGCTTCGGGTTTATGCACAATGCATTCAGTAAAGCTATTTCTGTGCATCTATGATTCTATTATTTTAGTGTGCAAAGGAACCAACTCACATAATGCACAGAACACAGCCTCAACTGTTCCTCCAAGTTCTCAGAAGTACAGAAAACATGTACAAGAAACAGTATTCAGTTATCTTACCAGGTAATTCTACACAACTCCTACTACAACAGGAGAAGCAGTCCCTGTCAGAGAGCCACACTGCAGTTCTTAGAATAATTTGGTTCCTCTAATTTAGAATTTAGTGTACAAATTACTTTATGATCAAAAGATAACTCCTCATGAAGTTCAACAAGGCCAAGTGCAAGGTCCTACACCTGTGTTGGGGCAGTGCCAGGCACAGATACAGGTTGTGTAGAGAAGTGATTCAGAGCAGCCCTGTGGAGAAGGACTTGAGGATGTTGGCTGATGAGAAACTGAACATGACCCAGCTTCGGTGTGCTCTTGAGCCCAGAACCCCCCCATGTTCTGGGCTGCATCCACAGAGCGTGAGCAGCAGGTAAAGGGAGAGGATTCTCCCCCCACTACTGTGCTCTGGGGAGACCCCCATTGCAATCCTGTGTCCAGCTCTGGGGCAACAACACAAGAGGGACATGGAACTGTTGGAGTGAGTCCAGAGGAGGGCCACAGAGATGCTGCGAGGGCTGGAGCAGCTCTGCTCTGGAGACAGGCTGAGAGAGCTGGGCTGGTTCAGCCTGGGGAAGAGGAAGCTCCTTAAGGGGAGACTTTAGAGCAGCTGCCAGTGCCTGAAGGGGCTAGAAGAAACCTGGAGAGGGGCTTTGGACAAGGGCCTGTAGGGACAGGACAACAGGAATGGCTTTAACCTGACAGAGGGGAGACTGAGATGAGCTCTTAGGCAGGAGTTCTTCCCTGTGAGGGTGCTGAGGCGCTGGCACAGGTTGCCCAGAGAAGCTGTGGCTGCCCCATCCCTGGCAGTGTTCAAGGCAAGGCTGGACAGGGCTTGGAGCCACCTGGTCTAGTGGAAATTGTCCCTGCCTGTGGCAGGGGGTTGGAACTGGATGAACATTGAGGTCCCTTCCAAACCAAACTGTTCTATAATTCTATGAATTGTGTCATAATACTGTAGATATTTCTCATCTGTTAATACCTAGCAAATTGGATATATGAATTTTAAACATGTACTAATGCAAAGTGATATAAGTATAATAATATCTTTTAAAAGCTGCTTGCAGTTTTCAAAACTTATTTTTTCAAATACTGTTTGTTTTTTCACTGATACAACTGAGAATTTATTTGCACATACACAAACCAGAAAAGAGTATACAGTGTTGCCTTACTCATTTCTGTCATTTTTAAATATCACCACATTTTGTATATATGCCATTCAATGTTAAAATTCATGGTAACATGTGTGGGACAATGCCAAATCAACTATGAGAAAACAGCTCACCCCAATCATATATTTGATTTGGGATTAAATAATAGATGTTTCCATTTAAACAAGTTTCTAGGCTGTCTCACTTGGCATTTTTAAGATGTAAATTTTCTTTTCCTATTCTAGGCAATCATTTTTAGAATCTCTTTCTAGATGTCTAAGAGTTATATATGTTGTTCTTTAACACCTATTAAGGTAAGATAAGGAACAAAGCCTGCTAATAGTGTTCTGGTTCAGAGCCATTCAATTTAAAAGAGTCATTTCAGCAGAACATCAGAGTTACGCACAATGGTCAATACTAAACCATTTTAAAAGCTTTTTGGAGCACTTTTGTGCTCTGTAACTTGGGATGGATACTGAATTTGGCTGCTTGAAATTCTGTTGCTTTTGGGAAGAAATGTTTGCATTCATTTGAAATAGCTTGGTTCTGGTTTGATTTTCATATTGCATAGCAAATGTACTATGCTGTCAGAACAAAAGGTTTTGATTAGTCGCTTGAATTTTCTTTCTCAGATCATTTGCAAAAGCCAGGTTTTCGTTCTGACTCAAGAGTGAAGCAAAATGTCAGAGCCTTTCTGTATTTTAGGAACCATTTGCAATCCTTGCAGACTTCCACTAAGTGTACATAAAAATGGTATTATAGCTCCACCCATACAGAAGCTGGTTTCAGAACTGCATGTTCAATGGGATCTGATCCACGACATGCTTTTCTCTCTGCCATAGTGAAAGCCACATGTAACTTGGCTCATAATTATTAAGAATCTGTGTTACACAATTGCTCATGCCCTCTGAATGTGTAAATATGCAGTTAAGGGTTGGTTTTGGGTTTTTGTGGAAACGAATATCAATGTCTCTCTCATTCAAAGAATACAACCTGCTTGGTAATATGTCACGAATATTTCTTCACACATGTCAAATTGGCTGACATTTACATAGAAACAAAAGAAGAGAAGGTTGTGAGAGCAGGGACTGAAACAACCCAAAATACCCTCTGAACAAAGAAGGTTATAAATGCTTCGTCTCTCCTTCAAAAAAGTGAATTCTTTGAATGCAAGGACCTATACCTCTGTAGTCACTTACTGGATAGGGGTAAAGCTGAACTATAAAAAAGTAGCAAAATAACTTATGTGAAAACATTCAAATCCATGAAACACAACACAAAATGTGCATCTAAAGGCAGGTTAGATTCCCAAAAATCAGTGTGAGAAGGCTTTGAGTAACAATGGTTTTAGATCTGTCAGAAAAGCAAAGAAACCCAAGTGCCCTCAAGTTTTGGAGAAGCTACTTTGAAGAATATTCAGATTTTTTTAAATCCAATTCTGAAGAATTAAGCATCCATTAATCAGGTATTTCTTGTAATGATGCCAGGAATTCTAACAGTTGCCTACAAAAACAAAGTATTCTGTATTTTGTGATTCCAGATTAGCTGAGGGAAATATGGAAAGAATAAATGCTGCGTACATTTTGACCACCGGGCATGAGAAGATACATAAAAAGGAGATAAAAGGAGGACAAAGAGGAGACTGGTCAAACTGCTTTAAACCCATATGCTAGTCTCAGAAAAAAAAAAAAAAAAGATCTGATAATAATATCTTGGATAACTAATGTAAAAAATTTTCAGGTTTTGGCAATTAGAACTTAATTCCGCTTTTAGAAAAGAAATATTTTGTGCTTAGTCAACATGAAAAATGGGAATAATTTAATTAAAAAGTATTGATGAAATTATTCAATATGTGTTAAAAAAGACAATTGAAATATATTTCAAGCATGCTTACTTCAGGAAAATCATGCTACACCAAAGGAAGAGGAATATCTGTATATCTTGGCTATACTATGAACAGGTTTCAATACAGCCATGCTACTGGCTGCAGAGTATTTTATGTTTACTGCAGCAAAACTCTGCTGAGGAAACTAGCTGCCATGCAAAGCAAAGGTGCCACATTGAGAGACCTGTGTTTGTCCTGAGCAACCTGCTTCTGCTTATGTGGGACAGACAGGTCAACACTGTCTGAAAACAAAAGCTTAAGTCCTGGTGCCTACTTAGCCCAATCCTACCTCTGTCCCAGTACGTAGAATTACCCAGACAGACTGAATCATAAATAAAATGGGTGAGGAACATGAAGTTTTCTTGTTCAGAAAGTGAGTTGGCTGATACAAAAAAAAGTCAAGAGACTCATGTAAAGGTACTTAGAATCGTAGAAGAATCATAGGTTAGTGTTGGAAAGGACCTTAAGATCATCTAGTTCCAAACCCCCTGCCATGGGCAGGGACACCTCACAATAAACCATGCCATCCACGGCTTTGTCCAACCTGGACTTGAACACCGCCACAAGTAGAGCATTCACAAATTCTTTGGGCAACCCATTCCAGTGCCTCACCACCCTAACAGTAAAGAACTTCTTCCTTATATCCAATCTAAACTTCCCGTTTAAGTTTTAACCAGTTACCCCTTGTCCTATCACTACAGTCTCTAAGGAAGAGTCCCTCCCCAGCATCCTTAAAGGCCCCCTTCAGATACGGGAAGGCTGCTATGAGGTCTCCATGCAGCCTTCTCTTCTCCAGGCCGAAAAGACCCAACTTTCTCAGCCTATCTTCTTACAGGAGGTGCTCCAGTCCCCTGATCATCCTCATGGCCCTCCTCTGGACTTGTTCCAACAGTTCCATGTCCTTCTTATGTTGAGGACCAGAACTGCACACAATACTTGAGGTCTCACAAGAGCAGAGTAGAGGGGCAGGATCACCTTTTGATGCAGCCGAGGATACGGTTGGCTTTCTGGGCTGCGAGCACACACTAAAGCCATCTCATGTTCATTTTCTCATCAACCAACACCCCCAAGTTCTTCTCCACAGGGCTGCTCTGAATCTCTTCTCTGCCCAACCTGTAGCTGTGCCTGGGATTGCTCCCAGGACCTTGCACTTGTCGTTGTTAAACTTCATGAGGTTGGCATCAGCCCACCTCACAAGCATGTCGAGGTCCCTCTGGATGGCATTCCTTCCCTCCAGCATACCAACCGAACCACACAGCTTGGTGTCAACAGGAAACTTGCTGAGGGCGCACTCAATCCCACTGTTCATGTCACCGACAAAGATGTTGAACAAGACCGGTCCCAACACTGATCCCTGAGGGACACCACTCGTTACTGTTTTCCAACTGGACATTGAGCCATTGACCACAACCCTTTGCATGCAGCCATCCAGCCAGTTCTTTATCCACCGCGTGATCCACCTGTCAAATTGATGTCTCTCCAATTTAGAGACAAGGATGTCATGCGAGACAGTGTCAAATGCTTTTCACAGGTCCAGGTAGATGATGTCAACTGCTCTACCCCTGTCCATCAGTTCTGTAGCCCCACCATAGAAGGCCCCCAAATTTGTCAGGCAGGATTTCCCCCTAGTGAAGCCACGCTGGCTGTCACCAAGCACCTTGTTGTTTTTCATGTGCCTTAGCATGCCTTCCAGAAGAATCTGCTCCAAGATTTTGCCAGGCACAGAGGTGACACTGACTGGTCTGTAATTCCCTAGGTCATCCATTTTCCCCTTCTTGAAAATGGGGGTTATATTTCCCTTTTCCAGTCATCGGGAACTTCACCTGACTGCCATGATTTCTCAAATATGATGGACAGTGGCTGAGTAACTTCATTCGCCAGCTCCTTCAGGACCCGTGGATGGATTTCATCAGGTTCCATTCACTTGTGTACATTCAGGTTCTAAAGATGGTCTTGAAACTGATTCTCTCCTACAGTGGGCCTAAGGTCTTCATTCTCACAGTCTCTGCATCTGTCTTCCGAGACTTGGGTGGTGTGGTCAGAGCCTTTGCCAGTGAAGACCAAGGCAAAGAAGTCATTCAGAACCTCAGCCTTCTCCAAATCCAGGGTAGCCAGTTCTCCTGATAGCTTCCGGAGCGGGCCCATGTTATCCCTAATCTGCATTTTATTTGCTACGTACCTATAGAATCCCTTCTTGTTATCTTTCACATCACATTATCTAGGTGTTCCTGCTCCGGCAGGGGGATTGGACTAGATGATCTTTCGAGGTCCCTTCCAATCTCTAACATACTGTGATACTGTGATACTGTGATCCCAAACCAAGTTTAATTCTAACTGGGCCTTAGCTTTCCTAACATGGTCCCTAGCTTCCCAGACAACATCCCTTTATTCTTCCCGGGCTACCTGTCCTTACTTCCACCTTTTATAAGCCTCTTTTTTCATTTGAATTTTCCTCAGCAGCTCCTTATCCATCCAAGGAGGTCTCCTGGCCCTCCTGCTGCACTTCCTTCTAGTCGGGATGCAACACTCCTGAGCTTGTAGCAGGTGATCCTTGAATATCAACCAACAGTCTTGGGCCCCTCTGCCCCCTAGGGCAATATCCCATGGAACCTTACTAAGCAGGTTCCTGAAGAGGCCAAAGTTTGCTCTCTTGAAGGCCACAGCAGTAGGCTTGCTGCATGCTCTTCTTACTGTCCTGAGGATCTCGAATTCGACCATCTCGTGATCACTGCATCCAAGGCTGCCCTGGAGCGTCACATTTCCAATGAGCCCTTCCCTTTTGGTGAGCACGAGGTCAAGCATGGCACCTCTCCTTGTTGGCTCCTCTATTACTTGTAGTAGGAAGTTGTCTTCCACACAATCAAGGAACCTCCTGGACTGCTTGTGTCGGGCCGTACCATCGCTCCAACAGATACCAGGGTGGCTGAAGTCTCCCATGAGAACAAGGGCCTGCGAGCGTGAGGCTGTTCCTATCTGTCTGTAGAGTGCTTCACCACAGATTCCTCTTGATCAGGCGGTCTGTGACAGATCCTCACAATAATGTCTCCCATAGCTATATTCCCTTTAACCCTGAGCCACAAACTCTCTGTGGACTGCTCACCTGTCCCCAGACAGAGTTCCATACTCTCCAGCCTATCCCTAACATAAAGGGCGACTCCCCCTCCCCACCTGCCAGTCCTGTTTTTTCTAAAGAGCCTGTAACCTTCCATTCCAACACTCCAGTCATGGGAGCCATCCCACCATGTTTCTGTGATGTCAGTGATATCAATCTCCACAGACGTGCACACATCTCTAATTCCTCGTTTGTTCTTCATGCTTTGGGTGTTTGTATAGAGGCATCTCAGCCAAGCTCCAAATGATGCTGGCTCATTGGCTGGAGCAGCTGGGATATCTCTACATTGCTGCGAGCATTTATTATAGGTTCTGGCAACTGACTGGGTGTGTTGGGATGGAATGATGCCTCCCTCCCCCAACACATCTAGTTTAAAGCATCCTTGACCAGCCTGGCAAGCCTCCTACCAAAACTGCACTCAGCAGCTCCACCAGCCTCCAGTAGACGTGGCCTACTAACTTGGGGTCCGTGTTCAAGATACCCAAACTCCTAACTTTGGCACCACACTCTTCTAATCATTTATTAACCTGGCCAATCCTCCTAGCCTTTTTAGGGTCCTCCCCTGTATCCTGGAGAATTGACAAAATTCTCAAAATTGACAAAATCCGGAGTATCTGAGCTCCAGAACCCCTAACAAGCTCTCCCAGGGCTCTGTAGTCCTTCACAGTATCACAGTATCACAGTATGCTAGAGATTGGAAGGGACCTCGAAAGATCATCTAGTCCAATCCCCCTGCCGGAGCAGGAACACCTAGATAATGTTACACAGGAATGTGTCCAGGCGGGTTTTGAATGTCTCCAGGGAAGGAGACTCCACAACCTCCCTGGGCAGCCTGTTCCAGTGTTCCGTCACCCTCACTGAGAAGAAGTTTCTTCTCAAGTTTAAGTGGAATCTCTTGTGTTCCAGTTTGTACCCATTACCCCTTGTCCTATCATTGTTTGCCACTGAGTAGAGCCTGGCTCCATCCTCGTGACACTCCCCCTTTGTATATTTATATACACTTATAAGGTCACCCCTCAGTCTCCTCTTCTCCAAACTATAGAGACCCAGCTCCCTCAGTCTTTCCTCATAAGGGAGATGCTCCACTCCCTTAATCATCTTTGCTGCCCTGCACTGGACTCTCTCCAGCAGCTCCCTGTCCTTCTTGAACTGAGGGGCCCAGAACTGGACACAGTATTCCAGATGGGGTCTCACCAGGGCAGAGTAGAGGGGAAGGAGGACCTCTCTCGACCTACTAACCACCCCCCTTCTAATACACCCCAGGATGCCATTGGCCTTCTTGGCCACAAGGGCACAGTGTTGGCTCATGGTCATCCTGTCATCCACTAGGACCCCCAGGTCCCTCTCCCCTACACTGCTCTCTAACAGGTTGTTCCCCAACCTATACTGGAACCTGGGGTTGTTCCTGCCCAGATGCAGGACTCTACACTTTCCCTTGTTATATTTCATCAAGTTATTCCCTGCCCAACTCTCCAGCCTGTCCAGGTCTTGCTGGATGGCAGCACAGCCTTCTGGCGTGTCAGCCACTCCTCCTAGCTTAGTGTCATCAGCAAACTTGCTGATAGTACACTCAATTCCCTCATCTAAATCGTTGATGAATATATTAAATAATACTGGTCCCAGTACTGACCCTTGAGGCACACCACTAGTTAGAGGCCTCCAACTAGCCTCCACCCCATAGACTACAACTCTCTGGCTTCTCTCCTTCAGCCAGTTCACAGTCCACCTCACTACCTGATCATCCAGACCACACTTCCTCAATTTAGCTGTGAGGATGCTGTGGGAGACTGTGTCAAATGCTTTGCTGAAGTCAAGGTAGACCACATCCACCGCTCTGCCATCATCCATCCACGGTGTTATTTCCTCATAAAAGGCTAAGAGATTGGTCAAACATGATTTCCCCCTGGTGAAGCCACGTTGACTGCCCCTCATAACCCTCTTATCCTTGATATGCCTTAAGATGGCACCAAGGATAAGGTGTTCCATCACTTTCCCAGGGATGGAGGTGAGGCTGACCGGTCCATAGTTACCCGGGTCCTCCTTCTTGCCCTTTTTGAAGACTGGAGTGACATTTGCTTTCCTCCAGTCCTCAGGCACCTCTCCCGTTTCCCAAGACTTGGTAAAGATGATGGAGAGTGGTCTAGCAATGACTTCCGCCAGTTCCCTCAGCACCCGCGGGTGCATCCCATCTGGACCCATGGATTTATGGATGTCCAGATTGCTCAACTGATCTCTAACCCGTTCCTCATTGACTAAGGCAAACCGCTCCGTTGACCTGACTTCATCTAAGGTCTCAGGGGTACAGGGCTCTTCAGGACTGCCTGCAGCAGAGTAGACAGAGAGAAAGAAGGCATTCAGTAACTCTGCCATCTCTGTATCTTCTGTCATCAGGGCACCCATCCCCTTCATCAGTGGGCCTACATTGCCTCTGGTGTTAGTTTTGTCTGCCATGTATTTGAAAAAGCTCTTTTTGCTGTCCTTGACCCTTCTTGCCAGGTTTAATTCTAAGGATGCCTTAGTCCTCCTAGCTGCCTTCCTACATCCTCTAGCAGCAGCCTTATATTCCTCCCAAGTGGCCAGCCCCTCCTTCCATGACCTGTAAACTCTCCTCTTCCACTTGAGCATACCCAGCAATTCCCTATTTAGCCATGCAGGTCTCTTGGCCCTCTTCCTTGACTTCCTACATGTCGGGATGCTCCGATCTGGAGCACGGAAAAAGCAATCCTTGAATGTCAACCAACTATCTTGGGCCCCTTTACCTTCAAGCAGCCTTGCCCATGGGATTTCCCCTAGCAATTGCTTGAAAAGGCCAAAGTCTGCCCTGCTAAAGTCCAGGGTTGCAATTCTACTTGCTATTCTACTGGTCCTACCACACAAGATCCTGAACTCCACCATCTCATGGTCGCTGCAACCAAGGCAGCCCTCAACCCTTACTGCTTCGACCAGATCCTCCTTGTTAGTGAGGATGAGATCCAGCAGCGCTCCTCTCCTGGTCGGCTCATCCACCATTTGCAGGAGGAAGTTATCATCTATACGCTGGAGGAACCTCCTGGACTGTGGCTGGGTTGCTGAGTGGTCCTTCCAGCAAACATCAGGGAAGTTAAAATCCCCCACGACGACCACGGCCTGTGACTGTGAGGCCGCTCTCAGCTGCCTGTAGAAGGCCTTGTCAACTTCCTCACCCTGGTCTGGTGGTCTGTAACAGACACCTACAACAGTATGCCCCCTGCCAGCCTGCCCCTTAATTCTCACCCACAGACTCTCAACTCGCTCGTCATCTGTCCCTGGACAGAACTCGGTGCATTGTAGCTGCTCTCGCACATAAAAGCAACCCCACCACCCCGCCTGGCTGGCCTGTCTTTCCTGAAAAGGACATAGCCCTCCATGACTATATTCCAGTCATGTGAGCTGTCCCACCACATCTCTGTAATTGCCACCAGATCACAGTCTCCTGACTTAACACAGGTTTCCAACTCCTCCTGCTTATTTCCCATGCTGCGTGCATTGGTGTACAGACATTCCAGGGAGCGAGCTGAGCACACCGATTTCACCCTAGGATTATAGGAGGCCTCCCAGTCTTCATCAGTTCTGGAGCGCTGCCCCACTGGGGCAAGCCCAGCTACAACCCCATCCCCCTTCGAATCTAGTTTAAAGCTCTCCAAATGAGCCCTGCTAATTCGTGCCCAAGCATCCTTTTGCCTCTGTGAGACAAACCTTTCTCACTTGTCATTGTCCAGACTGGTGCCCTATAAAACCAGCCGTTATCAAAGAATCCAAAGCCCTGCCTGTAGCACCAGTCTCAAAGCCAATCGTTCATGAACTGAATCTTCCCATTCCTTCCCACATCATCAGTGGAAGATGGAAGGAGTGAGGAGAAGATCACTTGAGCCCCAGACTCTTTCACCGTCCGCCCCAAGGCCCTGTAGTCTTTCTTCATCCCCCTCAGACCGCGGGAAGCAGCTTCCTCCCCACCAGCAGCGGGTAGTAGTCTGTCGGGTGCACCAGGCTGGGGAGCGCCCTAGTGATATCCCTGATCCGGGCTCCAGGCAGACTACACACTTCCCTATGATGAGGGTCAACTCTGCATATCGGGCCCTCTGTTTCTCTCAGAAGGGAATCGCCTACTACAATAACCCTTCTTTCTTTCTTAACAGAGGCAGTCTTGAGGAGCAAAGTCAACCCCCTTTTCCTATGTGGCCTTGAGGGCTGGCCTTGCGGGCTGGCCTTGCCCCACATTCTCACCTTAGGCCCACTGTAGAAGAGGCACTGGTTTGAGGCCATCTTAAGAACCTGAATGTGCACAAGTGCATGGGACCTGATGAAATCCATCCACGGGTCCTGAAGGAGCTGGCAAATGAAGTTACTCAGCCACTGTCCATCATATTTGAAAAATCATGGCAGTCAGGTGAAGCTTCCGACGACTGGAAAAGGGAAATATAACCCCCATTTTCAAGAAGGGGAAAATGGATGACCCAGAGAACCTCAGACCAGTCAGTGTCACCTCTGTGCCTGGCAAAATCTTGGAGCAGATTCTTCTGGAAGGCATGCTAAGTGTCGTGGTTTAAACCCAGTCAGGTAACTTGTTCACTCACTCCCAGTGAGTGGTGCCAAGCTGACAACAATCAAGGTCCGTGTTCGTCTCCCCCCCCTCCCTGCACCGGGGCTCTCCCCTTCCCCGCTCCCGGAGGAACGGGGAGGAGGATCGAGAGAGTGCAACTCCTACGGGTTGAGACAAGAACAGTCCAGCAACAAATCACCACCGCTACTATCAGCTAAAACAATGATAAGGGAAAATAACAAGGGAAGAGAATACGATACCACCGGCCAAGAAAACGAGTTCCACCCGGAAGCCCCTGTCCTTCCGGGCAACTCCCAGTTACCCCCCACCCCGGGCATGACGTGCTGTGGTATGGAATACCTCCCCGGCTAGCCCGGGTCAGGCGCCCCGTCTCTGCTTCCTCACAGCTTCCCCTCCTCCCTGGCAGAGCATGAGCCTCACAAAGTCCTTGGTCAGGGTAAACATCACTTAGCAACAACCGAAAACATCGGCTTCACCAACGCTGTTCTCAAAACTAGAAGTCAAAACACAGCACTGCACCAGTTAACACAAAGGAAAAAACATGACTGCTACTGCTGAACCCAGGACATTATCCACCCCTTATTCCATACCATTCACGTCGTGCTCAGATCCCACATTTTCAATACACCATCGCTCTCCCACATATATACATCCATATACATACAGACCAAGAGGAAAAAAAATCATTTTCTTAGTGCATGGACCAATCCCTATAATGCTGCCGAGTCCATTCGGTCCATGATGTTCCAAGTTCATTCTCTGTTGGGATGATGGCTGGAGGGAAGTCAGGGCCAGTCGCTGGTGACCTGGAGACATCTAGTTGATGGGCTATAAAAGCATTACACAGCAGGCAACAGCATACAATTGAGTTCACTGGCTGTTTTCCCCTAATATCAAATCCCCTTGAGGTATACATCGGACTTCCCCATCTTCCCGCATTACCCACCAAGTATATCCAGGTCCCTGAGCAAAAGCAATCCCACGAGTGGGTTTGCCTTTACCTGAAGCAGGAATAACCCAGACTGTCTTCCCCAGCAAATTCTTCATATGCACCACGGGAACTTTGTCCCCCTCTACAATATGTAAAAGTTCTGACTGGGCTGGGCCGGCCCTGTTGGCAGATCCTCTGGTGTTGACCAACCAGGTGGCCTTTGGTAAATGTGTATCCCAATGCTTGAAAGTTCCCCCACCCATCGCTCTCAGTGTAGTTTTTAACAGCCCATTGTACCGTTCGATTTTCCCAGAGGCTGGTGCATGGTAGGGGATGTGATATACCCACTCAATGCCATGCTCTTTGGCCCAAATATCTATAAGGTTATTCCGGAAATGAGTCCCATTGTCTGACTCAATTCTCTCTGGGGTGCCGTGTCGCCACAAAATCTGTTTCTCAAGGCCCAGGATGGTGTTCCGGGCAGTGGCATGGGGCACAGCGTATGTTTCCAGCCACCCGGTGGTTGCTTCCACCATGGTAAGCACATGGCGCTTGCCTTGGCGGGTTGGTGGCAGTGTGATATAGTCAATCTGCCAGGCCTCCCCATATTTATACTTCAACCATCGTCCTCCATACCAAAGAGGCTTTAACCGCTTGGCTTGTTTAATTGCAGCACATGTTTCACACTCATGAATAACCTGGGCAATAGTGTCCATTGTTAAGTCCACCCCTCGGTCACGGGCCCATCTATATGTTGCATCTCTGCCCTGATGGCCTGAAGTGTCATGGGCCCACCGGGCCAAAAATAATTCACCTTTATGTTGCCAATCTAAGTCCATCTGAGCCACTTCAATCTTAGCCGCTTTATCCACTTGTTGGTTGTTCTGGTGTTCCTCAGTGGCCCGACTCTTGGGTACATGGGCATCTACATGACGTACCTTCACCACCAGATTCTGCACCCGGGCAGCAATATCTTTCCACAGTGCAGCAGCCCAGATGGGTTTACCTCTGCGTTGCCAGTTGCTCTGCTTCCATTGCTTCAACCACCCCCACAGGGCATTTGCCACCATCCATGAGTCAGTATAGAGATAAAGTACTGGCCACTTTTCTCGTTCAGCAATGTCCAGGGCCAGCTGGATGGCTTTCACCTCGGCAAATTGACTCGATTCACCCTCTCCTTCAGCAGTTTCTGCAACTTGTCGTCCAGGACTCCATACAGCTGCCTTCCATCTCCGATGCTTTCCCACAATACGGCAAGAGCCATCAGTAAACAAGGCATACTGCTTTTCACTTTCTGACAGTTTATTATATGGTGGGGCCTCTTCAGCGCGCACCACCTCCTCCTCTGGTGACATTCCGAAATCTTTGCCCTCTGGCCAGTCCATGATGACTTCTAGAATGCCTGGACGACTGGGATTTCCTATTCGAGTTCGTTGTGTAATTAGTGCAGCCCATTTACTCCATGTAGCATCAGTTGCATGATGTGTAGAGGAGACCCTGCCTTTGAACATCCAGCCCAGCACGGGCAGCCGGGGTGCCAGGAGGAGCTGTGCTTCAGTGCCAATCACTTCCGAAGCAGCTCGAACCCCTTCATAGGCTGCCAGTATCTCTTTCTCAGTTGGGGTATAGCTGGCCTCAGATCCTTTGTATCCCCGACTCCAAAAGCCGAGGGGTCGACCTCGAGTCTCCCCTGGAGCTTTCTGCCAGAGGCTCCAGGTAGGACCGTTCTCCCCAGCTGCAGTGTACAGCACATTTTTTACATCTGGTCCGGTTCGGACTGGTCCAAGGGCTACTGCATGAACTATCTCGCGTTTAATTTGCTCAAAGGCTTGTTGCTGCTCAGGGCCCCATTTAAAATCATTCTTCTTCCGGGTCACATGATAGAGAGGGCTTACAATCGAACTGTAATTTGGGATGTGCATTCTCCAGAACCCCACTGCACCCAAGAAAGCTTGCGTTTCTTTCTTATTAGTTGGTGGAGACATTGCTGTTATCTTGTTGATCACATCTGTGGGGATCTGTCTACGTCCATCTTGCCATTTTATTCCCAAAAATTGAATCTCCTGTGCAGGTCCCTTGACCTTACTCCGTTTTATGGCAAAACCGGCTTTCAGCAGGATTTGGATTATTTTCCTCCCTTTCTCAAAGACTTCTTCCGCTGTATCGCCCCACACAATAATGTCATCAATGTATTGCAGGTGTTCTGGAGCTTGCCCCTGTTCCAGTGCAGTCTGGATCAGTCCATGGCAAATGGTAGGGCTGTGTTTCCACCCCTGGGGCAGTCGGTTCCAAGTGAACTGGACACCCCTCCAAGTAAAAGCAAACTGGGGCCTGCACTCTGCTGCCAAAGGAATGGAGAAAAATGCATTGGCAATATCAATCGTGGCATACCACTTGGCTGCTTTTGACTCTAGTTCATACTGAAGTTCTAGCATGTCCGGTACGGCAGCACTCAATGGTGGTGTGACTTCATTCAGGCCACGATAGTCTACTGTTAGTCTCCATTTTCCATTAGACTTTCGCACTGGCCATATGGGGCTATTGAAGGGTGAGCGGGTCCTGCTGATCACCCCCTGACTCTCCAGTCTACGGATCAGCTGATGGATGGGAATCAGGGAGTCTCGGTTGGTGCGATATTGCCGCCGGTGCACTGTTGTGGTCGCAATTGGCACTTGTTGTTCTTCAACTTTCAGCAACCCCACAGCAGAGGGATCTTCTGAGAGACCAGGCAAGGTGGACAGCTGCTCAATTTCCTCAGTCTCCAAAGCAGCAATACCAAAAGCCCACCGGTACCCTTTTGGGTCTTTGAAGTACCCTCTCTTGAGGTAGTCTATGCCGAGGATGCATGGAGCCTCTGGACCAGTCACAATAGGGTGCTTTTGCCACTCCCTCCCAGTCAGGCTGATTTCAGTCTCCAGCACAGTCAACTCTTGGGATCCTCCTGTTACTCCAGAAATATAGATGGGTTCCACCCCTTGACAGCTTGATGGCATCAGGGTACACTGTGCACCGGTATCTACTAGAGCCTTATACTTCTGTGGGACTGATGTGCCAGGC
Source organism: Pezoporus flaviventris (assembly GCF_033815535.1). Classification (NCBI taxonomy): domain Eukaryota; kingdom Metazoa; phylum Chordata; class Aves; order Psittaciformes; family Psittacidae; genus Pezoporus; species Pezoporus flaviventris. Next base: position 1,016,490 of record NW_026892600.1, read on the forward strand.
CATCTGATCCACACAGTCCAGTAAATCCGATTGTCCCCTACCTCCACCTGGCTGGAGGCAGGGCCCCTCTAATGGTCGTCACAGCATTGGACACTTAAGTCGTGTTGAAAGGGATTATTCTTCGTTATCACAGGAGCTGGAGTAAAATCAGCTCTTCCACTCCATCTGGGAAACTGCTCACCAGAGACTGAAGCCGTAGCTCTCATGGGACGATCAGTCTTGGCCCTTGCTCCCCTCTTCAGTTCACTCACCCGTTCCTCCAAAGCTGAAGTAGGTTTTCCATCCCACTTTGTCATGTCTTCTCCGTGATCCAGCAGGTAAAACCATAGGGTACCCCGTGGCGTATACCTTCTGTATCTCCTCTCTTGAACAATAGGACGTCTTTTGTTAATAGCTGAGACGCGTGTTGGTACACGTGAGGAGCTGGATAAATCAGATACATCGTCCCTCAATTTGTCGAGGTCCTGGGACAGTTTTTTCACAGCTGAGATGATGGAAGGAGTGAGATTGTCTTCGAACTCTCGGAGTTTATGAACCATTTCATCCACTGTTAGTGGTACTATGTCATTCCAGGTCACTGTTGCCAATGAATGGGCATATGATGACGGTGCATTCCGTGTAAGTTTTCGCCACATGGGTCGTGTACATTCAACTTCATCTGGATCTATAGGTGTATCCCCGTTATTCGGCTTGATGTGATAGATCATCTCTACGATGGCCGATTCCCTCAGAGACTGGATGCCTTTGTCTATAGTAGTCCACTTGGCCGAACGACTCGTAACATCGTCCTTGTACGGAAACCTTTCTTTCACAGCTGCCAAGAGCCTCCTCCAAAGGCTGAGGGACTTTTTCTCTCTTGCAATTGCTTTGTCAATTCCCCCTTCTCTAGCAAGTGATCCCAGCTGCTTGGCTTCTGTACCTTCTAGTTCGTGACCATCGGCCCCATTGTCCCAGCATCGGAGTAACCAGGTGATGATGTGCTCCCCTGGTTGACGGGTAAAATCTTTTCGCATATTCCGCAGCTCGGTTGAGGTCCGAGGTCGAAAAGTTACTTCTTCTTCTTCTTCGTCATGTGAGGATGACTCCTGATCAGATTCTGGACCGGGTGGTGAATTCATTGGTTCTTCATCTCGCTTCACCCTTTTTGCCTCCTTTTTGCTTGTTCTCTTGCGTACAGGGGCAACTGATATTGGTACGAATTGGTCCTCTGGTTTGGCTGCAGTGATTATCACTGTGGTTTGAGTAGCGACTGTACTTGTTGCTGGGGGTGGTGTAGCTACCGTGCTTGGAGCTGGGGTAACCGCGCTGTCTGTTGCAGTTGAAGTTTGAGCAGCTGCTGTACTTGCCACTGGGGTAGCTGCGCAGTTCATTGCAGCCAAAGTTTGAGTAGCGACTGTCACTTTGCCCTCAAATCCGCCGACATTCTTTTCCTTTTGAAGGTGCTGAATAGTGTTGAACAAGGCCCTGTAAGCATAGGCCAAGCCCCAGCACGTTGCCGTGATTTGTCCATCTCTGGTATGGCCAGAATGACCACACACCTCATTTAAGTGTTTTACTAATTCTTCTGGATTTTGCAGTTGTTCGGTAGTGAAATTCCAAAATACTGGAGGGGCCCACTGACCTAGATACTTGCCCATACTATCCCACACACCCTGCCACTCATGGCTGTCCAGCCTCTGGGAAAATCTCTCGGTCCTCCTACATCGTCGTTTGACCCCAGACAAGACCCAAACCTGAATCTGCTTAACTCTTGAAATCAGTAGTGGGCAAAACACACTCTGTATGCGTGTTAGCATGGTGATTCCCATCACCATCAGCAAACAAGTCTCAAGAGCATTAAAAGGCCATTTAAAAAATTCAAAACTCTCAAATGTAAATGGTCTGGGGGGACGACTAGGAGGGTAAAAGGATGTCTCCTTCACAGGTTGAGCACCTGAGAAGGAGAAAAAAGATGTGTAATTGCTAAGCACCTCCATCATATACCTCCCAAAGTATAAAGGTGGTGACCACACTGGGAACATAAACCAGATCAGTTTCATGATCAATGATTCTATTGTATTACAAGTCATTACCATAAAGTACAATGGGATAAAAACCTTAGCCCAAGCCCCACACTTGAAAAACACTAATACAGCCAATACCGGATGGACGTAAGATATGGTATACTGAAACTGTGAGATCAAGAGGAAAAACCTTGAGAGCCAATAAATCAGCATTGTGACGAGTGACTATCAATCCAGTCAGATCTGTTCTTATCTCAACCCCTCGAGCCCCACGTTGGGCGCCAAAAAGAACTGTCGTGGTTTAAACCCAGTCAGGTAACTTGTTCACTCACTCCCAGTGAGTGGTGCCAAGCTGACAACAATCAAGGTCCGTGTTCGTCTCCCCCCCCTCCCTGCACCGGGGCTCTCCCCTTCCCCGCTCCCGGAGGAACGGGGAGGAGGATCGAGAGAGTGCAACTCCTACGGGTTGAGACAAGAACAGTCCAGCAACAAATCACCACCGCTACTATCAGCTAAAACAATGATAAGGGAAAATAACAAGGGAAGAGAATACGATACCACCGGCCAAGAAAACGAGTTCCACCCGGAAGCCCCTGTCCTTCCGGGCAACTCCCAGTTACCCCCCACCCCGGGCATGACGTGCTGTGGTATGGAATACCTCCCCGGCTAGCCCGGGTCAGGCGCCCCGTCTCTGCTTCCTCACAGCTTCCCCTCCTCCCTGGCAGAGCATGAGCCTCACAAAGTCCTTGGTCAGGGTAAACATCACTTAGCAACAACCGAAAACATCGGCTTCACCAACGCTGTTCTCAAAACTAGAAGTCAAAACACAGCACTGCACCAGTTAACACAAAGGAAAAAACATGACTGCTACTGCTGAACCCAGGACACTAAGGCACATGAAAATCAACAAGGTGCTTGGTGACAGCCAGCGTGGCTTCACAGGGGGAAATCCTGCCTGACAAATTTGGGGGCCTTCTATGGTGGGGCTACAGAACTGGTGGGCAGGGGTAGAGCAGTTGATGTCATCTACCTGGACCTGTAAAAACCATTTGACACTGTCTCGCACGACATCCTTGTCTCTAAATGCATGGCTTCACTAGGGGGAAATCCTGCCTGACAAATTTGGGGGCCTTCTATGGTAGGGCTACGGAACTGATGGACAGGGGTAGAGCAGTTTATGTCGTCCGCATGGACATGTGCAAAGCGTTCAACACTGTCCCACACAACATCCTTGTCTCTAAATTGACGAGAAATCAATTTGATAGGTGGACCACTCGGTGGATAAAGAACTGGCTGGATGGCTGCATGCAAAGGGTTGTGGTCAATGGCTCAATGTCCGGCTGGAGACCAGTAACGAGTGGTGTCCCTCAGGGATCAGTGTTGGGACCGGTCTTGTTCAGCATCTGTGTCGGTGACATGGACAGTGGGATTGAGTGCGCCCTCAGCAAGTTTGCTGGTGACACCAAGCTGTGTGGTTCGGTTGATACACTGGAGGGAAGGAATGCCATCCAGAGGGGTCTTGACACCCTTGTGAGGTGGGCTGATGCCAACCACATGAAGTTTTACAACAAGTGCAAGGTCCTACCCCTGGGTCGGAGCAATCCCAGGCACAGCTACAGATTGGGCAGAGAAGAGATTCAGAGCAGCCCTGTGGAGAAGAACTTGGGGGTGTTGGTTGATGAGAAAATGAACGTGAGATGGCTTTAGTGTTTGCTCGCAGCCCAGAAAGCCAACCATATCCTGAGCTGCACCAAAAGGAGCATGACCAGCAGGTCGAAGGATGTGATCCTGCTCCTCTACTCTGCTCTTGTGAGCCCTCACATGGAGTACTGTGTACATTTCTGGTGTTCTCAACATAAGAAGGACATGGAGCTGTTGGAACAAGTCCAGAGAAGGGTCATGAGGATTATCAGGGGACTGGAGCACCTCCTGTATGAAGATAGGCTGAGAGAGTTGGGTATGTTCGGCCTGGAGAAGAGAAGGCTGCGTGGAGACCTCATAGCAGCCTTCCAGTATCTGAAGGGGGCCTACAAGGGTGCTGGAGCAGGTCTTTTCACTAGGGATTGTAGTGATAGGACAAGGGCTAACAGGTTAAAACTAAAACAGGGAAGTTTAGATTGGATATAAGGAAGAAGTTCTTTACTGTTAGGGTGGTGAGGCACTGGAATTTGTTGCCCAGGGAAGTTGTGAATGCTCTCAACAAGAAGTTGTGAACACCCTGGTGGTGTTCAAGGCTGGGTTGGACAGAGCCTTGGGTGGCATGGTTTAGTGTCAGGTGTCCCTGCCCATGGCAGGGGGTTTGGAACTAGATGATCTTAAGGTCTTTTCCAACACTAACTATTCTATGATTCTAATAATGCCAGAATGTGTCTGGCTGATGAGAAAATTATTGTTTTTTATACTCAGCCAGAAGTTTTCGCTGCAGCTTGTGCTGTGGTGTTATTCACACAGTCTAAAAGAGTAGCAATTTTGAACACTGTAGCTTTTCCACTGTCTTAGAATCACAGAATCCCTCTTCTCTGTGTTTTGGGAGATAAAGTTGAAACAGAAAATGCTGCCAAGGTAATAAAAATGAGCAAGAGCTATAGAATTTAAGGAGCTTATGTTTGTTCTGTTTACAGGACCCAGTTCTACAATTCCTAGTGTTCTGAGCTATGTATTTATACTTTAAATATTTCTGTGTTTCAAGTTTTACATTCAGGAGCAAAATACTCCAATGTATTTTTCATATATAAAGTCTCAGAAGGAGCTGGAAGAAACTGATTTATTTTATAACCAGCCTCATAATGCATATACATACACACACGAAAGTTTGGACCATTAATCCTAATTCTGAAATTTTACGACCCTTGAGTGCTTACTTTAACAACCTTACTGTCCTTTTACTGTACATTTCAAATGTGATACAAAGAGATGAATAGCAGTCAGTTTTTTGTGGGTTTTCATCTACATCTTTGAAGATCCTCTATCCTCTTTGTGTGATATTTGTATCATACAGAATTTTATGTTAGTTTACCATGGTCTTTCTTCAGACCCCAGTTCATCTCTAAATGATGCAGAATGATGGATTACTTCCTTTCTCCAAAACTTTGTGCAAGAGAGACTGCATCAAGTCCTACATCCCTATCAAAGCTATGAGCTCTGACACATGAAACCCTCAAGACCGGAGGTTCAACTAAAGAAGGTAACTCTGTCTATTGCTATTTCCACTGATCCTGTTTCTATTTAAGTGAGTAGTTACAGAGAAGAAACATCCCTCATCATAGGAGCCTGGCATTTCCCCTTTAAGTCAGACCTTTCTCAAAATTAAGGCTAATTCTAGACAAACAAGGGAAGATACAACCTTTTATTGAAGGAGAACTAAGATGAGGCGGTTTAAGATTAGGAGGATTTGAGTAGGAATAAGAAGTCCTCAGTTCTGTCATGTTCCTGATTGATGTAATTGCTGAGGTTAACAAAGACACTAAATGCTGAACAACCAAAGTAGTTACCAGCATGTCTTGACTTAGGCTGAATACAGCAATTCATGTCTATCGGCAGTGTGCATCTCATTTCCATTCTCATGCTTGGGCAGCTCTCCCTTTTGTCCACCTATATGCTGTCAGTCCCACTTCAGGAAGGAAACGCTGCAAACCAGATTCTGCCCGCATGACAGGGGGAGAATCATAGGGTCTGATCTCCCACCCCTGCAATGGCAATTTTGAGAAATGTGTAAACTACTTTGTGCATTTTTTACTTGTTTTTGCAATAATAGGTGACTTCAGTACAGCCTTAAGTACAAATACAATGAAATACAATGTGGCAGCTGATATTCTTCATACAGAAATAATCACTTCCTTTTGAAAAGTAATTCAGAATATCTGAGTCCTTCAGGGTCTGTCTCAGAATGTGATTTCCATCACATTTCTGTTTTTGTGGTTTGCTTACCATGTGAGTTACCTACACCAGCCTTTTTTTTCTATTTCAGATTCATGCATTTGCTGTCTTTAAGGGAGAAAAAAAAGGATAAAATTTTGAAGTAAAATGTGTTATTTTATGAATTATTGTAGATATTTGTTCTCTCTTTTTTTCTTTTTTGTTTTTTTTTCCTCCCCAGTGTTGTTATCTGACTTACTGAAGTTATGCCAGTGATAGAATTGCTACTTCCTGTCTAATAGTTTGACAGGGAGACACTGTTGCTTATAACAGTAGTAAAGGTAATCTTAAATGAGCCAAGAAATCAGTTGAATACATCAGAAAAGGTAATTTCAAAAAAGTATTTTCAGGTTAAATGAATTAAACTGGTCCTACTAGTTAAATTTCTTTAATACTAATACTGTGCTGATACTACTACTACTACTGCTACTACTACTACTACTACTACTGCTACTACTACGACTACTACTACTACTACCACCACCATCACTAATGCAAACTAAAAATGGTGGGGGTGATAGCAGTACCAAACTTCTTGTCAGTTCCTCCAGTGTCCCTTTTGTCCCTTCTTTTGTAGTTTTGTCGTGTCTTAGCTGCCTTTTTATATCAAAGGCCCAATACAATGAAACAAGCGAGTAGTGCAATCTTTGAATCCTCTCTATAACTTCCCATCCAACCTTCCATTTAGATACATAATTTCCTCTTCTAGGAAAGTGTTTAATGCTTTCTTAGCTACCTCAACTGCTTAACATCTGATCCTTATCTTATGTTTTACTTAAACATTTGCCCATCTTGCACTTAAAAGGTGTTAAAGTTGCTTCCTTTCCCTTTGTTATTTCAGAGCTCAGGTAACTATAATTATACTGCCATAGTTTCTATGCAAGATAACATTACAATAGGAGGTTTTTTAAAGGATAAAAAGGCAGGTAGTTATAGCATGATTTGAAATACTGTAGCCCACAGGTATAGGAAGTATGAGTAGAGACTCAGCTGTCATTGGAGGACATATCCCATGAGCATTCACTCCGCTTACAGATCTGGGACAAGTATTCTGCAGCTAAACTTAAAAACTTGAGTCAGGATCTGGAGGGTGGATTGATCTTTCAGATGTGAAAATAATTTCCCATATTTCTGGGGTTTTCAGGTCCACAGCCCTTACTTAGGCATAATTGGTCTTGTAATTTTTTTTTTACATATAAAAAAGGTTTGTTTTTTTTTTAGGCAGATTTAAACCAATATTCTACCTCACCATGCATCTGCTCCTAGGTAACTGAACTATAAGTAGGAAGAAAGAAAGTGGAGACAGCATTCAGTTTCTCAGGTCAGTGTTTTTTAAAAGGCTCCTGAAGGCAGCAGACCCTGTGGTACACTGCATTAAACAGCAAAATTAACATTTCATTGTGAAACAAACAAGGTATTAGATCTCCATTCAGGGAAAACCTCATCAATAAATGCAGGTGCATTCACTGCTTCTCATCTCATCTCACTTTCTACACAGGTAGTAGTGTAGCCCTTAACTCAAGGAGTTAAGATTATGGTCTGTGTGGTTTTACATGTCTCAAAATGTGCAGAATTCTGAAAGGGAAGGACTGAATATTTCCCAGCAGCCTTTATTTATTTATTTAATTATTTTTAGTATGCTATTTATTTCACTGTTAATCTCACTGCTGTTTTGTCTGGATCACAGAAAGGATCATTAAACCACTTAACAAGGACATGGTCCTTCTGCTGAAAAGCCATGGAAGCAATTGTCAGAGGTTTATGCCCCCCAGAACAGATTCCAGGAACAATCCAGAAGAATTAAACAGAGCAGCTCCTTTCTCTGGGAGTGAGACTCATTTATGTGCATTGCACTCTGTTTACTTCTTCATCTATGCTTTTGCTTACAAGCCCCAAATATAGAAACAGTAGACCGAAAAAAGCCTTGGAAGCACAAGTCAAAGAGCTGACACAGCCGCTGCACAGTGGAAGCACATTTGAATTTCTATGCATGCCACTCGGAGACAACAAAAAGAAAAGCTTCCATATAATTCAATTAAATTGGGTAAAACAATTCTCTGCAGTAACTCTCTGAAATTAATAAGGTACTTTGATTTTGTGTTTTTTTTTTCTTTTTTGAGCCAAAAGAACATTATTTTTAAATTTCAGTAAATAAAAAATTTTTATTAGTGCAATGCAAAGTCTGAGATTTTATATCAATATAAGTTACAGCATGCATATTTAGCCTTCACTATAAAGCTACTTTACTAATGGGACCAAATACACCACACAAACAAAAAAATAACTTGTGTAGTGTTTTCAATTTACGTTTGTTTAATTGTTCCCTTCTTGCCACTGTCAGGTCAAGGTCTGTAACAGTATCATGTACCTGGCTGTATTTGTTTTGTTTTCTAATTATCCATTAATCTGGGATTTTTTTGATGCAGCTAATGGATTAGAGTTTAAAGCCTGAAAATCTGTATCCCAGTTTAATTTGTGTTTATGAAACTGAGCAAATAGAAGATAAAGAAAAAACAAAGAAAATAAAGTTCTTCTTGCCACTTGTGCTGAAATGAAGGTACTGTTTACTCTTTACTTTTGCATTCAATAATCTGTTCTTTTTCAGATTTAGTTATTCCAGGGCTGTATTAGTATCACATTACTTAGCATGACACCCCCCTTTTTCTCATATACTTCAGTGATGATATCTCTGTCTTTATTCCAGATAAAAGGAAGTTTTGCTGCTGTCATTCAAGCCCTAGTGAGCTGGGCAGCCACCTGAGTTTCCACCGGATGCCTTCAGCTCTTTACCAAATCGCCTCAGCTCACAGCTCATTTGGATCTTCAGTTCAGATTAGACATATGGAACAAAAAAATTTTACTAACTCAAACCTTTTATAATGCATGACATCAGTAGTCATTAGCATCTCCTGGGCAATAGTTCATGTGTTTTGAGTCCACAGCTGAAAACAGTAAAGTGATTAGATCTGTCCCTAGGAGAAAAGTACAATTGGTGTTTTTTCTATTCTTTTTTTACAGACACGCTATTTCGCAAAAGCCATGTATTCAGATACAGCAGTGCTCCAGAAAGGCTGATACATGTTAAAAGGCTGGTAGAACAGCTTAATACTTAAAAATGCACTGAGGACATAGAATGTAGTTCTTACCAATGTTACTTGTCCATTTCTTTTTTAGGTCTTCAAAAAGCTACTCAGAAAAAGTACAGGGAAAAAAAAAAGTAACTGCAGCCACGTGGAAAAAAAATATGTGGTTTCTTACCTAAGCCTAACAATCAAGGTAGTAAATTAAACCTGTCATATACCATTAGATACCATAATTGCTGCGTAAGGATCAAGGTTGGTCTGAGGGAAATGGACGTTCATAACTAAGAATATTGGCTGGAAGAGGATAAAGATTAGGTCAATCCTGTACTTGAAGGTACTGTTTTATTTAAAGAGATTCCACTAACAAAAGGGTCCAAGAAGATTTCCCCCCACCCTGGAATATCAGAGCTGTTGCTCTGTATTTTGTTTGCTTCCTTTTCACAGGAATTATAGGATGTGCAGTGCATTGTACCTAAAGGTGTACTTCTCTGCTATCTTCCTTCCCTTCTTTCTGTCTTTTCAGTATAAATCAATGTAAAAGGAGTGCCATACAGCCTGTCATTTGAAGTCAAATGAGTCATGTGCTCAACAAAAAGGCTTTAACTCTGTAGATGAGAAAGGGACCTTTGTGTGTTCTTGCTTATCTGCTTTGTGGTCTTCATTCAGTCACTTCATCTGCTGGAACTCTTTGAAGACTGATTCTTCTTCCATCTATTTGGACTGAATGTCTTTTGGGTAGGGCTGCCCCTCTCTGCTATCCTTTTACAGTACCTCACACAATGCAGATCAACCTTGGTTTGTCACAATGTAAGATTAAAATAATGCCTCTTTCTCTGTCCTTTGAAGGTGATTAATCCTTGTGGAGAATTTTTTGCTATGCAAGCATCCTTCATTGATTGGCATGGATATGGCAACCACAATCAAACTCAATCTGTATTGATACTTTTCTACTTTGCAATGGTCTTTTCTTATGTCTCATCCAATTAGGCTGCATTAGTATCTGTAGTCTTACCTTTCCTAGATATATATGAGAGAGCCAAAGAATCACAGAATCCCAGACTTGTTTGGGTTAGAAGGGACCTTAAATCTCATCCAGTTCTAACCCCTTGCCGTGGTCACAGACAGCTTCCACTAGACCAGGTTTCTCCAAGCCCTGTCCAGCCTGGCCTTGAACACTACCAGGGATGGGGCACCCACAGCTTCTCTAGGCAACTTGTGCTAGGGCCTCACCACCCTTGCAGGGAAGAATGTCTGCCTAAGAGCTTATCTTAATCTCCCCTCTGTCACGTTGAAGCCATTCCCCCTTGTCCTGTCACTGTCCCTTTGGTATCCCTTTGGTCAGTTTATGTCAGCAGTCCTGGCTGTCTCCTGTCTCACCCTGCTTGCTGTGTTGTCAGTCTTTCACTTATGTCAAAGGGAGAAGAGGAAAGCCTATGCAGAGCCACACAATGCCTTTCTTAGTGATGTGCAATTTAAAAATTTAATTTTTACTTTTTAATAACCAGAATGTTTTGATCAACCTTGTGTTGTTCAACAGTCAGTAATATTCCTTTGTGGAAGGTGTCTCATCAGATCTGTATTTCTTCAAATATGAAGAAATTTTCTTAATACTGTTTGAGTGGAAATAAATTACAAAACAAGTTCATTAGTTTTGCAAGAGAGTACTTGCAAAATTCCTTGTCTTATATAGATTTGTGGTGAGCTAGAAGCAATGTATTCTTTTACAGAGAATAGCTTTAAGCAAAAATATATCCCAAGCACTATACAAGTAGCATAGAGGGGGAAAGTTTAAGTTAAGGGCCAGTTTATTCAGTGTCACGTTAAATCATCAATTTATGATATAATCAAATTTAAATTTTGTGCAAAGTCAGCATGTGGCTAAAGTCAAGAGTTGGAGGATATTATAACAATAACATCATCCAACTTGATTGGTGACCAAGGGACAATTTGTAACTTAAAGTCTTAAGCTTTTGTCAAAACCCCTCTGATTTGGCTTTACTAATGTTACATATACTTAACATTTATTCCAACTACAGTATTGTGGCAGCTTAGTGGAAGGTAAGCATGTTTGAGTGCTGAATTTAATTTGAAGAATTTGATTCACCTTGAACCAAATACACCAGCACTAGTTTAATACATTCATACAAAAATTCTGAAAATATCTGTTTACTAAAATGGTTTGCTTTTCCCTTTGGCACGGAGGAAAACCAAACATATAGGATACTAATGAGAAAAATCCATGCGAATGCAAGAGTTGATGCTAAACGTGTTTTCAGATCAGAAGAAGGAAACACTAATGTGGAATAATCTGAACAATTTACTGCAGAATAGTGCTGCTCAAACAGCAGGTACTGTTAATTACTGTTAATTCAGCCTGTAGATTTTACAATCTGAACCTACAGTTTCCCTTGCTTGAAGAAGCTGGATATTCTAAATTTGTAGTACTTCTCATAATTTTTTTTTTTTTTTTTATTTTTTTAAGATCTGGAGCCCTGTGAAAATCTTCAGAAAAAAAAAAAGAAAAGAGATATTTTTCTGTCCTGCTGGTTTTGTCATCCTACTTTTTGCTGATACTGAGGATGAAGTCAAAGTGGCGTTTAAGAGAAGGAAAGTTATAATTGCTTTTTATTTACTCTGGGAACTGACAAAGCTATCAGCTATGAAATAGTGTTACAGCATTGTATATCTATGTTTGTTACCCCAATAAAAGCATGACTGTTTGCTCTACTATTACATTGCAAATAAAATGGAATTTTCAAGTTATACATTCACATGCTAATGTAAATATTCATAACCATGTAATTACTGAGAAAGTAATTTATTTTCTTTTAAATATGTGCTTGAAAAGAGCTTAACTTTTTCCGGTTTACAAAGCTGTCTTTATGAGGAATGAAGAGTTGAAGTCTCAATTCAATATAAAGAACTCTGATTTTCTTGGAAATACTTGAATTTAGATTCCCCCACAAGATTAAAAAAAAAAAAGTTTGTTTTGTTCAGGTCTTTAGGTAAGAAATACTGTGGTTTCTGCTGCTAGACTGACTGTTACAATTCAGAGTTATATGAACACAGCAAAGCACTGCTAATGTAAGTATTGAGTCCACCCATGTGATATGAGCTGGATTAACAAAGTAATATGCAGGGAATACACAAATAGCTGCTTAGTTTTTTTAAAACTGGGATGTGAATGTTTTGATTTCTGCACACAGCTTTGAAACTCGTTCCTTCATTTTCCCTTGTCCTGTTCTGAAACCTCTACCAGTTGTCAGGTGGGATGTGCCTACATTGTTAGAAGTAACGGCTCAACAAATGTGCACTGAATATTTGAAGCCCTTGAATATCTGTACTGTGAACAGAATCCCTGGAGCCATGTGGTAACAATTCTGAGAACATATTTTGAGGGGAAAAATGAAAATTTCAAAGTTGTTCATACAGCTTGTCTCAGTAATTTTGCAAGCAGTGAAAGATAACAGCTCATCTAGGTTCCCTTTCCCATGAAAGTTTGAACTAAGTTCCTCTGAGTTTCCCTCCAACCTGAGCTGCTCTGTGATCCTTTGTAACATCTAGAGTAGAGCAGTCATCTTTCTTCTGACCTTATTTAAAGATGGAAATTATTGCAGAGCAGCTTCTTATGTGTCCTTGATGGTAAAAGTTTAATTTGATTAAACATCACTGCTGTGGCTTAATCCCAGCTAGTAATTCAGAACCACACAGCCATTTGCTAACTCCCACCTTATCATTCTCCTCTGGATGGCATGGGTAGGAGAATCAAAAAAATGTAAACCCCATGGGTTGAGGTAAGAACAGTCCAGTAACTAAGGTATAACACAAAACTACCACTACTACTACTACTAGTGATAAGGGAAGCAACAGGGGGAGAGAATATAAAACTAAAAAGGGAAAGGAAAAGAAAACAATAAACACACGTGATGCACAATACAATTGCTCAACATCTGTGAACCCATACCCAGCCCGACCTGAACAGTGATCTGGGCCTTCCAGATAACTCCCCCCAGTTTATATACTGGGTATGACGTACTGTGGTATGGAATACCCCTTTGGCTTGTTTGGGTCTGGTGTCCTCTCTCTGCTTCCTCCCTGCTTCTTGTGCCTCTCCCCACTGGCAGAGCATGAGAGACTGAAAAGTCCTTGATAGGGGTAAACATTACTGAGCAGCAACTAAGACATTGGTGTGTTATCAGTGTTGTTCTTAGATTAAAGCCAAACCATGGCACTGCCAGCTGCTGGGAAAGAGAAAAATAACTGTTACAGATGAACCCAGGACAAACATGTAATCTCTAGTGGGACTTGGCAATACTGTTTGCTTATGTTTCAGAACAGATTGTTGGAGGTTGTTTTGGGAATTTCTGTGTCCACAGGGTTCAGATTTAGAAGAATACAAACCTGTTGTGCCTGGCATAGCGCATTCTACCACTGACTGTAATGCACTTGCTGTACACATTCAAGAAGGACATCTAATACATGGATATCGGATGGCATTAACACTTCACATAAGTCCACTTCAGAAGTCAGATGGTCTTGGACTTAAGGAGTTAGCACAACTACCTTTGCATTTTGATTCCAAAGATGTTAAATTTAGTGTGGTTTGGGTTCATAGCTAGCCATTCTAATGTAGGCAAGTCATTTGTTAGGATGACTGTGATGGAGGCTTGGGGTGCCCTTAAATGTCTATCTGCAGACTGTGGTCATTTTAAATGTGCCTTAATAATAACTTCTTTCCTTTTTCTGTCCTCCCCTCCCTCCCCAAAAGAATGTGTATCTAAACCAGATTTGGGCATACAGGAAGGAAATGGCCACAGAATGAGAAATTATAATATTTGAATTAAAATTAGTAAGTTTGAATGGGCAGCAATTTAACATCAATACTGCATGGAGTTGAAGGGTTGCATATACTACCAACCAAAGCTTTATATCTGCCCCTTGGGTTATATAGCTCATTTTAGCAAAATACTCTCTTAAAACTCCTGAATGGGAATTTTTTTTTTTTGCAAGCCTTTGAAGACTTCTCCTCAGAGTATATGCTGATAATTACACTAGCTAATGTTCTCACTTAGGTTCTGCCCTAATTCTCCCAGAAGCAAAAGTTCTCTCAGCTTCACACCTACTGGTATGAAAATTCCATTTATTTTAAATATTCTCTCTAGAAATAAGGGCAACAAGCTGCTCTTTCTTCCCTGGGGCTTTGGCTCCAAGGCTTCTAACATTACAGGTGACCTTTCAATACATCTTCAGGATAAACTGGCATAAAAAGAACTTCTCATTTCTTCCCCATGGCTTCCGTGTGGAAGCACCATTGCATTTAATGTGGTAGCCTGGGCCATTTCTATAGCATAATGGTGCAACAACAGATCTTTTCCTGCGTTTGAACTGCTCCTTGACAGATCAAGTGAAGTCAAGTCAAGGACAGTCATTAATTCACCCCAACATCTTTCCTAGGCGCTCACATTTTGCATGGACGGTACCTAGTACTGACACATCTTTGTGGAGCATGCAGACTATTCCAAATTGGGGTGATTTGATGATTAGTTCAGATTCTGTCATCTTCTAACTTTACAGCAGAACTGTGACCTAAAAGAAACAGCTTAGTAATTAACTTTTTTCAGCTGCAAAGGACTATTTCCTCATGTAAATATTATCTCTTCTTAGCTCCACCTTATGCCCAGTGGAGTCAAGAGTGGGGCACAAGCTCTTTGCTGAGCTGTAGGTTTTGATTTATCATTCAAATAGATTCAGACCCTTACATTAGCACACTAATTTCCCCAGTCTTCCATATCTGAAGGGCCAGGATTAACTTTAGTTCTCCAAAGAGTATTTATTTTACCGTTTTTATATAGCCCTTGGTAGAATTTGAGTGTATTCTTTTTAAGAGAGGCAGCCAATATTTATTTTGGTTGAGTGACTGGATTAGAAACTACACAACCACCATATGCTGCCTTCAAGATAAACATTATGTTTTGGGTTTTGCTTAAAAAGGAATACTGTTTGAATGGCTCTTCATCTGTGGTCCTCAATTATACTTCTAGCATGAAGAGGAAATTCTCTTGAACACAAAAAGAAGGGGAAAGATACTGAGGACATTAATGCTTAGTGTTTTAGGACTTGGTGTTTTGTTTCAGTGTGATGCAAATGCACAGGGGTTTTGGGAGAAATAATCATGTAAATGTGTCTCTTGCAGATAATACAAAGATTCATGTGGTTTACTCTTATTTGGGGGATATTCTATTAAAACATTTTCTTTCTGCTAAAATTTGTACAAGTCTTAAGTGGAAACTAAATAGACATCTTACATCATAAAACCAAAATTGTACTGTGAAGAAATAATCCACAATTAACAATAATAAATGTGATGGATTTTACATATGTACAACAAACCTCTAACAATGTCATTCTTCAGTACACAATGTCAAGAAATACAGAGTTATCTCTAGTGTCGAATTATTCTGCACTCAGCTCTTGTTTTTATCTTCTCTGCTGAATGAGTTCCTGCATGGCAGCCAAAGGAAGTGGTGAACCACCCCCATGGAAGACTTTATATTTGATTATAAGAATACTCTTATACAAGCTTGCTGTGGTTGCTTCAGCAGCTACACCTAATATTATGCCTTTTCTTCAAGAGGAAAAAAAAAATCAAAGCTTCAAAATATTATCAATCTTGCAAGTATCCAAAATGTGCACTAGGTTTGATAGAATTTCCTTTAAAAAAGAAGTAACATATACTGTTATTTGATATGCCTCAAGTTACTGATGTGATATTGCTATACAAAACCAAGTAAAATACCCTCTGTGTTTCCTGTTGGAGTGAATTTCTAGGTGAAAGGTTCTATGTTACTGCACTATGGAAGTGTGTATTGTATTCTGTCATCTTTCCTGGTGTATAATCTCCAAGGGTTTTCATTACTGGACTTCTAATTTAGCTTGACAGGGGAACCTATTCTCAGGCCTGAGTCACTCTCAGCCTGATATGTTGGAAAAATAATACTGTCATGTACGATCATGGGATGATTGTCTTAGTTCAGAAGGGCTGTTGCTTGACTAGCTAAATGTGCTAGTAATTTTTTACTTGTCACTACTGCTCTTTCAGTGCTCAGTGCAGTTTGCTGGTTCAGGTTGATGGAAAATGTTCATAAATTCGAATCGAATAGCTTAGGTCGCTGCACATTTCCGTTGCTAAAAACTCCCCCAAACCTCAAACCGCAGAATGACTCAATAATAGTCATAAGCTGGATGAGCAACTCTGAGACTAAAAGATATTGAAATCAACAAGTATCATTTGAGTAGTTTAGAAGTGCTGCTTTCTTGTATGACAAGTTGGTTCTCTTTTTTTAAAGCCCACACTGTGAAAAATGTCTCTGACCTGGGACTGCCCCAGAAGAGGCATATGCTTTTTAATAGATAATAAATGAACAATCCAATTATTTAAAGATACTTTTAGTAGCAGGGAAATACAATAAATACTTTAAGTGTATAACAATTCACAACAACAGAACAGTTAAGAGACTGTCGGTTGGGAAAAGTCTTGCAGCATCCTTTTTCCACAGGCTGGGGCTTATTCCAGTGTTCTTGTTCTTCCAGTTTTCTGGAAGACACCATCCTGTGAGCAAATGAATTGTACAAAGTCCAGTGCTGACACCAGTGTTAGGTAATGGAAGATTCTTCTGTGTGCTATCACTCTCGTAACTGAAGGGACAAAATGAGGTTTGTCCTCACTTCTGTTTAGCCCAGTCCATTAAAACTTTTTTGGTTTTTAAACAAATCAGGCTATAAAGTAGGATAGCTGTAGTTCAGAAACACAATGTGCAGTGCCTTTTGCTGTACTGTTGCAGTTGCAGAAGGACTAAAATCCAATGAATGAGCAGGACAGTCACCCAACTGTAAAAATGCTGTCAATGTGGCTTTACAACAGTTCCAGCCTGTCAGACTCCAAGAAATGGGTTGGCAGTTCTAAGGGTAGGATTAGGACTGGTGTTTGGAAGGTCTGTTAGCCTAACAGATTTGTCCTGAAGGAGAAGTCTGGATGGATGGATGGATGGATGGATGGATGGATGGATGGATGGATGGATGGATGGATGATAAAACTGACACTAGCAAAATGTGTCCATTTGTAAATTTATCCAGAGTAATTTCCAGCTAAGCTCATAAAGACAACATTTAGAATTATAAGGGCTCATACAAATCTGCTCTTGTCTAATGTACGTTTTTGGAGGCAAAAGAATACCATTTTGGAATCTATACAATTGCAAAAACAAACAAAAAATATTCTTGGGACAAATCCGTTAGGATTTCAATTGTCTTCCAGGAAATACAAGAAAGCCACAAAGGATACAGGAAAATTGGGGAAGACAAACAGGTTTGTGGACTGAATGCGAAGGATGAGGATGCTAATTCCAGAGATATCATCTGCCAAACCTGGATAAGGTATGGTTATGATAGGTGCTTTTTCGGAAGAAAGAAATAGCTACTGCATGTGGCTGGGGAAGAGAGAGACTGCTTAATACAGAGCAGTCTAAGAGTGTACAAAGCAGATTTCTTTCAGTTTAAGCTAAACAAAAAACACTACCAGAAATCTATACTGTGGTACTACTAATAATGGTTTTAAACTAAAAGAAGGTAGATTCAGTCTGGATTTATTATGATAAGGGTGGTGAGGCCCTGGCACAGGTTTCCCAGAGAAGCTGTGTCTGCCCTATCCTTAGCAGTGTTCAAGGCTGTATTGGACGGGGCTTGGAGCAACCTCATCTAGTGGAAGGTGTTGGACCTGGATAAGTTTTAAGGTCCTTCCAATCCAAACTGTTGTACAATTGTATTGTAGATGTTCAGGTCTTTCTCCCCACCAAGTATGTACATGGTGATGGTAAGCTCCTCCGTTCCAGCTGTGTTTTTTCATAATCTGCTCCTCCTGGGTGACACTCCACTCTAATGTAGATGTAAGCCAATGTTAGTTTGCCAGAAAACTTGCTTCCTGTTACACAAAAATAGAGTTATTTTGACTCAAAGTTCACTTAATTTAAGATAAGTAGCCTTTTACAGAAATAAATTTGTTCTAGGTCAAAAGAAGTGAACATTTAGTCAACCTGGGGTTGACTAAAGATTTTTTAAGATTTCCTGTTTGGTGATAGAATAATGAAGTAAGTAGTTTTATAATATATTTTCAGCAAATTTAAAGCACCAGTTGGCTCCTACATAGAAGCTGGAACTGCCTTAGCATTTCAACAGCTGTTCAGAAATGTGTATTTCCTGTTACTGAAGACTGCTTATTCTTAAGAAAATGAGGAACAAATGTGCCTTCCATTATTTTTTGCAAACAGCTTTTACACAGAATAGGAGTATAGGTAAAGCTTTTAAATCCTTTAGTGCCAAAAATGTTTTGATAAGAGGCATTTTACATGTTGGTTGTTGCAGGAGAAAAAGTAAATGCTGTTGTGTTGTATGTTAAAATATTTTATTGTAAGATAAATGCAGAGTAGCATCACTTGGAAATATCTCTATCCATCAAGTTATGGAATAAAGCTTGCTTTTATATATTTGTATACATATATAAAATTCTCATGAGAGAATATCACAGTATCACAGTATCACAGTATGTTAGAGATTGGAAGGGACCTCGAAAGATCATCTAGTCCAATCCCCCTGCCGGAGCAGGAACACCTAGATAATGTTACACAGGAATGCGTCCAGGCGGGTTTTGAATGTCTCCAGGGAAGGAGACTCCACAACCTCCCTGGGCAGCCTGTTCCAGTGTTCCGTCACCCTCACTGAGAAGAAGTTTCTTCTCAAGTTTAAGTGGAACCTCTTGTGTTCCAGTTTGTACCCATTACCCCTTGTCCTATCATTGTTTGCCACTGAGTAGAGCCTGGCTCCGTCCTCGTGACACTCCCCATTTATATATTTATAGACACTGATAAGGTCACCCCTCAGTCTCCTCTTCTCCAAACTATAGAGACCCAGCTCCCTCAGTCTTTCCTCATAAGGGAGATGTTCCACTCCCTTAATCATCTTTGTTGCCCTGCGCTGGACTCTCTCCAGCAGCTCCCTGTCCTTCTTGAACTGAGGGGCCCAGAACTGGACACAATACTCCAGATGGGGTCTCACCAGGGCAGAGTAGAGGGGAAGGAGGACCTCTCTCGACCTACTAACCACCGCCCTTCTAATACACCCCAGGATGCCATTGGCCTTCTTAGCCACAAGGGCACAGTGTTGGCTCATGGTCATCCTGTTGTCCACTAGTACCCCCAGGTCCCTCTCCCCTACACTGCTCTCTAACAGGTCATTCCCCAACCTATACTGGAACCTGGGGTTGTTCCTGCCCAGATGCAGGACTCTACACTTTCCCTTGTTATATTTCATCAAGTTACTCCCTGCCCAACTCTCCAGCCTATCCAGTGCGCAAATATGCAAGTGCGCAAATAAAAGCCATGAAAACTAGCATATTTAAGACTGCCAAAATATTCTGTCAGAAGGTAGATGGGACTGAAATCAAGTTTTTAAAAGTATATTGTTTTCCTGCTTTTCTGAAACATAATCTCTCATTTCTCTCTCTTCCAGAAGGCACTAGCAAGATCTCCTGAACCCAGTCAGTTTCAGACTTGGTTTAAAATCCATGCCTTAGAAACTGTGCTTGGGATTTCCTAGTTAAAACCCCAGTGAGCACCATTTTGATTCACTGCATTTGTCATACCACATCTGATCTGCTGCAGCATGTCTTAGTTTTGGCATGGAAAGAAGACACTGTGTGACTCACTGTGATGCAATGCAGTGGCGAGTGAAAAAGAAAAGAAAAGCCTACACAATGTCAAAAGTACAATCTGCTCTCAATACAGATAACTGTCAATCAATCTTGATCTTTGCAACTAATTCTGCTTCAGTTACCCATGAAAATGGGGGCAATATCCCTACATTTCACATAACCAGTCAGCAGCAGTGATTGGTGCATATTTACAGACTGTATTGTCTGTTCTCTTCCTCTGTATGACTCCTGTCTTGATCATTTGGCTTCAGTTTATCAGGAAACAGAGAAGCTGCTCAGTGAAGCTCCCCTTAGCAGTAGGAGAAGGGTTTTGCCCAATTCAGTCCCAGATTCTGTCCTTCATTCCTTTCACTGAGACTGCTTTTTCCTTTCATCTCATAAGGACCCCTCCTGTGTCATGTGTCTTCTCATGCTATTTTCTGCATTATCTGTTCAAGAAACCAACACAAGCTGAAAACTTAACATTAGCTGATGGAAAGGAAATGTGATCAGTGTCTCAAATCCTACAAATCCCACAGACCTTAGAAATCCCCAAAGCACATTCCTCAGTATTATCTGTTTGTCTGGGTTTTTTTCCTGTTCATTTCCATTTTCTCTAATTTTTCTTCTCATCTCCCAGCCATCCTAGCTTTCCTTATTCATCTTACTACCTGGTTTTGTTACTTTTCAGAGACCTATATGAATTTGAAAGTAGAATGAACTGTCTCATATATAGATTTTTTTTTTCCTTGAGAAATTTGGCTTGAATATCTTACCTTTAACATTACCTTTAATGTTGGCTGCCTGCAACAGTTCAACCTGGCCCATAAACACCAGAGGATATCAAGAGGGTAGCTCCACTTCTTCTGTGATACTCACCCAATCTTCTCTCCGTTATGTCTTATGCATACTGTAGGCATCAAGCCCAAGATGCTGAAGCAATCTTACAGCTCTCTGTTGTTTCCTCTGAAAACATGTGCAGGCATTGTGGTTACCTGCAAGCTATGGTGGAGCTAGGGGAGCTAGGGGACGATATCTGTTCATCATTACACCCAATGCCTGACTCGGAAATGGGCATGAAACACCCTGGTTGTGCATAAAGGCCACGCATCTAGGGAAGGATATAAAACAATCATCATGAAGTTAATTCCCACCTATGCTTACAGCACCCTAATTTCTGCAGGTAGGCAAGCTGCAGGACACCAGTCATTGGCAAAAAGCATGATCTTAGTCAGTGACTTCATTAGTTTTCCAGAAAGGGGAACAAGCACCACACTGACAAAATGTGCAGACTTTTCTAAGCCAGAAGGAGTCGCAAGCTTTCTAAAAAGAGGAATACAACAAGGGAACCTAGAAGGAGTACAAACCTCAACAGAAACACTGGTGTTTTCAACTAATAAAAATAAAAATTACTGCATTTTAAGAAGTCTGAAATGTGAGTGAGGAACCTAGGAGGAAGTGAAGCTGTGAAACTTGAGTTCAAATGATATGCATCAAATAAGACATGAGTTTTCAGAGATATAATTATTTATTTGGAATCATATTTCCTAATGCAACGAGAATTACTTGGCATCTCAAAGGCATTAAAGAGGAGACTTTAAAATACGTGGTTCAGCATTGCTGTAATACAGGTAGAATTTACTGCAGAAGGAAGAGGCACAATTAAGTTTTAATGAGGTGGCATAGATGACATAGATTACTGCTTGGCAAAACTGTTGTGTCAGAAAGAACATTCAGTTCAATTTTATGGTCATTGTATCCAAAAAAACCAAATAGATACTTGCTATGCAAGACCATATGAGGAGCTGTACCAAGTCAGACCAATGGTTCATCTGTCCTAGCAAGTACTTAGGGAAGACTGTAAGTACAAAACAAAACATGGAGAGGTATGTTTTGTCACTTCTATTGTATGGTATTCCAGCATCTGGCAGTTTGCTTCTTACAGATTTCCAGAAGATGGGCACTAGGGCTGGTGGGATTACAAGTACATCATCCAACTCAAAAGTTTTCCTGAATGATGGTTTTTATCCATGAATTTGTTTAACTACTGAGCCATTTTGGACAGGTGGTACTCAGAACGCCTAGTGGTAATGAGGTGTATGGAAAAAAATACATGTTTTTGAAAAATGTACTTTCCCCCTCCTTTCTTTTTTGAACCACCTTGGTAATGTCTGGAAGCTTCTGCTCAATGTTTATTACTATGATACTAGAAACACACAATAAAAATGGGGGACTTACTTCCAGAAAAAAAATCCAAAGTTATTAGGACATTATAAAGAAAGATTTATGAAGTAAATGTACATGCAAAGCTAGCACGCTGGCAAACTGCTGAGAAAGACAATGGGAGTTACCAAAAATATAGAAGTTAGAAATAGCTAATAGCTACTATATGGTATGGAAAAAATAGGGGTGGAATCAGTTAGAATTAAGGACTTATTTTTTTTTTTTGTGTAGATGCACTTCTAGTGTTAATGGACAAAATGTAGAAAGAAAGACCAATGGCTAATATCACTTTTAGCTGTAGAAAAGGGAAGTGATGCAAATCTTAGTAATTATAAAGCTCTGAACACTAGCTGGGTAAACATTTCTCCCCTGATTCTCCAGTTAACATACCTGTTCTGAGAGATGGAGGGCTTACCATTCCTAGAGTTATATTTTCAGGCTAACAACTCCTGACAAACTATATGATAAGCATCCATGCTTATGTTATGTTATGTTGTATGTTATATGTTATATGTTATATATGTTATATGTTATGTTACGTTCTGTTATCCAGTATTCACATCTGTGGTTTCGTCTACTGTGACACTTTTCAGCTCATTTGAAATATCTTCTGTTCAACCTTAAAGATGTGAGTCCTTTTGTTCTGAAGACTTCTGCTTCATATTCACAGTCAAAAATCTATGAGTATGTTTAACCCTTCCTTTTCTCAAATAGCTTTAGCTGAATGCAAGAATACTCTGCAAGCAAGATGTCTATACAGCTTGAAAGTGTAAAGTGTAGCTAGCACATGCAGAAGAGAGCTGGTATTTCATAAGTTAGCAGGCAAAGCATTAATTTACCCACCATGCTGATAATAAACTTGAACAGTGATAGGGGTAGATATCTGGCAGATACAGATACAGAGAATCTGTATCTGTCTTCTAGCAGTGATTAAAGGATGGAAAAGACATAAATAATTGCAATTTTATAGTGATGTCTGCCATCTAGAAGCACATGGCAGTAAACTGCACCTCCTGTTGCAGCCCCTGGAAAGATGGCAGCTAAGGCTATAGCATCAATCTGAAGAATCCAAGACTTGCCCCCTTTGTGCTGTATCTCCATTTTTTTTACCCTTCAGGTACAAACAGTGTTCATCACCAAATCCTGGCCCCGGTTGCAGGATCCAAAGAATTATCTGTTGGTGGCCATTCATAAATGGAGGCATCAGATCTGTGTCCAGACCCATGATATGACCCAGCAGCTAGTGTTTGCCCAGGCAATGCCCAGGACTGCTCTGGGACCAGGATGGATCTGGGGCTGTCTCCAGTATGGAAGAGGCCACCTTTTAAAGGCAGAAAACATCTCAGCTGGAGTGTAATGAACTCTGCAATGCTGCATGCCTCTGCAGCCAGGAAATGCTTTTTCCTGCATGTGTTCATGCAAAAAACAAAGCAAATCATGTTATCTAGCCCAGGCTGGAACTTGTGTTTCTGGAATGGAAAATGGCATTGAGGAAGAAAACAGAGATGAACAGCTGACACTTTCAGCAGGTTTCCACTTAGAAATACTTTTAAACAAACCCTTTTATTCCACCACCTGCCATCAACTCTGACTAAGTGTGGCAGATGCTGACTTTTCATAGTTACTGTGAAATGACCCAGTAAGAACAGGAGATTCTGGGAAATTTACTTCTCCTTGCAGTTTCATAAAATCATAGAATCATAGAACAGTTGGGGTTGGAAAGGACCTTAAGATCATCTAGTTAAAACCTGCCATGGGCAGGGACAACTCACACTAAACCCTGTCACCCAAGGTTCTGTCCAACCTGGCCTGGAACAACGCCACAAATGGAGCATTCACAACTTCCTTGATCCATTCAAGTGCCTCACCAGCCTCACAGTAAAGAACTTCTTCTGTATATCCAATCTAAACTTCCCCTGTTTAAGTTTTAACCCATTACCCCTTGTTCTGCCACTACAGCCCCTAAGGAAGAGTCCCTCCCCCATACTGGATACTGGAAGGCTGCTGTGAGGTCTCCACACAGCCTTCTCTTCTCCAGGCTGAACAGACCCAACTTTCTCAGCCTATCTTCATACGGGAGGTGCTCCAGTTCCCTGATCATCCCCGTGGCCCTCCTCTGGACTTGTTCCAACAGTTCCATGCCCTTTTTATGTTGAGAACACCAGAAGTGCACACAATACTCCAAGTGAGGTCTCACAAGAGCAGAGTAGAGGGGCAGGATCACCTCCTTTGGCCTGCTGGTCATGCTCCTTTTGATGCAGCCGAGGATACGGTTGGCTTTCTGGGCTGCAAGTGCTCACTGAAGCCGGCTCATGTTCATTTTCTCATCAACCAACACCCCCAAGTCCTTCTCCACAGGGCTGCTCTGAATCTTTTCTCTGCCCAAACTGTAGCTGTGCTTGGGATTGCTCCCAGGACCTTGCACTTATCGTTGTTAAACTTCATGAGGTTGGCATCAGCCCACCTCACAAGCATGTCGAGGTCCCTCTGGATGGCATTCCTTCCCTCCAGCGTATCAACCGAACTACACAGCTTGGTGACGTCAGGAAACTTGCTGAGGGCTCACTCAATCCCACTGTCCATGTCACTGACAAAGATGTTGAACAAGACCGGTCCCAACACCGATCCCTGAGGGACACCACTCGTTACTGTTTTCCAACTGGACATTGAGCCATTGACAACAACTGAGTGTGCAGCCATCCAGCCAGTTCTTTATCCACCGAGTGATCCACCTATCAAATTGATGTCTCTCCAATTTAGAGACAAGGATGTCATGCGAGACAGTGTCAAATGCTTTTCACAGGTCCAGGTAGATGACGGCAACTGCTCTACCCCTGTCCATCAGTTCTGTAGCCCCACCATAGAAGGCCCCCAAATTTGTCAGTCAGGATTTCCCCCTAGTGAAGCCATGCTGGCTGTCACCAAGCACCTTGTTGATTTTCATGTGCCTTAGCATGCCTTCCAGAAGAATCTGCTCCAAGATTTTGCCAGGCACAGAGGGGAGACTGACTGGTCTGAGGTTCTCTGGGTCATCCATTTTCCCCTTCTTGAAAATGGGGGTTATATTTCCCTTTTCCAGTCGTCGGGAACTTCACCTGACTGCCATGATTTCTCAAATATGATGGACAGTGGCTGAGTAACTTCATTCGCCAGCTCCTTCAGGACCCGTGGATGGATTTCATCAGGTTCCATGCACTTGTGTATGTTCAGGTTCTAAAGATGTTCTTGAAACTGATTCTCTCCTACAGTGGGCCTAAGGTCTTCATTCTCACAGTCTCTGCATCTGCCTTCCGAGACTTGGGTGGTGTGGTCAGAGCCTTTGCCAGTGAAGACCAAGGCAAAGAAGTCATTCAGAACCTCAGCCTTCTCCAAATCCAGGGTAGCCAGTTCTCCTGATAGCTTCCGGAGCGGGCCCATGTTATCCCTAATCTGCATTTTATTTGCTACGTACCTATAGAATCCCTTCCTGTTATCTTTCGCATCCTAAGCCAAGTTTAATTCTAACTGGGCCTTAGCTTTCCTAACATCGTCTCTAGCTTCCTGGACAACATCCCTTTACTCTTCCCGGGCTACCTGTCCTTGCTTCTACCTTTTATAAGCCTCTTTTTTCATTTGAATTTTCCTCAGCAGCTCCTTATCCATCCAAGGAGGTCTCCTGGCCCTCCTGCTGCACTTCCTTCTAGTCGGGATGCAACACTCCTGAGCTTGTAGCAGGTGATCCTTGAATATCAACCAAGAGTCTTGGGCCCCCTGCCCTCTAGAACAATGTACCTTCTACAACTATTATTATTGTTATTAATTATTATTAAACTTTATTTAATCTATTTATTTACTTTATATCAATTATTAAATTTTTCGTGCCTCAACCTGCAGGTTTTACCTTCTTCTAATTCTTCTCCCCATCCCACTAACTGTGTAGTGCTTAGTTGCCAGCTGGGATTGAGCCACGACAAATGCCTTCTAGAAACTTCTGAAACAAAAGCATAAAAAGAAAAGGTGGTAGGCAAGCCTAATATCTAATTAGTTTTGGAAAAAGTAAGTACTTCTTCCTTTTTACACTGATCCTAAAAAACAGGTGCATCCAGAAGAGACTAATTTAAAAAAAAAAAACAACACAAAAACCACCAGAACGAAAAGTAGTTTTTTCCTCTATTTGCAATTTGTATTATGTTGGAAAGCATCATGGGTGTCTCCACTGTAATTTCTTTGGTTCACCTCCAATGCGGTGATGCAATTCTAGTAGTATTTTATTCATATGTAGGTGGTAAGTCACTCAGGATGATTCTAAGTATACATCTATTGACTTCAGGATATTTAATTAACTATGAGGTAAGGGTTTCACCCTCTTCTCCAAAGTTTGCACTTGCAGAAAAAAAAAATCAGTTAATCCCACTTTGATGGGATAATCTCACGATGAGGTGCATCAGAAAACAACACCACACAGAATTCAATTGTTTGAAATTGTGGTAGAAACTAGTGTGCTACAGCTAGAATGTCAGCTTAAAACATCTCTACTCGCTAAAAGCAAATAAGTGTCATAACATATTTTGAGTAATAGATAACAGATTTTTGGAAAAATATTGACAAATAAGTTTCCTCCAGGTGTGCCAAAACATTGGTCAGCTGCTGGATTTTGATTTAGTAAAGGGTAAGACCTGTAAGTACAGGGTGAGCAAGATAGAGTTGCCTAATTAAAGTCTAATATTGCTTTCTAAGCAGCAATGAGCTTGACTTAAAAGCTGAAACTGAAAGAATGAATTCAGTTAGAGACCTTATAATTAAACTTCAAGGAGCTCTATATTGAGCTGTATCTTTTTCATTGGAAAGAAGTATTGGGTATTAATATTGGGTATCCATGCAAACAGGATCAGACCTGAAACCATACATAGGACTTAAGTCAGTGAAACAATGCAATTTTTAAATCTGATATACTTAAATAAACTGCTTTTTCACCCTGTCTGGTACAGGAAAAAGTGTATAGTCTTCAATGATCTAAGAAAGTTAAAAGGAAGAGGAGAGTATATATGGAATTAGTTTATAAAGACTGGGGAAAAAAAAAAGTTAAAGCCACAAGGAATTGCAATTATCTAGGAACACTTTATTAGACAATTTCTTGGACTTGGACACTTCAAAGAAATATAATTCAGCAGCTACTCAAATCCCACTCATCATTAAGCATCGACAGAGAATAAATACTGAAATTTTTCTGACTTTACCCTATGAAAAATATAACTGTGTTATCTTTCGCATAGGATTTTTTTCTAGGCAATAGAAAAGAGATGAAAAAGAAAGCTCAAAATTTAAATGGGGATTAAAATATTCCATCATGAAGGAAAATAAATTAAGAAATGAAAAACTGCAACACACTTTCATGTAGATATGTCTACGTGTATTTGCAACTGGTTTATACCTGTAGACCAGAAAATAAACCTCATTGTTTGGCTATGATCCCTTAGACAATAGGTTCTTTCTTCTGCTAGCTGGGTTTCAGATGCTGCGTGTCATCCATTCATCATTGTCCTGAATTGTATGTCATAGCCTGAAGAACTGAATTCATTGTGGAATTAATCCTTTACTCATTGTTTTTATTTCATAACAGTAAAACACTGAAGTCAGACTGAATTGCAATTAATTAAATTGAAAGTATAGTAAAATGATACTATTAATATGGTGAGGCACTGTCACAGATTGCCCAGAGAAGCTTGACCCTGGCAAGGCTGGATGGGTTTTGGAGCAACCTCGTCTAGCAGGAGGTGTCTCTGCCTGTGACAGGGGTTGGAACTGGATGAGCTTTAAGGTCCCTTCCAACCCAAACCAGTCTGGGATTCTGTGATTCTATGTTGTCCACAAAAAAAAGCTCTTTTTTTTTTTTTTATTGCATAAATTACTTGCTGCCATGAACCCCCAAATGACAATTTTACGCCACAGAAATTTTCATCTTCAAGAGACAAGAGGCTTTAAAAAGTGCACCCAAAATGCTTCTTCAGTGACTTACAATAAGAATATTGGTGATGTACTGATTACATATGGTATTTTTAGATAAAACAGTGAACTCCTGCAAGAAATTTATCTTCTGTCTGAGTCAGTGATTCATGTTAAGTTCAGCAAAGACAAGGAATGACAAGTAGGACTTAACTGTAAAAACATATAGAGGCTTTGTCACAGATTGACACTCAATTATTGAGGTTTATGTGAAATTATCCAAACTTTCATTTTGTAGAATGAAACTTCTGCTTATTTTATTAACCAGAGGCTTCTTTTTTTTTTCTTCATCATCAGATTCACTACATATTAAAGTAGTCATGGGAAGAGAAAAAAAAGCTTGCCTCACTGATGAGTGTCTTAGAGGCTATGAGAAGAATAGCAATGCTTACCCTCTTTTTTACTTCTAACGGAAAAACAAGTGGTTTAATGTACTTGTATTGTGCTGCTCTACTTATTTTGACAATTAGGATAGGGTTAAGTCATATAAAAATGTAGGTCCTAGGGCAAAATGGAAAATAAGGCTAAGTATTAGTGTGTGACTGTTTTTTTTTCATGAAAAACAAAGTCTCTTGTCTCAGAAGTTTCTCAAGCTTTTCTGCACACCTAAGTTTAAATGACTTCACTCCTGTTCCTGCTGTCCTGTGTTAGAGGTAGTCTGTTGGAAAGAAGATAGCAATATGTGGTGGGGATAGGAAACTGAACATGTGTAGATCTGCGATCTGTTAAAGCAGAAGCAGTTGGAATAACAATTCATCTAAATGAATCATTGAAACTAATGCGATTAAAGTGATCTGCCAAACTAATTTATCTAGTTTAGCCTGCCCACAATAGATTACTTCATAGAATCATAGAAATGTAGAATAGTCTGGGTTGGAAGGGATTTTCAAAGGTCATCTAGCCCAACCCCCCTGCAATGAGCAGGGACATCTTCATCTAGATCAGGTTGCCCAGAACCATGTACAACCTGGCCTTGAATGTCTCCAGGGATGGTGCATCCACCACCTCTCTGGGCAACCTGTGCCAGTGTTTTACCACCCTCATTGCAAAGAACTTTTTCCTCATATCCAGCCTGAATCTCCCCCCTTTTAGTTTAATATCATCACCCCTCATCCTGTCACAAGAGGCCCTGCTAAAAAGTCCACAATCAAGGCTGCAATAAAGTATTCCCAGGGCCTTCTCCAGACTGAACAACCCCAGCTCATTTCTGTGGCCCTTCTCTGAACCCTTTCCAACAGATCCGTGCCTTTCCTGTACTGAGCACTCCAGCCTCCAGAACTGGATGCAAGGCTGCAGGCCAGAGCACAGCAGAGGGGGATAATCCCCTCCCTCAACCTGCAGCTCGTGCTCTGGGGATGCAGCCCAAGATGCGATTGGCCTTCTGGGCTGCAAGTGCACACTGCTGACTCATATCTAATCTCTCATTCACCAGTAACCCCAAGTCCTTCTCTTCAGAGGTACTCTCAATCTCTTAATCCCCATTTTATATTGATACTGCAGATTGTCTCAACCCAGGGGCAGGATCTTGCATTTGGCCTTGTCAAAATCCATGAGGTCCATATGGTCCCACCTCTCCAGCCTGTCCAGATCCTTCTAGATCCCATCCCTTCCCTCCACTGTTTCAACCACATCACACAGCTTGGTGTCATCTGCCAACTTGCTAATGATGCACTTGATTCCACTGTGCATGTTGCTGATGAAGATATTGAACAGTATTGGAATCAATATGGACTCCTGAGGGATGCCAGTTGTCACTGGTGTCCATCCAGACATTGAGCTATTGACTTCCCTTAAGTGCAGAGGGAAGGAATCACACACAGAGTCTGATTTCTGCTAAAGGTCTTATTTCTAAGACCAGAGAGAGAAAGATTTTTGATCATGCGCTCAGTCAGATCACTGCTGGTGGTGCAGCTCCCCAAATTCTCCTTCTGGTGGGCAATCATCTGGCCACACTGTGGACTTATGGACTCCCAAGCTTCAATTCCATCTGCTTTGTGAGGACAGAATGATTTTTATGGCTTCACAGAAAGGGAATTTCATGGTTGAACTGAAGGAGGCGCTGCAGGTCAAACACTGATCCCCCATGAACATTTCAGCCTTGGAGACAGTCTACTTGGCCATTCAGGGAGAATGGTTTAGAACGTTTTTGAAAGGATTTTCAAGACAAAGGGGTGTAAATGTAAGGATTTGCCACTAATTACTGCTATGACTTCTGCACTCTGGAGGGAATGAAGAGCAGTATCTCCTCTGAGATGGAACAGGGGAGGTGGTGACAACTGAAAAGTGCAGAGCACAAAGACAAGCAGACAGTATTTGAGAGGGAGGAATATACAGGCCTAAATAAAACATAGAATCAAAGAATCAGCTAGGTTGGAGAAGACCTACAAGATCATCAATTCCAACCATTTCTCCAAAACTGCCAAGGCCGCCACTAACCCATGCCACTAAGGCCCACCTCTACATGGTCTGTGAACACTTCCAGGGACGGTGACTCCACCACTTGGAATCCTGGGCAGCCTGTGTAATAATTTTTCTGACTCGTGTGGTTTTTTGTTTATTTGTTTGGTTTTTTTTCAATCAGTGTTTTGGAGCTGATTTTAGATTTAAAATTATGTAATTCTTATTGTGAGATCCCTTGCCTTCCCTGTTTCTCCTTCCACTGATTTTTCATTTAAACACAAATATATTTTTTCTTCATTTTTTTCCCTTTTGTTTTGCTTTGTTTTTTATTGTTTTGCATTGTTTTGCTTCTTGTGGAGAGAGCATCTAGTTCTTCTTTCATTTTCAAAGCCAGGGAACAATTCTTTTGTATCACTATGTTCAGATTGCTTAACTGGGTTAACTGGGTAGCTCTTGGATGACCCACTCCTCTACAATTGTTATAGAGTTACAGTGGCTCTTCTAAGGAGTCATTTTTTTTTTTTTTATCTATTGCATGTAAAATCAGGTATTGTGTGAGCAGAAGATGCCAGAATATGGTTTGTGCCATAATCACAACTGCATTCAAGTGCAAAATAGAGTAAGAAATTAACAGAGAAAGCAGACAAGTGTGTTCGACACAGAGCTGGTAATTCGATTGCATGCATAAGGAGAGGGAAAAGGAGTTCACCAAGGTAACCGAGACTCATAAAAAGTATGTAAATGCTCCATGTCTGCCAGGCTTGAATATGAAACAGAGAGAAGCAGGTATATACAAATTGACTTTGAATAATAGGAAAGAAGAAGGGAATAAGATTTTTCGGGAGGTTGTTTTTATTTAAAAGAAAACTGGATGTGTTCTGTGTTTGACTTTTATGGTATTTTCAGCTATGTAGTTTTAAAATGTTTTCATGCTTTAGAGACACCCAAACATTTGTTTGCAATTCCTATGCACACAATCTTCTCTATTTTATACATCATAATTTAAACCTCAAACAGTACTGATTGCTTATGTTCGTACAGTGTTTTATTTTTGCCAGGATTGCTGTTCGTACTAGCTGTATCTCCCCAGATGTGTATATATTCAGTGGATAAAAATCAAAGTGAAAACATAAAGAAGTAAGTGACTTACTTTCAATTCAATAGTGTTCTTCCTTCAGATCATCATCCGTGGACATGGGGAAATGTAAGTTTAATGCTAACGTTAAATAAGGATCAGAATAAATTATTTTTCTCTGAAAATGGCTCTGACTTCATCTGGAGGACAGAAGTTCTACTCTTAGGTTTTTTTCCTTTTATTTTCATCAACAAGTTTGCATCTAAGAAATGACCTGCTACTGGCTCTTTGGTACCCAGGTCTTTGTGAACCACAATCTTTCCTCAGACTGAGCCTTCTGGTGGAGGTTATTTTCTAGCATCAAAAAGGGACTCATGATAGAAATTATGATTAATCTAATTTTGTTTATAACTCTTTCACCAAAGCTATCACAATCAGCATTCACCTAATTCTGCCTGTGATTTCTGCCTGACAGAATCAACCTCTGACTAAAGAAAATAATTAATAATTTATTTGGGAAAAAAAAAGTCCAAAGTCACATTGGTTTCTATTGGGTCAGGAATTTAATGTGACTTACTGATCTATTTTCAAAGAGTACCTGAATTAAAGGGAAATGAAGCTCATGCATGGCTGAAAATATCTATTTAGAAATATTAGGAACTAGGTAGTTTGAAAGACAAGGTCTTTTGTTGTATGATTTATTTAGTATTGCTTCCTTCTATCTCACAATAAATACTTTTGCATTTATTTAAGAGCTAACGTGCTAAACAAGAACAGATTTTATGAGACTTTCTGTTCACCATTTAGTTTTCAGCCCTGCTTGTTTGTTTTAGGAGCACTAGTATTCCCTTGACTATTACATAGCTGCTTGCAGTATTCCCTTGACTATGACAGTACAATTTCATACTTCAAAGCATTCCAATCATCTATTTCCAAATTTAGATGATCATAGCATTTTTGATACTCCAACACCTTTCATAAAGTTAAATTGAGAATTGTTTGTGGCAGGTAACATTAAAGCACATTGCTGAAGCAGAGAACAGACTGTAGAAGAATTATATCCACTGTAGGAATATTGTCTGGGACATCAAGAAGGTGGGACAGGAGTAATTTTCCTGACACAGAAAAATGTAAAGGAATTACTTGTCTTAAAAACATCTAGGTCTATAAATTGAATGTAAAGTAAGTAGCTGAACCTTGACATAGCTGGATTGTAGAGAGACTTGAAAATCATGAAAGACAGCAGAGACCTAAGGGAAGTAGATGGATGCAATTAAATTCTCCAGTGTGCAATGTGTACACCTGTATTAAACTTTAAATTATGCAATAGAAGTAAAGATTTGCAGAAAAATATTGCCTCTGACCAAAACTGAGTAGTTCCCATATCAAGAACTGTGTAAAGCCAGATTTTGCAGTCTGTTGAGATAAAAAAGAAGGAGGGAAATCTGTACTATAGTGAGTGGCATAGAAATGACAGATAGACAGCATCATTTACCATTTCTGAAAGTCAAAAACTATAACGTGACAATTAAGGTGGCAAGTTCCAAAAAGATAACAGAACAAGCAGGCGAGCTTTACACCCAGCATGAAGTTGGTAATTTGATTACATGAGCATGCATATATATCTATTTACATTCATGGAGAGAAAAAAGACGAGAAAGGTGCAACATCAAATAGAAAATGTAAGCTGTGAAGCTCCTTGCTACAACCTGTTATGGATGTTGAAATTCTGCTTTGGTTCAAAAAGCGATTGAAAAATGCATAATAGATAAATCCCTCCTTTTCCACTGAACACAAGCTCAGGAATTTGATGAGCTTCTAATTGCGTATGCTGTAGAGAAGCCTCACTGTAAGCTCGACTTGATTTGTAGTCTGAGGCATTAAATAGTAACTACTATTTTTTTTTGTCAAAAAGGGGAGCCCAAACTGGGCAGAGTTGGGAACTGTCACATTAAAGCTGTAGGTATGTAAGCTGAAACTTACCCTGACAGAGTGGAGATTGAGATGAGCTCTTAGGCAGAAGTTCTTCCCTGTGAGGGTGGTGAGACCCTAGCACAGGTTGTCCAGAGAAGCTGTGGCTGCCCCATCCCTGGCAGTGTTCAAGGCCAGGTTGGACAGGACTTGGAGCAACCTGGTCTAGTGGAAGGTGTCCCTGCCTGTGGCAGGAACTGAGTGAGCTTTAAGGTTCCCTTCCAACCCTAACTATTCTTAAGGTATTTATTCATCTTTAATTCACACCTTTACTTTTAAGGCTGTGGTGTCTCATTTCCATCATTCTGGGCAAGCAGACACTTACCTCTCAAACTGTGAATAAACTGGAGCTCCCTGCTTGTGCATATAGTAATGTGTGTTAATATGTTTAATATATGTTAATTAAAATGAGCTGAAACAAATCCAGGCTTTTGGATAATAGCAATAATAATGTTAATAGTAATTATAATAAGAATAGGAATGGAATAGTAATAGAAATAGCAACACATAGCAATAGTACTAAAAATAGTAATAGTAATACAGTAAAACTAACAATAAAAGCAATAATAACAATAAACAATAATCAAAATGCTACTAGTACTACTACACAACAATAATGATAATATATTGCATATATCATATACAAAGTATATATATTTATATTGTTATGATTGTTTTTATTATTCTGTATTGTATAATATTATACATTAGTTGCATTGTTATAGATTATATTCATATTATTATATAAAACATATCGTATATTTTAACTTATGCTATTATGTTGTATTATACAATTTTATACTGTCATTATGATATAATGTGTTTATTCTCTTAATTTTCCCAGTACTTCATTATTCTTTTAGTGAACAGTTTAAGCTGGGCACCAAGTTAATTCGTTCTTCTCGGGATAAACCGAGGAGGGGCTGCACCCTTTTTCCGGGCTCGGTGAGACCAGAGATCCCTGCACGGAGGCGGTTTTCAGGGTGTCCTGCACCCCTACCTCAGTGCTGATCGCTCAGGCAGCCGCCCGGTGCCGCTGTGGGACCAGGAATCGGCGGACTCCAGCGAAGAAATGGCCGCAATTTTAAAGGCGGAGTTGTAGTTTCCCTCGTGTAAAAGTATTTCGCTGCTTGAGCAGCTGAATATCGTTTGGGATGCTGAAGAGAAGGATTTTTTTTTTTTAATACAACTAGTTATTAGACTATTCACTAAAAAAAAAAGGAAAAGAAAAATGTATGTCCATACAAACCCTCTCCCTCCTCATTAACATCCATTTATCTCTGAACACAGCAAATGGCAAATTTCCATCCCATAGGAGATGTTTTCTCATGGCAGAGAGCATTTTTCAGGAAGAAAAAAGCAGCAGAAAGGTGGAAAGCTTAGTGCTTAAAATAATGTTACAGTCTTCTGACAGCAAATCGGGGCTGTGTTTGGTACCAGGAGGTACTGCAGGTGTTGGCCTGTTCAACAGCAAAGTGCACATGTGCACACGATCAAAAAGGCACCTGAAAATTTCACCGTTAGGCATCAAATCAGTTTATGCTGATGCTCATCCAGGTGTTGGAGATCCTAAGAAAAAGGAACATCGTGGGAATGACAAGATGGTACAGAAAGAGCATGGTGTAACCCAAGAGGGATGTGGAGCTGTTAGAGTGAGTCCAGAGGAGGCCATGGAGATGCTGTGAGGGGTGGAGCAGCTCTGCTCTGGAGACAGGCTGAGAGAGCTTGGCTGGTTCAGCCTGGGGAAAGCTCCTTAAGGGGAGACTTTACAGCAGCTGCCAGTGTCTAAAGGGTGTCTACAAGAAACCTGGAGAGGAGCTTTGGACAAGGGCCTGTAGGGACAGGGCAAGGGGAATGTTTTTAACCTGACAGAGGGGAGATTGAGTTGAGCTCTTAGGCAGAAGTTCTTCCCTGTGAGGGTGCTGAAGCCCTGGCACAGGTTGCCCAGAGAAGCTGTGGCTGCCCCATCCCTGGCAGTGTTCAAGGCCAGGTTGGACGGGACTTGGAGCAGCCTGGTCTAGTGGAAGGTGTCCCTGCCTGTGGCAGGGGGTTGGAACTGGATGAGCTTTAAGGTCCCTTCCAACTCAAACTAGTCTGGGATTCTCTGATTCTCTGATTCTTGTAATTCATTGTACCCCAAATTATTTCACTCTAGTTTCAGATGCAAGCCAACACAGATTACATATAGAAATATGAAGACTAAGCACATTTCTGAAATAATCATCCACTAGAAACTCTTTGGGGTTTCAGATCAGTTTCTCAGCATTGGCAGGTTTTTTTAACACCCAAGAATTGCAAGGTTTTCCTGACAAGCACATGCTTAGAGTAATGTATGAGGTGCAGCTCATACTGAGTCCAACATGAGTCCAGTTAAACTCAAAAATAAACCCCGTTTATATGTGAAACTATTTATTCAACTGTGCATTTTTTTTGACTGCTACTATGCCAAATCCTAGTATTGACTGGAGCAGGGAAATACGTCACTGTTTTATGTAATGTAGATGTAGGTGAGGCCTACTAAGGTCTGCTGTTACGCTGAAAACTAGGTATATATTCTAAAGAAAGAAGGTAACTTCAAAAAGAAAGTGCAAGATATCAAAATTCCGAAAGTCTTGTTATTGCCCGTAGATTATACCAGGATAATGTGAGAAAGGAAGGAAATATTTTTTCTCTTCTTTTATTCCCCATTTATAGCAACTTTTAGCTTCTTCCTTTCTTGTCCCTGACAAATCTGATTACTATTGATAGTCCCTCTCACTTTCTGTCCTTGCTCCATCATGATGCTGCTCTCCTGCTTCTGGGAATCTTACATTGTTACTCTTTTCTGTTCCTACTTTTCTCCCTGCAAATCCTCTGGCAAGACTTTTACTTCTGCTGAGGCTGACATTACAGGAAATCTTCCTGTGCCACAGTTTTAGCTCATGCCCCCACAGTGGGGATGCACAGAATTTCCTGGGAGCACCACGGGGTTTGCAGTCTCTTGTCTTCAGAGTCAAGGTTTCCAGTATTTCTGTCCACACAAAAATCAGGAAAGCTGGCTGTTTTGTGGATAAAGCAAGAATGAACCTGCTTGGTTCATTCCCAAGCAGGCAGAATGAGATTTGTGTTTCTGGAAACTCTGGTTATATTTCCACTTTCATCCTTGCAGTGCCCAGCTCGGTGTCTGTTTTCCAGTTCAGGAAAGCTGGCTGTTTTGTGGATAAAGCAAGAATGAACCTGCTTGGTTCATTCCCAAGCAGGCAGAATGAGATTTGTGTTTCTGGAAACTCTGGTTATGTTTCCACTTTCATCCTTGCAGTGCCCAGCTCGGTGTCTGTTTTCCAGTCACACTGTGTTTCCTTTCATTGCTCTCTCTTCTCTGCACCACAGTATGTATTTCTTCTCATGTTCACCGCGATATGTCCTCCTCTGTCACTGTTCAGCTCCTCTTAAATATGCTTAGAGGCCACCAGGTGGCACTAACCACACATGAAAATTTCCATTTCCAGGGATTTCTAACAGTTTTCCACGCTCTGCTCTCAAGTAGCTGGAAGCAATCAGGGAAGAATTGCTCTGTTACCCCCTAGATAACAAGCATTAATTTAAACTCTGGTGTGTCTGTGTGAAAAAACATTTGTGTGTTTTAAAATGTGAGCCTCCAGGAGGGTTGGTTTTGTGTTAAAGAACCGGGCACTGGTATAAAGAAAAAAATCTGGGATTCTGTGATTCTATGATTCTGATCCTGTCCTGTCTTATCACTGTGTACTGTACATGCTAACATCAGGAGTGTTACAACATCTCACTCTTCTGGCGGTTGAAGCTGTTAATTTTCAGTGAGATTATTTTCACAGCCAATTTTTCCTCTGTGGTTGATATATGTTGATATGGAGAAAACTCCATGAACAAACGTGCCAACAAAATTTCCAAGCTGACAAGCAGGTATTCTTTATTGCAGCGCTGGGAGACATGGGGGATAGCTCCTCCTAAGGTGTGTCTCCCAATTGCCGCACAAGCCGTCCTTTTATAGCCACTGGCCATACATACATATTCATGAGGCTACGTATGGATTACATAATTTTCTGGAAAGTTCCCCACATGCGTACAGAATTGTGGTGGTGGTCTCTGAGGGTCGTTTACTTCTTCCAACAATCTTCATCACTTCTGGCAGCCTTTGAAGCATGCGCAGTAGATGCTCATACCAGTTTAATTGTTTCGTTAGCACCAGAGACATAATAATCCTCCTATCCTCCTACTTATCAGTTAGTTTAACTGTAGCCCATCCTGGACATCTGCGGTTCCCAGATACTCCTTATCCCTGTGTCCTGTTCTTCTAGACTGTTTTTCTTAAACTATGTCAACTATAACGATTTATCCTGTGAGAATTCTCAGTATGTTTTCTAGCTGTACTCTGTTTATATTTTTCTCTATGCATCATGCACCTCAGTAATTTTCCATTGCTACTGTTACAAAGCCATCAAACTTAACATTACTTAAATCTAATTCTAAAGGTTTCTATATTCCATTTTGTGATTTTGTGCCCCCTTGTTTCAATGTTCACATAGATAATTTGGCCCAGATTTCCACCACGCCAACATTTTGTATATCTTGCTTTGGTATTTAAAAGTCTCTAGTAACACAAAAATTGAGTTTTCTCAGAAAGCTTGGGTTGACAGGAGTATCAGGCCAATATGCAGTACCAGTCACAGTACCCTACTTCGTATTTCATTGACATGAAAAGTACTAAGTTCTGAATGGGAACATAGCCCTGTCATGCAGTATTCACATGATAATCAGTATTGAGAGCAAACGTTGCTGCAACTTACCAGCCTAAGTTTCATTATGTGTATATCTGTCCAGCCTATCCTCATATGTGACTAAATTTTCAGAGGCATTTTTTCAAAACAGACCCTTCAGGTATCCACCTCCAAAACTCAGCTTTCTAGGAACAGATCCATAAAGTCAATCACTCTTCAATAGAATGACCCGTAAGAGGCAGATAACTGATTGTCGTGGTTTAAACCCAGTCAGCCACACAGTTTCTACTCCCCCCACTTTTTCTTTCCTTCCCCCTCCCTCACCTGCGCTCCCAGAAGGATGGGGAGGAGAATCAAGAGAATGTAACTCCCATGGGTTGAGATAAGAACAGTTCAATAACTAAGGTATAACACAAACCACTACTGCTGCCACCAATGATAATAATGATAAGGGAAAATAGCAAGGGAAGGGAATACAATACCACCCACCGTTCTGTATTACACAGCAGGCAACAGCATACAATTGAGTTCATTGGCTGTCTTCCCCTAAAATCAAATCCCCTTGAGGTACACATCGAACTTCCTGCATTACCCACCAAGTACATACAGGTCCCTGAGCAAAAGCAATCCCACAAGTGGGTTGTCCTGAAGCAGAAATAACCCAGACTGTCTTCCCCAGCAAATTATTCATGTGCACCACAGGAACTTTGTCTCCCTCTAAAATATGTGAAGGTTCTGACTGGGCTGGGCCAGCCCTATTGACGGATCCTCTGGTGTTGACCAACCAGCTGGCCTTTGGTTAAGTGTGTATCCCAATGCTTGAAAGTTCCCCCACCCATTGCTCTCAGTGTAGTTTTTAACAGCCCATTGTACCGTTCAATTTTCCCAGAGGCTGCTGCATGGTAGTGGATGTGATATACCCACTCAATGCCATGCTCTTTGGCTGAAGTGTCCATAAGGTTATTCCGGAAATGAGTCCCACTGTCTGACTCAATTCTCTCTGGGGTGCCATGTCGCCACAAAATCTGTTTCTCAAGGCCCAGGATAGTGTTCCGGGCATTCGTGTGGGGCCCAGTGCATGTTTCCAGCCATCCAGAGGTTGCTTCCACCATGGTAAGCACATGGTGCTTGCCTTGGTGGGTTGGTGGGAGTGTGATATGATCAGTCTGCTGGGCCTCCCCATATTTGTACATCAGCCATTGTCCTCCATACCAAAGAGGCTTTAACTGTTTAGCTTGCTTAATTGCAGCACGTTTCACACTCGTGAATAACCTGGGCAAAAGTGTCCATTGTTAAGTCCACCCCTCAATCATGAGCCCACCTGTATGTTGCATCTCTGCCCTGATGGCCTGAAGTGTCATGGGCCCGGCGGGCCAAAAGTAATTCACCCTTATGTTGCTAATCTAAGTCCATCTGAGCCACTTGGCTCTTAGCAGCTTTATCCACTTGTTGGTTGTTCTGGTGTTCCTCAGTGGACCAACTCTTGGGTACATGAGCATCTACATGACGTACCTTCACCACCAGGTTCTGCACCTGGGCAGCGTTATCTTTCCACAGTGCAGCAGCCCAGATGGGTTTACCTCTGCATTGCCAGCTGCTCTGCTTCCATTGCTGCAACCACCCCCACAGGGCATTTGCCACCATCCATGAGTCAGTATAGAGATAAAGTACTGGCCACTTTTCTCGTTCAGCAATGTCCAGGGCCAGTTGGATGGCTTTCACCTCAGCAAACTGACTTGATTCATCCTCCAGCAGTTTCTGCAACTTGTCATTGAGGACTCCATACACCTGCCTTCCATCTCCGGTACTTTCCCACAGTATGGCAGGACCCATCAGTAAACAAGGCATATTGCTTTTCACTTTCTGACAGTTTATTATATGGTGGGGCCTCTTCAGCACGCACCACCTCCTCCTCTGGTGACATTCCAAAATCTTTGCCCTCTGGCCATGATGACTTCTAGAATGCCCGGACGACTGGGATTTCCATTGTGTAATTAGTGCAGCTCACTTACTCCATGTAGCATCGGTTGCATGATGTGTAGAGGAGACCCTGCCTTTGAACATCCAGCCCAGCACAGGCAGCCGGGGTGCCAGGAGGAGCTCTGCTTCAGTGCCAATCACTTCCGAAGCAGCTTGAATCCATTCATAGGCTGCCAGTATCTCTTTCTCAGTTGGTTTATAGCTGGCCTCAGATCCTCTGTATCCCCAAGTCCAAAAGCTGAGGGGTCGACCTTGAGTCTCCCCTGGAGCTTTCTGCCAGAGGCTCCAGGTAGGACCATGGTCCCCGGCTGTGGTGTACAGTACATTTTTTTGCATCTGGCCTGCTCCAGACTGGTCCAAGGGCTACTGTGTGAACTATCTCGCGTTTAATTGGCTCAAAGGCTTGTTGTTGCTCAGGGCCCCATTTAAAATCATTCTTCTTCCGGGTCACATGATAGAGAGGGCTTACAATTGAACTGTAATTTGGGATGTGCATTCTCCAGAACCCCACAGCACCCAAGAAAGCTTGTGTTTCCTTCGTATTAGTTGGTGGAGACATTGCTGTTATCTTGTTGATCACATCTGTGGGGATCTGTCTATGTCCATCTTGCCATTTTATTCCAAAAAATTGAATCTCCTGTGCAGGTCCCTTGACCTTACTCCGTGGATGGCATTTCATCCACTGTTAGTTGCTCTATGTCATTCCGGGTTACTTTTGCCAATGAATGGGCATATGATGACAGTGCATTCTGTGTAAGTTTTCGCCACATGGGTCGTGTACATTCACCTTCATCTGGATCTATGGGTATATCCCCATTATTTGGCTTGACGTGATAGATCATCTCTACGATGGCTGATTCCCTCAGAGACTGGATGCCTTTCTTTAGCATAGTCCACTTGGCTGAAAGACTCATAACATTGTCCATGTATGGAAACCTTTCTTTCACAGCTGCCAAGAGCCGCCTCCAAAGGCTGAGGGACCATTTTTCTCTTGCAATTGCTTGTCAATTCTCCCTTCTCTAGCAAGTGATTCCAGCTGCTTAGTTTCTCTACCTTCCAGTTGGTGACCATCAGCCCCATTGTCCCAGCATCGGAGCAACCAGGTGATGATGTGCTCCCCTGGTTGACGGGTAAAATCTTTTCGCATATTCCGTAGCTAGGTTGAGGTCCGAGGTTGAGAAGTTACCT
The DNA here is from genome assembly GCF_033815535.1 of Pezoporus flaviventris. NCBI lineage: Eukaryota > Metazoa > Chordata > Aves > Psittaciformes > Psittacidae > Pezoporus > Pezoporus flaviventris. Next base: position 1,057,784 of record NW_026892600.1, read on the forward strand.
CTTCTTCTTCTTCTTCATCATGTGATGATGACTCCTGATCAGATGCTAGACTGGGCGGTGAATTCATTGTTTCTTCATCTTGCTTCACCCTTCTTGCCTCTTTTTTGCTTTTTCTCTTGTGTACAGGGGCAACTAATATTGGTATGAATTGGTCCTCTGGTTTGGTTGCAGTAATTATCACTGTGGTTTACACACAGTACACACAGTATGCTAGAGACTGGAAGGGACCTCAAAAGATCATCTAGTCCAATCCCCCTGCCGGAGCAGGAACACCTAGATAATGTTACACAGGAATGTGTCCAGGTGAGTTTTGAATGTCTCCAGGGAAGGAGACTCCACAACCTCCCTGGGCAGCCTGTTCCAGTGTTCCGTCACCCTTACTGAGAAGTTTCTTCTCAAGTTTAAGTGGAACCTCTTGTGTTCCAGTTTGGACCCATTACCCCTTGTCCTATCATTGTTTGCCACTGAGTAGAGCCTGGCTCCATCCTCGTGACACTCCCCCTTTATATATTTATATACACTAATAAGGTCACCCCTCAGTCTCCTCTTCTCCAAACTATAGAGACCCAGCTCCCTCAGTCTTTCCTCATAAGGGAGATGCTCCACTCCCTTAATCATCTTCGTTGCCCTGCGCTGGACTCTCTCCAGCAGGTCCCTGTCCTGCTTGAATTGAGGGGCCCAGAACTGGACACAATATTCCAGATGGGGTCTCACCAGGGCAGAGTAGAGGGGAAGGAGGACCTCTCTCGACCGACTAACCACCCCCCTTCTAATACACCCCAGGATGCCATTGGCCTTCTTGGCCTCAAGGGCACAGTGCTGGCTCATGGTCATCCTGTTATCCACTAGGACCCTCAGGTCCCTCTCCCCTACACTGCTCTCTAACAGGTCGTTCCCCAACCTGTACTGGAACCTGGGGTTGTTCCTGCCCAGATGCAGGACTCTACACTTTCCCTTGTTATATTTCATCAAGTTATTCCCTGCCCAACTCTCCAGCCTGTCCAGGTCTGTCCAGCACAGCCTTCTGGCGTGTCAGCCACTCCTCCCAGATTAGTGTCATCAGCAAACTTGCTGATAGTACACTCAATTCCCTCATCTAAATTGTTGATGAATAAATTAAATAACACTGGTCCCAGTACTGACCCTTGAGGCACTCCACTAGTTAGAGGCCTCCAACTAGACTCCGCCCCATAGACTACAACTCTCTGGCTTCTCTCCTTCAGCCAGTTCGCAGTCCACCTCACTACCTGATCATCTAGACCACACTTCCTCAATTTAGCTGTGAGGATTGCTGAAGTCAAGGTAGACCACATTCACCACTCTGCCATCATCCATCCACCGTGTTATTTCCTCATAAAAGGCTAAGAGATTGGTCAAGCATGATTTCCCCTTGGTGAAGCCATGTTGACTGCCCCTCATAACCCTCTTATCCTTGATACGCCTTAAGATGGCACCAAGGATAAGGTATTCCATCACTTTCCCAGGGATGGAGGTGAGGCTGACCGGTCCATAGTTACCCGGGTCCTCCTTCTTGCCCTTTTTGAAGACTGGAGTGACATTTGCTTTCCTCCAGTCCTCAGGCACCTCTCCCGTTTCCCAAGACTTGGTAAAGATGATGGAGAGTAGTCTAGCAATGACTTCCGCCAGTTCCCTCAGCACCCGTGGGTGCATCCCATCTGGACCCATGGATTTATGGATGTCCAGATTGCTCAACTGGTCTCTAACCCGTTCCTCACCGACTAAGGCAAACCGCTCCGTTGACCTGACTTCATCTAAGGTCTCAGGGGTACAGGGCTCTTCAGGACTGCCTGCAGCAGAGTAGACAGAGAGAAAGAAGGCATTCAGTAACTCTGCCATCTCTGTATCTTCTGTCACCAGGGCACCCATCCCCTTCATCAGTGGGTCTACATTGCCTCTGGTGTTAGTTTTGTCTGCCATGTATTTGAAAAAGCTCCTTTTGCTGTCCTTGAACCTTCTTGCCAGGTTTAATTCTAAGGAGGCCTTAGTCATCCTAGCTGCCTTCCTACATCCTCTAGCAGCAGCCTTATATTCCTCCCAAGTGGCCAGCCCCTCCTTCCATGACCTGTAAACTCTCCTCTTCCACTTGAGCATACCCAGCAATTCCCTATTTAGCCACGCAGGTCTCCTGGCCCTCTTCCTTGACTTTCTATGTGTCGGGATGCTCTCATCTTGAGCTCGGAAAAAGCAATCCTTGAATGTCAACCAACTATCTTGGGCCCCTTTACCTTCAAGCAGCCTTGCCCATGGGATTTCCCCTAGCAATTGCTTGAAAAGGCCAAAGTCTGCCCTGCTAAAGTCCAGGGTTGCAATTCTACTTGCTATTCTACTGGTCCTACCACACAAGATCCTGAACTCCACCATCTCATGGTCGCTGCAACCAAGGCAGCCCTCAACCCTTACTGCTTCGACCAGATCCTCCTTGTTAGTGAGGATGAGATCCAGCAGCGCTCCTCTCCTGGTCGGCTCATCCACCATTTGCAGGAGGAAGTTATCATCCATACACTGGAGGAACCTCCTGGACTGTGGCTGGGTTGCTGAGTGGTCCTTCCAGCAAACATCAGGGAAGTTAAAATCCCCCACGACGACCACGGCCTGTGACTGTGAGGCCGCTCTCAGCTGCCTGTAGAAGGCCTCGTCAACTTCCTCACCCTGACCTGGTGGCCTGTAACAGACACCCACAGCAGTACCGCCCCTGCCAGCCTGCCCCTTAATTCTCACCCACAGACTCGCAACTCGCTCGTCATCTGTCCCTGGACAGAACTCAGTGCACTGTAGCTGCTCTCGCACGTAAAGAGCAACCCCACCACCCCGCCTGGCTGGCCTGTCTTTCCTGAAAAGGACATAGCCCTCCATGACTATATTCCAGTCATGTGAGCTGTCCCACCACGTCTCTGTAATTGCCACCAGATCACAGTCTCCTGACTTAATACAGGTTTCTAACTCCTCCTGCTTATTTCCCATGCTGCGTGCATTGGTGTACAGACATTCCAGGGAGCGAGCTGAGCACACCGATTTCACCCTATGATTATAGGAGGCCTCCCAGTCTTCATTAATTCTGGAGCGCTGCCCCACTGGGGCAAGCCCAGCTACAACCCCATCCCCCTTCGAATCTAGTTTAAAGCTCTCCAAATGAGCCCTGCTAATTTGTGCCCCAGCATCCTTTTGCCTCTGTGAGACAAACCTTTCTCACTTGTCATTGTCCAGACTGGTGCCCTATAAAACCAGCTGTTATCAAAGAATCCAAAGCCCTGCCTGTAGCACCAGTCTCGAAGCCAATCGTTTATGGACTGAATTTTCCCATTCCTTCCCACATCATCAGTGGAAGATGGAAGGAGTGAGGAGAAGATCACTTGAGCCCCAGACTCTTTCACCGTCCGCCCCAAGGCCCTGTAGTCTTTCTTCATCCCCCTCAGACTGCAGGAAGCAGCTTCCCCCTCACCTGTCTGGAAGACCAGCAGCGGGTAGTAGTCCGTTGAGTGCAGCAGGCTGGGGAGCGCCCTAGTGATATCCCTGATCTGGGCTCCAGGCAGACTACACACTTTCCTATGATGAGAGTCAACTCTGCATATCGGGCCCTCTGTTCCTCTCGGAAGGGAATCGCCTACTACAATGACCCTTCTTTCTTTCTTAACAGAGGCAGTCTTGAGGTGCAAAGTCGACCCCCTTTTCCTATGTGGCTTTCTAGGCTGGCCTTGCACCACGTTCTCACCTACCTCTCCTTCAAGGTCCAGGGCCTCGAACCTATTACGGAGGGACACCTGGGGAAGCAGGGCAGAAAGGGGAGAGGGTTTCCCATGATGACCGAACTAGAACTCGCTTCCAACCCTGTTCGTCTTTTTGGTCCCCTACCTCTGCACAACAGCTACAGGGCAGGGGCTGTCTCTGGCCATCCCCCTCTGTGTGAGAAGGCAGGGGGTCCTTCCCCTTTTGGGGGATATCTCCCTGGAACCAATCCAACTGCACGCCAGGGAGTTACTCCACCAGTCAATCTCCCTTTCACACTCCCTGATGGTCCTCAGCGTCTCAACCTCCTCCTTAAGTTTTGCCACCAAGCTAAGCAGATCTTCCACCTGCTCACAGCTCACGCAGGTGGAATGCTGTCCTCCCTCCCCCGGCAGCAGCAGGCTCTGGCACTCCCTGCATCCAGAGACCTGAACAGCCACAGTCTGGGACAGGGTCTCTATCTAAGTTGCTGCAGTCTTCTTACTGCAAGCTCTCTTTCTGGAGACGACCATATTGGTCAGCAGTCGGACACCAGCAACAGGGTCAGCAACACGACCTGCTTGTTCCTCCCTGTGCCTGGTGGGCAGCGACGTGTTGCTGCCCTCTCAGAGGCTCTTTCAAGGCAAGGGGCAGGGGGGTTGTCACCGTCACCGTGTGAACGCCCCCCGCCACGTCAGCCGCTCTCTCGCAAGGGCTGCTGGGGCTTTGAGGATCGGGAGATGTCGGGAATCGCGATGTCTTTGCACTATCCCCTCTGATTTTCCTCATCTCTGTTGACCCTCGTGGTCGCTGAAGCATGCCGCTGCAGCTCTAGCTACGCTAGCTCCGATCAGCTGACTGAGTTTGAGTAGCAACTGTACTTGTTGCTGAGGGTGGTGTAGCTGCTGTGCTTGGAGCTGGGGTAACTGTGCTGTCTGATGCAGTCGAAGTTTGAGCAGCTGCTGTACTTGCCATTGGGGTAGCTGTGCTATTCATTGCAGCCAAAGTTTGAGTAGTGACTGTACTTGTCCCTGGGGGTGGTGTAGCAGCTGTGCCTGGAGCTGGAGTAGCTGCGCTGACTGTTACTTTGCCCTCAGATCCGCCGACATTTTTCTCCTTTTGAAGGTGCTGGATAGTGTTGAACAAGGCCCTGTAAGCATAGGCCAAGCCCCAGCACGTTGCTATGATTTGTCTGTCTCTGGTATGGCCAGAATGACCACACACCTCATTTAAGTGTTTTATTAATTTTTCCAGATTTTGCACTTGTTCAGTGGTGAAATTCCAAAGCACTGGAGGGGGTCACTGACCTAGATACTTGCCCATACTGTCCCACACACCCTGCCACTCATGACTGTCCAGCCTCAGGGAAAATCTCTTGGTCCTCCTATATCATTGTTTAACACAAGACAAGACCCAAACCTGACTCTGCTTAACTCTTGAAATCAGATGGAATGGTCGCAGGCAAAACACACTCTGTACGCATGCCACCATGGTATTCCCCATCACAATCAGCAGGCAGGTCTCAACAGTATTAAAAAGCCATTCAAAAACTTCAAAACTCTCAAATGATGCTGTAAATGGTCTGGGGGGAGGACTGGGAGGGTAAAAGGATGTCTCCTTCACAGGTTGACCACCCAAGAAGGAGAAAACAGATGTGTAATTGCTAAGCACTTCTATTATATACCTCCCAAAGTATAAAGGTGGTGACCACACTGGGAACATAAGCCAGATCAGTTTCATGATCAATGATTCTATTGTATTACAAGTCATTACCATAAAGTACAATGAGACAAGAAATTTAGCCCAAGCCCCACACTTGAAAAATGCTAACACAGCAAATACCAGCTGTAAGTATGGTGTGATATACTGAAACTGGGAGGTCAAGACAAACAACTTTGGGAGCCAATAAATCAGCATTGTGACGGGTGACTGTTAATATAAATGCTTATCACAAATATGATTAGACACACTCTGGTCAGATCTGTCATTATCTCAACCCCTTGTGCCCCAGTTTGGGCACCAAAAAGAACTTTCATGTTTTAAACCCTGTCAGCCAAACAGTTTCTACTCCCCCCCCCCTTTTTTTTCCTTCCCCCCCCACCCCGCTCCCAGCCTGAAACGAGCATGTCTGAGCAGCCAGTCCCTTCCGGGTAGCTCCCAGTTACCTCCCCGGGCATGACGTGCTGTTTGGGTCAGGTGTCCTGTCTCTTCTTCCCCCTGGCTTCCCCTCCCTGGCAAAGCATGAGACTCAGAAAGTCCTTGGTCAGAGTAAACATCAGTGTTATCAGCTCTGTTCCCAGGCCAAAAGTCAAAACACAACGCTGCACCAGCTACTAAGAAGGAGAAAAAATGACTGCTACTGCTAAGCCCAGGACACTGATACACAGCAAGTCACCATAAACCCAGCTAGCGAGTGTCTAAGTAATATACTGGATCAAAAGGCATCTGAAAATTTTACTCTTAGGCATCAGTAGCTGACTTTGCATTTTGAGTAAAACCTTAATCTCAATGGAACTGAAACCTGGGATTTTTTTGATGTTTATGAAGGATATTTTTAACCTGCTGTCAGTATGCCAATGTATGATACTTTGGGAATGGTTATGGGAATCATTAGTTCATAAAGCAGTATTGTTTAATCACTTATTTAAAAAGAAATTTACTAATGGAGTTATGTTACATCTATGAAAGCCTTGCTCAGAAGTGGCTAGAGCACCTACTATAGTCTACAGCCCTTTCACAAGGCCTGGACAATTTACATTTACAGTGACTGTTGTCTATTTATAACCACAGGTTTCATCTCACTGTGGAAGGATCCATCAGCTCCTATCAGTGCACTTGCTCTCAAAAGTGGCTAGGTACCAGCGTCCAGCCCAGAAAGACTTAGAAAGCTCCTCTGCTTCAGGTAAATCCAGATTAGCAATTTCTGTTCACGCTTTCTGCTGGAACTGCTTTGTTCTGACCTCACTGCCTGGTTCTGATGTCCCAGCCCTTTAGCTTTATTCACGGATTCATCTAGGAATGGCCAAGCTAACCCCTTAAATAGACGTCATGGATGAAAGTCAATCTACTTAAGCACCACTGTTAACTAAGACATTTTAGCCATGCTGGTGAGATTTGAGAAGGGAAATGAAACATCCTTAAGGCAATATTGAAGGCAACTCTGATCAAGGGAATAATTGGCATATAATTGTTATATGTGCTTTGGACCCTGAAACTGTTGAAAACTTAGAATATTAGTTAAAGTACAATTGATTATTTTGGAACCTAAAGGCTTTATGTATTCAGCTAGCAAATCTTATCCTAACAGTCTCATTAAGAGAAATAGATGTCCTGAAACCTCAATAACCCTTGAAGAAAGGAGTTATCAAATGATTTCTTAATTTCAGTGGCAAGAAGCATAACAATACCAATAGTATAATTAGCTGAGAAGTTGATATATTGCATATTAGAAGTAATGGTTATGTCTAATCTGAATGAGTTTTTCCTCATATTTTTCCATTCCATTAGAAAGTGAAGTACCCTCAACCTAATTGTGAATGCTGATATCTTACAACAGTAAAATGAAGAATAAGAGATAAAATTAGTCATGTTAATGAACCTTTAATTTAATTTATATCCCTTTAGTCTTTTGAGAAGAAAAAAAATAGATACCCTAACACTGCAAGGAATAAAATCTTCATTAGCACTTTCACCTCTTTTTTTGCAGACAGTAGGTTTTCAGCAGGTTGCTTTCACTCCTCTTACTTATTTATCTGTTAGTGCTATTTCTCTTATCCTTTTAATAGAGATGCAAGGCTAATGTCAATGCAAATGGTGACACCATTTTACTATGGTCCTCCGATATGGACCTTCATGTTTTGGAAATACACTTTCTATCCTGGAATTCGGTCACAGCTGTACAAGTCTTTTCCTTACTGTGAGCCTTCTGTCTCGGCTCTTACGCTCTTTTCAGTGTTTAATCTAGTTGATCACTGCAGAAGAAACATTTTTGTGTTTGCTTCATCAGACTTGCAGCTTCTTCTATTTCTAAGCTGTATGCCAGCCTCACAGCCCTAGAACTGCTATGCTTAAAGGATAATTTCACATGCCCTCCAAGCCCCCCTTAGTGCCTAGACAAATTTATGTCCATGCATGGTTTTGGTAAAGCTTGTGCCATTTCTTGAGCTCAAGAAGTGCTGAATCAGGACACGAAGCACTCAAGTGCTGAACATTGACATATGGGGGAGAAGAAAGCAACCAGGACTTCTGAGTCCCAGGCAGGAGCATCCCCTGATTATTCTGTTTTCCTGTGAAAGCAATCAAATACAGAGTCTGTCCTGCTGTTTCTCAGAGGAAAGGGATTCACAGCATGGTTTCAAGGGCTTTGCACATGCTTGAATATACTTGAACTCTTCTGTTTTTAAAAGAGCCCAAGTAAGAATTGTTAGCAGCAAGCTGTGAGGATAAAAAAGGGAAGTTTAATTCTCAGCTATCATGCACTGCCTGGTTGGGCTTTTTGCATGTCGTTATAAAAGGTTTGGGTCAAAATTTGTAGTGCTCAACTTGGTCTTGAACTCACATGCAACCATTTGTCCATGACTACTGAAGGAAGGGTGAGATATTCAAACAGGGTTCCAAGGAAGTACCTAGGTAACAGCCTAGTTGGTGTCTCAGTAGACATGTGTCCTGGGAGGAAAATAAGAGAGGACAGAGTTTCTAATAAGGTGTTAGATGCCCATGGAGCATGACACAGTGGTGCAGCTAGCACCTTCTTGCCAAGGCATACAAGGACACTCCTTCAGGCAAAGGAAAGCTTTCCCAGGTTTTTTTTTACTCTAACTTTTAAAGAACAACTCTTCTCCATTTTACAATAGTCTGACTTCTGAAAAATTGTGGCCAGGTAGAATGCAATTAAAGGTTGGTAAGAATTCAAGCAATTTAATTCCGTCTGCAAATAAAAAAAAGATTAATTGCAATATACATGACTGTGAATTTCTATATGAGATTCAGGGAGAAAATGATATATATGACATACAGCAAAGTATAAGAAAATATTCCAAACTTTATTTTATAGTATTCAGCACTTGTTTTCCCTAGCACTTAGCACCATAAGATCCTAGCTAACGAGAAGGGGTGAGATGAATTACCTGACACAGAGCAAAGCTTCCTTCTAGCATGCTGATTTCTTCCAAGTGGGTGTTGTGTTGTACCATTTGTCACCGAGAAATTTTGTTTCCAAAAAGGAAAGAATAAGGCTTTTCCTCAACTCTGGGATACCTTGATGCCTTATACTCAAGACTCTTTCAACTCCCTTAATCAAAATTAATTAAAAAGACAATGTTTAACTGAAAGATTCAGTCTTTCATGGTGCTCTGAATTTTAAAAGTTTATGAGGGAACGAGTGATTCAGCACATTTTATGAGAATTTTTGAGCTAAGTAAACAAAGACTGCTTCTATTGCAATGAGGCAGATAATTATCTTGTGATATGCAAAGGTAGGTCTGCGCCTCCTGAGTGTGGGAACATGACACCATCATATTCTTCAGCAGATGTTGGCCATTTTGTGTTGAGAACATAAGCAACCGGAGGTTATGAAAAATAGGAACAAAACGTCACTTTTAAGGTACAAGAGTTTATAATTTGAAATGCAATTAATTCCTAGTCCTTCCAAATCTGTTACTAAACATAATCTGTTACTAAACATAAAGCAGAAATGACAGAAGAAAATCATAAAACTGCTTCAAGATATTTAGCTGTAGAGGCTGTATTAACTGTATTGCCTATTCCTTTTGCATCCCAAATTCTTCCAGATGTCAGCGGAGATTTAATAGGATCACAGAATGGTTTGGGTTGGAAGAGACCTTAAAGATTTTTTAGTTCCATCTCCCTGCCATGGGCAGGGATACCTTCCACTAGACCAGGCTGCTCCAAGCCCCATCCAACCTGGTCTTGAATGTTGCCAGGGATAGGACATGAATTTGCTGTGTTGAAGGACACTGGAACATTGGTTATTACTTGCAAACACACAGACATGCCAATTGTAAAGTTATATGGATGAATGAAAGTTACATATAATGTTTCCATTACTGTAATTCAAATATTTAAGTGATTTGGTAGGAAGGATAATGCTGTTTTAACATATTCATTTGAAAGACTTGCTTTCCCTGTGCTACCACGACATTCTTGTATAAATTTGAGGGTATAGTCACACACCAGTCGTGAAAACTGTAATGGATTGTGCCTGACCTAACATTATTCCAGCTGATTTCGGTAACTGCAGCAGCAAAGATAAAATGACAAGATCTACAGATGCTCAAGGGAGAATATGAAATCCTGAGAGGTTTCTGAATCTCTTACCTTTTGTGATAATGATACCTAGGTTGGCTTAGTTAATTAGAGCTAGGTCTTCCTTGGGAGCATCATCTGATGCCATACTACCCTACTGAGGGAGAAGAAGACACGTCTGAGCCAGGGCACGAAGACAACACATTTAGTGTTGTCTTTGTAACTGAGAGGTTATGAACCTGTTCAGAACATCAGCTAGCACCTTTGGACAGTTGGCACTGTCCATGCAGCCATACCAGCTGCACTTGAGGATCACTGCACTGTTCTCCACTGAATTACAAGGATATTAGTACTTCCATGTGTACAAACCTGATATGCTTACTGTGCCTTTCCTTACAGAGATGTTGCAATACTAAACACATAAAAAATAAGCTATGGACAGGGAAATGGAGGCATTCAGGGGCTGGTCTTCTTAGCAGGCACAATCTAGGAGGAGTTTGTCAAAACATGGTTTTGTTTCTAGCCTATAGTTTTTACTTTGAGCCTCAGAAGAAATTTTAAAGGTACTTTTAAAAAGAAAAAGGATCAAAAAATCCTTTGGTTTTCTGTCCCAGCCCCCAGGAACTTCTCTTAATGTCCTGATGTTTGGAAATGATTTTCAAACGTCCTTGGGCTGGCAGAAGCATTCTGGAGGTTACCTGAGAGCACTTTGGGGTCAGGAAGGACCTCCCACAGAGCTCTGTTGAAGAGCCATGAGAAGACCAAGAACTGGAGCTTCCAATGCTGTAGGGCTCATGGAGCTGTAAAAGGGCATGTAGGAGGTGCAGGATTTTTGACCTGAAGCAGTGCAGATGTTGGGGCCTGAATCCAGAAAAGATGGGTCAGTAACAGCCTTGCAGATGAGGTGGCAGGAAACCTTTAAGACATAGCAGTGCTGTGTTCTGTCAGAACTCTGTGTCAGAATGCTCTCTGGGCCTGCAAATGAATGCTTTTCGTTCCCATAAACACTCAAGTTCCTTGCACAAAGGAACACAGAAGCTGGAATTTAAGCAACTGCTCTGAATTGTGAAGAAAATAATGGATTTATGAGCATGCACAGGCAAAAGGTTCTTGATTCGAAGACTGACACTCCCATCAAAGGCTGGGACAAGAGTCAGCTGAATTACCACTTTGGGCCTTAGGGGGATATTCAAAACTATTTTTGCCTATATTTGAAATGAAATTATAGTGATTTCACACTCTTTTTTTTTTTTTTTTTTTTGTACTTGAGCTCCAGTGCTGGATTCAATGTCTTCACTCTGAGTGTCTGAACCTTTTACTGAAATGTATAGAAATGTGTACATGTGTTTTGGGTTTATGTGGCAAGATTTTGGTAGCTGGGGGAGGCTGCAGAGGTAGCCTTGTGAAAAGAGACTAGGGGCTTCCCCCAGGGTAAAATCCACTGCACAGCAGCTGGGAGAGGGTGGACAGAGCAGAATGTGAGAGAAGCAGCCCTGAGGGCTCTGGCAGGGGCTGTGACCCCATAGGAGGGACCCGCGCTGGAGCAGTTCTTGAAGATGAAACATTATGAACTGATTGCAACCCCTTTTCTCCATCCCCTCCTCAGGAGACAGATAAATCAGGAGACAAGTGGAGCCTAGGAAGAATGGTACTGTGGGAGAAGATATTTTTAGTTTTGCCTGTTTTATTCACCATCCTACACTATACCTTCCCCAAATAGAGCTTGTTTTGCCTGTGATGGTAACTGCTGAGCAACCTTCCCTATCCTTATCTCAGCCCAGGAGCTTTTCCATCTTATTTTCTTATCCATCATGTTGAGGAGTGTGCTGGTTTTGTCTGGGATAGAGTTAATTTTCTTCATAGAAGTTATTATGGGTTCTGTTTTGGATTTGTGCTGAAAACAGCATTGGTACTTCAAGGATGTTTTCGTTACTGCTAATCAGTGCTCACAGAGAGCCAAGGCCCTTTCTGCTCTTCACCCCATCCCATCAGCATGCAGGCTGGGGGTGCACAAGGAGCTGGGTGGGGGGGCGCCATAGTCAGGACAGCTAACCCAAATGACCCCAGGGATATCCCAGACCTTAGGATAACATGCTCAGCATATAAGAGATGGGGGAAGAAGGAGGAAGGAGGAACATTTGGAGTGATAGTGTTTGTCTTCCCATGTCACTATTACATGTGATGGAGCCCTGCTGTGCTGGGGTTGGCTGAACTGCCTGACCATGGGAAGTGGTGAATGGATTCATTGAGTGAGCTTTCTCACTTTTACTCTTCAGTTCTCTGCCCCACCCCATGGGAAGGGAGTGAATGGCTGCATGGAACTCAGTGGCTGGCTGGGGTTAAACCATAACAAAGAGGGAGAGTGAGAGAGAGGCTTGATTGGTGTATGTCTGTGTCTATGTATATGTATGCCTGAAATAATTTAGAAACAATCAGAAAAGGTTTTCTATTCTAATGAACATTAGGCTTAATTTCACCGATTACTTGACAGGAAAACCAAGTATTTCTCATTTGGCTGTTTGAAGCAATTAAGAGGCCTCCTTTCAGCACCTGTGGTCACACCTATTGCATCAACAAGGAGATGATATTAAAAAGATAACACATAGTTGTGAATACTGTTCTACTTTATTTTTTTTCACTAGGTGTTATTATTTGCTGCTTTCTCATTGCTTCTGGTGTATTAATACCTGCATACCTTCTTGGCACAGGGATGATGTCTCAACTGATATCTCCCTTCTGTAGGCTGTTTACCACAATTTCATTGTTGGAACTTCTGATGTTGTTTAGCTTCACTGTATTTCAAGATAAGATGCAGTAAGAGCTTGTATTTAATTAACTGTGATTAATTGTGATAGAATTCATTGAACAGAACAACTTTTGCATTTCATGTATTAAAAAAATACATTTCATGTATTGCTTTATGTGTTCTTTATTTGTCAGTGTACATGGAGCTGCAGGACTTAAGGACTGAAGTGTATGAACTTCTCAGTGAAATTGCTATGGGTGACTTTGCACTCCTTTCCTTCCACACACAAGCTCACACTCAACAGAACTCAAACACTTTCTACTGACTGCTCTATCTGTGTCAGTGTATGTGCTTATGTATATATGCACATAAGTAAACATATCACAATGAGAAAGGTCGCATCATAGTAAAAAGTCTTAATGTGTCACAGCAAGGATTCTTTGCATAATGAATGATAAAATGGCAATAGTCTAAACCAAGTCTGATCAACTTTATTTTAATAATAAAAATTGACAATATAATTAATTGTGAGATGAATGAAAGTGATGTAAGCTTGAGAGAGAAAGGCAAAAAGGGAAGCTCACTTGTCACATAGGCAAGGAAAACCAACAACAATAATGCTCCAAGCAGCTTGTCATTCCTGGGTTTTAGTTCAATTTCACTTATGTCACAAGAATTATCCCAACTTTCATTTGTTCAGCATTTCTAACTATAATACTTTACAGTTCCATGAAAAATTATAGGGTGCTATTCATCACTGGGTGTTTATTATAAGAAATGGATTGAATACCATGCAAATAACTGTTGGGTGGCTTTTTTTTCCTATATAGTTGATTGATAGTGAGACATAAATGGTGACTTTAGTGTTTTTAATAGGCCTAAACATAACTATTTAAAATAACAGAAAACTTATAGAAGAATATTTCTTCTGCTTGGCTACATGTTAATTACTCTGATCTAGTTCATGTTAGTTTAATAGTATAAAATGTCTAGGATTTTAAGAACTGTGCCAGTGAAAGGTTCTGAACTGTTATCTCCAGGGCTTTATTTGCAGCTTAAAGAAAAACAAATGTTCTCTAAGCTAATAATAAACAACCTCAGATTTAATAATTCTACTTTGAAATTTAAGTAGAGTCCAGTGAAGTAATTTTAGAACATTTCCTGGCACAAATCAAACCACAGTGTTTTACTTTTATGGCTATAAAGTCTTGTTTAACCCAGTCACATAAACTTTTGTATCTTATCTTCAGAGCATTTGAAGGACATCGTGAGTTTTTTGCGTATGAAAATACCTTAAAACATTACCAACTCCAGGGAAAGGGAATTCCACGCTTTAAAAGGTTATTTCTCCAGATTACAAAACCAGGCAATGTATAGAGGCCAATTAAGTAATTAAACTGTTAAACAACAGTGTATATTATGTGATATGAAAACATGACAATCTATAAACTTAATTCCCTGGAAATGTATGAAAAATGGAAAATAAGTGCTTTGTATCAAATAGCTTAAATTATAAAATTATCGATGTATTTTTTTATAAAATGGCTAAAGTCCTAATCCTGCTAAATTCTAAGCGTGACATTGGTCTGACTGATTTCTTTGCTGGACTGAGAACCAAACTAACACTTAATTGTCAAGGATGAACAAAAATTAAGATTAAAGATGATAAAAAATACATCAAGAATACCACTAAAGCATATTCTCAGTATTCAACTGTTAACCATTTCTTTTTCTTGAATCTTAAAGAAATTTGTTTGCTTCTGACAGTTCTGTAATCTTCTCAGTGCCTTTCCTACTCCTGCTTTTTTCAAAATATTGTAAAACCATTTCCTGTGGGCCTTTGATTCTGTCATGTGCTTTCATTTAATAACATTATAAACATACTTATGTTTTAGAATCCCTAATTCTTGAGGATGGATAAGTGTACATTTTCATCTCAGTATTTAATAATTCCCATTTTACCATATTGTTTTAAGTAGTAGAAGCTTCATGTTTACAAACAAGTTCTGAAGCTGGTATGATAACATACTTTTTATCCCATCTAGCATGAATGTTTCAAACCATACAAAGCTAAACTTTATTTATTACTTTCTGATCTCTGTCAATCTTCTCTTCTACATGGTAGGAAAACTCAGGAGACTGGTGGAGATCAGCATAACCTTTACAACAGCTAAATTTTCATATAATCATAGACTCATAGAATGGTTTTGCTTGAAAGGGACCTTGTGGGTAATTTAGATGTCCCCAGAGCTGCAGCAGAGAGCAAGAATCTCCTCCCTTGACCCGCTGGTCACTCTGTGGGGATGCAGCCCAGCACATGGGGGCTTCTGGGCTCAAGCGCACACTGAAGCTGGGTCATGGGGAGCTTCTCCTCACTCAACACCCCCAACTCCTTCTCCTAAGGGCTGCTCCATCCAGTCTCTGCATGTCTCCCCCAGCCTGTGTTTGTGCTGGGAATTGCCCTCACCCAGGTTCAGGACCTTGCACTTGGTCTTGTTGAACTTTGTGAGGTTTGCACTGGCCCACCTCTCAAGCATGTTCAGGTCCTTCTAAATCCCATCCTTTCCCTCTCTGTCTTTTGAGGGACAGCTGAGGGAACTTGGATTGTTTATCTTAAGGAAAAAGTAGACTTAAGGGAGACCTTATCATTCTCTGCAGATAGCTGAAAGGAGGTTGTAGTGAGGTGGGGGTTGGTCTCTTCTCCTAAGTGGCAAGTGATAGGACAGGAGTAACCAGCTTCAAGCTGTACCAGAAGAGATTTAGATTGGACATATTAGGAAAAATTTCATTACTGAAAGGACCACCTAGCATTGGAACAGGGAACTGGCTAAGTCACTGTCCCTGGAGGTATTTAAAAGAACAGTAGACGGTCTTAGAGACATGGTTTAGAGGCGGACTTGTCAGTGTTATGTTAACAATTGGACTTGATGTTGTCTTTTATAACCTAAACAATTCTATGATTCTATGATATAGAAAAAGTGGTTTATTCCCAGAACGTGTAAGTTGAATTCCTAGGCAGCAACCTAAAGTGTTAACTTTCTTGAGGGCTCGTGAGCTGAAAGACTTCCTTTGGGGTCTAGTCTGACATTCAAGTTTGGCTCATAGTATTCAAGTTTGCCCTTCATGGGTAAAAAAGAAAAATCACTGCTGCCTTGTCTGTGCCCAGCATACCAGCAAGAACAAAACCCTCTTTGTTTTTTTGGCCTAGCATAATGAAGGCTGACAGAGTATGTGTTGCTCTCTATAAATACTTTTGAATGAAAAACGAGATATTTAAACTACATGACAATATTGACACACATCAACACTCTGTGCATAACATGTGTGTATAGCTAAGCTTAAGGGCCTTAAAGTTGGAAATTAAAAGGAAGTTGCCAGTCATCAGGTGAGAAAGAGGTTCTGGCCTGCTGCTATGACATTGCTTGCCCAAATTCGTGTTAGTAGGATATTTTCTGACAATATATATATGTACTACAGTACCATGAGAATGATCTTTCTTTATCCTGTTCCTTCTTTAATTATATAATACTGCAGGCAACTAAAATTTTCCAGTGTTCATGTAGTCATGCTTGGTTTCTATCTATATTTTTTCTTTTCAATCTTTATTTCTATAACATTAACTACAAAATGTATCGGTTGACCTTTAGGACATTCCTTGGGGTCCCACTGGATGTATAATTACTCAGCAGAAAACCAGCTTCTTAAAAGTTCTTAAGTAATTCTCTAGGCATGTCATGAAGTGCTACCTCTTTCATGTTGCTAGTATTGCTTGATTGCCTATAAAGACAGTGAAATCTGCTATTTGCCTTTTTTTTCTGTTTGGCAAAGTCTTTGCTGTATGGAAGACTTAAACCAGTTTAACCAACATTTTCTTTTTTTTTTTTATCTTTGCAGGCCTCGCATATATTTCCTCTGCTCTTTGATTATAACAGCAGTAATATTGTTTTCCTTTCAAATATGCTGCATGGGAGTGCATTAAGGAAAACTGCCTGTCTTTTCAAAGTATTTTAAATCAGATAATGTAATTGTTTTTTCCGCTCCAGAAAAGTTTCACTTGATAAAAATAGCTACCAAAACCCAAAAAGTAATCCTTTTGTTATTGCATACCAAATAGTAGAATACTGGATAATGCACATTTCTCTCTTGGTACACAAACTGTCCTTCTTTTGCCTAGGTAAGTTGTTTAAATAAATCCAGGTCTGAGGGAGCAAAATCTGGAGGGTAGTTGAACACTGTTGTTCTTGAGGGATGCAGGACAGAAAACCCTGTAAAGCAGATCAATAATATTCACTGGTCAGTTCAGCATGTTTATTCAGTCCCTCAACTCCCTGCACTAAGGTGGTTTTCTATCTAAGGTCACGCTTGCCTTAAGGTCTTGGAGGCATCTATCATTTGTCAGTTTGATGAAGGTTGTGTAATACTCTGACTTTTGACAGTGGAAAAATCTAGTTTAAAGTTAAAATGCGTAGTAACATAGTGGAGTAATTGAGACCCCTTTCTTCAGCTGCAGTTCCTTTGATTCCATTTCTAGATTAACAAAAAGAGACCATTTTACTATTTTAGTGCTTTTTTGATCAATCTTTTATCTTTTAGCAGGAAAAGAAATTGACTGGTGGATAGTTTTTTTTATTTTGCATAAAGGTATCAGTTTTGTTATTTTGTTTAATTAAATGAAACATGAATAATTTCTTGGTTTTTTTTTTTTCTTTTTTTTTTTCCCCTGCCACAAAGCTACTTTTTTCAGAGTTATACTTTTTTTTTTCAAAATAGGACCCCTTTATACATATAAAACTTAACTCTGTTACCTTTGTTATATTTTTGGTATAAGTTTAGTTATACTGGTTGAAAGGAAAATAGAAGTTTACAATACATGACAAAGATATTACATTAAATCTTTATATGCAATTATATACTGAAATACAAAATTATATTAAAAATACCAAATTCTATTAAGCATGCAAGGTTTTGTGATTATGAAGCTTGCAACAAGACAGTTTAGCAAATCTGTTTCTGTCAGTTTTGTATATTCATATTAGCTTTCTCATTGCCTGAACAGCCACATAAACCAGAAGTCTAGTCTTGATCCCATTGACATTGTTGAGCCAACCCCTTCATATTTTGTAAAAGCTATCTGTCCCTTTTGATATATTTCCAGATTAAAGATATCAGTCAATGTGTCCCACAAAGTAGTGATTCCTATACTGCCCATGTGAAAAAGAAATCCATAAATATTTCTCACCTTCAATCATAGCAACAGTCAGTCTAAGACACTTGCTCACTGTACTCTGGCTTCACTGTTTTCTTATTTTGAAAGAATACTGACCTTCTAAATATAATATTCAGAGTCACGGCTCCCACAGGTAAAGCATTTTGTAGATGTTAAATGAAGAGAGTGCAGCTGAAAGGTGTGTTTGCAGTAGCTGTAGAGAAGGCTCAAAAGGCAGATTGCAGAGGATCTGAGTAGGCATTATAGGGAAGGTAGTGGTGTGCCATGGTTTAACTCTGGTAGGCAGCTAAGCACAACAGCCACTCATTTACTCTGCCCCAGTGAGGGAATGGATGACAGGGGAGAATCAGAAAGAAAAAGTGTAAAAACTAGTGTGTTGGGAGAATTAATCTTTTAAAAAAGGAGGAGAAGACCCACAAATGTGAGAGAGACAAAAAACAAACCCAAGAAAATCAAGTGATGCAAAATAAAACAGTTGCCTGCCACTAACCAGCTGATGCCTCGCCAGTCCACAAGCAATGGCAGCCTCCACCAGTCTTCATCCCTCCAAATTTTATTGTTGAGCATGATGTGGTTTAGTATGGAACACCCCTTTAGTGAGCTGGGGAAAGCTGTCCCATTCTCTTGTGTATCCCAACCTACTTGCTGCCAGGGCACCATGAGAAACAGAAAAGGATTTGATGCTATGTAAGTGCTGCTCAGCAATAACGAAAACACCCCTGTGTTATCACTCTTTGCAGCAGAGGTCCAAAATATATCTGCATACAAGATACTATGAAGAAATTTGACTTTATCCCAGATAAAACCATCATGTGGTGCTCTGCAGAACTTTGGAACCATTAGAAGTGGTCTGGTTTGCTTTTCTGGGGCTTTCAAACAGAATTAAGAAATAATTTACTTATATAGCAGTGGAAATTCTATTCCAGAATATTTTGTTTTTCTCATATTTTATCTTAAAAACTGTTTTAATAAAGATTAATGGAAACCTTGGGTTCTTCTATTATAGGCAGAATTACAATGCAAAATGGCTCATTCATTCAAACGTTTCTTGATACAAATCTGTAAAGAGATAACAGTATATTAAAATCAGAGGCAATATCTATTGTGCTAGGAAACTGGATGAGACATTAAACAGAAACGGCCTGTGTCAGCATCTTTTTTTTTATTAGTTTCCAAAAAAAAAAGTAGTAGATTGTGTCACCGTAGCACAGACTGGTTGATCTCAGGGAGAATCTGCACCTTTTATTCAAAAGAGATTTTTTACGTAGAGAGCACTACAAGGATAGGAACATTACAGAATAAAGTCTTTGCTAGTAAATTAATTGATTTTTTGTTCATTGAAATCCAGGCCCATGGATTCTCTAAAGCACCAAACACTAACCAGTCTGAAAGGAAAAAGGAAACTATCACTACTTTAATAATAGCCCTCCAGCTATTCTGGTTCAGAAAACCTACATTGGTGCACACAGAATATGCCCTTCCATCTTTGAAAGAGGTTTTGATAGCCGGAGGAGTCAAGATTTGAAAGACTTGAACCCAAAAGTCACTATTTGCCATCATAGTGGGTATGGTCTGGTTTCTCCACTTGAGTAAAACCCCTTTAACCATGGTACAGAAGGTAACATGATGAAATTGCTGATTTATCACTTTTTTTTTTTTCCTATTTCATCGTCTGAAATAGATTTTATTTTAAGAATCAAAACATTTTTCTTTATTGTTCACTTTTTTCCCTTAAACTGCCTGTATGGTTTTCTGTATTACACTCCATTGAAATTTACATTTAGTTAGCCACAATATTCACATTAATTTCTGCTAATTTTATAACAGCCTTTTACCCATTTGAATGTGTCACAATTTATACATGGCAATGACTGCAGTTCATAGTCCCTGTTACTGTTCTCACCATCCAGGTTCAACTTAGTCCAGTAATGCCCATAACCTTAAAGGAAATCTTCATCACAGTAATGACTCAGCCAATTGCAGTTCTGTGAACTGTCTGATGTAGTCAAACTGAAAACATTACACTTCATGTCCATCGCTAGTGGATGAGGATGAAAAGCTGCTGAAAATCACCACTTGAAGTTGCGGGGAGGCTGATTAATTTCCTTCTTCAAAACAATGAAACAGCTTAAAAATATCACTCTCTTCTGCTCCAGAATTCAGTCATCACACCTATTTGCTGTAGGCTTCTAATCAATCTTAGTTGTTCACTGTGGTTTTGACCTATTTTGGGTCACCTTTAGAAAATTGGAGAGCAGCAGCCCATATTTTGAGACACTTTGCACAGCAGGTCACTGTGGCAGCTCTGTGAATAGCACTTGGCGAGCACACAGACCTCTTACAGTTTCTGAGAATGACTGTGTTTTTGTGCCTTAATGAGACCCAGGCCCCTCTGAAAAACTGCTTTTATTGCAACAGGTTGAGACCAACAAGGTTTAAAGAATCTTTTATCATCATTTCTCTATCCATTTCTAAAAACCCCGTTAGCCTCCCTTGCTTTATGCTGTAACACAGCCAAGGAAGGCTCAGTTGAGATGCTGTGCTGGCTCTCAGCCCTAGGAAGGTGTCTGAGAAAGCTGCCTATCGACCTTGACTTCCTTCTTCTCTAAGCCAGTGATCTGCAGGAGGTCAAGGATTACCAGGCAAAATCTGAAAAAACACGCAATTAAGCACAAAAAAAAAAACAGAGAGGCTGTGTCCAAACAGTAAATTCATCAGTTTTACTATCTTTTGTTTCAAAGTTCCAGGCCCTGAAGGCTTCTCATATCATAAATTGATGGCTGTGTGAGGCATCTGTGATGCAGTGATCCTTATTTACAAAGAATATACTGAATCCCCTTTGTCTGAAGGAAGAAAAATCAAACGACAACAGCTAATCCCCTTGCTTACGGTCCCAAGATGTTCTCATCCCATAGTGAGCTAGAAATGTCTGTCTCCCGGCTGATACTCTCCCGCCTTTGTCTGTAATCTAGCTTTGCTGCTGTCTCTGTGTGTTACATCTGTATAATTCTGCAGTGTTTCTTTTTCTTTTGAAGATGCTTTATCTCCACATTCATACACAGCTCGTGTACAAATGTGTTAGCATATCAGTGTGGCAATGTCAGAAAATGGTATTTGGGGCATTTGTGGTAATGCTGAAATACTCAGGCTGAAGCTGAAGGCTCTTATCCTATGTTTTTTTTTTTAAGATTAAGTAAAAGTCTTAATTAAAGAGTCTAGTTTATTTTTTCAGACCTTGTGTTGCCATATGGCCTCATATGCTCCCTTATGCCTCAACAGAAGTGTTTTCACACATCTGAAACCACCTGTGTGCTCTAGGGCTTGGTGTTTTCATCAGCAGTGTTGCACTGCTACATGAAGTCTGTGAATGCAATTACAAGTACTAGGCAAGACGTAATTTTCCCTTTCTACTTGCAGTAGTCCTTAAAACCTTCTGTGCTTCTTATTACATGAGGAATGTGGTACCAGACTACCCTTTATCCAAATCTGGTACTTTTTGTGAAAGGGAACAAAAAATGAAAATATACACATAATCTAATTGGACTTGTTCAAGGTGACACTGTCCCACATGACATTCTTGTCTGCAAACTGGAGAGATATGGATTTGACAGGTGGACCCCTCAGTGGACAAGGAATTGGCTGGATGGTTGCACACATAGAATGGTGGTCAATGGCTCAATGTCCAAGTGGAGATCAGTGATGAGTGGTGTTGTCAGGGGTTGGTGTTGGAACTGATCCTGTTCAACATCTTTGTTGCAACATGGACAGTGGGATTGAGCACCCTCAGCAAGTTTGTTGATGCCACCAATCTGTGTGATGTAGTCAACATGCAGGAGGGAAGGGATGGGTTTCAGAGGGACCTAGACAGGCTGGAGAGATGGGACCATGTGAACCTCATGGATTTCAAGGAAGGCATCCTTGTCCATGGCAGAGGAGCTGGAATCAGATGATATTTAAGGTCCCTTCCAACCCAAACATTTAAATTATCTTATTATTCTTATTATGTATAAAGTGAGAAGAAGGAGAAGGCTAAGAACGAGGGGATAGGGTTCTCCCTCTAGTCTAGGAAAATTTATTCAAGAAACTGAAGAGAGCTCAGACTGCATTTTTTAAGGTATCATTCTTACAGACTCCTTATTCATAAAGTATTGTTGGAGTAATACTGCCAAGGATCCAGGGAGAGCAGGACACAGAATAGCATCCAAAGTTTTTGTTAAGGCAGGTCACAATGCTGAATGGCTTTCCCACTCTGCTCTGGTGGCTTTGTGGTCAGAACCACTGATCCATCAAGTTATTATCACTATTGCTGCTGAAACTGAGAAAGAACTATTCCAGAACTAGATAATCTTAATGTCCTTTCCAACCCTAACTATTCTATGATTCTATGATTCTATGATTTATGCACAAGCTGCCTTGCTTCCTTTTCCATGCACATCTTTGTGAAAGTCAGATGAAAATCTGTCTTTAAACCTCATTGTTTGAGGAGATTTCTCAGTGTCACTATAATAAAAGATTTTTGTTTCTCCATTCTGTCTATTTACCCCCATTTTTCCAGTGGATAGGTCAATACATGTAAGCCAGAGAACTATAACAAAACCCAAAAAGACAGCATACACTGTGCAATTATTAAACAATCCTCTCCACACAGCAAGAAGGCTTCTCTTTAGTGAGATGCATTTAGCAAGCTTTTTTAGTTTCTCCCACAATACTCCTCATCACTGTTATGTAGCTCAGCAGGGAGATATAGGGGGGTAGCTATAGTGGGAAAAATTCACACAATCATAACAGCTTGAAAAAAGTTTTTCCAAAGTTAATATGCACTTCTTTTTTTGTGTGTGTGTTTTTTTTTTTGCTTGGTTTTGTTGTTTTTTTTTGCTGTTGTTTTGTTGGTTTTTTTTTATTATTTTGAAAGTTTAAAGTAATATACTTTAGGAACAGGGTAAAGCTGAGTCTTGCTGCCAGCCACGTGTAGCTATGTTAATGAGCTGTATTTACAAGTACTTTTCATGCAAGTTTCCTAAACTTTTTTTTTTCCCACTGTAGATCATAAATATAGATATTCCTTTATATGCTTTTTCAAAATATATTACCAAGATATTTATTTAAATCTAAGTGCAAGGGTGTAAATAGTAGTGCTGAGAATGCAAAGTTTCTTCTGGTAGACTGTTTACATTAACTTTGCATGGGACTGTTTTGAATTAAGTCAGATTACTGACTTGACTGGAAATAGAGGTAGTTATCTCTGGGTATGAAATTTTGGGAAGTTTGATCCCTTTCTGTTATAAATTGCACTTGGCATTATAATTGTATGTGAACATCTAATTCCTAAAATGCCCAGAACATCGCACAGGACAAAAGAAGAGAAACCTAAAGCTGCTGAAATCAGTCATATCTGTTTATTGCGATTACTGGCATTACGATGTCTCTTTGGTAGTTGTTTATTTAGCATTAGACCAAAAATGAGACATAATGAACCAGCAACTTTATCTCTTCTAATTTGTTCAAACTTCTGTGACTGAACTGCTGCTGGAATACAGTAAATGAGCTCATTTACTTACTGTTACTCATTTATCTATTCTTACACATCACAGCAGAGCTCAAACTCGTTACAAGCTCTGGATTATTGTTATGTCCTCTATGAACTAAAGAACTGCAAGAGAACTTCATTGCCATGACCACTTGCAGGAGATGGGTAAATAGCAGGGAAATAACTGGGCAGAGGAAATATTTCTTAATTTTTTTTTTTTTTTATTAAATGCTATCTGCTAAGAATCACAGAATCACAGGCTGCTTTGGATTGGAAGGGACCTTAACGCTCATCCAGTCCCAGCCACTGCCATGGGCTGAGGCACCTTCCACTAGACCAGATTGCTCCAAGCCCCATCCAACCTGGCCTTGAGCACTGCCAGGGATGCAGCAGCCACAGCTTCTCTGGGCAACCTATGCCAAGACCTCTCCACCCTCACAGGGAAGAACTTCTGCCTAAGAGCTCATCTCAATCTCCCTTCTGTCAGGTTAAAGCCACTCCCCTCTTGTCCTGTCACTACATGCCCGTGTAAAAAGTCCCTTAAAATGTTGAAAAGAAGTGATAAAACATTGAAAAATGTCATTGATTTCTTTACCTCTGGATTTGATCTCTATTTCCCAACCTGATGGAAAATACATGTATTATCTACAGATAGTCTGTAGCTAATTTTTAGATTACACATGGCTCACTGAAAAGAGTTACCTTTTTAGGTAACCACATTTGGATTGCTTTTTGCAGGCAGCTTCCAAACAAATAGGATTGATGAGAACTGTAGTTTCCAAGTTGTTTGTCTTTATAACAAGGCAAGGTTTATTCCCTGGGCATTTTACTGCTTAGATCTCAGCCTCGCTGATTGTGCTTATATGGAGCCATGGGAAGGTAAATAGCAAGGTGGAGATTTCTGGCTTCTTGTATCAATCCCACTCCTTTCCTCAAGGTCAGGAATCTATTAATTGAGCATCTTTGCTGGAAATGAGAACATCAGTAAAACACAGCTTTGAACTGTTAAAGAGAATTCCTTATTAATTTTCCTGCAAAGATTTTATCAGCTCTGTTACCTCCAAGAAGAGAATTTTGAAACAAAAGTTCTGTTTTAAAATATCAACATAGAGATGTTAACAAATTCACTATCAGTGGGTTTTTCTTGTTCCTCTCCCTTCTTCTTTTGTTTTATTTTGTTACAGCTAAAAAGGAATGTAACACTTGTAATGCTATGTAATGGAAGTCACTGGGTGCTTGTCTGTGTGCTACCCTGAGATTCATATATGGTTTTGAAACACACTTTTCAAAATATTGTATTTAAATTTTCCAAGGGACATTTTAAGTTAAATATTACCATTCTCACTGCAGCTGATGCAATTCTTCCAAAATTAATAGCTTATTATCAAAAGCTCTGCGGCAGACTGTGCATGTGAAAGAATGCAATGTACTGCATGATCAAAATGTGAGCAACAGCCTGAGGAAGTTTTCATGTGTGCCCAGAAGCATGTTTATTTGCTTTTCAAATCCAGAAAATTAGGCTAGACACTTTTCAGCTTTATCCTCAGAGAACTTCTGCAATATTTCTGTATTTAGAGCAGGCCTAGGAGCGCAGAAGCCCATGCTTTCAATGGAATTACTCATCCCAGTGTGAGTGGAGAAACACAACCAAATTTTATAGCAGCTTCAAAAGCTGGTCAGTGCTTAGTGATATCCTTTCCATATGTATTTGCTTTCTCTAGAAATGAACTACAGCACAAAAGTGGAAAAAATCATGTGAGCAAACTGTTAAGACTTTATAGCATATTTTAAAACCTTACGTACTGATTTATTTTATGATGCTCAAGTGTAACATGCTAACATTGTTGAGTTAAAAAAAAACATTTATTGTTATGGCTATCTGAGATGCCCTACTTCAAGGCAAGGCATATGAGTTCACTTCAAGTGAACTCCTGTCTGTACTCAGACAGGATAAACATAATAATGTTTTGATAAACAAATAAACCACTTCAAGGGGTAACCTAAATAAATCAGTAATAAATAAACCACTTCAGAAAGCAACATCTGGTGCTTTGAGAGAAGGATATTTTTGTTAATGTAAATGCAATTCTAACTGTAGCTAATGGTGTGTACATTCATAAACGACCTCTCTGTGACACTGAACAAAGCAGAATAGTTTTAAGCAATTAAGGCTAAGCAGTATTTGAGAGTTCTCTCTGGCTATACTGCTAAGAGATCTTAGGAATGATTATACTAAACACCTGGCTCATAAGTTACACATTATTAGTTTTCAATGCTGTTTATCCAGTGAAGCTGGATAGCATCTGGGATTCAGTTATGTTCTGCTTTTCCTCCAGATTTCCCTCTGACTTAATGAAGACATGGGACTTGGTGTGAATATGGGAAGAGGAGGACCCAGAATAGCCAAGTAAGCCTGCAGGCTGATACCTCTAAGCTTTTGAGATATTAATTAATCTGTTTTAACTATGACATGTAACTGTGACCTCTGACAAAGTTTTTCTCTTGTGAACCTCTTCAAATACTCCACACTTGTATCTCCCGCTCTGTGATAAACCATCTACACAAAGACTTATTTTGTGCCTTGCAGACATTTTGGAACAGATTTTACATGCTATGAATGCTTTTTACTTATTAAAAATGGTTTCAAGCATTAAAAAGCAGGTTTACAAACAAGCTGAGTGCATTGCAATTGTAGATCTTAATGTTTATGTTTCCTGAAGATTTTTGCCTATTTCATATTTTAAAAGGATGACCTTAATTAGAGATAAAAGGTACACTGGGTCCTGGCTCAGTGCACATTGCAGTGAAAGAAGGGTCTGTCCTGGGTTCGGCAGTAGCAGTCATGTTTTTCCTTTGTGTTAGCTGGTGCAGTGCTGTGTTTTGGCTTCCAGCTTGAGAACAGTGTTGGTGAAGCCGATGTTTTCAGTTGTTGCTAAGTGATGTTTACCCTGACCAAGGACTCTGTGAGGCTCATGCTCTGCCAGGGAGGAGGGGAAGCTGTGAGGAAGCAGGGACGGGGCGCCTGACCCAGGCTAGCCGGGGAGGTATTCCATACCACAGCACGTCATGGCCGGGGTGAGGGGTAACTGGGAGTTACCCAGAAGGACACGGGCTTCCGGGTGGAACTCGCTTTCTTGGCCGGTGGTATCTTATTCTGTTCCCTTGTTATTTTCCCTTATCATTGTTGTAGTTGATAGTAGCGGTGGTGATTTGTTGCTGGACTGTTCTTGTCTCAACCCGTAGGAGTTGCACTCTTTTGATCCTCCTCCCCGTTCCTCCGGGAGCGGGGAAGGGGAGAGCCCCGGTGTGGGGGCGGGGGACGGACGGACACGGACCTCGATTGTTGTCAGCTCGGCACCACTCACTGGGAGTGAGTGAACAAGTTACCTGACTGGGTTTAAACCATGACAGGGTCTCACGATGATTTTAGTATGCCTTGGATTATTATCATAAAATTTCTTTTCTTTCAAAGAAACACTAG
This sequence comes from Pezoporus flaviventris, assembly GCF_033815535.1. Taxonomy (NCBI): domain Eukaryota; kingdom Metazoa; phylum Chordata; class Aves; order Psittaciformes; family Psittacidae; genus Pezoporus; species Pezoporus flaviventris. The sequence goes on from NW_026892600.1 coordinate 1,084,752, forward strand.
TATTTCCAGAATGAGGAAATTGTACCAGTCTGACACAAAATATAGATTTTATTTACATTGCAAGAGCCATCTCAGCCCAGGTTTTCTTCCCTACTCCCCTTGTAAATATTGAACATCTCTTAAAGCCAGTGCTATAGGCAACACCTGACAAAACCCTTCATTTATTAAAAAAAAAAAAAAAATAACCCAAACGAGCAAACCAACAAAATATTCTTTTTGTTCATTTGATAATTATCTCCTGCTGTTTTCTGTCTCTGAGTGACTCCACTTCTCAGACTCCTTGCTGCCCAGATGAAGTCATTTACATACTCCATACTTTCAAATAAATGGAGAAAATCATAAGAGAAGTGTTTGCAGGGAATAATAATAAGGACAATCTATATAGAAACTGCTATGAAGAATAAGACTATATATTTTACAAATGTCCAGAAAAGTGTTATGGGACTACTTTTCACCTTATTCTTAAAGGCAGGAACATTGTAAATTGTGATACATTAAAGTAAACCACAGGAGCTGGGAAACACTGGGAATAGAATGACAATGACTACCTGCATTAAAAATTTGCATACATTAATGAACAGAAATAAAAAGCATCATTAGAAATAGATTAAAATACTGAAATCTTTTCTTTTCAGAGTTGTTTAATCACTAGAGGAACACTTATTTTCCCCTCTATACGTTTGTACCAGAGATGTTTACCAGATGTGAGAAATGAGATTAAGAATTCTGTATTTAAACCATAAGCCTTAACTTCTTGAATAAAATACCTGATTTAGTTGAGCCTTTAGGACAGCATTTGTTGATTGAACAGTATGTACTATCAGGCAGCGGCATAGACTAGTCCTGGGTCAACTTCTAGGCTAAACAGCCTAGATTTGCTCTGTTTGAAAGTAATGCTGAGACAAAATGACATATCTAGGATATGTACGCTACAACCAAATGAAAAAATAAAAAAATTGCATATTTTTTTTCCCAGGTAATTATAGAATCACAAAATCCCAGACTGGTTTGGGTTGGAAGACCCCTTAAATCTCATTCAGTTCCAATGCCCTGCCACAGGCAGGGACATCTGCTGCTAGACCAGGTTGCTCCAAGCCCCGTTCAACCTGGCCTTCAATAAATACAATTTTTTAATTTCCTTTCTTGAAGGTGTTTCAGTTCTGTTCTTCCATGCTAGTACTCCTTTTTCTGTTTTGTTTAGTTTAATTTGCTCATTATGGTTTGTGTCCTGTTTTTTCTTATGAGTTTCTTTTGAAGTCTGTTTCTTTTGAGTTTGTGATTCTGTGAGGTGAATTTAAGGTTATTGGCACAGGTGGCTCTCTACTGGTGTTTTTGTGAATGGTGACTTTTGTAGCTACGAGAAAACTCTTCAAAATAAAACAAAAATATGTTGGAAAACTTTTTCCAGTCTATATAGTGTGCTGAAAAATATATTATTATTAAGGATGCTCAAAATCATAGAATCATAGAATAATATGGGTTGGAAGAGACCTTAAAGCTCATTCAGTTCCAGTCCCCTTCCACAGGCAGGGACACCTTCTACTAGACCAGGTTCCTCCAACCCCCATCCAGCCTGGCCTTGAACACTTCCAGGGGTGTGCACCCACAGCTTCTTCAGGAAAATATGTGTCTTTCTCAGTAAACTCATATTTTAAATTACATTCTTGTTATTTGAGTGACACAAATATGAAATTTGCTTTTTTTTAATAAAAAACCCCAACCAATAACCACAAACCCTACACCCAAACATGCTTATTAACAGTAGATGAATCCTAAAATATATTTTTATGCTATTACATTATTTTGTTGTATATTACCCATGGGACTGACATTTTGCTTGAAGGTGCGAATAACAAGGGATTATCTAAGTGACAAAAATGTTTTAGACTTTGCCCTTATTTTCATATTTTGTGATTTGCAATGAATTGCAAGTGAATTGAGTCCATACATCCCTCAAGACCACTCCTGTCACTGTTGAACACCTCTTTTTCGGTTTTATATGTGCAAATTCTTTGAATTTGGTGCAAAGGATTTGTAGGAACTGCAGATGAATGAATCCCTGATGGACGTCTGAATGGTCTGAAATGGTGTGGATGAGGTGAAAAGTTCTCTAGGTTCTCATCTGAAAAGATCAGACAAACTTTAGCAAAGATAACAGGTAAGTGGGGTGTTTTTTTTGTGGATTCACTATGAGCTTATAGAGAAGTTCTCAGGTACTAAATCTTGCTTTTAAAGTAACCGATCTAATTTAATGCCAAACCCAACAAAACACCTAAGCATGTGCTAAAGTTAGATGTAGAAATAACCATGATTCGCTGGATTTGGGGTTTTCATACAAATACTCAGATTTCCAACACAGATTTGCCAATTTCATTGTGCAGCTTGTACCTCTTACCTTCTGAGAATGGACAGGTACTTTGACAACCATTAACATTACCTCTTTCTGACAGTGTGCATGGTTTTCTTCTGTCCTGGGAAGCAAATGACTTTAATGGCAAAGGCTGCATCTGCCTCAGATAAACATGTTTGTAAAAGGCTGTGGCATGCAGCTGTAGCTGGAATAGCTGATGTTTACTTCACAATCTGTGAAATCTACCCTGCTGCAGTGCATTTGGTATTTAGGATTCTTTTGCTGTAGTGCGAGAATATCTCAAATGAAATATTGAAAGCTTTAATTCTCTCTTTTGACTATAGCACTGTAATAGCTAGCAATTAGAGAATAATTGTGCTGCATTTGAAAACTCGTAACCAAAATACAATAGGCAGAGAAGTATTTACTTTTTTTTTTTTTTTAAGATAGCTGTCCAATTCTTCTTGTGTTGTGGGATTTTTGGCTGGATTAACTTTTTTTGATAGACTGCAGTTGCTTCAGTATATTTCTGTCATGCTAGACAAAGAAAAAAGAAAAGAGAAAGCTTATCAAAATACCTTGTTGACAAAATTCAGGTACTTTAGCTCTACTCTGGTGAGAGTGTTGTTGTGGTATGTAAAGATAGTGAAGGTAGTTCCACTTGAGTCAACAGAGCACAGGTACAGATGTTGGGTAACTTCCTAGACTGGAGACAAACAAGACAGAATGTCACACTACAGTTTTGAAATCTTCAAATATGTGTCATGTCTATGGGAGCCTTCCCTGCAAACCTGGGAGGGACAAATTTTCAAAATATTTATGTATGAAATTGCACAGCCTCTCCAATAGGGATAAAAGTTAGTAAATTAGATTAGTGTCACCCCTTTGTGGGTGCCCTTTTCACATTTGAGTTGGGAAAGTACTTGCAAGCTTTCATGGTTTTTACATTTTTTGGTGGTGACTGAGGGATGCTGACTGGAGTAAAAGCCTAGGTCAGTTTCCAGAGAAGCAATTAATACATGCACTTGTGGTAGGTGTAAGGGAATCCTTCCAAATGTAGTCAGTAGCACTGTGTGAATGGCTCTTATCTGGAAAAATCATTATGGCAGGGGGGTTGGAACTAGATGATCTTCAGGTCTTTTCCAGCTCTAACTGCTCTGAGTCTATGATTATGTGTCCTGGATACAAAGAGGGTTTTCAAGCCAAAGGTGACAACAGAGTATTTCTTGTAGGCCATCCTGTCCTTTCTGAAATAAACACAGGATCTAAACATACAAGAATTGTTGTCTGAACATAACTCATTTCACTGAACTCCAGTCCAAGAACACTTGTTTGCAAAACAATAATCACATTTCACATCTGTTTGCAAATAAATCTTAGAATGAATTTTATATTCACAGACATCTGCAAAAACCATTGAAAGATTAATTTCAGTCAATTATTTGTTGCTACAGCTTAATTATTTTTTGAGTTTTGTGGCTCAGAATATGATCAGGTTGTTCCCTGATAGGATTATTGAATTAATTTAATGTGGATGAAAGTAAGTTACTATTCCTAAAAAAAAAAAATAATAGCAAAAAATATCAATTATTCCAAAACTCACTAACCCTTCCATATTAATGAACAGTTTTATAATTGGTGGTAACTGTCTGAATAATGATTCTATATTTATTCATGAAATAAAGTAACTTTAAGAATATATGCTTCATTACTCAGGAAGACTTATAAAAATTCCATTTGATATGAGCTACAGGACCTTATACTATGGTGGAATCAAGCAAAAGCTTAAGAAGAATTTCTTTTTTACTTTGTATATCACTTCTAAGTTCTCTAAGTCTACAGGCACTAGGCTTTAGGGAAATGCGAGAGATGGTTTTGGAGGACATTTGAGAAAAACCTGATTTTAGAAATACTAATTTTGTAAGGTACTGGTGTAGCTAGTTATTGTATAGAAAAGAGAAATATTTTGAAAATAATCACAGAATCCTAAACTGGTTTGAGTTGGAAGGGACCTTAAAGCTCATCCAGTTCCAACCCCCTGCCAGAGGCAGGGACACCTTCCACTAGACCAGATTGCTCCAAGCCCCATCCAACTTGGCCTTGAGCAATGCCAGGGATGGGGCAGCCACAGCTTCTCTGGGCAACCTGTGCCAGGGCCTCACCACCCTCACAGGGAAGAACTTCTGCCTAAGAAAGATCTCATCTCAGTCTCCCCTCTGTCAGGTTAAAGCCATTGCCCCTTGTCCTGTCCCTACAGACCCTTGTCCAAAGCCCCTCTCCAGCTTTCTTGTAGCCCCTTAGGCACTGGCAGCCACCCTAAGGTCTCCCCTTAAGGAGCCTTCCCTTCCCCAGGCTGAACCAGCCCAGCTCTCTCATCCTGTCTCCAGAGCAGAGCTGCTCCAGCCCTCACAGCATCTCCGTGGCCTCCTCTGGACTCTCTCCAACAGCTCCACATCCCTCTTGTGTTGTTGGCCCAGAGCTGGATGCAGGACTGCAGGGTAGTCTCCCCAGAGTGCAGCAGAGGGGGAGAATCCTCTCCCTTGACCTGCTGTTTATGCTCTGGGGATGTAGTCCAGCACACAGGGGGGTTCTGGGCTCCACCCCACTCTGAAGCTAGGTTATGGGGATCTTACCCTCACCCAACACCTCCAAGTCCTTCTTCTCAGGGATGCTCCATCCATTCTCCCCATTTCTGTGTTTGGGCTGGGGACTGCTCCAACCCAGGTGCAGGACCTTGCATTTGGTCCTGTTGAGCTGCATGAGGCTCACATGGTCCTACCTCTCCAGCCTGTTCAGGTCCCTCTGGATCCCATCCCTGTCCCCCAGCATCTTGACTGCAGCGTGCAGCTTGGTGTCATTAGCAATCTTGTTGAGGGTGCTTGATCCCATTTTCCATGTCACCAACAAAGATGCTGGACAGGACCAGTCCCAACATGGGCCCTTGAAGAACACCACTTGTCACCAGTCTCCACATGGACATTGAGCCATTGACCACAACTCTCTGAGTGCAACCATCACGCCTGTGGTCTAGCTCATGAAGCTGGAGCAGAGGTTACCACTGGAAGCAACTCTTCCTGCTAAGTGTTATTACATTGTAAGTCAGAAAGAGGAGAGAGAACCTGCTGGGAAATTTTGCCAACTATCTGGACCCTGAAGAGACACTTGGGCTTTGTAGAAGCAACAACTTGTTCCTCCTATCCATCTTTGTGAATTTGAAGATTTAGTATTAGGTCTGCACTTGCATGAAGTAGATGACAGGATTCCTCTCCAGTGGTTTTCAGCAGGATCTGAAATCAGATTTTTCACAGTGCTTTTGTGGAAAAAAGGTCACATAGAAATGCTAATGCAATATTAACTTTTCCTTTCTTTTTATTAATTTTGTATATGCTTACATACAGCACTCTTTGAAATACACTCCTGTGTACCTAGGGAGCACTTAATCCACAGAGAAGTAGTTTACACAGTTTCGCTGTCTTGCTTATCAAACCATTTTGGAGAGGAAGTTATGTTCTGTTATGACTAATTATGCTGCAGAAGCTTGGTGTAGTTAGTTTTACATACAGAATTACCTATTTTGCATTTTTTTGCGCTAGGCTTTATCTAGAATATTAAAAAGCTTGCACTTTCAGTAACAAACATATTAAATGTCATTGTGATAGTTCAGGTGTCAAGCCGAAATGGAGAATTAAACTACAGTTTTTAGGTGTTACAGTAATAGATATGATGGGAACATGATCTCATTGTTAATTTCTGATACAGTGGCAATTCAGTTTCTTCACTTGTTCTTTAATTGATATCTCATTTCAGTCATGAGATATCTTGGATGAACAGGATATTGACTGGCTCACTCTTTATTTGCATTGTCTTTTAATAATAGTTAAAAATAAGTTTTCTTAATGTTTCTATGTCAGTGGAAGAATATATCCATAGCATATCATCTTGGTTTCACTAATATATAAGCATAAAGAATTTAAATAGTTGCCTTTTATTTCAGACCTGATTATTTCAGTTGGTCTGTTGCTGGTAAGATATGTCATTCCGGACTTCAGTCTTATCCAGCTTCCAGTAAGACTTTCTGACTTAAGATGCCAACACAAAGAATATGGTGTTAATTCACAGTGCTAGTCTATTTTTGCACATGATGCTGTTTCAGTGACCAGCAGTTTTGCTGGGCACAAATACAAAGTAGAAATAAAAAGTTGGGTAAAACATTTAGTGCTTTAGTTGGCTGTAGAAGACAGAGCTGTCATACTAATAACAAAATTGAGGAGAGCAGCCATATCTAGCACAACATTTTGTGTTTTGATTGTGTAGTTTTTACTGTCAAAGATAGAGAAAAGATAACAATGCAGACTTGGTTTATTTACCAGAAGACTTCATCTATGGGATATGCTGACTTTGAACATCATAATATTTTCAGAAATGTTTAAATTTGTTTGGTTTTTTTTTTTAAGCAGTGTAAAGCATGTAACCTTTGTTTACCTGTTAGATTTATGTGGGTGAACATAGGTTTGCTCTTTTTTTTTTTTACCGAATAGATCACTGTGCTTGCTACTTTCTGATGATCATTATTTGAGTGTTCATTTTCGATAAAGGAGTTTAAAGGGAACTTCAACAGACAGTCGCTATTTCTTTCTTTCGTCTCATGCCTGGTTGTACCTCAACCAGACTATTTTGTCCTTGCTGTCAGTGCATAATCAACCTACATTCTGATTGAGAAGAGCAAGTTTAGTCCTCAGTGTAAATCAAGGTCTCAGGAGCTCATGTTAAACCAGGTTGAGGCTTTCAGTATGGCTATGGAGGGCTGTAATTGAAAGTGGAAATGTGTTCTTCTGGGATTTCTGCCATTCTAAATATGGCTGTGATCTCCCTAGGAAGTTTCTCCAGAAAGCCTCTTAGGGCACAACTTTTGCAAGAGCTGCTAGGTTGACATGACTTTACTATCTTCAGCTCAGAAAGCAGGAAATCATTCTGACTTTGCATCCTTCCTTCAGGCAAAATGCAAGAAATTTAGATATACTTCACTCTCCTTTTTCCTCTGGAGAGATTTACAGATATCACTTCCAGCTTCACGGGATGATTATCCTTTATTTCATCTTTCATATCTGTCTACTACCATAACAACTACTTTATAATGGGACCCAGAAAAACTTTAAATTGGGATCTCACTAAACTGTTCACACACATAAAGAAATGTGCAGATCCACTGCAGATGTGTCAGTCTTTTACCTGAAAAAAGTTGGAAGGATGATACAGTTTCAGGACTGAGCTAAATAGCCCATTACCATCTTATTATGACTTATAGGGGGACTGGTAGTTTGGAAACCATTTTAACCTCTTTTCTTCTAATTGTTTTTCTCACTGACCCACATATTTTCTTCTAGCCCCTTGGTCTGTGTATAATTGAAGCTTAGCCTTAATGGTTGAGATAGTTGCATTTCAGAGTGCTACAAGGTTTTTAACTAACACAGACTAGAGCAAATATCGCACAAGTAAGGCACATGTTCTGCAACAGTGAATAGCAACTTATGAGCTAGAGCAATACTTCTGTGTTCCAGTATTTTCTGAGCCAAATTCTAGTTTGGGGAGACCAGCTGAGGCAGGCAATGATTACGATTAATCGTCTTTTCAGAGCAGACTAACTCACTGCCACTCACTGTCTTCCCACCATGTTACACACCTATTTTCAAACTGTGCAAAACAATGGTTCTTAATCATTATCACTGATTTCCATGGAAATGGAAAGAGGTTTGGCTAAGCTAGCCTAAACCACACTTTCCTTTCCACTGTTCAGAAGCTCTTTGTTCCCAGTACTGATTTCTTTCTGCATACAATCTGAAGGGTATTTATGTGCACTAGTAAAAGAAAGCTTGTTGTTTGAAGGAAAGTGGGGGTGGCATTGAACAAAAGCATCAGTGTTAGGAAATATATCACATCATCTTTCACCAGTTCTGCATGGTCATAACACTGAAGCATTATCCACGTTCATTCTTACCGTGATTGTGGGTTTCAAGAAAACATAGACACTGGATAATAATAATGATTTTAGCAGTACTTTACCAAAAATATATTGCGTATTTCACATTTTTAGAGGTTTTTTTTCCATATTCTAGAGCCATGTATTTGTGACAAATGGATTCTTAGCAATGAATTGTTACACTAGTCACATCATCAGCTTTGTCCCTGCATTGTGGTTTCAATATACTTTTGTTTGTGTACCGCGAATAGAAAAATTGGTATTTGTAGTATATGGTATTCTGTAGCTGGTGAGTCATATCCGTTATCAATATCATCATTGTAAAACCTTCATGCACAATATAAAGCACTTTTCAGCCTTAAAGCAATTTGAAATTAAAGTGGAAATCAGTAAAGAGTTCATCAGAAGATAAGCTTTTGTGCATTTGCACACACATGCACACACATAAAGCCAAGTATACTGGCATATAAACCAATTAAGTATGTAATAGGATAGAAGCATATATGCTCAGCAGGAAATATAATGTACACTTTTGAAAACAGGCTATAATGAAGATGCTGCAAAAGGCATAAAAGTAAAGCTGAATGGTTATGTTTAGGATATATCAGGTTAGAATGTGCTTGGTCTTGCAGGCTGGCTGCAATGCCCTCTGTTCTCATGTCAGTGAGAGTCATTGGCACGCATTTTAGCATTGGGTAATCTTCAAACAACTGAATATTCTGCTCATCTTCAAAAAATAATTTTATATTCTCCTAATGATTTTTTGGATATTTTAAAACAGTGAAGGAAACAGTAATGAAGAAATGCAAATAAAAACTTTATGCTCCCAAATACTTCTTTAGCATAATGAACTTCAGTATTTTTTGAGGGTATGTGTATATGTATGCATATATATATATATATGTAGCTGTATACAGAAAAGAACCCCACATATTTAAGCTGATATGACTACCTGGTCATAAAAACCTGAACCGTGAAATATTTGTTTCCAACTTAATGGGTAACTTTAATAGTAAAGTATCATAATTCTTATCCAAAGAATGCCTGAAGGAAAGTGAGATTTCAATGGTTCTTCCAGTCCTTTTGGTGTTTCTCTTTTGCACTGTGTCCTACCTTACCATCAATAACAGCCACCTACATTCCTCACATCCCTGTTTTCCAATTCAAAGGAACAGTTTTATTTCTTACGTTTTCTAATATACAATCTTTTCATTTCCCCTATTAGAAGGGAGGCTGTATATTAATTAGAGGTCAGCTAAATACCATGGTGAGTACTTCTTACATTCTACAGCTTTCTGAATGAGATTATACTTTTGCTACCTGTTCATTCAGATTCTCCTGTCACATAAGAAATGAAATTTTCCTTTTTTCATTCAATGTTTTATGTTTTCCAGTATGGCAGCAGCAGCCTATAATTCTAAATAGCAACGATAGCTCATACCGTGGACCTCCTTGAGCAGAGGTGTTTTTATGGGCATGCTGCATTATTTAACAATGCCATAGAGGAAAAATATTTGTTGCTTTCAAGGAAGTTCTATCTTTTTATCAGAATTTGTATTCTGGCTACTGACTGAAAATACAGTCATCTTTAAAACGCAGTATGGATATAAACATATTTTGTTTGTATTATGCCATGATTCAGCAGAAACTCAAACGGCAAGGTTAATAAAAAGTGTAGGTTTTGATCCAATCCAGTTGTGAACTATTTATGTTACCTTCTCTGCTATAACCTCATAAATTAATTTTCTATCGTTGCTCAACCCAAAGGCATTTGAGTTCTCGATAGGTGAGTCAGTAAGGGAGTGGCAGCAACAGAGGTAAGCAAAACCAACACTTACAGAGGTTCTCAGACCTAAAATGCTGAACTTCTTTGGCCTTTGATCCATGCAAAAAAATATGTTTATGTCAGGCTAACCTACTGTAGTTTAGTGCAAAGGGCATACTAAATCACATAGGGAAAAAGCTCTCCAAGATGACATCTGAACTCATTTTAGCATTCCTTTTAGTTCAAGCCTTATGGGTTTGATGGATTTATGATTATTTTTTCAGCAATGCCCACAATAGGAGAGGCCCATTTCAAGTACTAAAGAAGAAAAGCTCATAACTGGAAGAGAAAACATGACTGATTGACATGAACCAACTCCTGCCCAACAAATTAATGAAAAAAAAGTCATTCTACAGCTAGCCCAGATTGTGAAAATGAATCCAAGGTTAACAATAGTAATATGGATCAGTTGCCTATCAATCAGCTTAGTCTTCTGGACCAGCAACCATGTACGTGTATTTTTAATAGTCTTAATGTAAGTTTGTATAATTACAACTTCTGGGGTTTTGCCTACATAGCCAGGGCATGTAACTAATATTTAAAGGACCTTTTGAAAACCTCTGTATAGAGTATTTCAGAACTTCAGCTGAAACTTTGAAAGTCTGAAAAACAGCACGAGTACCTCTCAATTTCAAAGCAACATATTTTGAATTCACAGACATTAATTATTTAACCAACTTTATACATTTTAAAACGCCAAATTTGTACTGTATAAGGAAACAAAATGCAATTCTTCAGTTAGTTTAACTGGTGAAGATCCTTTTTCTTCCAAGAAAATACTGGGAAAAAAAAAAAGAAAAGAAAGGGTAAGCGAGTCTAGGAAAGAGAAGGCTGTAGGAAGAACAGCATTTGAGTGTTGACTAGATAGAATACATTAGGACAGACGAGGATAATACTTTTTTTTGTGAATTTCCCACCTGGAGAGACTAGAAAGTTTAAGTTTAACAAGGAAAGCATAAGCTATATGTATGAAAAAGAGTAAGCGTAGATTAATTAACGACATGAAAGTTTAGCAGAGAAATACGTTATATTCCATAACTTAGGAATCTTGAGGTTTCAAGAGTTTAGCCATTTGTCAACACAGCAGATGAATGGACACTTGTACTTTTCCATGTTTTAGCAAGGAAGTGGTGACAGGAATGCTACATCCTCAAGTGAAAGGTAGGTTTTATGTGGAACTGGCTATCTCAGTGTAAACCTCATGCAGATTTTATTTCCACATAACTGAAATAATTTAGTTCAACCATGACTGGCTTCTTCAAAATCAAACTCAGCCCCTTGTCTCCCTAAGGACTGAGCTGACTTCACATAACACCCATACCTTTACGGTAGTAAAAAGTGTGGCTGAGGTCTTTAGAAAAAGACATATAGAGAACATAGGCAGAGCCATAGAATGACATGGGCAGAAAATTCAAATGCTGTCTCTGCTTGAAGTGGGCTTTCAAGATGTCTGGCACAACTTTCTAGTCCTACTTGTAACAAAAATCTCCTTGTGTCCCAGTCAGTGCTTCTGGGTTGGAAATCAGTTCACAGCATCACAGTATGCTAGAGATTGGAAGGGACCTCAAAAGGTCATATAGTCCAATCCCCCTGCCGGAGCAGGAGCACCTAGATAATGTTACACAGGAATGTGTCCAGGCGGGTTTTGAATGTCTCCAGGGAAGGAGACTCCACAACCTCCCTGGGCAGCCTGTTCCAGTGTTCTGTCACCCTCACTGACAAGAAGTTTCTTCTCAAGTTTAAGTGGAACCTCTTGTGTTCCAGTTTGTACCCATTACCCCTTGTCCTATCATTGTTTGCCACTGAGTAGAGCCTGGCTCCATCCTTGTGACACTCCCCCTTTGTATATTTATATACACTAATAAGGTCACCCCTCAGTCTCCTCTTCTCTAAACTATAGAGACCCAGCTCCCTCAGTCTTTCCTCATAAGGGAGATGCTCCACTCCCTTAATCATCTTCGTTGCCCTGCGCTGGACTCTCTCCAGCAGCTCCCTGTCCTTCTTGAACTGAGGGGCCCAGAACTGGACACAATATTCCAGATGGGGTCTCACCAGGGCAGAGTAGAGGGGAAGGAGGACCTCTCTCGACCTACTAACCACCCCCCTTCTAACACACCCCAGGATGCCATTGGCCTTCTTGGCCACAAGGGCACAGTGTTGGCTCATGGTCATCCCGTCGTCCACTAGGACCCCCAGGTCCCTCTCCCCTACACTGCTCTCTAACAGGTCGTTCCCCAACCTGTACTGGAACCTGGGGTTGTTCCTGCCCAGATGCAGGACTCTACACTTTCCCTTGTTATATTTCATCAAGTTATTCCCTGCCCAACTCTCCAGCCTGTCCAGATCTGTCCAGCACAGCCTTCTGGCGTGTCAGCCACACCTCCCAGCTTAGTGTCATCAGCAAACTTGCTGATAGTACACTCAATTCCCTCATCTAAATTGTTGATGAATAAATTAAATAACACTGGTCCCAGTACTGACCCTTGAGGCACTCCACTAGTTAGAGGCCTCCAACTAGACTCCGCCCCATAGACTACAACTCTCTGGCTTCTCTCCTTCAGCCAGTTCACAGTCCACTTCACTACCTGATCATCTAGACCACACTTCCTCAATTTAGCTGTGAGGATGCTGTGGGAGACTGTGTCAAATGCTTTGCTGATGTCAAGGTAGACCCCATCCACTACTCTGCCATCATCCATCCACTGTGTTATTTCCTCATAAGAAAAAAATAAAAAAAAAAGAGCGCGCATGCAGTCCCCCACTACCACAAATTATGCAGTCGAGTTTCCCGCATTTGGGGAAATTGCAGGGGTCAGCACACCCGGAGTGCAAGGGAAGAGCCTCGCCCTTGGAAAACCACATGCTTGATCATGGTGTCTCCCCTGCCAGGTTAAGTACTGCAGTTAACCCAACAGTTAAGGGTCTAACCATGAGATACATTAGCCAAACAAGTTCCAGTCTACTTAACTACTTTAACACACTTTTATTAAATGTTTCATTTTAAATCTGTGAGGTTTATTTTGAAGCCAAGGACTTCAAAAGGTGACAGCTTTATCTACTGTTCAGGTTGAGGTATGTAAAGGCATGAATGGCTGTTGGTATCCCTCTTTATCCTAAAAGTCAGGGAACAACATAGGAAGGTGATGGGTCTGCTTCAGCTTTTATCACTTTAAGAACTGCTCCTCCTCAGATACTGGAAATCATAAAGATTTAATATGTCAGGATAAAATGGAGATGACTGCATGTGTAGTCAATGTTGTTTGCAAATTAATGACCTCAGCTGTGTACTGTATTTTTAGCTATTCATGAAAACTGCCCAAAGATAACACACTCATCTGATTAATCCTGGCTCACTCTGCATGAGATTGGGTATGGCTTTGCAAGCCTGGACAGCTGTCTCAAGAATGACATATTATTTAATGTGATACCCAGAGATTAATAATTAATCTCATTAATATAATATCCTGAATGAGAATGCAGTTTATGGAACACATCTTCAGATCTCTTCTCAAAAAACTCGATTCATTAATTTCTTCTGGCTTTTTTTATCTTTTTTTAAATTATTTTTAATTATACTCAGTAATACTGACAATTTTTTAAAATACAGTTTTTTACTGTTGATGAAAAATATAACATTGTAATTCAGTTAAGAGCTTGGCCTTACCAGTAGGTAGATTATCAGCCAAAGACATTTTTGTCTTCAACTCTTCCATCTTCATAAATACCTGGTATGTTACTGTTGTATAGAGGGCAACATGGATGCTGCCCTGTGCTGTTACTCTTCTTCTTCCTGTGCTGGATGCCTGGGACCTTCAAGGCTGGTGAGGAAAGGAGTAAGTGGGCTGGCACCCAGAAACCAGGGATGGAAGAAGAAATCTCTCTTGTTTGTGTGGTGCACAGAACCCACGCTGTAACCAGAATATTAGTTGCTGGAGATTCCCCCCCCCAGTTTTTCTATTAGTTATTGTTAGCTCAGCATTTGATCCCAGAAAAGATAAATACATAGGAAGGATTCGTATACTACAGTCTAAGGGTTCATATCTATTTTTTGTACGTATATTTGTATGCATGTATTAATGTATATACAAGACAAATGAAAGGATTGAGGAAGCTTACTTACAAACCTTCCAATTAGATATTAGCATTAGATGTCTTCTTTTCAGCTGTGACACAGACTGCTCGGTCCTATCATGTTTTTGCATACTGCAAGGTACTGAGTTAGTGACCTGAAATCCAGTACATCATGAAGATTGATGACTGCCGTCACCGAGTTGTCATCAGTTAGCACAGACACGAAAAGAGCAGAAAAAGTAATGAGCAATGCCCTTCCTGAGCTGGAACTCAGCTGGAGCTTTATTGGACATAGAGAGGTTCAATTCAGGAGCGGGAGATGGGGTTTCCAGCATATGGCCCTGCAGGGATCTGAAAATCTCTTTGCCCTAGCTCACATGTCATCATGCTTCTCAATGTTACATCTTTTTTTATTCATTTCAGCTGGACATGATGATGAAGTTGGAGCGCATCGTTAATTTTAATTAGGTCTTTGCGCGGCACTTCCACATCAGTAGGCTGCAAAATGATACATATACTTTTCTGTGAGCTAGGAGCAACCTGATGAAAGCTTGGAAAACTGAAAAATGCACACAGCCATAGGACAAGAGTTGGTTTCTTTTCTTGATTTACCATGTAATTCTTTATCAAAAGTTCTTAGCAGACATGTTTCCTCAGCTGTGTACTTTATTTTTAGCTATTCATGAAAATTGCCAAATGGTGACACACTGTCATCTGCTTAGTCCTGGCTCACTCTGCATGAGATTGGGCATGGCTTTGCAAGCCTGCGCAGCTGTCTCAAGAATGAAGACTGGCACTCAGCTGAATAACCATTTTCATGGAAGCTTTTTCAGTGAATTTAAAGGTTGATTTCTTCTCACATGTGTACCGGAATAGGAATAGTGTATAATATTTTATTTTAGTGTATAAATATTTTATATATTTTATTTTCTAAAGAATCACAGCTTCTTGCTCAAATATAGGCTGTCAGAGTAGAATATTATGTGTAACCTACAATAATCTTCGTTAACATCTTTCTATTCTTCTCCAAAATCTCTCTGCTGAAGTGGGTTTTATTGATTTTATTTATTTTATAGCCAATTTACTTTAAAACTAGGCTTCTTTTAACTAAAAGTGTCCAGACCTACATAACCTCCTTTTGCTTGTATTTTTTCCAGGAAACTTTAAAAAGGGAAAAACCCAGTTGAAGACAAGTATGGTTTATTTTAGCAAATACCTACAGAAGATCTGTTACAGACCGCCTGATCAAGAAGCACCCTATAGACAGATAGGAAAAGCCTCATGTTCACAGGCCCTTGTCCTCATGGGGGACTTCAACCACCCTGACATAAGTTGGAGGGACGGTATGGCCTGGCACAAGCAATCCAGGAAGTTCCTCGATTGGGTGGAGGACAACTTCCTCCTGCAAGTAATAGAGGAGCTGACAAGGGGAGGTGCCATGCTTGACCTCGTACTCACCAACAGGGAAGGGCTCGTTGGAAATGTGACTCTCCAGGGCAGCCTTGGATGTAGCAATCACGAGATGGTAAATTCGAGATTCTCAGGACAGTGAGAAGAGCGTGCAGCAAGCTCACTGCCCTGGACTTCAGGAAAGCAGACTTTGGCCTCTTTAGGAACCTGTTTAATAAGTTTCCATGGGATAAAGCCCTAGAGGGCAGGGGGAAGCAAGACTGTTGGCTGGTATTCAAGGATCACCTGCTACAAGCTCAAGAGTGTTGCATCCCAACCAGAAGGAAATGCAGCAGGAGGGCCAGGAGACCTCCTTGGATGGATAAGGAGCTGCTGAGGAAAATTCAAATGAAAAAAGAGGCTTATAAAATGTGGAAGCAAGGACAGGCGGCCTGGGAAGAGTACAGGGATGCCGTCTGGGAAGCTAGGGACCATGTTAGGAAAGCCAAGGCCCAGTTAGAATTAAACTTGGTTAGGGATGTTAAGGATAACAGGAACGGATTCTACAGGTACGTAGGGAATAAAAAACAGACTAGAGACAATGTAGGCACCCTCTGGAAGCTATGGGGAGAACTAGCTACCCTGGATTTGGAGAAGGCTGAGGTTCTTAATGACTTCTTTGCCTCGGTCTTCGCTGGCAAAGGTTCTGACCGCATCACCCAAGTCTTGGAAGGCAGACGCAGGGACTAAGAGAATGAAGACCTTGGGCCCACTGTAGGAGAGGATCTGCTTCGAGACCATCTTAAAAACCTGAAAGTGCACAAATGCATGGGACCTGATGAAATCCATCCACGAGTCCTGAAGGAGCTGGCAAATGAAGTTGCTAAGCCACTGTCCGTCATATTTGAAAAATCATGGCAGTCAGGTAAAGTTCCTGAGGACTGGAAAAGGGAAATATAACCCCCATTTTCAAGAAGGGGAAAATGGATGATCCAGGGAACTACAGACCAATTAGTCTCACCTCTGCCTGGCAAAATCTTGGAGCAGATTCTGTTGGAAAGCATGCTAAGGCACATGAAAATCAACAAGGTGCTTGGTGACAGCCAGCATGGCTTCACTAGGGAGAAATCCTGCCTGACAAATTTGGTGGCCTTCTATAATGGGGTACAGAACTGATGGAAAGGGGTAGAGCAGCTGATGTCATCTACCTGGACCTGTGCAAAGCGTTTGACACTGTCCCACACGACATCCTTGTCTCTAAATTGGAGAGACATCAATTTGATGGATGGACCACTCGGTGGATAAAGAACTGGCTGGATGGCCACACACGAAGAGTTGTGGTCAATGGCTCGGTGTCCAGCTGGAGACCAGTAACAAGTGGTGTCTCTCAGGGATCGGTGTTGGGACCGGTCTTGTTCAACATCTTTGTCCGTGACATGGACAGTGGGATTGAGTGTGCCCTCAGCAAGTTTGCCGATGACACCATGCTGTGTGGTTTGGTTGATACGCTGGAGGGAAGGAATGCCATCCAGAGGGACCTTGACACACTTGTGAGGTGGGCTGATGCCAGCGTGATGAAGTTTAACCATGCCAAGTGCAAGGTCCTACACCTGTGTCGGAGCAATCCCAGGCACAGCTACAGGTTGGGCAGAGAAGAGATTCAGAGCAGCCCTGCGGAGAAGGACTTGGGGGTGCTGGTCAATGAGAAAATGAACATGAGCCAGCAGCGTGCTTGCAGCCCAGAAAGCCAACCGTATCCTGGCCTGCATCAAAAGGAGCGTGACCAGAAGGTCAAAGGAGGTGATCCTGCCCCTCTACTCTGCTCTCAGGTGACCTCACTTGGAGTATTGTGTGCATTTCTGGTGTCCTCAACATAAGAAGGACATGGAACTGTTGGAACAGTTAGTATTCAATTTACTGTCAAGTCCTTATTGTAAATCTATCAGCTTGTCAGTGGATTTTTTTAAAAAATACCTCAAAATAATGGCTAAATCACAGAGTTCTGCAAAGCAGGCTCCAAACCAGTGGTGCATTGTATTTATATTATTTCCCACAGTAATGAAGTGGAGTGAGATTTTTTTTTTTTTTTAATTTTTCTTTCTCCGTACGCTAGCAGCTTAACATATAGAAACATAAATGTACCAGATGAAAAATTGTCTGAAGCTGATGAGAACCATGGTGTTGCTTCCATGAGCCATAAAAACACTGTTACCGGTTTCTTGAAATTTCCTCTCTGGTATTTTTTATTATCATCTGTTTCTTTGTTAAGTGGTAAGCAGTAGAGCCTCCCGTCCTTTACACATGGAAGTGTTTTCTCCCATGGCTTTGCTCACTCACTTAATTAATGCTAATGGGATTTGCATCCACATTTCAAGAAGAAAATAATGGTTAATGATTCCCAATAACATTCATTTTAAAGCTACCAGGTGCGAAGTGTGAATCTCATTATCTCACATTATCTCAGTAGTTTATATTTTTCTGCCATGCACTAGCAAGCAAACTGTCAAAACCAGAAGGACGCTCATGAACATTACCTAGACCTTCTTCTGTAATAATATTAGTATTATTAAAGGATGTTAATTACCAATCAAACCAACCACTGTCTTCAGAATCAAACTGAAGGATTTTGATTTTCAGCTGGATTGGAATCTAAATGTGAGCTGCATAAAAACGTCTGTGTAAAGATATATTGCATTACCTCATTAAGAGAGAACGGATAACTTTGAAGTAAATTCCTCCTCAGAGGGTTAGATAAATTTAGTCACAGTCGATTTCTCTGGCTAAAAGTCTGTGCAGTGATAATCTCAAAATTCTTCCTCGATCCACTTCTTTTCTCAGCTCCAATAGCAGAAATGCTCTCTATCACTCACCATCATGACAAATGATGGCAAAAATGACTGAAAGAGAATGGGAAGATTTTTGGTGTGTGAAATTTTATCAACCTGAAGATATCATGATACATAGATATCATTTAAATGCCAAATTCCTCATACGTATGTCTACTTAAAAATTCCAATCATTCAAATTGCCAGCATTAGCCAAACCCCAACTCACTTATCTGTGTAGGTGTAGTAGTCCCATGCCAGTCAACTTAAAAATGAATGATTTTAATGGAATTGAAAGGAAGTCACTGAACAGTATGTGTGCAAATTCTTCTCCTTTCCTGAATCACTTACATGGATCTTCAGTGAAGTGTTTGAATACACCAGAAATATATTCACAAAACAATGCAAGAATTGTGTTAGGGAAAAAAAAAAAAAGGCAAAAAATAGAGTTTTCACAAAGCAAGAAATATAACACAGACTGCCCAATGTATCTCAGGGTGTGTTTTCACTTACTTGTACACTTCAAGTCCCTCAGGCCAGGTCTAAAAAAGCATTTATGTATTTAATCCCCACTGAAAACTCTTCATTGAGACAAAGCCTTGAGACGTTTAAAAACTTGATCCTTAAAGTATGCATAACTGTATAAAAATCATTTTATATGGAGCTATGGTCACATAAAGTCTATTTTTGAGGTACATTTTACCTACAGGTTGGGCAGAGACGAGATTTAAAGCAGCCCTGCGGAGAAGGACTTGGGGGTGTTGGTTGATGAGAAAATGAACATGGGCCAGCAGTGTGCGCTTGCAGCCCAGAAAGCCAACCATATCCTGAGCTGCATCAAAAGGAGCGTGACCAGCAGGTTGAAGGAGATGATCCTGCTCTTCTACTCTGCTCTTTTAAGACCTCACGTGGAGTATTGTGTGCAATTCTGGTGTCCTCAACATAAAAAGGACATGGAACTGTTGGAAGAAGTCCAGAGGAGGGCCACGAGGATGATCAGGGGACTGGAGCACCTCTCACATATGAAGACAGGCTGAGGAAGTTGTGGCTGTTCAGCCTGGAGAAGAGAAGGTTGCGTGGAGACCTCATAGCAGCCTTCCAGTATCTGAAGGGGGCCTATAGGAATGATGGGGAGGGACTCTTCCTTAGGGACTGTAGTGGTAGGACAATGGGTAATGGGTTAAAACTTAAACAGAGGAAGTTTAAATTGGATATAAGGAGGAAATTCTTTCCTGTTAGGGTGGTGAAGCACTGGAATAGGTTGCCCAGGGAGGTTGTGAATGCTCCATGCCTGGCAGTGTTCAAGACCAGGTTGGACGAGGCCTTGGGTGATATGATTTAGCGTAAGGTGCCCCCGCCCACGGCAGGGGAGTTGGAACTAAATGATCTTAAGGTCCTTTCCAACCCTAATTATTCTATGATTCTATGATTCTCCATCCACTCAATGTATAACCAGTAGATGCCGCTGTGCCCTAAGGAAGAAAATAAAGCACAGCTTCACAGCCTCATTTAAATCCAGCGCATAAACAATTTTGGAAAGCCTGTGTTGACTCAAACACTGCAATTTCTTTAAGTGTTTTTTGTGACCAGACACAGCTAGACTATTAATAAGAACAATTCCCTGAAGCATGGAGCTTAGCTCAAGAGGGTTAAAACACTTTGAGGTGTCACAGCTGTTTGCAGAACTGGTGCTAAAAGCTGAGTTTTCAGCCAGGCAGAATCTTCCCTGCGCAGCAGGAGCATCCCTTGGCAGCATCCCTGCTCCATGTAAGATGGCAGCTGCTGCTTTCTCACTTTCTTTCTTGCAAAAGAACAGGCAACGTGTTCATTGCAATGTTGCCTATTGCTTTCTTAACTTGCCTGTTAACATGGTTGGTTAAGGCACTGTGTTACTTTTCCATATAAATGACGTAGCAGGGACCCAGACATCATAAAATTAAGATGCCTTCTTGCAGCTGGCAGGTTCAGGCTCCTGCAGAGCTGAGTTTCTTGGAAATGACTGTTTTTCTGGAGGAAGTAAGACCTGAGTGAAAATGTCAGGAAAAAAATATATTTCTTACAACCTAGTCTGAACAGTAAAAACACACTTTCAGCAATGAACTGCTTTAAGTGCTGAAAGTCTAATTTCCTAGCACCATTCATAATGATGGGTAACTGAATGCTCATGAGAAGAAAAACAATCTTCTGGTATTCCCAGGAGGAGGAAGAGGAGGGGCTTGATAACCTAATGGTGCTTTTGTGGCTGCAGCTAGTAATATTCAACAAAGACTAATAAAACCTAGTTAAAATAGCTGAGAACATTGAACACGATTTCATGATCACAAAATGAGTCATTAACAGGAAAAGGGACATTTTTTTTTTTTTTCCTTCTTAAAATCTCTCATTTTGCATTTTCTTGGTCACGTGGGCCTACAGGAGAAAATACTTTGTCCAACAGCACAGGACAGCTAGAATTTTATCTCAAAAGTCATCATGTGATTTACCTTGAAAAGGAGATGTCCCTCAAATTCACTGGCATTTTAATGAAACTTATAGGCACAGTATTATCTCCCCACTAATACCTGTATCACCAAACCATTAGCTAGCTTCTATTAAAAACAAACAAAAAATTAAAAAAAAAAATCCAACCACTCCATAGTTTGAATAACTGCAATTTTCTAAGAGTAAAAATAGAAGATTAGATATACGAACAGGGAGGTCTACATAAGGAGCAAAATATTCCCTACAGTGAAGTAAAACCTTCTATTCCCATGCTGAATATTTTGTTTACAGCAAAGATTTTCTTCTGCAACCGCATAACATCTTATAATTATTTCTGTCAAAATGCCCCAAAGCACATTAATAATAAATGACTAATTTATTGATGCTGTTCAGAAGTTGTCAAATGAAATGTTCTCAAATGAAATAAGAAAAATGCCATACCAACTATTGCGTTATTGTAAGGACTATTGCTATTTTGCAGTGATGGATAGGACAGAAGAAATGGGGTAACAGGCAGAGAAGATGAATCCGCAAGGGAAACACTGGAGGTCTAGGATGGGTTAAATTGCAAAAGGGAGCTGCTAAATGCCTGTGCCTGGAGTTTTTTTTATCAGGTGAGACGCAGCTCTGGCACAAATGACAGCAGAAGAATTCAGACAAGGAGGTGGGTTCTATGACCCCTTACTTCCCCTGTAGTGATGATAAGATTCTGTGAATATGAACAAGAAGAAATCCTAGAATCACAGAATCACAGGCTGGTTTGGGTTGGAAGGGACCTTAAATCGCATCAAGTTCCAGCCCGCTGCCACGAGCAGGGACACTTTCCACTAGACCAGGTTGCTCCAAGCCCCGTCCAGCCTGCCCTTGAGCACTCCTAGGGATGGGGCAGCCACAGTTTGGGGCATACAGTGCCAGTGCCTCACCACCCTCACAGGGAAGAACTGCCTAAGAGCTCATCTCAATCTCCCTTCTGTCAGGTTAAAGCCATTCCCCCTTGTCCTGTCCCACAGGCCCTTGTTCAAAGCCCCTCTCCATGTTTCTTGTATCCCCTTTAGGCACTGCAGCTGCTCTAAGGTCTCCCTGGAGCTTCTTTTCTGCAGGCTGAACATACCCAAACACTTGCCACTTTATAAGAAAGGAGAGTAAGCTCAAAGGATCTGTACCTTTAGGCTATCTTATGGAGTACGTAATATTTAACCTTCATGTGGAAGGTAAATGTGACTGCACACTGATGCATTAAATGCAAATCACAGGTAAGTTTTCTCAAATGCAGTTTGTATCAGCCTGGCAGTGAGTGAATATTTATTTTCTGTTTGCATTACTAAGTACTACTGGAATGAAATTCAGCTTGGAGTGGTAAACCAAAGCAGAGGTACACAAACAGCAGCATTCTGGCCTGAAACACAGAATGCCAGATTTTAATTATTTCCTGCTTTTTTTTTGATGCACGGGTGAATGGCGTACAGTACTGAGCGTACACTGGCCATATGCAGGCTGAGGAGGACTACACTCCCTCTTCATTATTACTACTGTTTGTGAGTGCATGGCTGCACATCCCCCATTTCTTCCTGTGTTTATATCAGTGCTACAGCTGCCCCTGAGCTTGTTTTCATCTTTTCATTTTTGCCTAGAACACCTTGACACAGCTGTATGAATATGTAATAAATTTCAAAATTTCACTTACTTTACACATTGCAGAATGCCAGAAAAAAAAAATCATTGTTACTAAAACATCTTTTCACTTCAAATTTCCTTAAAGGTGAGTGTATTTCTTCCCTTTCAGGCTGCTGGAATATTTTGATGCAAAATTCTGTGATCTGTTTATCACATCAGGTTCACACTGAACTGAATTTAAATAATACATAATATTAATCTCTTTTTCACCAAGTTTACTGAGACTCTGAGCAACCTGCACGACAAGGAATTCAGTAAAGAATATACTGAGACTCCTCTGCCATATACCACAGGTAGGCGAAGTCTGAATTTCACCACTGTTGGTATGCAATTGATATGCTGTCTCTCCCTGCCCATCACCAAAGATAATGTGGGAAGGAAGGAAGGGAGGGAGGGAGGGAGGGAGGCAGGAAGGAAGGAAGGAAGGAAGGAAGGGAGGGAGGGAGGGAGGGAGGCAGGAAGGAAGGAAGGAAGGGATGTTCTAATACGTATCTGTACCAGTGATAAATATCCACTCTTGTATGGCCTTATCCAAACCAAGCTATGAGCATTCTCCATGTCTCATCACTATTCTGTAAGGAATTTGCTAGTATAGTGAAGCTGTCTTACTCTGTGCCTTTAGTTGTTGATCTGATTTAGTAGGGCTTTGCCTTCATTCACCTTACTGATATTTTTTCAATGACAGACTCTTTACTGGAACCCCCGTGGAGCTGTTCGGGAGGGAGGCTTCATGGATATCATTATGGAAATACGAACACACATAAAGCTAAATCTCAGAAAGTGAATGCCCTAGAAGTATCTAATGCTTGTTACATGCTGAGATTCCAGAGAAAAAAGTCCTGCTTAAAATGGCAACATCTGCAGTAAGACAAAATCTGTACCTAGGTACTCGAACATTCAGGCACACACTTTTCTTCTGTTCTTTGGTTGTTTCTCTATCAATTTGCAGTTAAGTGGTTTTGCTGTCAAACACTATAATGAAAGTAAAACCTATGACACTGGTGTTATTCAGCCACAGACCACTCACCCTGCTCCTAGACACTATGGATATTTTAAGTTAAAAATACTTATTTGGGCTTTTTTCCTTTTTGTTCAGCTAAAGATGTGAACAACATCCCTGCTGTCAAAACATAATGAGGAAAAAAAGTAATATTTTTCATAGAATCACAGAATCATAGAATGGTTAGGGTTGGGAAGGACCTTAAGATCATCTAGTTCCAACCCCCCCTGCCGTGGGCAGGGATACCTTACGCTAAATCATATCACCCAAGGCCTCGTCCAACCTGGTCTTGAACACTGCCAGGCATGGAGCATTCACAACCTCCCTGGGCAACCTATTCCAGTGCTTCACCACCCTAACAGGAAAGAATTTCCTCCTTATATCCAATTTAAACTTCCTCTGTTTAAGTTTTAACCCATTACCCATTGTCCTACCACTACAGTCCCTAAGGAAGAGTCCCTCTCCAGCATTCCTATAGGCCCCCTTCAGATACTGGAAGGCTGCTATGAGGTCTCCACGCAACCTTCTCTTCTCCAGGCTGAACAGCCACAACTTCCTCAGCCTGTCTTCATATGTGAGAGGTGCTCCAGTCCCCTGATCATCCTCGTGGCCCTCCTCTGGACTTCTTCCAACAGTTCCATGTCCTTTTTATGTTGAGGACACCAGAATTGCACACAATACTCCACGTGAGGTCTTAAAAGAGCAGAGTAGAGGAGCAGGATCATCTCCTTTGACCTTCTGGTCACGCTCCTTTTGATGCAGCTCAGGATACGGTTGGCTTTCTGGGCTGCAAGCACGCTGCTGGCTCATGTTCATTTTCTTATTGACCAGCACCCCCAAGTCCTTCTCCACAGGGCTGCTCTGAATCTCTTCTTTGCCCAACCTGTACCTGTGCCTGGGATTGCTCCAACCCAGGTGTAGGACCTTGCACTTGGCATGGTTAAACTTCATCAGGCTGGCATCAGCCCACCTCACAAGTGTGTCAAGGTCCCTCTGGATGGCATTCCTTCCCTCCAGCGTATCAACCGAACCACACAGCTTGGTGTCATCGGCAAACTTGCTGAGGGCGTACTCAATCCCACTGTCCATGTCACGGACAAAGATGTTGAACAAGACCGGTCCCAACACCGATCCCTGAGGGATGCCACTTGTTACTGGTCTCCAGCTGGACACCGAGCCATTGACCACAACTCTTTGTGTGCAGCCATCCAGCCAGTTCTTTATCCACCAAGTGATCCATCTATCAAATTGATGTCTCTCCAATTTAGAGACAAGGATGTCGTGTGGGACAGTGTCAAACGCTTTGCACAGGTCCAGGTAGATGACACTGAAGAGTTGTACTCCAATATTATAGAACTTAGTTGTAACTATGAAATCCAATCACCCCAAAGTCTCAGCCTCACTACATACTAAGAAATAACGCTTCACAAATCTTGATTTTGTTTATAAGGACCATTGATCTGGCACCTGGTAAGGTAGCTAAGTAAAGAAACAGAAGTATTTACAGTAGCTTAATTTTAAAAGTACAGTTTTTAATCAAACAGGATAGCAGCTAGATTTATCAGTGGTGTGAACTGTTCTCAGTCTCCAGATTTGAAAGACATTCAAAGTTCATGGGGACAATCCCCTACAGCTTTTTCTCATGCAAAATTGCAATTGACTTGAAATGAATGTTTTGGCAGAGAGAATAATTCTTGTTCAGATTTTATGTTTAGCAATAAAGAAGAAAAAGCTTTAGGCAGATCATTTGGCAAGAACGAACAAACAAAACATATTACAATGTTAAAATAAATTGTTTTAGAAATATCTGAGAGATGAGATGCGATACTTTGATTATACCCAAAACTTATGTGAAAACTTCATCAAAAAATTACATAAAAGCAAGCAGTGGTAGGAATCTCAGAGCAAGAAGCAGATTTCTGATATTGCCCGTATCTGATTCTCCAATAGCTGACTGACCCACATGAACATACTAAACTTGGTAAATGAGGTGGGCATCTGGTGGCAACCACTGCTGTGTCAATGCCACTGCTCATCACAAACTCTACAGTATTCTTCATTTTGAATTAAAGACAGTGGAAAACTTTGTCAAAAAGCATGGAGCATCCAAGGAAATGTGATGGAGAGAGATCTTGTTATTAAAGTCATTACAAGCTTTGGGTTTTGTTACCTGTTTGGTTTCAAGCTTGATGAAAGAAACCAAGCTCATGTATCTCTCCTAGTCCATAACCCTAAATAAAAATTGTACTTTCTTAGCTGTTTCACAAAGGGATGAGAGACACTTCATTCTCAGGTGCATTAACAAATGTTTTGAGGTGCTTGAAAGTCACAATTAGATTTGAAAGGGTCATTACATTTCCTGACTTTTGGTACTTATAAGTGAAGTTTTAGAGATGGACGCATCTAAGTTAATCACACAGTACCAGAAGGAATGAAAAAGAAGAAAATAGAAAGGTTTTCCTAGATTGGCATTGGAAAATAGCAACTTCTTATTTTGCAATATCCCCCTTCCCAAATTTCTAACAAAGACATGAAATGGAGAACTCACTTTAGAAACATTCATAACAAACTTTAATAAGTGCATGATACATTTGGAAAAAAATCTGCTCAATATTCCTGTTGCCATATATTTCTTTATACCATTGTTTATTTGGTTCTATTATTGGACAAGGGAATATATTTGAATTCAGCAACACATAATACATAGAGTCTTTCATTCTGAATCAAACTGTGTGCTACAATGAATTAACGCAGGTGGTTTTGTCTTTTTTATTGAAAAGACTTTTTTGAAAGCTTTTTTGAAAGGAAGCTTTTTGCTTCCTTTCACTTCATTTTCTGTTGCAGAATGACTCTAAGAGCAGGACCATAGAGCCCTGGAGGACTGTTCGAGCAAGGCAGGGGGTGGCCCCCACAGGTAACCGGAGACCGGACATCGAGGAGAATGTGGAGGAAGCTGTGTGGGGCTAACCAATACTGTTGTGCCAAGGAGGAGTGGCTGAATACCACTCCTATATATATGTGAACTGCGTCACAAATAAACTAGAAGTTTACTTATCACCCATATTGGGTTGGCCTGTCTGCTTCTCCTCGCCGCTTACAATTTTCTTCCTTCATAAATATATTCTAGCTTTCCTTGTGTTCTTCCAAACTATTGTCCTGGTATCAACCTAAGAGTGTCTCCAAGACCTTCCCAGGAGACTGTCAAAGCAAAACTAAACTATGCAGATGATGCTTCCTGGCACCTCATTGAGTTGAAAGGATTGCCATTTATCCTTCCTCGCTTTAATAGTCACTTCCTCATTTTCTTTGCTAATGCATTAAAACCGAAGGAATTATAAGGAACTGTGCAGGAAAAAGCTGTATGATAATTTATTTTTATATAAATACACAAACCCACATATACACTGTCTCCTTTGTTTTCAGTGCCACATTGATCCTATGAGCAAAAAGTGTATCTGAAGTGCTTTCCAAACTCTGTAAGCTGCATTATTCTTAAACAACGTTTCATATAATTAAGACTATTTTGCTCCAAAGGTGTTACGATTACATCATACATCGCAACTAAATAAAACCCACAAGAGCAAGGACTGCAAAGTCACTTTCCCAGGCATAGACCTGTAGACAGTCAATTCATAGAGCTACCAGTATACAGAGCACACCTGGTAACGTGCCTCCCTTGAGAAGGCTTTCTTCACAAACTTTCCTGCTCCTTCTTCCTCCCAGGTTGGAGTACATGGGATAAAATAACACACAGAGCTTTGAGAAGGTGCTTACTGCATCTGATTAAATTTTGCAAATTTAGACAACGTGAATTACCAAATAGACCTGATCCATTTTATCGTATGGGTTTTGATTTTTAGATTTTATGTGTTCTGCTAGGCAGACTAGTATGGTACATGGCATAAATTGTCCAGTGTTTGGAACTGGCTAGAAAATGCCAGAGATTGGAGAGAGACACAAACACAAAATCGTGTTGAAGTTGAGAGAACAAATAAATCAGTATGAGGAAGTGTCTTTGGACTAGTCACCAAGTGTGGTGTTGCAGCAGCCTGGTGTGTTACCACCTGGAAGAGTTCAAACAAGCTGTAAATCCCAGGCCCTCCAGGCTGTGGGAAGCTGGCCTGGAGAATTTCTTGTTTTGTTTCTTGGGAGGTAAAGCAGAGGCTGGCTAGCCAATGCTATAAGCATTCCTTGCTGGCTGATCAACATCAGACAGAACAATTTTCTTAACCTCTTACCAAAGATAAGGCCAAAACAAAAAGACTGTTTTGAAGGAGAGAAAGAGCTTTCTGAAATAAAGGAGAGAGGTGATAGAAAAAAATGTTATTTAGAGAGTACAGTGCCAATGGGCAGAAGGAGTAAGATTTTTAATCTTAGTTGGTTGTGTTATGCTGAAAACTGGAAGTCCTAAGGACCAGATTTTTAGAGGGACCCAGGTATTTAAGGCACACCAGACACCTTCATGGAAAGAAATCTAGCACCTAGCCCAGCAGGGCAACTCCTTGAAAGAGCTGGGCATAAAAATTACCTCAGTGGGGAGCCATAGCAGTCTGAAGGGTAATTCATAGTGAATGCTTCTAATGACTGAACATTCAGTGTAGACCCATGGCAATGTATTTACATGAGAACTGTGTAGGGCAGCCAGCAGAAAGTACTAAGTATGGGAATGTATCTGAATTCACCAGGATCTCAGACTTCATGGTCATTGCCCAGAATACAGAACAGAGCACTAGTTTTGGCAGTAGATAGCTATATACACTGGGATACCTCTCGCTATACTGTATCTACAGGTCATGGGCATAGGGACGGTGAAGTGCTCTCATACAACTGCTATTGTTTAGAACATTTGGAATTGGGAGATGTAGGATAGGAGCTTTCATTCCTAGAGGAATTGAAAGGTTTCTTAACAAGAGATAGCCTTAATTACCAAGCTCCAAGAAGCCTTGTGCCTGGCTTACCTTCTTTTTGAAGTCTGACCACTTTTCCATTCCAATTCAGGAATGGAAGAGCCACCAGGCTAGGAAAAGAGTAAGCAAAAGATCATGAGTTAGCATGATATGAGCATCTTCATCAGGCTGGGTCTTTGATGAACTAGGTTTGAGTGTCTTTCCAACTCATAAATGGATAATCTTGGACAGTAGGTACTTAGTTCCTCAAATGAGAAAATGCCAAAGCACATGTAGAAGCCTTAACTTTGGCTGTATGAAATAGTGCTTTCAAAATTAAAACACTGTGTTTTTGCAGGCAGATAGCAGGCTTTGAAGTTACAAACAAAGGGAATCTCTGGACTGCATTTAAATTTGGTGCCAATATGCATTGTAAGGTCTTCTTTTAGCTCTAGATCTCACTCGATGTGTATTTCCTAAATTAATTTAATTTCTGGTCTTTGTCTTTTAACTCATGCTAATTTCTTCCTGCTTCCATCAGCAATCAAAACCTATATTCTGAAGCAGTTCTAATCCTGATACGGTGACCCACAGCTCATTTTCTTTCCACTGACAGCTTCGACTTTTCACTGGGGTAGGAAAATTAACCTCATATGTAGATAAAAGTATCCAGAAAGCAAGCATCAAGTTTCTCCCTTGGTTCTAAAATCTAACAGGAACGTAGTGATCATCTCTTCGAGATGAATCATTTTTCTCCACAGGAGAGGAACTCAAGCAGTGCTGTGTGAAGCAGAGTCCTTCTCAATTCACTGAAAATCCTCACTCAGGTCTAACTTTCTTTTGAGTGCTTTTTTCTATCCACTCATTTCCCACTGTGTGAACTGCTTATCAGAGGGAGTGGAGGCAAAGCAGAAGTATCAGAAAACATTCAGACAGGCAGAGATGAAGCTGGCTCTGTGTGACAGTGAGCATCCTGCATTAGGGTGGGGGGCATTAGTCGCTGTGAGACCAAAAAAGCCATACAGCACCAGTAGACAACTGACTTTGGTCTAAAGAACCAGTAAAGGGCAGAATGTGAGCATATAAACTGCCTTCTGGCAGTCTGATTCCAGACTCACAGCAACTCTGCTTGTCTTGCACCTATAGCACCCCACTGGAACAAATGACTTAATGAGAAGGACCGCACAAATGGCACCAAATGAAGTAACAACACTGCAAAGCAGAACTGATGTGATGACCCACACTGGCCCACCTGTGTGATTCAGGATTGGAATTTTTCTTCGAGGCTTAGGTTGCTTACTGGGAAGTGGTGAAATGAAATTAGACGTCAAGTAAACACCCCAGCCTCCCTTACTCTGATTTTTGTTTTCAGATAAAGGCAGCTTATGAAAATGAATTAAAAATACTATGATAAATTCTGGCATACACAGCTTGAAAGTGAGGGTGCTTTTTGTGAGCAGCATAGTTTGGTGTTAATACAGTAACATCAACTACAAAAGCATACCATATCTGTGATCTTAGGAAACATGTGGGGTGCACACACAGCCTTTAGTACTGACCACTTTACTGAGGTTTCCTGAACTCCTGTCTGACAGATTAGATCAAATTAGCAATACCATGTCCAACACCATCATACCTAATCTGCAGCATAGGCAGGATTTTTTATGCCAGTGTCATGGTTTAAAGACAAGATCCAAACCTGACTCTGCTTAACTCTTGAAATCAGTAGTGGGCAAAACACACTCTGTATGCGTGTTAGCATGGTGATTCCCATCACCATCAGCAAACAAGTCTCAACAGCATTAAAATGCCATTCAAAAAATTCAAAACTCTCAAATGTAAATGGTCTGGGGGGACGACTGGGAGGGTAAAAGAATGTCTCCTTCACAGGTTGAGCACCTGAGAAGGAGAAAAAAGATGTGTAATTGCTAAGCACCTCCATCATATACCTCCCAAAGTATAAAGGTGGTGACCACACTGGGAACATAAGCCAGATCAGTTTCATGATCAATGATTCTATTGTATTACAAGTCATTACCATAAAGTACAATGGGACAAAAACCTTAGCCCAAGCCCCACACTTGAAAAACACTAAGACAACAAATACCGGATGGAAGTAAGATACGATATACTGAAACTGTGAGATCAAGCGGAACAAGCTTGAGAGCCAATAAATCAGCATTGCAACGAGTGACTATCAATCCAGTCAGATCTGTTCTTATCTCAACCCCTCGTGCCCCACGTTGGGTGCCAAAAAGAACTGTCGTGGTTTAAACCCAGTCAGGTAACTTGTTCATTCACTCCCAGTGAGTGGTGCCGAGCTGACAACAATCGAGGTCCGTGTCCCTCCCCACCGGGGTTCTCCCCTTCCCCACTCCTGGAGGAACAGGGAGGAGGATCGAAAGGGTGCAACTCCCACGGGTTGAGACAAGAACAGTCCAGCAATCAATGTACAACACAAATAACCACCGCTACTATCAACTACAACAACGGTAAGGGAAAATAACAAGGGAAGAGAATACGATACCACCGGCCAAGAAAACAAGTTCCACCCGGAAGCCCCTGTCCTTCCGGGTAACTCCCAGTCACCCCCCACCCCAGGCATGACGTGCTGTGGTATGGAATACCTCCCTGGCTAGCCCAGGTCAGGCACCCTGTCTCTGCTTCCTCCCGGCTTCCCCTCCTCCCTGGCAGAGCATGAGCCTCACAAAGTCCTTGGTCAGGGTAAACATCACTTAGCAACAACTGAAAACATTGACTTCACCAACACTGCTCTCAGGCTGGAAGTCAAAACACAGCACTGCACCAGCTACCACAAAGGAAAAAAAAACATGACTGTAAAACTGAATTACTGTTTATTTTATGAGCAGACCTAAAACCAGCAAAGATCTCTGTGTGCCTGATGCTGACAGATCTTCTGACAGATAATGCTCTATTTCTAGAGGTACCTTGGAGTATTTCTCCCATGACAGCACTGAGCAATTCCCTTCTTAAATATCTCCAGGATCAACACATTCAACATTGCTACACCTAAGGGGCAGGATGTGGAAAGTGGTTTGCAGGGCATCTGTGCAAGACACAACAGCCTTGGTAGCTTTTATTCATCATGAATAAAGCTGGCGATGATGCCCCAGATTGACTGCTCGGTATCACCAACACATCCCAAGCACACTGAATTTCTTCTCTCTTTGAGACAGAAGGAAGATGCTCACATGCATTTCATCAGACAGAGCTTTTGGAGGCCAGATATTGCAGGCATGCACCGCACCAAAATAGTGTGGCAGTATCCATTGGTAGGCAGACAGTGGAAATATGTTGTTAAAAGCAACAGTGTGTGTTGACAAGGTACAGATCCTATTCATGCTCTGATCTCCAGCTGCAGATGATCCTGGGAGCAGGAGATGGTGCTTGGACCTCTCCCTCCAGCAGTGCATGTCTGGCTTTGCACAGAGAGCAAGCAAGCATCCTTTTTTGCCATGACTTTGGGGTATCGGGTGAGGAGAAGTCCCCCACAACCCAGATTCAGTGTGCTCTTGAGTCCAGAACTCCCTGTGTGCTGGACTGCATTCTCAGAGTGTGAGCAGCAGGTTGAGGGAGGGGATTCTCCCCCTCTGCTGTGCTCTGGGGACACCCCCCAGCAGTCCTGTGTCCAGCTCTGAGGCAACAACACAAGAGGGACGTGGAGCTGTTGGAGAGAATCCAGAGGAAACCACAGAGATACTGTGAGGGCTGGAGCAGCTCTGCTCTGGAGCCAGGCTGAGAGAGCTGGGCTGGTTCAGCCTGGGGAAGAGGAGGCTCCTTCAGGGAAGACCTTGGAGCAGCTGCCAGTGCCTAAAGGGGGCCTAAAAGGATACCAGAGAGGGACTCTTCATAAGGGACTGTAGTGATAGGACTACAAACTGAAATAAGGGAGATTTAGGTTAGCTACAAGGAAGAAATTCTTTACTGTGCGAGTGGTGAGGCACTGGAATCGTCTGCCCAAGGACACTGTGAATGCCCCATCCCTGGCAGTGGTCAAGGCCAGGTTGGACGGGGCTCGGAGCAACCTGGTTTAGTAGAAGGTGTCCTTGCCCGTGGCAGGTGGCTGGAACTGAATGATGTTTAAGGTCCCTTCTGACCCAAATCATTTTATGATTCTGTAACTTGAAGTAGTGGATTATTTTGCTTACATGTGCTGCCTGAAATGCACTAGGAATCTGCTTCAATACATCAGCTCTAGATTTAAAAATGTGTTTTCTCACATAAAGCAAATGCATTTTCTGTGTTCGGAAGAAAAAGGTTAGGGCTGAGGAAATTAAATTAGGAAGGCAGGTAGCAGAGCAGAAAGAGTTCACTGATTGAATCAGCAAATCTACAACTAATTCACCATTACAGGCACACTACCCATTGCTTGAATGCCCAAACTTCCTGCCACCTCCTAGGATTTGAAGGATGTTTAAAGCAGGGTGGGTTTTCTAAATAAATGTGAAAAGAGAAACATGTTGAAATTCTTGGCAAATTCCAGGACTCAGAGATTTGACACAGGATCTAGGAGCAGCAGAGCCCTGGTCTCATGCTCATCTCACTAGGCAAGCTTTCCCCTGGTGTATCCTGGCACAGTGACAGTGAAAGCTGGTGTGCCCCAGCTGGGAGCCTCTTTTCCTGAGTAAGTTCCCCCTGTGCATTGTATAACACTGCTCAGACTGATCCCCGGCCCCATTGCCTCTACTGCCTTATCTAACTAATTTCCAAGTCTAAATCCTGGTATTACAAGAACTAAAAAGTAAATGTCTTTTTTTTACTGTGTCTTTTTCATCAGGGTTCATGTTACAGGCTAAAAGAGAACACAACAGAGACATAAAGTCAATAATATTAATGCAAATACTAATTATCATTGTTTTATCATTAATTATTGCTATTGAAACTTTATTGTCTTAATAGTAAATATTGTCTTAATAGTAAATCTAAAAGATTATGATTAGCCTAGAATAAAATATCACAGAAGTATAAAGAAAAATAAAATAAAGATGATTATTATGCATTTCTTTAACTGATTGTAGGCCTACTGTTCATAGCCATGGGGTCTCCAATGCCAGTCTCTGCCTTGTCTCATTCCACCCCAAGACAGCTCCTCTATGTTGCATCCTCTGTCCGCTGCTCTCTTACAGTGCCTGTACTCCTCTGCAACAAACCACATAGTCCTAAATTTCCACACTACACTAGATAAACCCCTCATTTTTCACAAAATAACTGCCTCTCACTCCCACCTCACATAGAAACTGTGGTTACATTATACAAAGATAAGCAGAAGTAAGACAGATTGGCTATAGCTACCTGGTCATTAGAAAAACCACTGTTTTAGCTAAACCAAAAAAAAAAAGCAAAGCTCCAGGCAGGTCAAGACAAAATGAAGCAAAGAAAACTTGATGTGTCTCAGTCCTGTGGCCTCACACATGCAGTACAAAGCCGATGGACTCTTGTGATAGCAATACTATATTTGCTGTGCTACAGGGCTACAATAAATATCTTTCCAGAAATCAAGAGCACTGTCAATAGTAATGGCTACCTTTTCAGATGGAAACATGATTCTCAAGCTAATAATAAATCTTTAACATTAGGCTTTTTCCTCATTGCAAGCTGCAAGGCTTGTCTGTTAAAGGATATGGCAAATAATTCCCTGTTTCATTATTAACTTGAAAGTGTTTATACCCTGTGATCAGGGATCTCACATGGATGTGCTGTTTCTTCAATAAGTAAATTTAAACTCTTAATCTCTGCTCAGACATTCTATTTGTGTCATTTTTGTTTTCCCTGTTCTGAATAATTTGGGTACTCATTGTGAAGAGAACATAACTGCATCATTTTGATTTTGTTTTTTTCAACAGCTTTATAACCCCAGGAATATTTGTAATTTAGCTGCTTGCTAGAAGACAACCATTTATATGAACCAATTGACAATAGCCTCTTCATTGCCCTTGCTCTTGGGGAATAACCTTATAATATGTTCCTTTCCGCCAGTAGGCATCTAGATATGCCAAGATTTCATGTTGTGCCTACTGTATATTTCAATTATTTTTTCTCTTATAATGTCCTTTTCTTTTTCAGCATCATTTCCACTATATCTTCCTGCCAGTCCTTATTACACTTACTGCTTTACAAGGTAGGATCCAAGCACACTGTTGCTCTGATGAGCAAGCAGTCCGTGAGGAGTGAAGTTGGGCATTAGTTCCTAAACACTTCACTACTCCCAGTTTTTATCATGTCTGATTAACAATGTGAAAATCTTCCACCTCTCAGAATGTCCTGTCACTTTCCGCCAAAAGAAATAGGCAATGAGCTCTCTAAGGTGTTGATGAGACACCCATCAATTCTGACTTGTTTTGGGTTAAACTCCATTGGAAAAACATTTCCATAAATGCTTACTTCAAGCATCATGTTTATAGTCAGTTCATAAATTTCTAATTAAAAATGGCACCTGAATAAATTTGAAATTGTGCAACCCCATCAAATTATTAAGCTAATTAAAGTGAGGCATTGAGGTTTTAAGAAGGTTTTGTTGTTGTTGCTGTTTTTAATGACAGTATATTAACTGGTTCCTGAGTGGACATGAGATAATCTTCTATGTTTAAATTCTGTCACTTTACTACCTTATGAAGTGCTTCTCCAGTAATATGCTCAGGATGAGTATTTTGTGCACTTATCATAACAACATTTGCACATATGATGGTAATTCTGTCAAAATACTGAATTAATACCTAATTACCTTGCATTAAATAACTTCTGTGTATTGAAAATATGCACGCATGCTAAATTTTGACACTGATTTGAACAAAATTTGAACAGAAGATGAGACCGTATAGGTTAAAAGAACATTGCCATATGCCTCGATATAAAAGAGTGCCTGCACTGGTCTTGTCAGGGAAAGGTGCACAATGGGCAGGGCTGCCCTCGGTGCTCCCTGGTGGAGATCCTCCTGCAGCAGGAGCTGAGCTGCAGGGTGCTATTAATAGGCTGCAAGATGTCAGGGAAGCTGAGAGGAAGCAGGACTGCTTGCTCCCGGCCCAAAATGTGCAGGGGCCTCAAGCGTCCCCTCTAGCTCATGAAGGAAAGAAGGAGGCCGTTAACCTGGGAAGCTGGGAATTAGTGACAAAAAAAAAAAAAAACAACAAAAAAAGGAGGAAAAGGACAATTAAAAGCAAGGGGCTTCCTACTAAATCTGTTGTCCTCGTGCAGAACCACTTTGCTGTCCTGCAGGGGACTAATGAGGAAACGCACTCACACCAGAAACAGCCGGCTGATGCCCTGGTAAAGAAGATCTCTACTGGTGCTGCCAGGAAAAAGTGGCGCATCATAGTAGTAGGGGACTCTACTTTGAAAGGGACAGAAGCACCCATCTGTCGACCTGACCTGGACTCAAGGGAGGTGTGTTGCCTACCAGGGGCACGGATCAGGGATGTGGCAGAGAGACTGCCTGCTCAAGTAAGTCCCACTGACTATTACCCACTTCTAGTGATACATGTGGATGCTAGGGACACAGTTAGTAGTAGACTGGGGAACATAAAGAAGGACTACAGAGCCCTGGGGGAGGTGGTTAGGGGCTCTGGAGCTCAGATTGTCGTTTTGTCAATTCTCCAGGATTCAGGGAGGACCTAAAAAAAGGTAGGAGGATTGGCCAGGTTAATAAATGGTTAAAAGGGTGATGTCATAGTCACGGGTTTGGGTGTCTTGAACATGGGACACAAGTTTGTAGGCCAGGTCTAGTGGGGGCTGGTGAAGCTGGTCTGATAAAGAAGGGGAAGAGCAGTTTTGGTAGGAGGCTTGCCAGAATTGTCAAGGAGGCTTTAAACTAGATGTGTTGTGGGAGGGGGGGCATCATTCCCTCCCAACACACCCAGTCAGTTGCCAGCACCTATAATAAATGCTTGGAGCAATGAAGAGATATTCCAGCATCTCCAGCCAATGAGCCAGCTTCATTTGGAGCGCGGCTCAGATGCCTCTATACAAATGCCTGCAGCATGGGGAACAAACAAGAGGAATTAGAAGTGTGTGCACGTCTACAGGGGTATGATATAATAGGCATCGCAGAAACATGGTGGGATGGCTCCTGTGACTGGAGTGTTGGAATGGAAGGTTACAGGCTCTTTAGAAAAAACAGGCCTGGCAGGTGGGGAAGGGGAGTCGCCCTTTATGTTAGGGATAGGCTGGAGAGTATGGAACTCTGTCTGGGGACAGGTGAGCAATCCACAGTGAGTTTGTGGGTCAGGGTTAAAGGGAATATAGCTATGGGAGACATTATTGTGGGGATCTGTTACAGACAGCCTGATCAAGGAGAGCCTGTGGATGAAGCACTCCATAGACAGATAGGAACAGCCTCACGCTCACAGGCCCTTGTCCTCATGGGGGACTTCAACCACCCTGGTATCTGTTGGAGGGATGGTACGGCCCGGCACAAGCAACCCAGGAGGTTCCTCGATTGTGTGGAAGACAAATTCCTTCTCCAAGTAATAGAGGAGCTGACAAGGAAAGGTGCCATGCTTGACCTCGTACTCACCAACAGGGAAGGGCTCGTTGGAAATGTGACTCTCCAGGGCAGCCTTGGATGCAGCAATCACGAGATAGTCGAATTTGAGATCCTCAGGACACTGAGAAGAGCGTGCAGCAAACTCACTGCCCTGGACTTCAGGAAAGCAGACTTTGGCCTCTTTAGGAACCTGTTTAATAAGGTTCCATGGGATATAGCCCTAGAGGGTGGGGGGGGCAAGACTGTTGGCTGATATTCAAGGATCACCTGCTACAAGCTCAAGAGTGTTGCATCCCAACCAGAAGGAAGTGCAGCAGGAGGGCCAGGAGACCTCCTTGGATGGATAAGGAGCTGCTGAGGAAAATTCAAATGAAAAAAAGAGGCTTATAAAATGTGGAAGCAAGGACAGGCGGCCTGGGAAGAGTACAGGGATGTCGTCTGGGAAGCTAGGGACCATGTTAGGAAAGCCAAG
Source organism: Pezoporus flaviventris (assembly GCF_033815535.1). NCBI lineage: Eukaryota > Metazoa > Chordata > Aves > Psittaciformes > Psittacidae > Pezoporus > Pezoporus flaviventris. Next base: position 1,122,202 of record NW_026892600.1, read on the forward strand.
GCCCAGTTAGAATTAAACTTGGTTAGGGATGTTAAGGATAACAGGAACGGATTCTACAGGTACGTAGGGAATAAAAAACAGACTAGAGACAATGTAGGCACCCTCTGGAAGCTATGGGGAGAACTAGCTACCCTGGATTTGGAGAAGGCTGAGGTTCTTAAGGACTTCTTTGCCTCGGTCTTCACTGGCAAAGTCTTGTAAGGCAGACACAGGGACTAAGAGAATGAAAACCTTGCGCCCACTGTAGGAGAGGATCTGCTTCGAGACCATCTTAAAAACCTGAAAGTGCACAAGTGCATGGGACCTGATGAAATCCATCCACGAGTCCTGAAGGAGCTGGCAAATGAAGTTGCTAAGCCACTGTCCATCATATTTGAAAAATCATGGCAGTCAGGTAAGGTTCCTGAGGACTGGAAAAGGGAAATATAACCCCCATTTTCAAGAAGGGGAAAATGGATGATCCAGGGAACTACAGACCAATTAGTCTCACCTCTGCCTGGCAAAATCTTGGAGCAGATTCTGTTGGAAAGCATGCTAAGGCACATGAAAATCAACAAGGTGCTTGATGACAGCCAGCATGGCTTCACTAGGGGGAAATCCTGCCTGACCAATTTGGTGACCTTCTATCATGGGGCTATGGAACTGATGGACAGGGGTAGAGCAGCTGATGTCATCTACCTGGACCTGTGCAAAGAGTTCGACACTGTCCCACACGACATCCTTGTCTCTAAATTGGAGAGACATCAATTTGATGGATGGACCACTCGGTGGATAAAGAACTGGCTAGATGGCCGCACACAAAGAGTTGTGGTCAATGGCTCAATGTCCAGCTGGAGACCAGTAATGAGTGGTGTCCCTCAGGGATTGGTGTTGGGACCGGTCTTGTTCAACATCTTTGCCGGTGACATGGACAGTGGGATTGAGTGCGCCCTCAGCAAGTTTGTCGATGACACCAAGCTGTGTGGTTCGGTTGATACGCTGGAGGGAAGGAATGCCATCCAGAGGGACCGTGACATGCTTGTGAGGTGGGCTGATGCCAGCCTGATGAAGTTTAACCATGACAAGTGCAAGGTCCTACACCTGGGTCGGAGCAATCCCAGGCACAGCTGCAGGTTGGGCAAAGAAGAGATTCAGAGCAGCCCTGCGGAGAAGGACTTGGGGGTGCTGGTCAATAAGATAATGAACATGAGCCGGCTTCAGTGTGCACTTGCAGCCCAGAAAGCCAACCGTATCCTGGGCTGCATCAAAAGGAGTGTGACCAGCAGGTCAAAGGAAGTGATCCTGCCCCTCTACTCTGCTCTTGTGAGACCTCACCTGGAGTATTGTGTGCAGTTCTGGTGTCCTCAACATAAGAAGGACATGGAACTGTTGGAAGAAGTCCAGAGGAGGGCCACGAGGATGATCAGGGGACTGGAGCACCTCCTATATGAAGACAGGCTGGGTGAGTTGTGGCTGTTCAGCCTGGAGAAGAGAAGGCTGCGTGGAGACCTCATAGCAGCCTTCCAGTATCTGAAGGGGGCCTATGGGGATGCTGGGGAGGGACTCTTCCTTAGGGACTGTAGTGACAGGACAAGGGGTAATGGATTAAAACTTAAACAGGGAAGTTTAGACTTCTTTCTTTTTAGGGTGGTGAGGCATTGGAATAGGCTGCCAAGGGAGGTTGTGAATGCTCCATGCCTGGCAGTGTTCAAGGCCAGATTGGACGAAGCTTTGGGTGAGATGGTTTAGCGTAAGGCGTCCCTGCCCATGGCAAGGGGGTTGGATCTAGATGATCTTAAGGTCCTTTCCAACCCTAACCATTCTATGATTCTATGAAATATAACCAAGATGTCCTATGTGACTAGCTGAATCCCCCTCTCCCTAAATTTATGTTGACATATTTGACATTGATACTTAATTGCTGAATAGATGAATTAAAGTATTGCAATGAATTTATAACCCCCACCTTTCCTGCCAGATAAGCTCAGATCCTTCAGTTACTTCTATGCAGATGGGTCCCTAAATTCAACATATCTATTGCAAAGTCAAATAGCATAAAACAGAGAAACTAAATACTCTGTTGGAAAGATTGCATATTTTAGCATAGCACAAGAGATTTAGAATTTTAATTTCTCTGAAATAAGAGAATTTATATTTCCCTGAAGAACAAAAAAAAAGAAAGAAAAAAAAAAAAGATGACATTTGATATTTTTGCTCGTTCCTTTAAGGGTAAATTCCTTACACACTGGGCTCAGATTCTAGGGAAGGCAGCAGAGTTCATACTTAAAGCCTACACAGTGTTTATGTGGCATCAAATTTACAGACTTAAAAGGGGTAATAGAGTGGCATGATTTTTGTTGACTTCAGTAGAAGTTTGATGGAGTGTAGGCAGAAAGATAAGGCGAGAAAGAAGTGATAATTTACTAACTCTACCCTGCCAGCCACTCCTGTCAGTAAACAAGATCACACTTCCCTTTAATCTTGAAGTTGAGGGTAGCTGAGTTTGTTCCTGTCTGCACATGACACATGACACAGTTGTGTTGATTTCCAGTTGTCCTTGGCAAAGAGAAAAAAAGCCCTTCAGGGACCTTTTCTGACCTGGAAGAGATGACTACAGCTCAGTGGAGAGGGAAACTTATTTTTGACTTGTTTGGCTGCAAAAAGCATCAAACGCCACTAACAGTTTTGAAATAAAAGTAGCCATAAAAGCTTATAGAAGAAAACAATCCTCAGCATAGCTTGCAAGGACTTCCCCTGCCCTAGTTTTGTCATAGTGAATCCAAAGTGAAGAGTAACATGAAGCACACGTCTCTTATGTTTTTCCTTTAGAAAAATTTAAGTGTAGAGAAAGCCCGTACTTTAACAGAATTCATGAAATGTTTGCACTTTAGACCTGTCAACAATCTCAGACAAACAGAGAACAATACCATAAAAGCAGAGCTCTACTGCTTTTTGTTCCTCCCTACCCACTTTCCCACAAGCATACTTTCTCACCAACTTACTTTGCCTTGCTTGCCCCTGAAAACACATCAACACTTTAGCCTGTAGTGTAATTCTTGGAAAACATCAGATTTTGTGCAAACCGTAAGCTCTCCACAGTTTGAGTCTCAAAAATCATCCAGTTACTTAGGAAACATCAAGTATTTCAAATCACAAATCAAACTTCCCCTTAGAAAGCAAGCACATAAGCAAAACTACTGCAAACATGAGAACAGAAAACACATTTCATTCAGAAATGATAAACCAGCAGCAGCACTTAGTGGGAGTAATGGGTCAATTAATCATCTGGGTAAAGCAGTTGGTGTGTGGGGCAGGCAGCTGAAAACTTTATTTACAAGAATATAAGGATATATAATTAATTCTTATAAGAATTTATAAGAATATAATGAACCCAACAATCAGCTTTCACCAGTAAAGGGCACCAACCACATGTTAAAGCAGTCAGTCACAAATTTCTTGTCCAATGTTGAATAGAGAAATGAAAATTTGTCTTTAAAACTATTTTCCTTTATTTAGAGGAAAGAATTAATGATGTAAAGACATCTCAGCCAGCAGGATGTCACCTGTTTAAAATTCAAAAAATGGGAAAACAAAGTTTCTGATATGAAAAAAAGTTCTCTGAAATCAAATAAAATATAAGAATAAAAATCTACTTAAATTGAGCTCTCTGACAAAATGATCTATATAAAAGATATCTTATTCTTCAATTAATGTGAATTCCGTGCATATATTGGGCTTTTCTGGAACCCACTCAAACATATGTCTTTGCTACTCAGAATAGAGTTTGTCTCAAGATTATGCTTTAAAGGTGAGTCCTGCAACAATTTGTAAATCTGAAGAGGTTTTGACTGCAGGAGGCCTACGATTTAACTCAATCATTATTTCTTGGGTGTTCTCATCTTGATTTTGATTTTTGTTTTTTGTTTTTTTTTCCCCCCACTCTGGTCCAGTTGGCAATCTCCTATCTGTCCTCCTCCTTCCCATTTCTTCGTCTTTTATCTATTTAGTAAAGGTTTCTTACCACTGTGCCCAAGTAAAATCCATGTAAAGCACGTTAGCAGTGGTGAAGTCCTTAGAGAACCTGATGGAAAATATTATGTTCTCTTTCTGTCAAGTTAAAGAAAGTTGCACCAGTAGGAATTCTTTCCTATTATGAACACTGTTCTTTTTATGGTGGAAAAGTTTATTATGGAAAAAAAACCCAACAGTTTCCCACCATTGTTCAAAGGTCATTCAGGCTGAGTTAATTTAATAATCACCTTTGGGAAATTAATTTTCTAACCAGATTCTTTAATTGAAAAAAATTTATCCTTGTCTATCCTAGGCTGAATTCTAAGTCTTATGGGGATAATCCTGAAAAAAAAAAAAAAATCTACAATAAAACCCACACGGTATATACTGACAGGTCATATATGGAAAAAAAATACCATTGAATTCTGATATCCTTCCTGAACTGAAGGAGTCTTATTTTATCATGAGGGAAAAGACTCTTCAATTCCAATGTAAGAGAACCTGTTTAGAGCAAATATGTACTCCATCTGCAGTGGCTCTTTATCAACCTGTCTGAAGCCAAGCTATATAACCCAGTACGGATGTGCAAATTCAGTTTGAATAATTAACTGCAGCAGATGACCCTGTGCTACAATGACTGATCCACTAAGTGCAAAATTTCATAATAATAATTCAGAGGCAATTTAGGGAAATTTGATTCCCTGCCAGGGCTGCACACAAGGAGGAGAGGATGCTCTCTGAAGTCTCTGAGTCAGAAGCAGATCTGTAGAAATGGGGTTAATAAAGTACTCAGAACAGCGCTCAAGAGCAGGACCTGCTGTTCTTGAAATTGCGGTTTTCATGGACATTACAGGTAAACATCTCTAATTTCACCATAAAAGTAGACTTTTGAAGGAGCCAGTGAGAGCAGGTTTTATAGTTCTCTCTAAGCAAACTCTGTTCCTTCTCTGATCTGACTTCTATCCTAAGGGATAAACACAAATCTGTTAAGGTTCAGACAGGAATCAGGATTAGGCTTCCTCCATTCCACTCAAGTAATTTAATCACTAGAGAACCTGGCTTTCTCAATTAGGATAAGGAACGATACACTGATGAAATCAGGGGAAAAAAAATACAATTGCCATAAGTAATTTGATATTAGTAAAGTCCAAATCAGATACGAAAAACTCTGTGATCATAATGATAAATCCCAGGTGTTTAGTGAGTGTTAATATATGGGAGTCATGATCAAAGCTATGTGAAGCTGTACCCTATGTAATATACTTAATGCTACCAGCTTATTTACAAATAAATTTTGTTAACAGTAGTAATAATTACTCTGTGCAATAGTTTCTCTGTATGGACTTTTATAACTTAGTATGCCCCAGAACTGAAAAGTTCTGGGATGAGAACATAAACACTGAAATGGTAGAGAGTTGTTGAAACAGTAAAGAGTTGTGTCATATGCATTGAGAGCAGCAGCTTAGTGCCAGCAAGAAAAGGGGCAGGTCTCATCTCTGTTATTACTACCAGTTAATGACTATGGTGCTCAAAAGGTTAAGCCATGTGTCTATCAGTCTTAGGTGTTATATTGTTAGTAGTACAATGTACATAACATTAGAAAAGATATAGTTAACACTGTTATTGTTTTACCATCAGTGAAATTAAGCATACCATTGTGGAAATTAAGAATGACCTTTCAATGATAAATAAACCCAATAATTTATGTAGGGTTCTATCGGGAACGAAATAATTAAAAATGAAATAATTTCCTTGCTTTTCAAATCTTTTAAATTATTTCTGCACACATAAATACACATGTCCTGGGTTCAGCAGTAGCAGTCATGTTTTTTCCTTTGTGTTAACTGGTGCAGTGCTGTGTTTTGACTTCTAGTTTTGAGAACAGCGTTGGTGAAGCCGATGTTTTCGGTTGTTGCTAAGTGATGTTTACCCTGACCAAGGACTTTGTGAGGCTCATGCTCTGCCAGGGAGGAGGGGAAGCTGTGAGGAAGCAGAGACGGGGCGCCTGACCCGGGCTAGCCGGGGAGGTATTCCATACCACAGCACGTCATGCCCGGGGTGGGGGGTAACTGGGAGTTGCCCGGAAGGACAGGGGCTTCCGGGTGGAACTCGTTTTCTTGGCCGGTGGTATCGTATTCTCTTCCCTTGTTATTTTCCCTTATCATTGTTTTAGCTGATAGTAGCGGTGGTGATTTGTTGCTGGACTGTTCTTGTCTCAACCCGTAGGAGTTGCACTCTCTCGATCCTCCTCCCCGTTCCTCCGGGAGCGGGGAAGGGGAGAGCCCCGGTGCAGGGAGGGGGGGGAGACGAACACGGACCTTGATTGTTGTCAGCTTGGCACCACTCACTGGGAGTGAGTGAACAAGTTACCTGACTGGGTTTAAACCACGACAACACAAATTGGGCTAAGTATAATTTATTTACATTTTTCAGTTTCTACATAGCAGACCTACTATATACTGTCGTTGAAGACATCACCAATGCATAGGCTATAGCCTTGTGCAAGAAGTTATTTAGACCTAGATAAACTAAATCCCTAGTATTGGACAAAAAGACAATTGTTTTCCAAAATTCAATTGCACGGACAAAAGTAATACTTGTTATGAGAATGTATTACTTCTTACTAAACTTTCAATTGCTAAAATATCTTTAAAATAATGTTATAAACAGAGACATGCAATGAGAAAATTGTGTGAATATATTTTGATCCATAAGTTTTGCTAATTATTGGCTTTTATTGTATCTTGGATGATTTTCTATTCGTTGTTTGGTTTGTATGACTGGTCACCAAAATTAGCTGTTGCCATAGCTACTTGTCAATCTCTAACTATTCATCTTTCATGTACAAAACTTGAAGATGTGAGCATTGATCCGTACTTTTAAAGAGGTTGACTTCTTGGTAACCCAATTCACTTTTTCAATTATGGATGGAATTGCATTGATTTTGATGACATTGCCAACACATGATAGTATGGAAACCGACTCCAGTGCTGAACTTTCTGCTTCAGAGTGAGGAAGCACCAGTAGGGTATTGCTACTTGTACTGAAGTTCTTTCTAAAGTGACTTTTAGAGTGTACCACACTAAGCTATGAAATACTCCCTGCCATAATTTTTATGAGCTGAGAAAGGGTTTCATTCACTAACCCCTAACTTGAACACTTTTTACACTGGCTGCTATAATTTGACCTCATATGTAATATTCCTTTATTAACTCAGAGATTCTGTTGTGACAGAAAATGGCAAAGGTAATGGTTAGGAAATAAGGATAAATAGAGAAAATACCCTGTAAATTATTAAAGAGACCTGAAGTAGATAAAAGAAGAGGACGGGAAGGCACGTTGAAGGGAAGGGAGGAAATAATGCTAGTGAAATGCTGCAGCCATAAACAGAGCATAGCTAGAACTGTTAAAATAAATAGCAGTATTCATACGTGTTGGCAATGAATCCCAGCCAAACTAAACAGCTCTAAGGCTTTTAATCTTGATCTCTGTTCTCCTCTCCAGCCTACAAATGCAGTTCATTCCCTGGAAATTCACAGCTGTATTATATCCGTCCAGCCTTCATCTTTCTCTGGACAAACACTTCTTTCAAAAGTCAAAACACATCATTCGGGACCCTGAGAGACTTCTTTGTTTTCCTGTGCTTAGTTGCACATGTTTGGCTGTATGAAGGGTGCTAGTTTTCGTTCACTGAATATACTTTGTGAAATACGGGCCACACAATCTGTTACCTTGTAATGTGTTACGAGATATTTCAAGGACCAAATAAACACAGTTGGTTCTTCCCTTTGTATTTTTGTTTTTCCTATGAAATATTCATATAATATTTTCTAAGGTCTTCAAGGAGTTTTGTTACCTAGCCTTTCACAGGTGCTCTTGGAATGAGAGAACAGACTACTACGCCTATGTTTCTACAAGTAGTGTTCACTCTGGGATGACTAATGAGGCAAAAACTAAGTTAAGAGCTTTCAGTCACTCACTGGACATCAGTACTCCACAGCTCACAATCTGAGTACCCTGACATTACAATAAGTTTCTCTATAGTTGGTGCTACAGTGAACATCAGAAACTTGCATGACACTGAGAATCCAAATGAGAACTGAATACGTTCTTTATTCTTTTACTGAGGTTTCTTTTTGTCTTGCTAAGATTGCTCCAAACTCAACTGATCTATTGCTGTGATTTAAATCACTTTAATGCCATTCTGTAGCTGCCATCTCTTGCATGACAAGTTTCTCATGTTACATAAGTCGCTTGTACTGTTATGTTTGAATTTTTCCACATACTCCACCATGTCCTGTTAACAGATTGATGTGCACTGGTAGAGAAATCAGTACAAAATTATTAGCTCCATGTTTAGCTTTTTTGAGGTGCCGAGAGAAACCTATGCAGCAAGCTGGGAAGCATAGACTGGAATATTTCTATTAGTTATGAAATAAATGTCATTATTGATATTAACTCCTAAATTCACGTGGGCTCTATCCAGGTGATGTACTGCCACACTCTATAAAAAAAAAAATTGAAGCTAAAGAGTGAGAGCGATTATCTGTGTTAGAATTACATTTCTGCATAGTATTCAACCAGTCAGATCACTTCTGTTCCTTACACTACATATGCTGGCTTCTCTGAAAATGTGACTTCTCATATGATTCTGCCTACTTCACTCTCATCAGAATTTTATCTGTGGTACAGCTGATTGCCAAGTCTGAAAAAAATTTCTTGGGAGCTGGATTAGCTTTTCCCTCTCACTGCGTACTTTAAATTAAGAAACGTATGCAACGTATGATCCACATCTGAATTGCAGGATCTATTCCCACTCTCTTTCAGAGCATTGCATGTTTTTACTGGCATGGCCTAGGGTGGAAAGGATCCCAGAATGACCAAGGAGGTAGTATAGAATTACAGTCCCCTTCAAGATGTGTTGGAAATTTGGTCTGGATCCACCAATAAGACAGCAAAGCAAATTGCACTGAAATGTCAGCTGATTTTTCTAGTGTTTCCATTGCAAATGATTAATGTTCCTGGAGACTCCTCAGCACCAAGAAAGTGTTATAAATTATCTTCCTTTTTTACAGTCAATTTGAAAGACCTCTGCACAAGCTATTCAAAGAAGGGCAGTCATACCCAAGTTCAAATCCAAGCCCTGAAATTCAGGAGCCCAAGTTTAAGGTTCCTATATTATTGCAGTCATATGCCATCAGGTGTTGCTTCCCTCTTAAGGAGTATATTTTATTCCTTTTTTCGATTATATCTAAGGATTTAACCTGTTCAATGTAATCTTTTTAACTGTGATATGGAAGACATTTAATGAATAAGCAAGTAAGCACAATGGTCTTTTAAACAAAGTTGACAAGCAAGTAAAACTCACAGACATGAAACCACATGGCCCTGAGTCAACTGCATGGCCTTCACACTCTTCACTGAATTTGAAGTTTCTTCTTGCATCCAAATATAAGTTCAACATTTGGAACTTCACAGGGTTTTGAATGAGAATGCAGAACATAAAGCAAAGCACAAATTGCATTCAACAAATCTAACTGTGAAGCTGTGAAATTCCTGATCCCCTTTCCTCAGAACTTCTCTAGTATGAGAAAACATCACTAGCTGGGAGTCTCGAGCAGAGACAAATTAATTAACCAGGAACAAACAGCTATCATGGGATTCAAATTATTCCAAGACATTTTTGTGGAGGATATTAAAAGGAGAGCTACAGTCAAAAGCACTCTAGCTCTATAATAATTTAGGAAGTTGAAAAGAAACTACCTCAGTCTCTTTCTATCTCCCTCTTTAAATTAATGGGCCTCTTTAGTCAAACTAAACCATTTTACTTACTTCCACAGGGGCATCTGCAGGTGCTATGTTCTACCTCAGAAGAAACATTTGAAGTCTGTTATGGACCTGTTAGATCGTAAGAAGCCTTTTCAAACCAGTACGGGAAAAAGCTGGAAGTTAAGCAAAAAACCACAGAAAGATAATCAGACTTTACATCCAGTCTTATGGAAATTATCATCCTCATAAGGATGATGACAGCTGTACCATCCCTGTTCCCAAGACTCTGCTGCTGTCTTGATTGCTATTTTGGCTGAGACAGGTCCAGCAAGAGAACAGTCACTTTACTCCACTCCTGCTTGATCAAAACCAGTAGCATTAAAAAACAAATTATATTAAAAATGCTTCTGAGATTGTATTATTTGAGCCTTTCCAGCTACCTCCTTGTTTAAAAAAATACTTAATGCATTTTGAAGAGGAAGGGGCTCTGTAGGGCCCAGTTCTTATTTCTGTTATTTATTACTCATATAAGTTCTTATGATTTTAGGATTTGATGCTCATATGTCATACTTCATCATTACTATTGCACATGCCAGTCTTCATGGGACAGGTCTCCTATGCTCCTATGTGCCATTTTTTATGAAATGTGAGAAGAAAGCAAATATAATTGCTTTGAAGTATGGCTATTCCAGTAAACTGTCAGTTCTTATTTAAAAGGGGGTATTTAAAGGTTAGGTTTTACTTATTTACATAGCTCTTTTCTAAAATGCAACTTTCAGTCATCAAATTTATTTTAGTTTTCATTATTAAGAAAGGAATAATTAAAAGATTAAAAATGTTTCTGATAAACAGCTGCCAGATGGGCTAAAAATTGTTGCAGAGGATAACTTTTCAAACATCTGTTTCAGTCTTCACCCTTACAAGGGGAGAGAACACACTGCTGGTTAGGAGTGAAACTGTTATGCTGCATCAGTAAGCAGGATAATTGGACACACTTGCACACTTACAGGGAAGAGTGAAGTCTTGTGATGAGTATATGTTATTGTCAGGGTTACTTTCATAGAATCCCAGACTGGTTTGGATTGGAAGGGACCTCAAAGCTCATCCAGTTCCAACCCCCGGCCATGGGCAGGGAAACCTTCCACTAGATTAGGTTGCTCCAAGCCCCATCTAGTCTGGCCTTGACCACTGACTGGGATGGTGCAGCCACAACTTCTCTAGGCAACTTACGCCAGGGCCTTACCACCTTCATTTATTTTCAAAAGAACCTAATTAAAAGGTTTTTTATGAATTAGAAGCCTGATAAGATAATTATTAGTAAAGCCTTACAAACCCAGTTCAAACCATGAAGGTTCAAAATGCTGGTAACAACGCTCATTTCAGCTTTTTATAGCTGAATGTTTCAGGCTTTTTAATATGCAGCAAAAAGAAATTGATGTTCTGTCTTTCCTCATGCTTTTCATGTTTCTTCACAAGAACTGAAACGGAGAGATTTAAATGTTCCTGTAGGCCCTGCACTTCACCACATACAGCTGTGTGTTAAATAAAATCCCTATATGAGTGGCCTCAATAAAGATACATGTGGTGTTAAATCTATATAGGGCAATCTCATTTGTGTCTCTGTTGGATTTTCTCTTTCCTGCAATATACTCTATTAAAATGAACTAATTTTCCTTTCCTTCCTCATCACGTAACATCTTTGCAATGATCCAGCTGTTCATCAGAAGTAAAGGAGCTAATGATCTCCTGCTCGTAGGTTATGTATATCACCTGTATAGGGTAGACATACATCCTACAAAGGCACCATCTGTGGTGGGGCAGAGGCTTGGGGATGACCAGCTGACTTTTGACTATGCAAGTATTGTGTTTGCTGGTTTCTCTCTCTCTTATCTTAATATTTCAGATAACCTATGAAGGCCTGAGATGTGTTTAAAGGAATAACTCCATATGAAAATTTAAGAAAGGCATATCATGTATGACAGTTTCTTTGCCTTTGTCTCTAAATGTTTTACTGAAATATATGACACCAGGTGCAAGAGTACCATCTCAAACTCTGAGGAAGTTTCTGATTTTGATATACATATTCCTTTGTTCTTCTCCAGCAAGTGTCACATCTTTCTGATAAGGCTAGTGGAGTGAGAAATTAGTCTGCATAGTTTACATTCAACTATTTTAAAACATATTTCTTCTTTGGAAGAAATTCACAGCAGCCTGAAAACCTGCTTTCATAAAGGTGCATAAAAGTTCACAGAATGTCTACAAGCTTTTGTCTGATGAGTTACTACAGGGCTTAATTCGAAGCTCACTGATCCTAATCACAGCTCTTCTGTGGACCTTAATGCATGCTGGATTGACTTAATGGATCTTAATTACACCGTAAGAAAAAATTTTAAATTGTTCACATGAATGATTATTTTTAATTATTCAAATCATGGTATGCAGTAATGCAAAGCATAAATTGCTTAACACATTTTCCTTTTCTATGGTCAGTCCTAAGGTATTTTATAGGAGAATGGACACCATTCATAGACTTGGAGATATATGGAAACATGTCATATCTCCCTCTTCAGACTGGTGATAAAAATGAGACTATAACGATCACATGCATATTGAAATTACTTACTACATATTCAGAACATTGTCACTGGAAGAACTTACAGGAGTTTGATTTGTGTGTTTTCTTTCTCATTCAATAGCTTCTCCTAGCACCTATTACAAGCTGTTATCTAGGAATATTGATCCAAACATATTTTGTTGTTAGGAATTTTTGATGTACTTAAACATCTAGCCCTCAGCACACTTTTATCCCAGTTATTTTTTCCACTACTTCAGATCTGCCTGCAAATTCTTTTATTTTTAAGTATTTAGTTTAATTTGGGGCTTTGATCTACATGATTTTTTGGTTAGATGACATTAGATGGTCCAGTCCAGATAGATAGTCTTAAAGGCAGTACAACGTTCCTCTGGACTTCACTACATACTGTATTTGGCTTGAGTATCAGTGTCCTCTTTCTTGGTTTATTTTAATTCTAAATCCGACTGTGAGCAGGAGGTAACTTGCAAATTTGATATGAAATTAGATTGTACCTTTTGAACAGTGTGAAGATATTTTTCAGTTTAAGGCAACACTTTTTCTGGTACCTAGTAAAATAAAATGATGTCATGTAAAAGCAAGTATAAGCAGGAATAAAGAACCATAGCTAAAAATATCCCTAAAATTTTTCATAGCTATTATTGAAGCCTCCAATTACAGTATTGTGTGTACTGCTTAATGCATAGCACCATAAAGAAAAAAAGTCTAATTTAGACCTAGCTAGTGAAGTTACTGAACAATTTGTTTCTTGCTTTGTCTGTTCTCACCTTAACTGGCCTCTAACTGTCTTCTCTAAACTTGTTGCTCTTTTTGAAATAAAGCAGCAGTCTGCCCATTAATCCCTTCTTCTTTTGGCTATGATCCTAACATATGTTATCCTTGACATTTTGACATTGTTCTGTCTCTGTCCAGCTCGCTGGTGTGTAATGGGTACATTTCTTAGCAACTGTCTGAAAACACTCTTAATTTTATTAACATTAGTGTGTGGGGTTGCAGACATCCTCATATATGGGACTTCAGTGGTCTAATTTTGAGACATTCAGTAACAGTGAGTTGGAATTTCTTATTGTAAGTGACTAGAGAAGCAGCAGAACTATGGGTGCCAGTTTATGGTCCTGTGACTAGAATAAATATCTTCTCATTGTGATCCATTTAGGTCTTAGAAGTAAAGTTTTTATTCCTCCAAAACAATTCAGAGAGACACAAGTGGTGGAGAAAAGTGCATACTTGAAGCTAATAATGTTCTAGACCTTCTACTATTTTTGTGAATGAAACTGCTGGTGGAAATCTGCCAGATTTTAAAATATCAGATTGGTAGATAGTGTGGTGTTGCAATGTGGTAACAGAAGTTCATTAGAAGTGGAACAGATTGGTCATAAAACTACTTTTATTTTTTCCCCTAAAATGAACAAAGTCATGATCAAGAGGTAATTACCCTGATGCTGGTATCTGCTTCTTCTGGTATTTTGCGGAATCACAGAACGGTTTGGGTGGGAAGAGACCTTAAAGCTCATCCAGTTCCAAACCCCTGCCATGGGCAGGGACACCTTCCACTATACAAGGTTAATCAAAGTTGTTTTGAAAGGGACCCTATGTTCTATTGTTATTTCAATTGTGCTTACAGATGAACAGAGGACAAAAAGATGTTGTCGTAACATGTTTCATTAGAAATTATTAAAGCAGGCTCAAGAACCTGTAAGATAACACAAATACTATCAAATTAAATAGCACACCCAATGTAGATGTGGTAACATATATTCCAATACACTCTATGATTTCATCAGGTATATGGTTTACCTTATGTGTGAGGAAAGGGTTGTTTATTACTCGGTCCCACAGAATTTTGTCTTTACTCCTGCTGTGAGTACAACTGATCTGTAAGTAATTTCTCAACCAAGCATTAAAGAAATTAGAGGGCCATTAGTGTGTGCTTAAAACAATCTGGAGTAAAATCTACTGCAATTTAATTGTCCTACTGTTCTTATGTCTAATTTGCTGCCTAGTGGTACAATCTGTTTCTTAATCTAATGAGTTTTAACATAGAATATTGGGTTAAAGCTGAGAGGTAGCTATCACTTATTTGTTAGGCAAATGTGGTTCACAGTCTGAACAGCTGTTTTGGATTGGGTTGTGCTGTTGCATATTATTTTCATTAAACATGGAATGCTTGTTTCTTTTGCCTTTTTCTGAGTTAAATCTTCTGACTCCATTAATTTTATCCTCAATGGCCAGTAGTTTCCAGCAAGAACTGAACTGGTACTCTACTAAATACCACTATGACACTGCAGAACTCACAGCACAGATTTGTTTTAGGATAATTGCCACCTTTCCAACAATTATTTAAACAGAATGAATATTATTGCTATCACTCTTCCATCAAATTCCAGTTGGGATCTACAAACACAGTAAAATGGTCTGCACTCTGGTTGTTGGTAGAGCAACTACTGTTGCTCTACCACAGTTTGGACCTATGCATCTACAGAGTTCTCCCGATAAAAAGTACAACTATTGTATTAGGTTTATAAAAAACAGTGAAGTATGGCTAATAACATCTAATTAGCAAGCCAAATGTTGAAGCTAAAAGAGATGTTAATGATATATTTATATAGGACATATATTTTTATATATGTTCATATATACATGTTTATATTACCTTAGGAACTGCTGGAGTTGGATGATTTGAAACTTCTGAAAGGGATGAACTTTTCAACAAAACTTACTCAAATCTGTTCTCTCACTGCAACTGCATTTCCATAGTTCATGGTTTGCTTGTTGTGGTTTTGTTGTGTTTTTTTAATGAGATGTTGATAATCTATAGAAATTATATTTGGTAGTCAGATCTTAATTCCTGCTGGTTACAGTTCACAACTGCTGTAAGAAGTCAAACAGTTCAAGAACATGAGTCATAATATTTCTTCAGGTATGTCAAGATATCAAAGCACATTACAGCTTTTTTTAAACAGCTGTGGGTTGAATTTTAGGCATGAGACTGAAAGCTATGCCCTCTAACCCTCTGGTGAGATCACTGTTTGCAAAGTGCTGGGTCCACTCATTCCCCATGCGTCAGCATATTAACCATCAGATCCAAAATTTGAGCACATAACTGAGTTCACCTGATTTCTGCATATTGGGCCAAGAGCTGCACTAGTTCATAGGGATTAATAGAGCTATTAGACATCTGCCTGGCTCCATGGGGAGAGGAGAGATGTCTGGCTGCTACTCACCTGACTCCCAGGATTGCAAGTATTTTCATATATTGATCAAGAAGAAAGGAAGCTGCCCCAAATTTACTGATGGCATTAACCGTGGTAACACTTATACAGATAGATTAAAGCATTGTATAAATTTCTTTTATATTTTCATCTGACTCCATGGGACTATATCCCTGTTTCATTCATTCTCCCGTTACCAGCCAGTCTGTTGGTAGACTTAAAAAATTAGGTAAGTGATGAGGACGCAGAAATAACACTTCGATGATTTTTTTTTTTTCCATTTTCTGAGGACCCCATTTCTCTGTACATGTTTTCTCTTTCCTTTGCTGGTCTCCTTTACAAAATACCAGTTCTGTAGCTTCATGACCACGGGGTTTTCTCTTCTGAAATATTTTTTTTTTTAACCTGCATTCTAAACTGGGAAAAGTGAGTTAATTTAAGGAACTGTTTAAATGAAGACTAGCTTCTTTGAAGTTTAGCAAGCTTCATAAAACATGAAATTGCTATCAATGAAAAGCTGCTTCTGTGATATGTCCTCACTATGACGATACATCCTAAAGCAGGTTTAGTGTCCTATCACAGGAAAGCAATTATTACAGTATGTCTTCAGAAGCTTAAACACAGGACTTTTCAACATACAACTCCTACAAGGAGTTACCTTTTGCATCTTAATCTCTAAATATCTGAATATCTTAATAGCTAAAACTTTTTTAATATCTAAGATTTTTTTTCAATATCCAAAACTTTCTTCTTTATTCTGCCATCATGTGATAAGTATCAACTGGAAGAGCAGAGGCAGAGATAACTATTTCTCCTTTGACATCTGCAATTTGGCAAAGTCGCTGCTCAGTCACCAAAGCTATATAGGCCTTAAAGTAGGTGGGTGAAAGGTATTTTTCCTTCAGTTTTTTCAGCAAGTGTTCTCTACACTGGCTATAGTGGATTCCATACCTTCATAACTTGGGAAGACTAGGTGGTTAACTTCCCATACCCATTTTACTGTAAGGAGAAATTAAGGAGTCATGTGCCACTGCAAGAGTATACCTGTAACGTATGTGATGGAAAGACCTGTAGACCAGTGTGCTGCCCCTGTTAGTGCAAGGTCTTTCATCTTAAAAGCTTTCTGTGTGGAGATCATGATACCTTACTGCAGACTGAAGAGTCTTCTGTGTTTAGACCTAGGGAGCGACCTGAATGTAGTGAATACCTGCCCCTCTTCCTCTCTTATCTTTCCTCTTCAGAACACTTAGGAGTCTTATCACTGATTTGCATGAGTGAAGGGGAAAGTAGGAAATACACAACTGAGCAGATCAGAAGATTGCATTCCTGTACAGCTCACCTGTTTCATGAGTCCCAAAAGAAAAATGTCTCATTCCTAGACAGGGGTTAATCCCTTGGGATGGATGCCAAATGCCTGAGCTCTTGTTAGATTGACGGTTTTATGTTAGGTATCTTCTCTCTGCAGTAAGTCAGTGTTGTGGTTTGACCTGAGCTGGCAACTAAGTACCATGAAACCACTCGGTCAGTCACCTTCTCCCCCCTCAGTGGGATGGGAAGGAGAATCAAGAAGATAAATAAAACCCCTGAGTTGATAACAGTTTCATAATTAAAATAAAATACAATATAATACTAATACTAATACTAGAAAAGTAGTAAAAACGAAAAGGGAAATCACAAGGAAAGAGATATAAAACTAAAAGGGGAAAAACCCCAAACCAAACCAACAAACAGTGATGCACAATGCAACTGTTGATCACCTGCTGACTGATACCTAGCCCGAATTGAGCAGCAATCTGGGCCTTCCGGGTAACTCTCCCCAGTTAATATACTGTGCCTGACATGCTGGGCTATAGAATACCCCTTTGGCTACTTTGGGTCAGCTGTCCTGTGTCTGCCTCTTCCCAGCTTCTTGTGGATCTCCTCACTGCCTCACTGGCAAAGCATGAGATATTGAACAGTCCTTGATTGGGGTAAGCACTACTGAGCAGCAACCAAAACAGGGGTGCGTTATCAACATTGTTACCAGGCTAAAGTTAAAAAACACAGCACTGCACCAGCTACTAGGAAGAAAATTAACCCTATTCTAACTGAAACCAGGACAGTCAGTGTGACAAACTATTCCAGGTAGGACCAGGACAAAACACAGATCAGGCTACTCAATTAGTTTTGACTGAAGTCTAATAGCTAACTTGCTTGAAAACAGTATACTAGATGTATACTGCCTTTATGTGTGTGGACGCAGGACACAGCTATTTTCAGAGAAACCTGATTTCACCCTCCTTCAGCCTTCTCCCACCTTGGTGCTTCAGGCATGTTGATGTGACCGCAGAGAAAGGTACTTCTAGCCTGACAGACAGAAAGATACTTCTAGTCTGTCTGTGCTAAAGCTGCTCAAGCGTCAGAGTCCATCTTAAATACTGGTAACGATTTCATTATTTCCATCACTTCTCTTTTTTTTCTGATGCCCCTGCATATTTTACTTTTTTCTGCTTACTGAATAAGTTCAGTGTCTAAGTCAGATTTAAAATTAGGAGGAATAAAAAAAAAAAAAAAGTTGGTATAAATCTTAGCAGAGTTTAGCAGCTTACAACACCTGCATGTTGCCAGAATTACCATCAGTGTTACAGACATATCTACAGGACTCTGCAAAAGGCTTAGAGCTCTTCACAGTCACTTACGCATTATGGTTCTCATGATGCTTTAGAAATAAAAAGTATCTTTCAATCTCTTGATCAGGACTCCAAAGTTTTTAATGCAGGTTGCTGGAAGACTGCATTGACTTGAAGCTGTAAGTTCTGTGAACCTTAATTTTTAAGTGTACTTCATGCAGAACACCAGAAATTAAATTTTAACTAGTATTTATGAAGAGAGAGTAAATTCAAGACTCAACACTGACATAATTAAGACAGATGAATAGGGTTTTTTGTAGGTCCCTTTGAAACCTGTAAATGAACTTGTCCACTCTTAGAGTATTGCCTTGCTAAAATATATGGCTTTTATTAAAGACAAATTCCGATGCATATACTTTTATCGCCCATAGGTCCACAGAAAGAGATTGATAGATGAAAATATATACTATCTCCATAAAATCCTGCTTTAATAACATTGAACCATTAAATGGAACATTTTTATTAAATCTTTAAATGTGAAGCATTTGTGAAGATCACCCAAGTAAGAACTTATTAAAGGTATTAATACAATGGTTATATTATTGCAATAAACCGAGAGAACTAAAAAATTTGTCCAATTTGTTCTGTATCGAGACTAATGGGCTAAGTTGCTAACACAAGAGTTACAGCAGGATAAATGGTTGTAATCACATGATGCCACTGAAACATTTTTAGTCAATGGAAAGTATATGACACAAATTTTTGCATTTTAGCTTTCTTTTTCTTCTTCTCTGATCAACGCTGTGACACTCGTAACATGTCCTGCACAGTATCAGTTTTGCTCTTTACTCTCTTCCAATTTTACCTGCGATGCATTCACTGCTCAGAGTGCAATGTGGTATGAAATACAGATACTGATTCACCACAGCTTTAGTGGTGACATGTTCTTTTTTCAGAAGAGGTACAGAAGGTAAGGCAATGCAGATGCAGGAGGTGGTGGATCGTTGGTACTGAAGGTGAATTTCCACATAGAGAACCTTGTTCCTCCATTACTGCTTCCACATATCCTCTGCTATGCTGGGCAGGTTTGAGACCCTGAGCTTGGACCTTCCTACAGAAACCAATTTTCTTTGTGCTCTCTGTCGCTCTGATGATGAACACAAAATTGATGTTTCAGTGAACTAAACTTTTGAGTAACATGGTATCTGTCCAGATGTGTCCCTAACTTTTTGTAATAAACTGGATTTTTTTTAAATCCTCTTCAATAGGTCTAAGCAAGACTGAACAGTCATACAGGCATACATATATACTTGTCTTGGAGGTTCTTGGCCCCATTGCCATGATGCTTTTGCCAAATGCTCCAGCTGAGCATTCCTGGGTGTACAACAGGATAACACAGTTTTTCTCTAATGGTCAAAAGCCTTATAGGGTTCCTTGGGCTCACTGGGAAAAAATATGTATGAAATAAGTGTGCTTTCTTAATTTTTTTTTCTTAGCTGCCATGAATTACAGGCAGCAAGGAACCAATCTGGGAGGGATGGTAACTTGGGCTTGCGAAGTATTTCCAGATTTGCATGAACTGAAAGGGTTCAGTGAATCTACTACTTCTCGGGCATTAAATGCAAAAAATAATTTATTTCTCAGGAAAAAAAAAAAAGGCCTGATGTCAAATATGCTACAAGGTAAACACTGAGGTTAACATTTAGGGTTTTTTTTGTTTCTTGCTCCTTTTCTTAAGAACATTCTAGATTGATTAAAACCAAAGGCTGAAAGAAAATTTTCTCCTCTATCTCTAAAAATATTAAAAAAAAAAAGAATCATGGATAATTTGGATTTCTGGTAACTTTGCATCCTGTGAGTCCTAGGATTTTGCCTAGTTTCACATATCTGGTCCAAACAATTTTAAGGAGTCTTGTGTAACTAATGGAGGTCCCAGAAGCCTGCCTGCAGCACTTTGGCATAGCAGCACTATGCAGAGACCCTGAATTTTGAATCACCATGGTGGTGCCTGCTCTCTCTGCAGCACTCTTGACCTGTGCTTGCTGTCCTGACAACCACAAGCTCATGTGTAGGTCTTGGTGGTGGTATCTTCCTCCCAGAACACTTGTGGGCCTCAGGGGTAATCCTCTGTGCCTAGAGAGATGACTTGCTACTGTGGAATGGGAGTAAGAGGAATGGAGAACTCTCTTAATGAGTGACATGTCCTGGTTAGTGTTGGCTGTGGAATGAGAAACCTTTTCTCCTCTCTATTAGAGCTTTCTTTTCTTTTCCTGCACCAGCTGTGTCTTTCCCTCACTCCCATAGCCTGTACCGATTTCAGTCTCAGTGTCCGTTTTGCCCTTGGTAGCTTGTTTGGCATCTGCTTCCAGACTTTTATTTCATGTTTCTTGTTCGATCAGCTTGACTTGGTGTCTGTGGACCTGCATCGTTGGTGTATTACAACCAGAATCTTACACTCCAGGCAAGAGTGTGCTGTTGTTGAAATCCACCTTCTTGAGGCTTGCAACCAGATGTGACCCTGTACAGCAGATTCAGTTACATGTTTTTATCTGTTCCTTCCTGGCCTTCATGCTGTCTTCCTTGGAGAAAGCCAGCCCAAGGCTTGTCCTGCAAATATAGGTTATGGTGAACAGATGGGAACTGTATCACACTTGCTTTCCAACAAATATGTTAAAGGCAGATGTTTTCTTCTATGAATCCACCTTTGATAAAACAAACACACAGTATGACGTATAGAGTAGTCCTGAACGTAGAACATGTTGCTGGGGGAGACAACTATTATATGTCTTCTATGTGCAGTAAAAACATGCAGGTTTTGGTGGTTTTTTTTGTTTGTTTGTTTTTTGGGGGGGGTGGTGGTGTTGTTTCTTGTTGGGGGTTTTTTGTTGTTTTTTCTTTGCTTGTTTTTGCTTTTCTTTCTTTTTTTTCAGTGCATTGCTTACTACAAGTACATTCAGACTGAATTGGGAGGATAAGGGTCAAAGATGACTAGTTAGAATGATTGCGCTGGGGAAAATACAACTTGGTTATCTGAGTAAACGTATTTGTAAAATATCTCAGAGAAAATGAATAAACTTTATCGCTTAAAAATTCTCAAAAACACAAGTGTTTTTGAAACAATATGATGTCCAATCCTGAAAGTTAACATAATTACAAATGGCAACTTATATATTGACTTGGACTTCCAATATTCGGGAGAGAGAGTAAGGGAAAATGCTCAATCTCCAATTCCTTGAGACTGAATATTGTACTAGTACATTATATAAGGTATATTAATATATCAGGCCAGAGCTGTGAGGGAGGTCAGACTTACAGTTCTATTACTGCTCGTTATTTTAGCAGTTACCTACCTCCAGTGACCTCTGTAACAGTCAAACAATATTTCCAGGTATGTCTTTCAAGAGTAGGAACAAAATGATATTTCACTTTCATGCTGCAATGAGAAAAAATGCTAGTAACTGAGTTGTGGTGGTGTCCTGGGTTTAGCAGTAGCAGTAATTTTTTCTCCTTCTTAGTAGCTGGTGCAGCACTGTGTTTTTGACTTTCAGCCTGGGAGCAGCGCTGATAACACCGATGTTTTTAGTTACTGCTCAGATGTTTAGACTGACCAAGTACTTTGTAAGCCTCAGGCTCTGCCAGGAAGGAGGGGAAGCTGGGAGGAAGCAGAGACAGGACACCTGACCGAAACTGACCAAAGAGGTATTCCATACCACAGCATGTCATGGCCGGGATGTAACTAGGAGTTACCAGGAAGGGCACTCTCTCTGCTCAGTCGAGCTCGTTTCGGCAGATGGTATCGTATTCTCTTCCCTTGTTATTTCCTTTATCATTATTATTATTGGTAGTAGCAGCAGTGATTTGTGTTGTACCCTAGTTACTGGACTGCTCTTATCTCAACCGGTGGGAGTTACATTCTTTCAATTCTCCTCCCCATGGGGGGGGGGGGGGGGGGGGAGGGGAGCGGGGAAGGGAAGAAAGAGGGGAGGAGAGAGAAACTGTGTGGCTGGCTTGCTGACAGGGGCTTAAACCACGACAGTTGTTTTTGGCACCCAACATGGGGCACAAAGGGTTGAGATAACGACAGATCTGACCGGATTAATAGTCACTTATCACAATGCTGATTTATTGGCTCTCAAAGTTGTTTCTCTTGATCTCACAGTTTCAGAATGTTGTACCTTACTTAGAGCTGTACGGCCGGTGTTTGCTGTGTTAGTGTTTATCAGGTGTGGGCCTTGGGCTAAGGTTCTTGTCTCACTGTACTCTATGGCAATTACTTGTAATACGGGCGGGCTCCAGCAGCAGGGTGGGATGGACGTGGCTGTGGACTTGTACCTGGCCATCCCGCTGCTCTTCGCTGTCCTGGCCCTCATCCTCACCTCCGTCTTTGTGAGGCCTCAGGGAGCCGAAGAGGTGTGGTCGTGGGAGCTGGTGGCAGCAGAAGCAGCCCGGGAGAGCAGCCCTGGGGACCAAGCAGCGGTGGGAGCGGGGCTGGAGCCTGGCAGGGAGCGGCTGCCGGTGGAGGAGGTCGGGGCTGCTGAGCAGTGGGAGGAGGCTGTGGAGAAGCAGAGTCCCGATGCCAAGCCCAGCCCCGCGGCAGCCGAGAACATCCCCCAGCAGCCTCCCACCGAGCCCCACGAGCCCGAGCCCCAGGAGGATGTGGAAAGCAAGATACCACCTTCGGGAGCCTCAGTTGGGTCCAGCCTCGGGCACCTGGAACAAGTGGAGGATGCAGGAGACCACGCAGCATTTCCCACCAAGGCAGAGGAGGAAGATCTGGACTCAGGAAAAGAGAAGCTGGTGGTGGGAGAGCCGGCAAGCACAGCAGCTGCACCAGCCCCAGTGACAAGTACAGCAGCATCAACTGAGAGTTCTGAAGGTTTTGAATGGCCTTTGAGTAACTTTGGGACCTGCCTACTGATTGTAATGGGGATCAGCATGTTGGCACACATACAGACTGTGTTCTACCCACAACCATTTTGTGTGATCTCGAAATTTAAGCAGAGTCGGGTTTGGGTCTTGTCTAGGGTTAGACTACAATATAGGAGGACCAGGAGATTTTCCCCATGGCTGGACAGTCATGAGTTGCAGGGTGTGTGGGACAGTATGAGCAAGTATCTAGGCCAGTGGGCCCCTCCAGTGCTTTGGAAGCGTTGCAGATGGAAGGCAGCTGTATGGAATCCCCAGTGAGAAGTTGCAGACTGCTGAAGGGGAGGTCGAATTACTTTGAGCCTGGTGGGCCCTTGACACTTAAGGCCATCAGGGCAGAGATGCAACATACAGATGGACTCATGATCGAGGGGTGAACTTAACAATGGACACTATTTCCCAGGTTATTCACAAGTGTGAACACTGCACACAGCCTCTCCTGCCCTGAAAGACTGTTACAAAAGATGGAACGCAACATCATTGACCAAACGGACTCAGCAGGTTTATAGGGATCGGTCCATGCATTAAGGAATGATCTCTTTATCTGTGTGTGTATGTGGATGTATATATGTAAAAGTGATGGTATACTGAAAATGTGGGATCTGAGCATGACGTGAATGGTATGGAATAATGGTTGGATACTGTCCTGGGTTCAGCAATAGCAGTCATTTTTTCTTCTTCTTAGTAGCTGGTGCAGCACTGTGTTTTTGACTTTCAGCCTAGGAACAGCGCTGATAACACCGATGTTTTTAGTTACTGCTCAGATGTTTAGACTGACCAAGGACTTTGTCAGCCTCAGGCTCTGCCAGGGAGGAGGGGAAGCTGGGAGGAAGCAGAGACAGGACACCTGACCCAAACTAGCCAAAGAAGTATTCCATACCACAGCATGTCATGCCCACTATATAAACTGGGGGCAGTTACCCGGAAGGGCTAGTTCAGTGCTGGGTGTGGCCAGTTACTGGTCAGCGGGTGTTGAGGTGTTGTATTTTCTTCCCTTGTTATTTCCTTTATCATTATTATTATTGGTGGCAGCAGTAGTGATTTCTGTTATATCTTAGTTTCTAAATTGTTCTTATCTCAACCCGTGCGAATTTAATTCCCCTTTCGATTCTCCTCCCCATCCCTCTGGGGGGGGTTGGAAGGGAAGAAAGAGTTGGGGGGGGGAAGAGAGAAACTGTGTGGCTGGCTTTCTGACAGGGCTTAAAACATGGCAGTTCGCAAAACACCCATTAATACTGTTTGTCAGCCTTTTAGAGGCTGTAAACCTTATCTCTGTTAGAAATCCCATAGCTATAGAATAGTTCTTGGTGGTGATACACCAAATCTCCTGGTGTACCTACCAATTCATGAGCCATGCATGTCTTATTTTACTGAATTTAATAAAAAAAAGGGAAAAGTTACAAATATTTATGGTCTATAGATGTATTCCTAGGTAAGACACTGCTGTTCTTGATGAGTCATAACAGGACCAGACCAGTGACTTAAAGGAAAAAGGGTACCCAATAGCCAGTTGAGGCCACCAGGGGTTTTCCTGACGCTTCCAGTGTGGGACATTCCTGGGAGAAGGGCTCCATTATCCACTTGCTATTGCCACCCATGGCAAGTTTTCACAGACAGTTGGTGACTTTGTCCTCCCACATTTCTCCTCAATCCTTATAATCTCCATCTTGTAGATGTATGTAATTACTCCTTGTGGAAGGACTAATACTTCTCTGGATCTTATGCATTATCAAACAATATTCACATTTTCTCTACCTGTTTTTATTTGAGGTCCCCTCTTGTGAAGGATCCTAAGAAGACCCTTGTCTACCTAGCATGGCAAGCACTCTGCAGCTGTGGCATGTGGCTGAAACACATCCAAGCTCTTCACCAGAGTAATTTCAGGTGCTGTGTCTGGGGCGTATTCTGTGCCATGAGCCTCCTGCATAACTCTGGACCAAGAGTTCCTCAGTTTTGAGCTCAGAGCTTTGTCCTTGACAATGTTCTGTGTTGGTTTTAGGTTGCAGGGCTCAGTCAGTGTCTGCTCTTCTTCTTCTCAAATTTGCAGACGCTGCTATATAGATGAACTCACTGTGCTGAGCATGACTGACCTCAGCTTCTCCTTGTCAGCACCTTATCTCCTGCCTCTGCTCCCACAGAAGCCCACAGCTTGCCCCACATCTGCCCTCCAACTTAAGACTTGAGCTATGCTACTGCTGATGTCCTACACAGAGGACAATTCTTAGGTCTGATGAATGCTCAGTTCCCTCCCTGTGCTTGTTCCCTCCCTGTGCTTGTTCCCTCCCTGTGCTGAATCAGAAGAGAAAAATCTCTTGCTTTTCTGCTGTGGAGGACTGTGTCCAGGTAAGGATTCCTTCCACAGCAGACCCATCACTACTCCTTGTCTACATTCTTGCAAAAAGGTCACAGACTTAACAGACTTCTTATCTGTGCATGAAACAAACATGGGAATGCCAAAGTGGTGTGATGATCAGAAGCTGGGAATTGGGTGAAATGTCCGCCAAAACCAAGAAAAGTTTGAATACTTAACTCCCCCCTCCTATGACATATACAGAAGCATTCTGGGGAAAGGTGACCTCCAGGCACTCCCAATCTTGCTGTTGTAGCAGAAGGATATCTAGAGTAGACATAGTGGAAGGTCAGCCTGTAGATTTGATGTCTTAACTAGAGTTGGTACCTGAATGTATAAATGCCCAAGCCATATTCCAATGACTGGAAGCAGTTAAGGGATGCTGCATGCAGTTCAATGTCTTCCAATCTGTTTTGCTTTTTAGATTAAGTCCATATCCTAGGACTGTGAAGTAACCAACTTGTAATCCCTTTTCATGTACATATAATGATAGATCTTCAGTACAGACGCTCATGTTGATCTTTGTTGTAGCAGAGTGACACAGTATAAAAAGAGGTCTTCTCAAGCAAAGGTTTTCATGGAATAATAATAAGTGGGACTGGAAACAAAGATGCCCTCATGAGGTCACCTAGTCAATATTCTGCCCCAGTTATACCTAAATGATTCCTGACAGATGTTTGTCTAGCTCTTATTTTTCTTATCCCAGCATGCTTTTATTCTCTGGCTGAACTTATTCTGTTAAGAATCAGGCAGGCACTATCAAGTCCCATAAAAGGTTAAAAGTTCTCTTTGAATAAGAGGCAGTGCATTGTAAGACAAATTATGTACAGCAGAAAAGGGAGAACTTCAGAAGAGAAAAGATCTGAACTAGAAACTGCTGTCATGACTAAAAGGTCTTTAAAATTAAACAGATAAACATTACACCATATACTGAGGTTTTTAAAAATCCTTAATAAAACAAATCCAAAATTAAAAAAAAAAAAATTATACTCCAGATGATGTTAATAATGTGTACCATGTCCTATACAAATCTCACAGGAATTATTAAATGAAACTCTTGGCTGAAAGACACCATACAAATGCACAGTATTACTGCTAGAAAGAACTGTATAGAAAAGTTTTTCGAATTATGTTGTTATAAGTGTTTTAATGAGCACGCTTACTTCTTCGTATCTGACTAGCTTTTGCATTCCTCACAAACACTATGTTTCCCACAAATCCAGAAATCCTTTTCTGGGTGCTGACTGAAGCCTGGGAAACATTTAGATCTACAGCATCCACTGCAAAGCAACACTAGAGCTATGCAGGTTCTCTGGAATTATATATTTTTGTCACAAAATCCCTTGCCTGTGATGCATTAAGGGTCAACCAGAAAGTGCATTGGACTTGCAGAAATTGCAGGCATGCTGCAGAGGGCACTATTTACCAAAAAAAAAAAAAATATGAAGTACATCTCCAATTTTTTATCCCCCAGGTCCACAGATCTGGGAATGCCTGCTCTACGAGTTTTCTCAGGATAATGTATGTCCACTATTTTCTTTTTTTTTTCCACGAAAAACAATATTTACTAAGATGATATTATCTGACACAATATTACATCTGAGACAGGCAGTTTTTATACTTTAAATTTATTCTGGTCTGCAATAAATTGCTGTGAAATGAAATAAAGTCAAGATGTAATCTCACAGAGACTAACATTATACTGTAGCTTTCCACAAAAAAAACCAACACTAATAAAATGAGTGAACAAGATAAGATGGTCAAGATCACTGTTTTAATGTTCTCAGAAAAGATGAGCATATCACAACCTGCATGTACACAAGGTATTTTGAATGTTAATTTAAATGCAGCCATCCTTTCTGGTAACAATCTACATATTGTAAACTCCATTATGGGTGCTACACAATAAACAAATTCAGTAATTTCATGGGAATTAGGAGGGAGGTGGGAAGATAATCAGGTAAGAGAATGTGTTGTAAGACATGGAATTCCCAATATCAGTATATCACAGTATTCTAGTCAGACCCCCGCTGCATATTTTAACACAGTAGGTAGCTTTAAAAATTATTTATGAGACTTGCAGAACACTTAGTATACCAAAGAATGGACAAATCATTTCTGCTCAGTATATACTTACGCTAAATTCTCACTGGTATATCTCACAAGCTTAAGATAAACTTCTTCTTTTTTTGTCTGTCTGAGGAAAGCAATACAAATGTGATAGCAACAAGTGTCGGGCGTTTAGTCGCTCAGCACCAATGCACTTCCCCAGGGCTGGGAAAGTTTCCTCTTTTGGCTCTACAGCTATGCAACACGATGAAAGCTACCCCATTTTGTCAGCAGGAATTTTCCAGCAGCTTTTTGGTGGGGTTTTTTTTGATTGAATTAAAACTGGGGAAACATGCAAACAGATGAGTTTTATGAGTGTTAGTTTGAAAGGAACTCATATCTCCAAATCAGGTTACATTGGTCAGATCTTTAAGTGTTGTTAATAAACTCTGAGAATGAAGTTCTAATGTAGCCTGGAGACTGTAGCAGACTCTCTGTCTTGGTACTCCTGCCTCCAGCTCCGAGGCAACAGCACAAGAGGGACATGGAGCTGTTGGAGTGAGTCCAGAGGAGGCCACAGAGGTGCTGTGAGGGCTGGAGCAGCTCTGCTTTGGAGACAGGCTGAGAGAGCTCGCTGGTTCAACCCAGAGAACAGAAGGCTCCACGGAGACCTTGTTGTGGCCTTTGACTGTATAAAAGTGGGTTATATGAAAGATGGAGACTTATAGCAAGGCCTGTAGTGGCAGGACAAGAGGCAATGGTTTAAACTAAAAGTGGGTAGATTTAGATTTGAGATACGGAAGAAATTTTTAATAGTGAGTTTGGTGAGGCAGTAACACAGGTTGCCCACAGATGCTGCAGCTGCCCCATTCCTGGCAGTGGTCAAGGCCAGGTTGCAAGGGGCCTGGAGCAACCTGGTCTAGTGGAAGGTATCCTGCTGGTTGCAGGGGGTTGGAACTGGATAAGCTTTAAGGTCCCTTCCAACACAAACCAGCCTGTGATTCTGTGATCATATAAATCAGGAAAATCTAAATGTTTACCCAGTCACAAGACATAAACTCCACAACTAATTACCATGCTTCCTCCACAGCTAATTACCATGCTTGCTACAAGTCCTGTAAAACAGCCAAAACCAAACATGTAGTAGATAGCCTCGCCTTGCAGAAGACCATGCCACTTGCTTTAGTTGCTGGCAGTGTGATTGGTTTAACAACCACATCTGGTGAGATCTCCGGAGATGGAGATGGAGCATGCATTTCTTCAAGCAATGCAGTAAGAAGTGCCAGCTATGTAACTTGTGTCATTTGTTGTATTCTGTTAATAGGAGTAATTCAGCAGCTGAGGAAGAGAAGCCAGCACAAAATCATATCCATTTATTACTGGAGCACAATATAAGTTCCTTGTGCCTCACAAAAATTTACTACTTCTTGTTCATCCTTACTCCATCAAACATCTATAACACATGTTCACCATTTTTTCCTTACTTTTTGCTGCATGAAGATAATAAAGCGTTATATAGTTCTCATCATATGAAGATTTCTGATGATTTTAGCAGCGTTAAAACAAGCAAACAAACAAAAAGTCAAACTTGTCTGGGAACTGTGTTGGTTGTTATAAAGGAAAAAAGGTGATTTGCCTCAGATGAGGAAAGGGTTTTCTTTTTGACTGTTGCAGGAAGCAATAAAAACTGATGTACTGACTTGTTAGAGTGAAACATGTCTACATTTAAGAATGCTTTCAGCAGATACTTGTAAGATCATTCTGACAGTAACAATGGCATAACTATGCAAATGGTACAACAGTAAGCGAACTTATTTTTAAGCAGTGGAATAAAAGATACGTAAATGCATAAGAGTGATAAGTAAATCTGTGCACACATGAAAAATACTTTTTTTAGATACTTTAGAAGGATGGCTGCTGTGCAGCTTCCTCCAGGATGAAACCTTTCATGTGAGTTATTTGTCTCATTCTGCCATGAAGGGCACTGTGAGAACAACAGACAGAAAAATGCTTGAGAGATTTCCCTTTGTAACAATACAGCTTCAGTTTTAGTAATGGAGTGCTAACATCTTGGTTTTATTTCTGCTTTAAACTCTGACTCTCTCTAACAATAGGTTGACTTTGTGAGCACCTACAGTACTCAGAAATGAGGACAGAAAGGTATTCATCCTGTATAACCACAGCCTAAGCTGACAGTCAACAATATCTACAGTACCTCCTGTGCTATATGCAGCTGAGATAATTTGGTCAGGGATTTATAACTGACAATGTGTGTATACTATTTCTTTCTGAGGAAATGAACCCATATTTAAGCAGCAGAAATAAACCATTGGTCAGGAATTGAGAGAGGACTTCAGAAGTCATCTAGTCATGCTGCTAAAGCAGGATGCAAGTGCTTGTTCAAGAGCTGTTAAGAGTGGACACAGCAGGTCTGCCAGCTCCTGACCAGTGGACAATAAATGTCCCATGTTAAGTTAGCTGGGGGAATCTTTGCAGAGACTGAACAGTTTTGTTTGTCAAACACGAGCTGGCTTTGTACCCTCTTAATTTTGTTTTGGCAATCTTTGTAAGTAAGGGGTCATGATGATTCTAAATCTTATAAACTTTCATTAAAGATGATTCTAAATCTTATAAACTTACATAAAGTAAGATCCGTGGTATAATCAGAGAAGTGATAACAACTTATTTCCATTCCTTTTGCTAAAGTGAGGGAAGAACAGACTTGCACAGCTCTAGCTCAGCAGCAAAACCCCAGAGGTCCCTGGCTTTGCAAAGGCAGACATCCAGGCCCTTTTATTGTCTCATTCCAGAAGGGTGGTTGGACATGCTCCCAGAATTTACTGCAGGCTGCTAATTGCCTGGAGGAGAAATTCTGTGGGTGAATTTTACATGTAATGACAATTGATCAAGTGATCAAGTCTGGCAGTGATATTGTTGATACATTCTGACATCTAAATTACATACTTCATGCTCAGTCTCTTACCAGCATTTCTCCCTTTACTTTTAAAAAGTGCATTTGCTAATAGCTGACTACTGACACACTCCACTAGATGCTATTGCTTGTGAAGCAGATCTCCTTGTTCTCTAACATGATGAGAAACAGTGAACACTCAAGTGTGAAGCAGAACACCTTCTAACAGTTCTGTTGTGTGCTCTCCATGCAACATGTGCTGCTACAAGCTTTAAGCAGGCTCTTAGCTAAGAACAACCCATTTCTTGATGTAAGATGGAAGACCACCACTGATGAAACACATACAATCCAAGAAAAACAGCAAAACACAGTAGATCAGTGAACTGCACATGGCATGACAGAGTCTTTAGAAAGGTTCAGGGGGAAATTTTATCAGTTAATACAGCTTTACGGGGAGCCAAGGATAAGATTAGATACTCTAAAAGTATGAATACTTTTAGATACTCTAAAAGTACAAAATCATAGTATAGTTAGAGTTGGAAGGGACCTTAAGGTCATGTAGTTCCAAACCCCCCTGCCATGGGCAGGAACACCTTACACTAAACCATGTCGCCCAAGGTTCTGTCCAACCTAGCCTTGAACACCACCAGGGACAGAGCATTCACAACCTCCCTGGGCAACCCATTGTGGTGCCTCACCATCCTAACAGTAAAGAATTTCTTTCTTATATCCAATCTAAACTTCCCCTGCGTAAGTTTTAACCCATTACCCCTTGTCCTATCACTACAGTCTCTAATGAAGAGTCCCTCTCCAGCATCCCTATAGGCCCCCTTCAGATACTGGAAGGCTGCTATGAGGTCTCCACGCAGCCTTCTCTTCTCCAGGCTGAACAGCCACAACTCACCCAGCCTGTCTTCATATAGGAGGTGCTCCAGTCCCCTGATCATCCTCGTGGCCCTCCTCTGGACTTCTTCCAACAGTTCCATGTCCTTCTTATGTTGAGGACACCAGAACTGCACACAATACTCCAGGTGAGGTCTCACGAGAGCAGAGTAGAGGGGCAGGATCACCTCCTTTGACCTGCTGGTCACGCTCCTTTTGATGCAGCCCAGGATACGGTTGGCTTTCTGGGCTGCGAGCACACACTGAAGTCGGCTCATGTTCATTTTCTCATTGACGAGCACCTCCAAGTCCTTCTCCGCAGGGCTGCTCTGAATCTCTTCTCTGCCCAACCTGCCCCTGTGCCTGGGATTGCTCCAACCCAGGTGTAGGACCTTGCACTTGTCATGGTTAAACTTCATCAGGTTGGCATCAGCCCACCTCACAAGTGTGTCAAGGTCCCCCTGGATGGCATTCCTTCCCTCCAGCATATCAACTGAACCACACAGCTCCAGGATTTTGCTAGGCACAGAGGCGAGACTGACTGGTCTGTAGTTCCCTGGATCATCCATTTTCCCCTTCTTGAAAATGTGGGTGATATTACCCTTTTGCCAGTTGTCAGGAACTTAACATATCACATAAACACTGGGCAGCTTCCTGCTCTTCAGGAAATACTGTCTACAGTACTGTGACACCCAAACCATAACTGGGGAAAACATACCATGAGCATACCTTCAAATAACACTTTTTCCCCTGACTGACTATATTTACCATGAGACATAGTTGTCACCTACAACCGGTACGTATAGTTCTTCCAATTTGCTAATTTTCTGGTAGAAGGTATTTGCCTTGCAGTTAACTGGGATGTCACATTCAGTGAGTTTTGCATTTTCTTCCTTCTTATCTGTACTTCAACCACTAGCCTTGATTCAAGTCATCAGTTCTGCCTCAACTCACTCACAACATTTCTCATCAACTACATTTTCCCCATGCATGGAGACCATCTTCCATGGTCCATGGATGACCATGTTCTGCAAACATAACTGTATTGCAATTATTTGGATTTTGAAGAAACACTGCAGATTAAATGTGATTTTATTCTGAAGGTATTCTTCTTTACTTTTCTGACTGAAATGATTCCAGATTCCATTTGGGTGATTATTCAAATTCCAGGAAAGAGAAGTGTAACCTGTATGCATCATTTTTTGATGATCTGTAATTGAATATCTTGATCCCTCATGCTGCCATCTATCTCTGCAATTGTGTTGGGAAAAATACTGTAGGATGGGTCTGTATGAAAATGTTAAATACGACAAATGTGACAGGCTTCTGTGCTCTCCATGGGACTTGCTTGCCTCACTTTATATTAGAGGTTAATTGTTGTTAGAAGCTGCTTTTTGCTTTTGCTGCTCACTGTCTTGCTTATCATCTTACTCTGCTGTGCCCAGGAACATTTTAATTACAGCTATGGCAAAGTGCCTGGGCTGGCAGATGACAAGGCTGTTTCTGTAAAGCTTTATTGGACAGGCTGGAACTCCACTGTGAATTTGAATTGAAGGGACTATGACCTGTGGATGAGTCCATGTGGGAGCAGGACATCCTGAAGCATCTATGGCCATGTATAAGCCCATGCCAGAGAAGGTAAATCCCTGGAGGGACTGCAGCCATGGTTAAGGCCATGTCAGAGCAGGTTTGTTTCTGAAGAGACTGTGGCTGTGGGTAATGCCTGATTGAAACAGGTTTACCCTTAAAGGCATTGTGGCTCATGGAGAAGGCAACATTGTGAGCAGGTGAACCCCAGAGTGACTGTGGCTGTGGATAAGTCTATGCCACATCAGGTATACCCCTGTGGCTAGTAGACAAGTCTCCGCTTGGAGCAGGAACACCCCTAAAAGACTGCAGTCTGTAAATAAGTCAATGCCAGTTCCAGGGAACAAGTTCATTGCAATGTTAAACCTCATAACCTGACTCAAAGGGAGCAGGGCTAGAGACTGCAATGGATATACCTTTCAATTGTTGTAATTCACGATTTGAATTGTGTGTTATAGGTATTACTACAGCAGGAACCTCCTGAACCAATGGAAAACAAGCCTTACAAGTAGCAGTGAAAGAGCAGGAGTGCTCTGAGCCGGCTTTGATGCCCAGTAACAACAAGCAACGCAGCACTGCTTCTGTCCTAAGAGACCCGATGGACTCAAAGTCATGGACTAAATGAACTCAATGGACATTTTGTGGACGTTTAGACATTTTACAGTTACTTCACAGGGTTGGTTCATAGACTAAGGGAATAATATCTGTGTATTGTATCAAAGATTAGGAATGGTGGTTAGTGACAATGTATTGGATAGTGTGGGACCTGAGAATGATATAAATATTATGAAATAAGGGATGGAGAATATGCTGGTTTTGGTTGGAGTAGAGTTAATATTCTTTATAGCAGCTAGCATGAGCTACATTCTGGATTTGAACTGGAAACAGTGCTGTGTGGAAACACAGGGATGTTTTCATTATTGCTGATCAGTGCTCATACAGAGCCATAATCAAGAGAGATGACCCCAACTGACCCTGGATATCCCAGACCGTAGGACATCATGCTCAGCATATAGAGCTGGGGAAGAAGGAGGCAGAGGGAGGATGTTTGGAGTGATGGTGGTGGTCTTCCAAAGTCACAATTATGTGTGATGGAGCCCTGCTGTGCTGGAGATGGCTGAACTGCCTGACCATGGGAAGTGGTGAATGGATTCTTTGTTTTGCTCTGGTTGTGTGTATGGCTTTTTCTTTACCTATTAAGTTGTCTTTATCTTAACCCATGAGTTTTCTCCTTCTCATGATCCTCTGCCCCATTCTGTCATGGTGGGGAGTAAGTGGCTGTGTAGTGCTTAGTTGCTGGCTGGGGTTAAACCATGACACATGCATATGAGCTAATCAGGAAATCCTAAACACTGTGGGCAACCACCTCACAGTGATGCCATGTTTTGCCTTGAAAGTTAACTTCTGCTTGCATGTCCATATATACCAAGTATTTGCTGTAGAAAAGGTCAGGCCAAGCCAAACTCTAAAACAGGCAGAGTAGAGAATGAGAGAGACTAGTAACAACTCAGTGCAATGCCTGGCTGTTAGATTATCTGAAATTCAACCTCATTTTCCTAAGGGAGTCCTTTGGGAATGAACTGGATTCACAGACCAGCTTGTCCTCTCTCAAGGAAGCAGTGATAAACCTTGGCACAGAGGGCTGTAATCCGTATTTCCCATTACTGGCAGGTGTGAAACAAGCTGACATTTCATGAAGTGTTCTGTAATCCTTCTGGGATGAACAAAAACATTCTGTAAGTAGGATAATCCTCACTGGGCCTTGGGGCTCTCTTGTGTGCCAGAAATGAATGGAAAGGAAGAACAGCCCATATCGTTTCTCAACTTTGTAAAAGGTCTTCCATAATTTAGACATCTAGAGCACATCAAGTTTACCTTTACTCAAAGCCCATATCTTCTGAGAATACTGTTTTCTCATCCCAAATCACCCCCATATATTATAAATTAATTCCTAGAGCCAGCTCACAGGATTGGCTCAGGAATCAAATACTTGGGAGGAGAACAGAGGAGAGAGATTTGGGCCAGCTTCCACCAGCTGCCCAGGGACCTGATTTGTGCATCTGTGTTAACTCTAACCTGACAATCACTCTGTGAAATATGGTAATTATTTTGATCTCCCATATAATAGCAGCTTTCAGGATTAGTTTTCTTATTTTAAGGAGGAACAGAACAAACCTATCAATAAGAGGAATATTAACACTTTGTCAGGGTTTCATGGTCAAATGAGAACCAATGCACTACATTCTTGTGCTAGGTTACAATAGCCAGGAAGGAAAAAATTGAATAACCAAGGGGTTGTATCCATGCCTTAGCACCATCTGGTGAAGCAGGCACAATCCTCTCTTCCATACTGTGTCTGTGCTCATCCCTGAATGTCTCTCTCTCATTGAAATTAGCTTCTATTTTTGGTGCAAGCCAACAGAAGAATAATGAAGGATATTGAGACAGATTCAAAATATTAGTTTTCAGCTAAATAGCTCTGTGCAAAATGAGGCATTCCTGAGTTGTCCTAACCAGCCTTCAGTGTACGTCAGTGGAGATAACAAGCAGCACTTGCCATGAGTCATTTCTGACAGGATTCAGGGCTGGATTAAGGAGCCTGATTCAGGAAGACAAAATATAATGAAAAGGGTGTTTAGTCCTTGTGGTCTTGGCAGATGAGCAATACCTATGTGTTGCTGATGGCTTCAATCCACAACTGAACTGCATACGGATTCTGATTATTGCCTCTGAAGATGGTGGAAGAGCAAATGATGCCTTTGTAGATTTTTTTGTTGTCTTATACCAGTGGCTTTCAAGGTGATCTGTGTTGTTCTGCTTCTTTTGGTGGGATGGGACAGGTGTTATGAGCATTTTTACCTTGGCAAAAATGATTTTATGTCAAAATCAGTCATAATTGAAAGGGTTAAAGTATATCCAAAAGCAACATTAAACAGATTGTGCTACATATGTGTCATCTTAATCAAATATATTGTTTGAAGGGTAACCAAATATGGCCACAGTTTTATTTTCACTACATGGTCATTGACTGGAAACCAGTAAACTACGCGCCTCTTGTTAAAATATAAGTGACCTTTCCAAGGCTGAATAGAGTGCTAAGTATATTAACTGAGTCACATTTTCTTATCTGGCATGACAGATGTTTGATTTTGTTGACATTTGCAGGCATGTACAAACAATTATGATTGCAATTGTTTATTCATCAGAGAATGTGAAGTTACCTGATGGTGCATATATACTGGGGAGGTTTTGTGTGATAAATCTTGGCCTTGTTGCTGCTGTCACATATGTTTATCAGCATTTAAAAAGACTTAAGAAGCATTTATTTTCTTCATGGAAAGGTCATTGCTTTCTGACAGATGATGTTTTAGACACTAGTGGTATCTCACGGAAGCCTGAGAGATTTAAGAAATTATTTCCAGGCATTACAGAGAAATCAAGTATTTGCATACAACTACATGAAAATCATCTAATTTAGGGACTCCTGAACTGTATGAGCCTGTCAAGGTTTAAGCCCAGCCAACTCAAAACGATGCAGCCGCTCGCTCACTCCCTCCCAGTCCTCCACCTCGCTCCTGGAGAGATGGGTAGGAGAATCAAAAGAATGTAACTCCCACGGGTTGAGATAAGAACAGTCCAGTAACTAAGGTATAACACAAACCACTACTGCTGCCACCAATAATAATAATGATAAGAGAAACAGCAAGGGGAGAGAATACAACCCCTCAACACCTGCGAACCAATACCCAGCCTGACCGGAGCAGTGAACTAACCCTTCTGGGTAACTGCCCCCAGTTTATATAGTGGGCATGATATGCTGTGGTATGGAATATCTCTTTGGCTAGTTTGGGTCAGGTGTCCTGTCTCTGCTTCCTCCCAGCTTCCCCTCCTCCCTGGCAGAGCCTGAGGCTGACAAAGTCCCTGGTCAGAATAAACATGACTTAGCAACAACTAAAAACATTGGTGTTATCAGCACTGTTCCTAGGCTGAAAGTCAAAAACGCAGCACTGCACCAGCTAAGAAGGAAAAAAATGACTGCTACTGCTGAATCCAGGACAGAGCCTCACGAAATGAAGGACTATTTTGCTCTTTTGGATGCTTTTTGAATAGATGGGTAGTACCTGATAGATGATTTACTGGGAATTTTTTCACTTTTTGCCCTGTTCCCTGGCAGGAGTTCAGAACATCTAATCTTTTTGGCAAATGTTTAAGCATGTATTTCTACTTTTTTCCACTTCTAATACTTATTCTAGCAACACAGCAATGTAAAAACACTGCCTGTTGAGAAAATGAGGTATGGGATAGATTGCAGTCCTTTGCACTTTTATAAAAGACCACTTGAAGTAAGCAAAAAAATGAAGTAAGAATTAGACAATATTTATTCAGATACTGCAGTGCTATGTAAGTAATCATTCTGTGCAAAGAATTAAGTTTTAGGAAAGCTAGGTTTTATGGAAAGCACTACAGAATATGGGGAAGGTTTATGAATGGTTTTAATTTCTTCATGCTCTGCATATTCATTCCCAAGTAACAAAATACTATTTTTCAGTGTAATAGAAAGCAGCTCTAAGCATTTAGATACTTCTGTAAATTCTTCTTCCCTGTACACCACCATATACACATCTGAAAAGGAAGAAAATCAATAACTAGGAAAAAGATGCATCAAATAGAACTAAATAAAGTAGTGGCACAAAAAAATCCAACATGATTTTTCACATAATTTTGGGCTTCACCACTTCTACAAAACTTTTATAGTCCATCTGAAATTTGAAGGAATTTCTTAATTAGCTGGACTTTGAATATATCCAACTGCTATTTTATAGCTTCCCTGGCAAAACTAAACCTACGGCACTTTTTTGCTAAGACTTCTGTGTTGTAGGAGTTTTTTATTTGTTGGGTTTTTGGGGGGGGGGGGGGGTTGGGGCTTTTGTTGGGGGGGAAAAGTGGTATTGATTTTTCTTTTTTTTTTTTTTTAATATGACCGTATTTGCAGACATGGAAATATCTTCTCAAAGGTCTGAAAACACTCAATACAGAAAAACTGAAGTTTCCAAAGTCACTGAAATACTTCTGTTCCAAATGTATGCTTTATGTGACATTAACAGTGTCATCCTGGATAGTTTTAACCACATTTGCCTCACAGCATGACAATGTTACGGAGTTTTGGCTCTTCTTTGGGTTTTGAATGATTTCTAAATTTACCATCTTGTCAAGATAAAAAGAAGCTAAACATGACAGAGGAACCTGTAGAAGATTATGATGCAGAGGGAGGAAACAGTGAATTTTTTGTAACCTGCAAGAGCAACAGAGATATGATGAAGTCAGATGGTGCATTGCCTCCTGAAGTACTTCTGCATTTCAGAAGACTGATAAATCTTAAAGTACCAGCAGTTGAATGGGATTGTCAAATAAGCATCCAATCATCAGCACCAAATTGTGTGTTGATGTTTCATAGGATACTGACTGTTAGAAACAGAGAAAATGTAACTTTCAATGGTGAGTGAAATGATCCTAATTTTTGAGAAGGAAAACATTTGGGGTTAAGGATATGCAACAAAAGGTAGCTTTTTTAATACACAGGCTGAAATATTTCTGAATTATTTGTAATTTAATGACTTCTAATTTTTGGAAGTATGGCTTCCTGACCGCTGCGTTGGTCTGGCGTTCACAAAGAGGGTTGGCAGACTTTCTCTGAAAAATTGCCCTGTCTGAATCACTTGAGAGTGGTTATTCAGAACTGAGTATCTTGGATCACAAACGCTGTAGAAAATAGGAGCCAGAATAAGGACACCCATTGCTGCTGCTTTGTTTTTAAAGTCCTCCTGTAATTATAGATGGCTTAATTCAGTAACAGTTAACAGTACTGTAGATAAGGATCCCAACTTCTGTTTCTCTAGGAAAATAAAAACCATCCTATTCTTTGGCACACAGCTACCAAAACCCATTTTCCCATCCATGTATGTGCTCTGTGTGTATTTTGATGCTAAAGACATGACTCTGGGTGTATTTTGCACACACACTGTTCAGATAAGTACACCCACCACCCCCAAAATCAGACCAATCTACATGGACACCCTGGCTGTGCCAGAACAAACTCACCACTGGTTATTCACGTGAAGGTAGTAAGGAGCAATACCTGGAAAAATTGAAGTCCCAGTTTTAATCTATTTTTCTCAGCTAGCAGGTGGATAAACACCCTTTGATGGGCAGGTTTTCTTAATTTGTTGCAGTCGTGAGCTGTTTTAACCTTGAATTAGTATCTCTCATCCAGCAGTATCCTCCACTGTTTCATCTTTAGTGACATGGTCTGCACTGTTGCTTTTTTCTCTGTCAATAGACTTACCTTGAATTGTCTTCTATTTCTGTTTGGTCACCAATTTTTCAAAGGTCATTGATTTCTCAGGAAGACTAAAGGTTTCATTTAGTAATCTTGCCTGAAAATTGCTAGGGGTGTTTAAGAAATGAATGTTTTCAGTCTCTGATGACATATTGTATTTTCCCCTTCCTATTTCTGAAAAACTTTTTCAAGCGTGCATCTGATAGCAGTGCTGTTTTCAAAAGCGGAACCTGTGGTTATTTTCTCTCCTGCATGACCTGATTTAGTGGGTATCCACAAGGCTACTGGAAAGGTATCTAAATTTAGCTGGAGAAAGAAGCAATACATGGTCACCTCCCAAACAGGGGAGCTTTTGCACGGAATATGAGACCCGGGCTCAGTTTTAAGAGATCTCTCATGGCTGCCCAGGAGTGTGTTTTAATCCACACAGTTTCAGGTACCTCAAGGAGGGCGTGATCTTAGTACCATTCAGCAGATTTACCCAAGTTTTAAAGTATTGTTCAAGTATCTGCTGCATAGGAGGGGCATTTTACTAGGAGAGGAGACCTAGTTTTGTGGTTTAATAAATAAAAAATATTAACTACATACAACCTTATTTAAACAGTCACTGGAGCAAGTGCTGAAAGTCTTCTATCACATACAATTAGGTTGATTATCAATTTATGGGCTTCCTACAATGACTTGAAAACTGAACCACTGGAAACCTTTGGACATGGTCCCTACCTTAGGCACAGTTTGCCCCTTGAGACTACAAGGGAGGAACTTAAAGACCCAAAGAAATGGGAAGGTCTGAGTCCTATCCTTGCGCTTGGCACTGTATCTATGCTGATGCTCTACTTGGCTTTCTTGGGTTTGCACATCCCATACTTAGGGTTGCCTACATAGGAAACCTCAGGAAATTGAATTAACTTTTCTTAAAAAATTTACTATCTAAAGTGCTATTAGTTAAGGTTTTGCTGGCTGGCTTAGCATTAGGGTAACTGGCAAACTGGTTTATGCAAATTGATAGAAGCAGAGAATCACAGAACAGTTTGGGTTGCAAGGGACCTTAAAGCTCATGTAGTTCCAAACTAGATGACACCTTCCACTAGGGACACCTTCCACTAGACTAGGTTGCTCCAAATCTTGTCCAACCTGGCTTTGAACACTGCCAGATTTCAGATGTAAATCAGATATTTCAGATCTAAATCTCAATTGAACTGATATAGGGCTACTATAACTTGAAAGTGTGTCAAACAAAGAATTAAATACAGTTTAAGTAATTTTGCAGTTACACCTTCAGCTTGTTAATTGTCCTGTAGATAAGCTGTTTTATGCTGATACCAGCATAACCTGATACCAGGTGATACGTTATGCTTCTTTTGCCTTATGTACTGGACAGAGGTGCTTAAAGAGTTGCCAGATTGATGGGGCTTGGAGCAACCTGGTCTAGTGGAACATGTCCCTGAATGTGGCAGGGTGTTGGAACTTGATGATCTTTCAGGTCCCTTCCAACCCATACCATGCTGTGATCCTATGAAACTGCTCTTAACAAGTTAAGTGATGCAGTATCTATATCCTTGTGCTGAATACTTCCCCCACTTGTGCTGCCACTTCAGAATATGGGGGTTGCCAGCCTTCCCCCTGCCCTCTCTAAAAAAACCCCAGAGCCCCCACACCTAACTTTGTAAAGCCAGCGCTAGAATACTCTCAGCTGAGCTATAAAAGAGCATTTATAGCTCCTGACAGTGGGTTCAGATAATAGTGAGTTAACAACTTAACTGCTGTTGTTTGACTGGAAACAATTTTCTGCAGTATTGGATTCAGAGGAGAGCAGCACGTCTGGAAAGAAGCAAACAGGGAAGAGAAGTGACAGGAGTGGGTTGAGGGGAGCTGATGCGTGGTTTTGGGGAACAGTGATGTGCATGTTTCCAGAAAAATTTCCAATTAGCTGTCCCTAAATCT
Organism: Pezoporus flaviventris; assembly: GCF_033815535.1. Taxonomy (NCBI): domain Eukaryota; kingdom Metazoa; phylum Chordata; class Aves; order Psittaciformes; family Psittacidae; genus Pezoporus; species Pezoporus flaviventris. The sequence continues at coordinate 1,163,361 of NW_026892600.1, forward strand.
GAAATGGCAGTGCTTCAGGCTGTCAGGAAAAAAACCTCCGTGAGACAAGGTCTTCAAGAGATGGATCTTCTTCAGAGAGGCACATCATTTTTAGCTTTCAATTACCTGCATGGCTCATGAACGCACGTAAAAAGAATTGTTTATTCATATTAATGACCCGTATATGCATGTTTACATTTTTTATTCCATCCTGCCAGTTTCAGGCAACAGGCAATAGCTTTGGTTAACTGCAAAATCCTATTTAGTCAAATGTCCATGCTGACTGATGCATCAGGCTAGTGGCTGCCAGGATTTCCTTTCCTCAAGGATGAGATCTTTCTTCTTGTCTTTACAAAACTACCTTTAGTCCAGAATTATGGAGCACTTCTTTCTGCTCCACTTAATCTAAATAACCCTCAAGCAACTCAGAATTCTCATGGTGCAATCAAAATTTTAGCAGGAAGTAACAAAACCTCAGATCATGCTTTTCCCCCTCAGCTCTCTCCTTCCACCGAGTGCCATAATATTCACGTGCACCATTTTTTTATCAGCAAAGTACATTTCCACTTTTTTTTACTTGCTATGGCTTAGTTAGGTTCTCTGCAACACTATATACTGACATTTTTCGAAGAGCTGCATGCTCCACATAGCTAATGGAAAAAGTGGCACAACCATGGAAAAGACCTTAGTATTATTCATGGAATACTGAAAGAGAAAATGGAACATTGGATAACATTAATTCCAGCAAATACTGTTATTTTAAACTCATTTAAATGCAAGTCAAACTTACTGAGCATATCATCCTAGAGAGCAACTAACATTTATCTTCTTGCTATAATCAGATCAAACAGAAGCTGGTTAGGGAGTAAGTCAGAGGTTGTTGGCACTCCCAGTGTGCAGGAACAGGCCATTAGCACAGCTGCCTCTGATAAAAGCTATGGACACAGCAGACCAGAGGAAATGATACCTTTATGTTTTATTTAATTTGAATGACATGCAATTGATTAATTGCATGCATTCCCATCTGTACAAAAGGTCTTACCGTCACTGTCTTTCCATCTGGATCTGCCATAAACCAGTCACTGCTATCCCAAAGTATGTGTTTCCAGTGCCATATACCCTAAACTTACTGCATTCTTTGCATTTTTCTGTCTTTTTTTTTATATAATTAAAGACATAATTAAGATATCTATAACAATAAATTAATGTTCTTATGTCCCTCTGATTCCCATTCCAATTTTCAGTTAAACAATCCAGAAACAGAATCTATTTTGCCGTACACTATGTATTTTCATGCATGAAAATAATGATCACACATATTTCTTATGGCTTTTTAACATACTTCACTGAGGTGGTGTCCTGGGTTCAGCAGTAGCAGTCATGTTTGTTTTTTTTTTTCCTTTGTGCTAGCTGGTGCAGTGCTGTGTTTTGACTTCCAACCTGAGAACAGTGTTGGTGAAGTCAATGTTTTCAGTTGTTGCTAAGTGATGTTTACCCTGACCAAGGACTTTGTGAGGCTCATGCTCTGCCAGGGAGGAGGGGAAGCCGGGAGGAAGCAGAGACGGGGCGCCTGACTCGGGCTAGCCAGGGAGGTATTCCATACCACAGCACGTCATGGCCGGGGTGGGGGGTGACTGGGAGTTACCCGGAAGGACACGGGCTGCCGGGTGGAACTCGTCTTCTTGGCCGGTGGTATCGTATTCTCTTCCCTTGTTATTTTCCCTTATCATTGTTGTAGTTGATAGTTGCGGTGGTGATTTGTTGCTGGACTGTTCTTGTCTCAACCCGTAGGAGTTGCACTCTTTCGATCCTCCTCCCCGTTCCTCCGGGAGTGGGGGAGAACCCCAGTGGGGGGGGGGGGGACACGGACCTCGATTGTTGTCAGCTCGGCACCACTCACTGGGAGTGAGTGAACAAGTTACCTGACTGGGTTTAAACCACGACAGTTCTTTTTGGCGCCCAACGTGGGGCACGAGGGGTTGAGATAAGAACAGATCTGACTGGATTGATAGTCACTCGTCACAATGATGATTTATTGGCTCTCAAGGTTGTTCCTCTTGATCTCACAGTTTCAGTATATCGTATCTTACGTCCATCCGGTATTTGCTGTATTTGTGTTTTTCAAGTGTGGGGCTTGGGCTAAGGTTTTTGTCCCATTGTACTTTAGGGTAATGACTTCTAATACAATAGAATCATTGATCATGAAACTGATCTGGCTTATGTTCCCAGTGTGGTCACCACCTTTATATTTTGGGAGGTATATGATGGAGGTGCTTAGCAATTACACATCTTTTTTCTCCTTCTCAGGTGCTCAACCTGTGAAGGAGACATTCTTTTACCCTCCCAGTCGTCCCCCCAGACCATTTACATTTGAGAGTTTTGAATTTTTTGAATGGCATTTTAATGCTGTTGAGACTTGTTTGCTGATGGTGATGGGAATCACCATGCTAACACGCATACAGAGTGTGTTTTGCCCACTACTGATTTCAAGAGTTAAGCAGATTCAGGTTTGGGTCTTTTCTGGGGTCAAACGACAATGGAGGAGGACCGAGAGATTTTCCCTGAGGCTGGACAGCCATGAGTGGCAGGGTGTGTGGGATAGTATGGGCAAGTATCTAGGTCAGTGGGCCCCTCCAGTACTTTGGAATTTCACTACCGAACAACTTCAAAATCCAGAAGAATTAGTAAAACACTTAAATGAGGTGTGTGGTCATTCTGGCCATACCAGAGATGGACAAATCACGGCAACGTGCTGGGGCTTGGCCTATGCTTACAGGGCCTTGTTCAACACTATCCAGCACCTTCAAAAGGAAAAGAATGTCGGCGGATCTGAGGGCAAAGCAACAGTCACTACTCAAACTTTGGCTGCAATGAACTGCGCAGCTACCCCAGCAGCAAGTACAGCAGCTGCTCAAACTTCAACTGCAACAGACAGCGCGGTTACCCCAGCTCCAAGCACAGCAGCTGCACCACCCCCAGCAACAAGTACAGTCGCTACTCAAACTTTGGCCTCAATGAACAGAGCAGCTACCCCAGTGGCAAGTACAGCAGCTACACCACCCCCAGCAACAAGCCTTTGAGCAAATTAAACACAAGATATTTCACGCAGTAGCCATTGGACCAGTCCGGACCGGACCAGATGTAAAAAATGTACTGTACACTGCAGCTGGGGAGAACGGTCCTACCTGGAGCCTCTGGCAGAAAGCTTCAGGGGAGACTCGAGGTCGACCCCTCGGCTTTTGGAGTCGGGGATATAAAGGATCTGAGGCCAGCTATACCCCAACTGAGAAAGAGATAATGGCAGCCTATGAAGGGGTTCGAGCTGCTTCGGAAGTGATTGGCACTGAAGCACAGCTCCTTCTGGCACTCCGGTTGCCCGTGCTGGGCTGGATGTTCAAAGGCAGGGTCTCCTCTACACATCATGCAACTGATGCTACATGGAGTAAATGGGCTGCACTAATTACACAACGAACTCGAATAGGAAATCCCAGTCGTCCAGGCATTCTAGAAGTCATCATGGACTGGCCAGAGGGCAAAGATTTCGGAATGTCACCAGAGGAGGAGGTGATGCGCGCTGAAGAGGCCCCACCATATAATAAACTGTCAGAAAGTGAAAAGCAGTATGCCTTGTTTACTGATGGCTCTTGCCGTATTGTGGGAAAGCATCGGAGATGGAAGGCAGCTGTATGGAGTCCTGGACGACAAGTTGCAGAAACTGCTGGCGGAGAGGGTGAATAGAGTCAGTTTGCTGAGGTGAAAGCCATCCAGCTGGCCCTGGACATTGCTGAACGAGAAAAGTGGCCAGTACTTTATCTCTATGCTGACTCATGGATGGTGGCAAATGCCCTGTGGGGGTGGTTGAAGCAATGGAAGCAGAGCAACTGGCAACGCAGAGGTAAACCCATCTGGGCTGCTGCACTGTGGCAAGATATTGCTGCCAGGGTGCAGAACCTGGTGGTGAAGGTACGTCATGTAGATGCCCATGTACCCAAGAGTCGGGCCACTGAGGAACACCAGAACAACCAACAAGTGGATAAAGCGGCTAAGATTGAAGTGGCTCAGATGGACTTAGATTGGCAACATAAAGGTGAATTATTTTTGGCCCGGTGGGCCCATGACACTTCAGGCCATCAGGGCAGAGATGCAACATACAGATGGGCCCGTGACCGAGGGGTGGACTTAACAATGGACACTATTGCCCAGGTTATTCATGAGTGTGAAACATGTGCTGCAATTAAACAAGCCAAGCGGTTAAAGCCTCTTTGGTATGGAGGACGATGGTTGAAGTATAAATATGGGGAGGCCTGGCAGATTGACTATATCACACTGCCACCAACCCGCCAAGGCAAGCGCCATGTGCTTACCATGGTGGAAGCAACCACCGGGTGGCTGGAAACACGCTGTGCCCCATGCCACTGCCCGGAACAGCATCCTGGGCCTTGAGAAACAGATTTTGTGGTGACACGGCACCCCAGAGAGAATTGAGTCAGACAATGGGACTCATTTCCGAAATAACCTTATAGATATTTGGGCCAAAGAGCATGGCATTGAGTGGGTATATCACATCCCCTACCATGCACCAGCCTCTGGGAAAATCGAACGGTACAATGGGCTGTTAAAAACTACACTGAGAGCGATGGGTGGGGGAACTTTCAAGCATTGGGATACACATTTACCAAAGGCCACCTGGTTGGTCAACACCAGAGGGTCTGCCAACAGGGCCGGCCCAGCCCAGTCAGAACTTTTACATATTGTAGAGGGGGACAAAGTTCCCGTGGTGCATATGAAGAATTTGCTGGGGAAGACAGTCTGGGTTATTCCTGCTTCAGGTAAAGGCAAACCCACTCGTGGGATTGCTTTTGCTCAGGGACCTGGATATACTTGGTGGGTAATGCAGGAAGATGGGGAAGTCCGACGTATACCTCAAGGGGATTTGATTTTAGGGGAAAACAGCCAGTGAACTCAATTGTATGCCATTGCCTGCTGTGTAATGCTTTTATAGCCCATCAACTTGATGTCTCCAGGTCACCAGCGACTGGCCCTGACTTCCCTCCAGCCATCATCCCAACAGAGAATGAACTTTGAACATCATGGACCGAATGGACTCGGCAGCATTATAGGGATTGGTCCATGCACTAAGAAAATGATCTTTTCCTCTTGGTCTGTATGTATATGGATGTATATATATGGGAGAGCGATGGTGTACTGAAAATGTGGGATCTGAGCACGACGTGAATGGTATGGAATAAGGGGTGGATAATGTCCTGGGTTCAGCAGTAGCAGTCATGTTTGTTTTTTTTTTTCCTTTGTGCTAGCTGGTGCAGTGCTGTGTTTTGACTTCCAGCCTGATAACAGTGTTGGTGAAGTCAATGTTTTCAGTTGTTGCTAAGTGATGTTTACCCTAACCAAGGACTTTGTGAGGCTCATGCTCTGCCAGGGAGGAGGGGAAGCCGGGAGGAAGCAGAGATGGGGCGCCTGACTCGGGCTAGCCAGGGAGGTATTCCATACCACAGCACGTCATGGCCGGGGTGGGGGGTGACTGGGAGTTACCCAGAAGGACACGGGCTTCCGGGTGGAACTCATCTTCTTGGCCGGTGGTATCGTATTCTCTTCCCTTGTTATTTTCCCTTATCATTGTTGTAGTTGATAGTTGCGGTGGTGATTTGTGTACATTGGTTGCTGGACTGTTCTTGTCTCAACCCGTGGGAGTTGCACTCTTTCGATCCCCTCCCCGTTCCTCCGGGAGTGGGGGAGAACCCCGGTGGGGGGGGGACACGGACCTCAATTGTTGTCAGCTCGGCACCACTCACTGGGAGTGAGTGAACAAGTTACCTGACTGGGTTTAAACCACGACAGGTGGGAACAGGCAGGAATATTTTTACAGCGCTGGACAGCCAGATTGTATCCCAGCTCTGCTATGACTTAGTGGATGTATTGTTCAACCTTTCCGTAATTTTATTTTCTTGTTTGTGAAATTAAGAATAATAGATTTCTTTTACATGGAGGCAGTGAGCCCTTCGCTTTTTTCCCTTTTCTGATTTCCTGTTTCCCTTTTTCCCTTTTTCCTTCCCTTCTTCTTCCCCTTTCCTTTCCCCTTCTCTCGTTTCTTTCCCCACTTTCCCTTCTTTCCCTTCCTCTTCTTTTTCTTTCCTTTCTACTTTCTTCCCCTTCCTCTTCTTCTCCTTGTTCCCCTTCCACTTTCCCTTCTGTTTCCTCTTTCTCTTTCCTTTTCCCTTTCTTTTCCCCTTTCCCTTTAGTTTCCCCTTTCCCTTTCCAGTTTCTTTTTTCCTTTCCCTTTCCCTTTCTTTTCCCCTTTCCCTTTAGTTTCCCCTTTCCCTTTTCCTTTTTCCTTTCCCTTTCCCCTTTTTCCCTTTCCCTTTTTCCCCTTTCTCTTTACCTTTCTTTTTCCCTTTCTCCCTCCCTTCCCTTTCCCCCTTAACAGTTCTATTTTATTTTTAATGCAATACCCACTGATATCACTACACTGAGATTCTGGAAGCCATCCAAGGTAATGGATTGCAATGTATACATCGTGCTTTTCTTGAAAGAATAAAAATAATTTGCATGTGTTGGCCTGTGCAATATTACCCAAGTTCTTATTCACTGCTCATGTTTAACAAGAGCGGCTGCTAATTTGGCTGCCATGACAACTACAGCTCTACTTTCATATTTTCTTCCTCAAGCCCAATTTGTTTATAAACCTCTAAATTGTTTCACATTTCGATGTTAACTTCAAACAGAATTAGAAATCTCAGGCCAGAAAAAAAACCCCAACCAACAAAACAAAACAAAGCAACAAAACAAAACACCATAGAAGGGAAAAGATTAGCTGAAAACTTAAACTGAAAAATATTTATTTTGAATCTTTACTCTTTTATTTAATTAGTTGTAAAAAGATTTTAACATAATTTTCAGAAGTAACTCATACTCTAATTGTTGTACAGGGAAACATATAACTTCAAATGGTCACCAATAACTTCATTTAAAGCAAGGAAAAACTTAGCCCAGTCTTCTCTTGTGCTAATATTCAATCTACTACACAAGGGCTGCCCACAATGGCTCAGAGATCTAGTTTGTTAAATCCAGCATCCTATCTCCAATGTGGGTTAATACCAGATGCTGCAAGCAACAACTGCACAAAAGCTGGTATTTCTGCCCTCAGGGCGAAAAAACCCATCTATTGCTCATTACATTCTGAAAACTGGATCTGAAAAGGAATCAGTGTAAAATGAATCACTCAACAGAAATTCCAGAAACATTTAATTATCTATTTTTCATCAAATTATTTACCCTATTTGATGCAGTTGTACACAAATCGTTCATTGCCCCCTCCCATTGAATACTAAATATCATTTCTGTATGATAGTATATTCCTTAGTGTAGGAGAAGTTCAAAGCTGATGTTCCACTTCCCCCTCTTCAAAAACAGGCAAACTAGCAAGCAAACAAGCCCTCTTCAGCACCTACCTGCAGAAGTCACAGCCTGGGGGTGTGAACAGTGAATTCTTGTTACTGGGACTAGTAATACTTCTCAGACGTGAATGATTTTGAGAGGACAGCTTTCTCCACTCATTCTTTTATAAAATATTCTAATAGTTTACTTCCTTTTCATGTTGAAAACTTTCCATATCTGGAACTAACACGCAGTGTTCAAGGACTGCCATACTTATTGTATTTAAACAATGGCAATGTGATAGCTGAAATTATGATTTCCATCTCTTTCTGTTGAAGAGGTTAACATCTTCCTTGCCTTTTTGATTGCCACTGTACACTGAGATGTTTTCATTCAGCTGTCCAAAATGGCATTTTCTGCTAGAATGATTGTGATTCATTCATGCAATACATCACCTCGGTGAGTTTAAACTGCCCCCCTATCACCTTGCAGATGTCAGCACTGAATTTTCTCTATAGGGTGACTAAGAATTAGCTAACTCTATACATCTCTGAAATTTAGAATATAAGTATGTAAAGGAAGCACCTGAAGCATTGCTTTGATATCCTGTTTGTGTCAAACATTCACCGTAAGTTATTTCGAACCTCCCTCTTCATCAAAATACTCTGATAGCTTCAGAGCACTTTGTAATGATTTTGGGAGTGTTCAGCTGTATTTCTGAAATGAGACAAAGTGATGTTCCAGAGTAAGACTGAAAGATCCCCAAATGAATCATTCCAAATATTAAAACATAAGGACACCTAAATCACATCCACTTAGATTTAATTGAGAAACTGCTTGAAGACGGCTGATATCCAACATAATTAAAAATGCTGAAGTGTGAACCTCTCTGGAAACAAAGTGAAACTATTTTGAGTTTGAGCCAAAGTAGAACTTGTGAAGGGAAAAATTATAACAAGGAAACTGGAAAAAAAATCAGGGACTGTAAAAGATTTTCCTTAGAACAGGCATCTGGCAAGCAAAAATTATTATTTTTGACACAGATGTCCTTTAACCAACAACTTGTTTCCTTCATACAATTTTAATGATAAAGAAGCCCTACTTATATATTGCTTTTTGCCTATAATGTCAAGCCTGTAAGTGTTTTATTTTTCTATCCCTTGTTTTTTCAAATGATTTATCTTCTACCAAGTCAAGGTGCCCTAAAGCGAACCCAAAAGGCTATTTTAAATATTTCATTGGGTACTCAGATGATTGTGTAGCTGAGTGTGGTGTAGCACTGCTCTTACATTTTGAACAACTTATTCTGCAACTCTTAGTTTTTAATGAATCTGATCCCACTTATTATACCAAAATATCAGTTTGTTCTTATATATGTACAATGACACCTCCATCTCTGGAATTGCTTAGGGCTGGGTATATCCACATTAATATCTGTCATGGGAGTGTGCTTAGAGAAGTAATTCCTGGGTGTGATTCTGGTTTCTCTGAGGTCAACAAACACTTGGTATTTAATAATAGCTAACCTATTCCCTAATTTGTGCTGGGAGAGGACAGGGTAGGACTTGCCAGGCTGTAGAGCCAGCCTAGTCCCATTCATGTGAAGTAAATAGAAGACTCAGCACTTCTTGAGGTCATGGGTTAGTATTTCAAACTGGACATTTTTTGAAAGATATTTTATCCACAGTACTGCTCCCTGAGACCAACATAAGGCTTCCCATCAGAAATCATTTGGTCTGCCCTGGCATTTTGCTGCCATGCGTGGGTTTTCCCCCTGTGGACCTAGGCTGGGAAGAAAATTGTTGAGAGATGCCATGACCACTGGTAGTAATAGGTGTATTTCAGAAAACTACCCTGATTTCTCTGCCTTACCTATTCAGCAGTCAATAAGCAAATAGAAGAGTAGGAGGATTTAAATAGAAAACCAAAAAATGGGTAAAGCAGAAAATATTTAGACCATAGGGAATAGCAGTAAAGTAACTAAATAAGTAAAATAACTAGATAAGTAAATAAGCAAACAAGTAAATAAATAACAATGAGGGATGGTGCCCTAGGTTCTGACATATGGTCCTAAAATCAAGCTTGGCTATAAGCACTGATGTTATCAAAACAGCAAAGAAACAAATACCATCTGGAGTTGTGCAGCTCTGAAATGAAACACTGTTAAACATCTAATAACAATGATGGGAGCCACATACCTCTCAGTGACAACCAGTATTTTCCACCCAAGCAACCAGAGAAAGAATTTTGGACTTTGCTGTATTGAAGAGTTATGAGATTATTGGTAATCTAGTAGTGAAAAACACCTTTAGGTAGAATGCAGACTGTCCCAGTTTGCATTGATAGTAAGATAGCTCAAAACAGATCTGTTAATGTGCTTTTATTACAGACATGAAAGGTTTGAAAACCTAAGGGAACCAATTACTTAAACAGATTACTTATGGACTTGATAATTGATGGGTTTTGAAAATTACTGACAACTGTCCAAAAACATCATGTAGACAAGTAGTCCAATTTCAAAGGGACTAATGACAGCCCTGGTAGCACTTAAGAGTAACACACAGTTTGCAGTGAACAGAAAATATGGCAACTCATTTTAAAAATTACAGTGTTCAGGTGCTATATTAAAATATATGCTAAAAACAGGCTGCACAGATCAAAATCAGTGAGTCTACTTAACCTAGAGTCCTAGGTTCAGCAGTAGCAGTCATTTTTCTCCCTCCTAGTAGCTGGTGCAGTGCTGTTTTTGACTTTAGCCTGGGAACAGCGTGGTAACACATTGATGTTTTTAATTGTTGCTCAGTAGTGCTTACCCTCTTCAGGACTGCTCAGTCTCTCATGCTCTGCCACTGAAGAGGCACAAGAAGCCAGGAGGAGGCAGAGACAGCACACCTGACCCAAAGTAACCAAAGGGGCATTCCATTCCACAGCAGGTCATGCCCAGTGTATAAACTGGGGAGAGTCACCCAGAAGGCCCAGATCACTGCTTGGTTCAGGTTGGGTATTGGTCGGTGGGTAGAGAGCAACTGTATTCTCTCCCTTTGCTGTTTCCCTTATCATTATTATTATTGGTGGTAGCAGTAGTGGTTTGTGCTATACCTTTGTTACTGGACTGTACTTATCTCAACCCGTGGGAATTACATTCTTTTGATTCTTTTCCCCATCCCTCCAGAAGCGGGGGGAATGGAGAAGTGGGGAGTGAGCAAGCAGCTGCATGGTTTTTGGGTTACCAGCTGGGCTGAAACCGCAACACTTAGACTTAAGAAATTTAGGCAGAATTAACTAGGCAGATTAAAAAGGTTATGAAAATATAAGAAACTTGCTTTATAAAAGAAATATTAATAGTAGGACACAATGAACATAGGTTTATCAAATGGTAGTTTATGAACACAATACATTTAGTCAGCTAACTTAACCAAAGCAAGGCTGACATGGTTTAATTTCTGCATGACTTACTGGCACACACAGAGTGGGAGCCTACAGTAGGAAACAACTGGAAGAAAACCATCAAGGGCTTTTTTTACTGTTTGCTGTGTAAGACACTCTTACAATGACTTTAACCTGATGAGATTTTAGGAAGTTCTTCTCTGTGAGGGTGGTGAGGCCCTGGCACAGGTTGCCCAGAGAACCTGCAGCTGTCCCATCCCTGGCAGCACTCAGGGCCAGGAGCAATCTGGTATAGTGTAAGTGTCCCTAGCCGCGGCAGTGGGCTGGCACGGGATGAACTTTAAGGTCCCTTCTAACACAATCCACTTCCTAACTCCAAGAAAAAAGTAATTCCAAACACCAGATGAAGAAACTTGATAACTCATCACTTAACAGCATTTTTTGCGAGGGTGAAGTTATCCTCAGAGGTTTATGACAGCATTTTTCATACCTTGTCTTTCGCCAACGAGGTGTTTGCAACAGCAGATGTGAAAACTACTTTCTACTCATGCTGTCAACAGGGTCATTAATTTAAACATCTGTCATATTCAAGTATGACAGCATACTTGACAATTCCTAGATTACTTTTAATTACAATGTTAGAACATGTTCCAAGACTACAGCTACAAATGGAAAGCACACAATTCTTTCCAAACACCTACATATTTGCAGCACTATCAATTTTAATAAGCTATAGAGTATTACCAATGCATTTTCTCATCAGTTATTGCTGCTGTACTGTTTTCTAGCCTACCTCATCATCTGAGCCTGAAGCCTAATGAATACTGCAGGTAATCTACTATGTTTCAGCTCAGAGCAAGCACACTTAACACAGCACACTGCAGAGACCTGTCATCAGTGGCTCTTTAGTGTCAGCAAAGGGAAGCAAAATGTCCTCAACCCAGAATACCAAAGATAAAAAACTCTATAGTATGGATTATGGTGATAGTATAATCACGCTGAAGCTCACTAGTTATAACCTATTCTAGATCATTATTCTGTGACTAGTCTGAAGAGCATTTGAGATGTTTACACAGCTACTTAAATATCTACCCAGCTAAAAATGTTAAGCTCAACTTCAGTTTTGAAATGCAGTTTTCCCAACCCTCTGTTTTCATATGTAGAGATAATTTAATATGAAGGTGTTCTCAGTACACACCCATTGTCAAAAGCACTCAAAGAGTTCCACAAAATACACAGCCCAAGACCTTCCGATTCAAGATTTTATTTAGTCATATCCAGCATGGTATGCAACTGCAGCTGTCCTTCCACTGAAAGAGGCTGTGTAGTAGACTTCACCTCTGCAAGAAGAAAACCCACAAAGAATTAATAAAATCTCTGAATCTAGGGAAAGCTGTAAACCTATGCTTTAATTAGAATTTTGATGGGCTTTGCTTCATTCGTAACATGCTTTTGTGCCAGAGGCCTTGACTTACATATCATACAGTTCTCATCGCTCAAGTTCAACACAAGTCTACTGATTTTTTTTCTCCTTAGTCTAGAGAACTAAAAACATCAGATCAGCAGATGAATTACACAGATTCAATTTGTTCCAATTACAAGATTCCAATTAGGAATGCTCCCAAGAACTACTTGGGTCATTCTAGCCCCTCAGGAAGATTTACTGTTTCTCAGATTATAGAATTGGCAATACCAGGTATTTCCAAATCTGAGTAAGATTAAGTGGACTTTCAATTAGAAATGGTATGTTTTGACAGTATGAACTATGTTTGAGGCTTGCTTTATTATTATCACAAGCAAGCATCAGTTAAAATCGTTGCTGCTGTTAACAACCTAATTTTAAGTGGAATTTACCCTGTAAACAGTTAGGAATGTTCTATGTAGATGGTGTGACTGTTTTGACATTGGTTGAACCGAAGTTCAATAAAACTTGTTTTCCACTGCATTTTAACTGGCACATCAGAAAGTGTTTACAGTATCACAGTTTCTCATACTGTTTTGTTCACATCACGCACACCAGTTATTCCTCCAGATGACATGAACTGTAGCTTTATGTTTATTCAAAGACACCAGACATGGTTTTGGTTGTCATTATTATCCAAATATCAGTACCACTCTCAGTCAGTTAGCCCAGTGGCGGACTACCAAGCTGCAGTCAGAGGTGTGGCCTCTGGGGAGTCAAAGTTAAGACAATGAGAATGCAGCAGCCCTATGAAGCAAACTTAAACCCATTCATTGCTTGAGTTTAGATACCACTGCAGACCACAACTCTAAGCACCTGGACTGCAAATAGCTTAAAACTATAATAACAGTTTTAGATTAGACTCCTTAAAGCTCAGTTTCGACCACAGATTCCACTATGCTGCAAAATGTAACAACACCAGTTACCCAGTTAATGCAGTTACAGTCCGTCGTGTTCATTTCTTAAGAAGCTGGTGCCTGACAATAACAAAAGGGGCAACAAATCCACTTCCAAGGAATCCACACATTAATGCAAGTAGTCGCCATTTGTTGTCCACAGAAAATGGAAGGTTCTAGAAGAGAAAAATTAATTTTAGTTCTGTAATCAACAATTACTTCCTCCATGACTTGAAAAATGTGAGACGCTCAGAACAGTTACAGATGGAGTCAAACAGACAAAACGAATGTTCAGCCTGATTACAATTTTCCCTCCTTGAGAGGGAAATTACACAGTAATTAGAACAGCTTGGATGTGACCTCTGGAGGTCATTTTGTCCACTCTTCTCCTCTACCCCAAATTTAAAGGGGGGCCAGTTTGCTGACAGCCTTGTCCAGCCAAGTATAAATTTCCCTGAAGATACATACCCCACAGCCTTTTTAGACAACCTGTTCTGACATTTAATTATCTTTATTGTAAGGGAGTTTCTTGTGCTCATCACATATGTAGGATTAGGTTTTAGATATAGGACTTAAAAGCACTTGTTAAGCAGAAGGTACATCAGAAAGCGTTTACAGTATCACTGTTGCCCCTCATACTGCAATGCTCATCATCTGTACCAGTGAAGGCTGCAAAACCAGACACTGAAGTCATTCACACCACAACTTGCTTCACTGTGGCCCCAACAGTGGTGCCATGAGACCCCGCAGGCCACCCGCTTCATCAGCTAAGAAGCGGCAACAGGGCAGCATTGCTCTGCATCCATTTCTCTGGAAGCTGAGAAACCGATCGTGTGCAGAACCCTTCCCGGGGGCACATCGAGCGGGGAGCTTACCTTTAGCACGCCCGCGGCAGGACAGGCCTGCGTCTCATGGAGGAATCAGGCCAAGTGCGCACTGCGGCTTCAGCAGTGCTCTTACGGGATCTTCTCCCCCAGGAATCTCCTAATTCCCAGCCCCGGCCCCTCGCCGGACTCACCCCGGAGCTAAGCCTGCCGCAGGCAGCCCGCAGGTCTGAGCGCCGCGAGCGCTATGTCCTTCAAACATTCGTTCCTCCTCTCCCGCTCTTCTCACACAGTCCCTCGGCCACCCTTCCCCCTCCCTCCCACTCCAGGCCGAAGCAGGCCCCGACGCCCCCCCCAACCCGGCCCCGCACCACCTCCTCACCGAACCCGACTGCAGGCCCCTTCCTGCGACCTTCAGGCCACGCCGCAGCGGACCGCGATCTTCTTCCCACCTTACCTTCCCCGGGCCTTCCTCATAGTGGCTTCTGCGGAGGGTGGAGGTGGTGAAGCGGCGGACAGTGGTAGCCAGCATGGTAGCGACGGGACAGCACGTTCCCTGCGTCCTGCGACCTTCCCTCAGCGAGACCGGCGCCCCCAGAGAGCAGGAAGCGGTGCCGGAAGGGAGGGAGGAGGAAACCGTTCTTGCCGCGAGGCATGACGGGAGTTGTAGTGCGGCGCCGAGCCGCGCGATCACGTGATGCCGAGCCACGGCGCGCGATTGGACTAGCTCAGCGCCTCAGGGAAGGGAGAGTTGCTGTGGTTTGCGCTCATCGTCCCCATTTTGTGGCCTGCTCCAGTTCTGGGTTACTGGGGTGGGAGGGGGGGGGGGGGGAGTGGAGAAGGCAAGGTGTGGGGAAGGGGAGCGAAAAACCAAGAAACTGCGCTTCTTACCTCAAGCTAATCGTCACTGAAAGCTGAGGAAATTTGGACTGTTCAGCCTGGGAAAAAGAAGGCTGTGTGGAGACCTGTAGCAGCCTTTCAGTGTCTGAAATGGGTCTACAAAGATGGCGGGGAGGGACTCTTCGTCAGGGACTGTAGCAACAGGACCAGGGGGAATGGCTTTAACCTGGCAGAGGGGAGACTGAGATGAGCTCTTAGGCAGAAGTTCTTCCCTGTGAGGTTGGTGAGGCCCTGGCACAGGTTGCCCAGAAAGCTCTGGCTGTCCCATCCCTGGCAGTGTTCAAGGCCAGCCTGGACGGGACTTGGAGGCACCTGGTCTAATGGAAACTGTCCCTGGTTGTGACAGGGGGTGGGAGCTGGATGATCTTAAAGTCCTTTTTGACACTAACCATTCTATGATTCAGAATAGCACAGTTTTTAACCTGGAGATCCTGAACCTTTCCTCCTTTGGAATGTTGCAGAGTAGTGGAGGTGCGAGTCGAAATCTGAGCTTAATCAGCATTGCAGTAGGAACAGAGGCTGCCTATGTTGTCCTGAAATTAAGTATTTTTCACCCAGTGTGCAGAGAGTATTTCAAACTTTTTTGTTTTTTCCCCTCGCTATCGAATTATATTTCTATGTGTCAGAGTTTACAGTTCTTTCTTCATTTCCTAAATCTGAAGTCTTGTTAGGGGATGTTCTTCTGCTTCTGCTAACTCCCTTGCTGTTTATACAGCCAGGCCTCCTTTTTGCCTGTTTTTCTCAAGCCTTTCCTAATTGGAATTAATAGCGCAGTGGTGGTCTGTGTCATGTCTGGCAGTCTGTTTGTCATGGTTTCGCCATATGTAGCTCTTCCCTATAGAGGATTTTAAATTGCTTGTTGGTGATGAAGAGATGCTGGATACAGGATAAAAATCCATGTTAAACAGCGGCACTACACTGATGAAATTTTTGTACCAAATTAAGATCTTCCGTGTTATTCAGCAGCAAGTAAACCATTTGTTTTCTTCCTGTGGTCCCCTAGTCAGCTGATTCACGAAATCAGTGGTAGGACTCAAAAATCTCTTTTCTGCTTAACATCATAAGGTAATTTTTGCTTAGTCTACTTACTAGAGTATAATTTTAGTCACTTAGTGGAATTGTAGTTCTTGTCCTTATGCTATTGTAGGTATTTTTTGGCATACCACAGCTGTTGTTGCTCTCCTGGTGGGAAGAGTGGTGTCACGGTACTACATTGCTACTACTGGGCTTGAGCCTGCCACCCGTATAAATTTTGTGTTAGGCAATAATACTGTTAATTTCAAAAGCAGATACTAAGCATCACATAGTAGAGAAAATTGCCCCACCAGTGTGAGAATTTACTCACTGGCTTTTCTATGTATCCTGGTACTACAGTGTTTCATTGACTGAGTACATTCTGGTATGTTTTTGATAGGCTGATGTGTCGTCATTTCATTTTAGGGCTGTGTTGTGTATTTACGCATAGATTAGTGTTAGAAGGGACAAAACCAGTAGAACCAGTATCTTTCACTTCCAGATAATCCATGAATCTTCTAAACTGACAGTTACAGTGATGCAGTTACGGGCTTTCTTTAGCAGTAGTAGTTTACTTTTTGGAACTGGTGTTCTGCAGATGTTTTCTATGTAGACAGAAGTAGCTATCTGTAGGTACATAATGATAAAGTGTGGTAGATCCTCAGGAGAACGAATTACCTGGTGAAGAATTTTGTATGAACACTCATATCTGTTCGCCTTCTAAGGGTAATATAGGAAATTAAATATGCTAGTCCAGGTGCTTAAGAAACCATGCAGAAAGAGTGTAGAAAACCAGTTGAAATTTTGGCAAAGAAATGAAAGATAATATTTTCAAAATTATTAAAAATATGTACAGTAATCATAGTGGGGATAAACAGGTGGAAGGGCAGATTATTAAAGGATATGGTGAATGCTCTGCTGGGTACCTTTGGAAAAAGTCTGTCTAACTTATACACAAATTTGGGGCCTTACATAGGGAATTACTGGGTGAAAATTCCCTATCCTGTTATGCAGAGGTTCAGAACACATTATTGTAACGGTATCTTCTGGCTTTTAAATGTATGAATCTTTGAATCTAGGCTTTCGATTCACACAACTCTTTTCTTCCTTTAAAAAAGAAAACAAACACTTGCTATAATTCCTTAGATTTGCCAGGTTATCTTCTTAATTTTCAGTAACATAGTACATTTTGCTGCTTGTGAATATGACTAGGTGATGAATTGTTTCAGGTACTGCTTCCTTACTACTACTCACTTTTCCTGACAAGGAACCTTCCTCTACTTGAATGGTAAGGCAAAAATATAAATAAGAAAAAAAGGTAACTAAAGAAAACAATGCTTGATATCTGTATTGTGATCTAGATGAAACAAGCATAGAAAGATTACTGGACAATTTAGCAGGTTTCTCAGGGCCTTAGAGAGGACTATGAGATTCCAAGAAGATCATGCTAGTCACTGAAATGAAGTGACAGAACCAAGATGCAAGTCATACTGGCTTTTTCAGTCCTGTTTTATGAGTGGATGAAATACTTGTTTTTAAATACTAAAATTATATGTGGGTAAGTTCAGATGTATATACTTAATCAAAACTTTCTAATACCATAAACACCCTAAATATCATGGATGGAGGTCTTGGGAGACAATGTAGCTATCACACACAGCACAAAAATACTGGTTTTCTGCAGAAATTATCCTGTGTATTTGTTGACATGATAAGTTATTTTTTGGAGCAGTTAATATCTATGAGGGGTTAACATCTTTCTAGTCATAAGGTCAGGTATTAACCACAAGATTAAGCAGTTGTGAAATGCTAATTAATGAAGTGGAAAGGCTGAATAGAAGTTTTAAGAGGCTTTATACAATGGATATTAGTTGCATATTTTTAGCAAAATTATGGTTTAATAGACATATCACTTAATAAAAAAAGTTCCTTAATGGCTTACTCTGATTGCACAATTGTAGAGGTGTGTCTTTCATAAAAGTAATTTAGCTTGCCTTATATATGAGAGTTGTTTTTTTTTGTTATTATTGGTGTTCCACAGGATAAATAAATGTGAAAATATGTTAGAAATATAAAACGAGAGGAGCATTAAAAATGACATCGGGATCATCAACCAAAGGAAGTGTTAGAATGTGAAGCATCTGTATTTAACACAAGGAAAGGCTGAAAACCTTTAGATAAAGGGATATAGAGAGTGCTAGTTTAAAAGAATTCTTACTCTAAGTAGACTCTTTCTTTGCTTCCAGACAGCTCACGTAAGTTTCTGGAAAGTGAAATAGAGCAATTGTCCTGTGGAAAGAGTTACAGCACTGTTGTAGGTGTGGATAGTATAAGGACATGTGGGAGAAGGTTGTTAGGAGAAGCAGTATCTTTTATTATTTTATCATGGACATAATTATTAAAAGTAGCCAAGCTTCCAAACGGGCAAGCCCTCCTTAAAGTATGAAATGGATGGAGTTACTTTCAAAGATATTTACAGACTGAAAATAGTTTTTGTAAGGCATAGTTGTAAGGACACTTCATCTTTTTTCCCTAGGTGTTTTATTGAGTGTATCATTCCACAGATCCAGTTTACTGTGTAGTTGCGCAAGAGCAGGCTGGCCAACAGAAGGGTGTGAAGCAGTTGTAGCAGTAAAAAGGTGGAAATGGAAGCATAGAATTAGTGCTTTTCTTGGCAGCAGTATTAGTTTAGGTTGGCAAAAATAGCTTGTCCAGCTACAGCTTTAGCTCTGAATATGTATATTTTATTTGGGATTAGAGTATGAGAAAATTATTACATGAGACAAAACCAAGTTATTTCCCAGGTCTCAGACTTCTAATGTTTAGTGCATTTATGAGTTTTATTTCCCAGGATCGTCCTTGATGATACTTAAGATAAGTAGATACTCTGGTGGGCGTTACATTGGTTTGCAAATTTATAAGCAGATTTCAGTTTATCACAATGCTTTATAAACGAGATTAAAATTGGTGAGATTTCTTATTGTACTGTAATGTTTTTATGTGCAAAGAGCTTCTGGCACTCCACTGTAAGCTAGCATTTTTGGCAACCACATGCAACTTACCTTTACTTTAAAACCATGTTAATTAAGATCTTTAATATTTTACACTTAACATGGTAAACATAAACATATGCAGTTAGGCTTATTGGTCTCAACCTGAGTTGAAGTACTGTGACTTTAGGGTCTCTTAGAAACCTGTGCATCCAAATATGGCTTGTTAGCTCAGGTTGGATCTTTTGTTTTACTATGAGGATTGTAGGGGGGAAGTAACACAGTATCTACGTATTTCATATTTTTAAATCACCCATGACTGTGAAAGTGCCATAGGAAATTCTTTGGGGTGTTCCTGCTTATTCAGGTAGTCACTTGCAACTGCTGTAGTGTCAATTTTCTGTGAAAAACACAGATAATATGAAAATTTGGGCATGTGTTTATAGATGGAGTGCTACTCATGAAAGCAGGTTGAGCATAGCTGTAGGTGGATGTGCATAATGGTAAAATGGCAGCTTCGGATGTACCTATGTAAATTTATTTTCACCTTATGTGAAATATTTAAAAAATTGCTCCTTCCTATAAATGCTTCCTTATGGATGTGAAGTCTCATTTGTATGCACAAAACCACATTTCACAAGCAAAATGAGTGTCTGAAAAGAATATTTTACCCTGACAGAGTTGGTTTTTTTTTTGCTAATCTCAAAGCATGTTGCAGCATTAATTGAGTCTCACAAAAGCCCATATAAAATATTTAATGAAAGGTTTATTATATGGGGTCTGTTGTAGAGATTTCACAAGAATAAGATACTTGTGTAGTGAGTAAAAGCTACTTTGCATTATTTTGTCTTGACATCTTTCTAAAATGGAGTATGTAAAGCTGCTTATTTTTGTCATAGACACCAAGACATGTTTGGTTTAAATTACAGTGAGCAGCGTAAAAATTACTGCATTTTGAACTATCTTACTGTAACAGTCATTGCATGGCTAGAACTTGTGTTTGAAGGAGCTTTTATCTAGGAGCCCTGGAATAACCATGTTTACCCTAAACTTACTTGGAGGTGCAGTACTCAATTTACATAGGTAGTAAAAGCCAAAAATGCCTTCAAGTGTTCTGTTTTTTTTTAATTTAAATAAAATGCATTTTTTAAATTACATTCTTTCTTAATAAATTTTTTTTTTTTAATTTTTCATTAGAGGAGTTTGAAGACTTCTTTCTGTTTTACCCAGCATCAGGACAGAAAATATGCAAGGAAGCAAAAAAGACTTCTTAAAATACAGTTGTAATATATCTGTGACATACATGATTTGCAGACTTCTCAGATTTCCTGAACACATATTGACTGTCACCTTGTCTGAGGAAAGGACTGAATAAAGAACTTATTTGTATCTGTTTAAAAAAAACCCAAACAACTGAGCATGAGTTTTTTGTCCCTTGATCTTTAAAACAAATGCTGAGGGGTAGAACTCATTTTAAGATCAGTGTTATCAAAAGGAAATTAGTTGCTTCCAAAGGCAATGCTAGATGTTATGAACATTTCCTAGAGAAATACATTCTTTAGAGTAGGCTAAAGTTTGTGATATATTGGGATAACTGAAAAGCCTGTTAAGAGTACATAAATTCTATTGAGTTTTAAAGGAGATGCTTAACCTATCAGGATTTTTTTCTATGGATAGTTAAAGGACCAAATTGCACTCAAACTCAAGTCGAGCAGTTGGTGTACAATGAATTGGAAAGGGCTTATTTGTGTTATACAAGCTGACCTACTTCATACATGGTAAAGTAGTATGACATACATAGCACAAATACAGCTGTTATTTGCAGAAAGAGGTGCCCTACATTAATGCACACATTGCTGTATAGCGTATCTAGTTATGTCAACAACCTCTTTTCACTTTCATGCTTGTATACTTGTGTGCAGGTTGCAGCCTATTCCACTATATGTATTTTAATTAAAAAGTACCATGCTTTTAAGCAAATTACTGATATAATTTAGATGTCTGAGGCAAGAATTGGCAAACTTGAATTAAGAGATCAGATAGAAAAATAGGTTAAAAGTCTGAACATGTGGAGATCCTAGCTTAAATTAGCTACTTCAGTACTTGGTGGTGAAGTATTGTACCAGGAGTGAGTGGTCTTGAGGCTAACCTCCAAAATTTTACTGGCTTCTCAGGTTTTTCACATTACACAAGAGTGTTTTTTGTCTTGGCTTGCAACTTAACTGAGGCCAGTGATGGCTTGGCTTCACGAGCAAAGATTTGGGGGAGGCTTTAACCATGCTTACTACAAGCACAATGACCAAGGGCATGTGGGATATGCAAATCTGGTTCGAAAAGGGTGCTTAGGCAATCAGGAAGTGTCCGACCAGGACTGTCATCTGAGTAATCTCGAGCTACCCATGCGCTGGTCCGCCTGCATGCAAGGTTGGATCTGCAGCTTCCCATGTACCTTGTCACTTCCTGTTTCAACCCTCGCCCGTCCATACAGACAAGTGAGAGTAAGCCTCTCTCCACAGCCTGTGCAGTGGATTTTTTAGGTGAGGCGCAGCTTGTGCAGAACTGGCCCCATCCTTTACACCTGAGGTTTAACTGCCATGGCCTAGCTAGCTAGGACGGTGACAGCAAAGTCCACAGGTCGTAGGTTTTGTAAGAGTGTCCTACTCTTAGGTGGAAGATCATGCAAGGCTAGACGAGTTCCATCAGCCCGGTTTTGAAGATAAAGAGTTTTTCTTCTATGAGGAAGGCCTGTCTTCGCTGACGAAGATTCAGGAAGGGCTTTAACCCACACGTTCTGAAGGAGTCTGAACCCGCGGTTCCTCTTATACTGGGCAGGATTACGATTGCAACAACACATCATCAGTACGGTAAAACTAACCTATCTCATTGACAGTCTAATTGCTGTGTTATCTATGCAT
This sequence comes from Pezoporus flaviventris, assembly GCF_033815535.1. Classification (NCBI taxonomy): domain Eukaryota; kingdom Metazoa; phylum Chordata; class Aves; order Psittaciformes; family Psittacidae; genus Pezoporus; species Pezoporus flaviventris. Next base: position 1,185,120 of record NW_026892600.1, read on the forward strand.
ATTTGTATGCCTCCTTTGGTAAGGCTTGAGCCCTCTGGCCACTTTCAAATAGTTTTGACAAAGAAATTTCTCTAATTTGCATGAAAAGAGGTAACCATGTGTAGGAAAGAAAAAATTGGGAGCATTTGCCTAGTGTGATAAGCGTTGGTTTTTTTTTTCAGCCATGGTAGCCATGTGCTCTAGGGGATTACCTGGGCAGTTTGTTGAACAGATGAACATTAGCCTTTCAGGTGTGTGTGGGAGAAACACAATTGGCATTGGTAGTGTGATCGTGATCTCTGTGAGCCTGACAGGGGATATGGATTTTGCCTGAGGCACAGGGGGATACAAAAGCAGTAGCTGAAGCAAGTGGAGTAGTTTGCAGTGAGAGTTGATGTTGACAGACAAATGATAAGCATCGTGTTAGTGTTGGCTGATTTTCTTAAGGTTTTCAGGTTGTTTGGTTTTGGTTTGTTTGTTCATTTTTGGTTTTTTTTTGGATGTGTGGTTTGGTTTGGTTTTCTCTCTCCTTTTTGTTTTGTTTTTGTTTGTTTTTTTTTCCCTATTTTTAGTTGGCCTAATAAAGTAGAAAAAAGGAGAAGGTAAACTATTGTAAGCTTTGTAAATGCATGTGGTTTGCTCATTACTCAAACTCTTGTTGGCCACTGAGTTTATTCCACAGCCTGTGGTGTGAATAATCACCTGCCAAAGCAGAATGCTGATATGAAAGTAAGAGGATTTAAAAAAGGTTGAAGAAATGAAGAAACTTGTGGATGAAGTTGGAAAAGATGTTCTAGTATCTGTCCTCATTGCGAAACTTACGCTACGAGGAAGATGTAAGCCTTATGGAAGGAGCCTGGCCTGCTGAGAACAAATGACATAATATTTTAGAGGGTACACATTCTACAGCCAGTGCTAATATCCTCATGCATTGAGAATTGTTCTGCTCAATGATAGAGAAAGCGGGTGTTCAGAGTTGGAAACTGTTAGGTAGCTGAGACGACTGGAACTGCTTGGAAACTTGGCTGCTACAAAGGTAGCAGGCTTAATGAGATGTCTAGGTTGTTAGGTGTAGAGGAGTAACTTGACAGTCATGCACCATGTAGCTGCTAATGACACAGGGAAGATGGTGAGTACCTGGGAGACTAAACTCATGCTGCTAAGAAGGAGTCCAACTGACCAGGAATTTCATGACAGTGTTGTTTGTGTGATGGTGCTGTTTTCATGCTGGGAGGCAGATAGAGCTCTGGCACTTTAATACATAGATGAGGTAATGGTGTAGAGAGAAGGCATTAAAGTTGTTCCTTGTTGTACAGGGAGCTGCAGTGTAGACACAACCTAGGGGTGGAATATCTGGGGAGTGACACACCAGCTGAAGTGCCATTTGCTTACAGCTCAGTTCACCTCTAAATCTAGCCTGATTCTACTGCCTAATGTTTAAAGGAATAGGGGAAAAAAGGGCTGCAGTTAATTTGAGTGGGAAATCTGAAAATCTCAGTTGCTCACAAGTTCATTGTCACTTGCTGTTCTGTGAGAAGGCTGCATTTCCAAAGCAATGCAGCAGTTAAAGGGAAATGAATGTGGAATCAGGAAGATTTTTTGTTTTGTACTTTTTATGAAAATAATTAACTATTAAAGGTCATATTGCAGTTCTCTGTTACTTATTGGACCAATGCAGTTACACCTCTATTTACTATAAAGTACTTTCACAGTGCTGACATACTCAGAAACTTGTAGTTAGTCATAAGCAATAACTCTCTGTATTACTAACTTTCTCTAATAGCAGTAGATTGTGATAATGATCACTGGTAGATGACACATTCAATTTAGCCAGCAAATTAGAAAAACTTTCTTGAAAAACTAAGTTTACAGAAGAGGTCAATGAACAGAGCAGGGACTGAAGGGCTTACTGGTAAATAAAATAGCTTGCCGAACTGGGATGTTATTAATGAATAAAAATAGGGTGAGAAATGTGCATAGTTTCAGGTGATGTATTTATAGAAGAGAGAAAGCAGTGTAGGGGAGAGGGACCTGGGGGTCCTAGTGGACGACAGGATGACCATGAGCCAACACTGTGCCCTTGTGGCCAAGAAGGCCAATGGCATCCTGGGGTGTATTAGAAGGGGGGTGGTTAGTAGGTCGAGAGAGGTCCTCCTTCCCCTCTACTCTGCCCTGGTGAGACCGCATCTGGAATATTGTGTCCAGTTCTGGGCCCCTCAGTTCAAGAAGGACAGGGACCTGCTGGAGAGAGTCCAGCGCAGGGCAACTAAGATGATTAAGGGAGTGGAGCATCTCCCTTACGAGGAAAGACTGAGGGAGCTGGGTCTCTATAGTTTAGAGAAGAAGAGACTGAGGGGTGACCTTATTAGTGTCTATAAATATATAAAGGGGGAGTGTCACGAGGATGGAGCCAGGCTCTACTCAGTGGCAAACAATGATGGGACAAGGGGTAATGGGTACAAACTGGAACACAAGAGGTTCCACTTAAACTTGAGAAGAAACTTCTTGTCAGTGAGGGTGACAGAACACTGGAACAGGCTGCCCAGGGAGGTTGTGGAGTCTCCTTCCCTGGAGACATTCAAAACTCGCCTGGACACATTCCTGTGTAACATTATCTAGGTGTTCCTGCTTCGGCAGGGGGATTGGACTAGATGATCTTTTGAGGTCCCTTCCAATCTCTAGCATACTGTGATACTGTGATACTGTGAAATACTACCCCTGGAAAACAGAAAGGAAACCTTTGAGACTTCCATCATATTGAAGGGTGCAGTACAACTATAAAGACTCTTTAAGCTATATATATCCGTATACAAATATGTGTATTTTGTATACTGTTGTGTATGTCAATTTTTAAATATAAGGCCATCATCAACTAACAGAGATTCATTCTCTCAAGGCCCTGCAGTACAGAGGGTAAACGTAAGCGCACAGCTTGACCAGTGTCATTGCTACTGCAGAATCAAATCATATTTGGACAAGTTGTCAAAGAGTTTCACTTGCCCATAGGCAGAGCAGCCCAGTTCACTGCTTCTTGACAGGCCATTGGCAGAGCAGGCCAGTTCATTACTTCTTGATAATGCCAGTACACAGACTAACCACCTTCCTCAAAGAAATGTTGCAGATCAAGAGAACATGTGTTAGCAGAAGTAGGCTTTGATGGAAGCTCCAGCTTTGAGCTCCAAGAACAAAGATAATATTTTGCATCCTCACTGATATCATAATTAAAATGAAGTAATTTCACTTCCTGTCAAGACTTGCACATCTGCTCAAGGTATCTCTGAATGGGTTTAAAAACGTCAAGCACTACTCTTAAACCAAGGTAAGTCAGAAGTAATTCCACTGGCAGCTACCCTTGTTCTAAAAGATATAGTTAAAAGCTGTTGTGGCTTGTGTCACAAGTGAATTGATAGTATGACAATGTATAAACCAGAAAAACAAGAGCAATACTTTCCTAACAGCTGAACAATCTACTGCTATTAGAGAAAGTTAGTAATACAGAGAGTTATTGCTTATGACTAACTACAAGTTTCTGAGTGTGTCAGCACTGTGAAAGTACTTTATAGTAAATAGAGGTGTAACTGCATTGGTCCAATAAGTAACAGAGAACTGCAATATGACCTTTAATAGTTAATTATTTTCATAAAAAGTACAAAACAAAAAATCTTCCTGATTCCACATTCATTTCCCTTTAACTGCTGCATTGCTTTGGAAATGCAGCCTTCTCACAGAACAGCAAGTGACAATGAACTTGTGAGCAACTGAGATTTTCAGATTTCCCACTCAAATTAACTGCAGCCCTTTTTTCCCCTATTCCTTTAAACATTAGGCAGTAGAATCAGGCTAGATTTAGAGGTGAACTGAGCTGTAAGCAAATGGCACTTCAGCTGGCGTGTCACTCCCCAGATATTCCACCCCTAGGTTGTGTCTACACTGCAGCTCCCTGTACAACAAGGAACAACTTTAATGCCTTCTCTCTACACCATTACCTCATCTATGTATTACAGTGCCAGAGCTCTATCTGCCTCCCAGCATGAAAACAGCACCATCACACAAACAACACTGTCATGAAATTCCTGGTCAGTTGGACTCCTTCTTAGCAGCATGAGTTTAGTCTCCCAGGTACTCACCATCTTCCCTGTGTCATTAGCAGCTACATGGTGCATGACTGTCAAGTTACTCCTCTACACCTAACAACCTAGACATCTCATTAAGCCTGCTACCTTTGTAGCAGCCAAGTTTCCAAGCAGTGGAATTAGATGCAGCCAATACCTTGCATGAAGTCTATGTAGAACCTGGAACTACAGAATCCTCATTCAGACCTTTAGTTGAACATTTTTTAAGATTTTGTATCAACTTAATTTGTTCCTGAGATTAAAAGAAATCCCCTAAATGTCTGAAGAAATATACTCTATAATTCAAGTTTAGTGGACTTATTGTCATTTTTAATCCTTTGTGGTTCCAAACTTTTATCACATGCCTGATTTATTTATCACATACTATGAACATTTTCTGTTGCTCTAAAGCTATCATTTTTTCATGTCTTGTCTGTGCTTTATTCTGTGTCTTGGAAGAGATGTGTATAAAGCTGAAGAATTTGATAGCTTCAGCAGCTTGTCAGTCTCTCCTTTAAAATGGTTCATTTCATAAATGGCATTTCAGTACATTTTATATACAGGAATTATTGCCAACTAGACACGGGGATAGCATTGGATGTTTTTTCCTACTGTACATACTCAGTTGCTTCACAGAATTTCACAGTTGGAAACTTGACTTCTGACTAGAGCTGTATGATACTGCCAATTTTTTGCTTTGACTATTCAAGTGTAAAAATGGCTAACTTTGTGAGAATACAGCGTATTTAATCCAGCTCAAGGGTGTCTCATTACTGGAAAGCAAGTGGTTCTTCTCTGTGAAAATAACTAGACTGAAACACTGGAAATCTGAAACAGAAAAAACCTCATTTTCCTATAGGTGCTCAGTTTGAATAAAAAATATTTATTGCCTGTCTTGATCAGGATGTAAGATTATGAATATTTCATTTAGAATTAACACAAAACTGATCAGATTGATGGTCCGTTATACTCTCCTGTTTCCTACTATTCAGGTAGCACATAGCACAGTTAAACTTAGCTAAATGGGTTCCGTTATGGTTCCTCAGAGTGAGGAGCAGGCTCTGGACAGCTGAGGCATGAATGTTGCTTTGCTGGCTTTTGCTTTGGTCAGGCAAGCGCATGGCTGACTCTCTTGCTGAATCTAGCTTGAATACTGCTGTTGAGCTTTTCAGATAAATATGATGCATGATTGGAAATGTGCTGGAAGCTGCAGTTCTGTGGGTAAGAATTGAAGGGCAGATACTTCTGCTTGTAGGAGTATGGGGCAGTGGTACAAAATTTCTATAAGAAAAGGGAGAGTATATAAGAAAAAGGTTATTTCCACAGCTGTTTTTTACTTATGTGCATAATGTCATACATCAACTTAACATGCACAAATCATTTTTATCAGCAGTAACACTTTGTCCTAGATTATTCCCTTAAGCATGAGAATTGCACATGTAGAGTAAGTATGTAGAAACCTCTTGTCTCTTGAGATTGAGGACTTGTGCCACAACTTCAGCCCAGATTTTGCCTCTGCTCTGTAGTTCTGTGATTTCTTTCATCTGGAAACCTCTTGCAAGTCATATGACTAGAATGAAAAGATGTTAGTGTTCTTTTTCCCCAAAATGAAGTCTCTTTCTAGCCCTGACTTGGCAGACCCCTTGAGGCCATTTATTCTTCTGCCGTTTTCCAGGAGTGCCTTAGACTGAGTTTCCTGAGTACTCAATCCATGGACTGATGCTTCAGTTTGGCAAGGCTCTTTGGTGTGTAGATGCCTGCTACTACATGGTACTCCAGTATATGCTGAAGTGCATCCCAAACTGGGATTGGCATTACAAGTGAATCTGTGTTTTCATCTGATGCATCTGATTTGGTGTCTAAATAGAAGGAAGATAGTAATGCATCGTTCTGTTATCATAGTCTCCAAAGGGCATGTGAGTGTTTTAAGGGTATATCTGTTAAATCTCCTAGAATTAGAAGTGACAATATAATAAACACTTTATTTTCCATTTACTGTGCTTAATGTGGTGTTTATTCTTTTTCCTCCCACTGAGACTGATATATTTGTTAAGATCATAAATATTTTTTCTGGTCACTCTGTTTTAGTAAAGGATTTAGGTGGTAACGTCATGTCCTGCATGTTGTGTGTAGGCATGATTTTGTTAGTAATACATGTAACGATGACAGCACAGTTGGATAGCTTGTAGTTCCTATTTTTTTTTTTTTTTTTTGGTCTGCTAACTGTTCTTAACAATCCTACTGTTCTCTGCAGTTCTGCATTCTTCATTTTTCATGGTTTTAGTTTATGGACTTTCTCATAGCGTTTTCTGACAATTCAGCATATTTTTGTTTTTCCTCAGACCTTTGAGCTGAGATTGCACAGCTCTTCACTCAGAAGTAGGCCTGGGTTCGAGTCATCTGATCACTGGAAAAGATTACATAGCCCTGTACTTTAAAGGGAATTTTAAGTCCCTTGCTCAGAAGTTCCATAGTGGCCTCAGTCTTAGATGACTTTTGTAGAAATGCATGTTCATAAAGCATAAATGTGGGTCAGTTTTCAGTTTTATGTTTGAATTTATGGCAAGCAAAGGAAGATGAATTCAAAACAAAGCCTGGATATAAAGTTAATCTGTGATTTGGATTTGAAGGAGTCAGCAGCAGCTGCTGTCTCTGTGAGTTTATACTCTGATCAACATGACAAGTGATCCCACTCTTAGTCTTATGCTTGTAGCTGTATGATCTTTGTAGTGAGTCTTGTCAAGTCTCAGACTGAGTGGTGCAAATATTACTTTGTACTTGGCCACAGACTGCTACAGAATATACAAGTGCAGACAGGGTTCTGCTGGTGTTTAGTACCTTTCTGTGTCATTTCCACTATGTATAATTTCTTCCTGTGAGTAAAAACTGCCTTCAGCTATGTATTCTAATGATACTCTTTTTCAGATAAATTATTTAAATGGTAGTACATAGAAGATGATGGATTGTTCTTGTTTCTAGTCACTGGATCTCATTCTATAGGAGCAGGAAAAGCCAATCTTTTGGGTGTGTGCATGTAAATCAAAATACGGAACCTATACATGCTATTTGGTATAGTGTGCTGATGCAGAGGGTTGACCAGTGTACAAGGGGGTTGCACAAGGGGGTTAGAGAAACAACATTGAGGTACGCATGACTTTGAGGAATTATCCCCTTGCGCCTCAGCGCTAAATAGAAAGCATACCTACTTTATAACTTCTAACGAGTTGTGGAGTCAATCTGCATATCAATTTAGCGAGCCAGGCAGGAGACCTCTATTCGGCTGTGGGATCGGCTGAGGGGTGGACATCCTACGCACCCCAGGCCACTTGCCTGGAGGAGCTCTGCTTCTCGTCCGCTCACTGTGGGGACAGACAACAACCTGTGCTGGCTGTGGAGAAACGGTATGCTTGGAATTATGTAATTTAGGGGGCCTGTAAGGCATATGTATGGCCTGGGGCTGCTGATAAGGCGTGCAGAGACGTCTGGCACACAGTGAAGTTCCCTTTGGCAGGTAGAGCTTGCAAGCAGGGGGCTCATCAACCGACAGAGCAGCTGCGAGCGATCCTGAAGGCGGATCAGGCGAATCTGAGTTTTTGCTGCATCCCAGGTTTTGGGAGCCAGGAAGGACCTGCTAATGACTGTAGAGGAAGCAGGTGAAAGGTAGGCAAACCCACCAGGTCTCTGCTACATCTCAGGTTTTGGGAGCCAGGACGGACCTGCTAGTGACTGTGTAGGAAGCAGGAGACGGGTAAGCGGAACCACTGTGTGGAGTGTATCTGTGGGATCCCATGTGGCTGTGAAAGTGTTTTGTGTGGCTGAGACGTGGCATAGCTACGAAGCAAGTGTGGAGTCCTGATCCACGGTTCCATGTTCTCTGCAAGGAGAACGGCCAGAGACAGACAAAGTGTCTTTGTTTTGTGTTGTGTCTAAGTGTTTTGTGTGTATATATGTCTGTCGTTAGTGTTTAACCAGTGGGGGGAGGAGTAGACAAAAATAAACTGTGACTAATGGGGGGTTAAGAGGAGTTCCCTCCCTGTGCCCCAGTGGCTGTATAAGAGAAGTATAACCTCTAATATCTGTAGTACTACTCTTGAGACCTGGACTTTACAGTCAGTACCAAAGGCTTGTAGCCTCACATATGGGTGCATAATAACTTTTGAACAGTGGAACCTGCCGTGGGTACTAGGACAGTGTAAATTTTGCTGGAACAGAAACTGTGATCTAACAACAGGGGAGTTGATCTGCAGAACTCAGAGGTATTATTTTACTGAAGCCCCTGAGAATATCATAAAACTTGTGTGTAGGTGCTGTCATTTTTTTTTTTTTGAGTGCATTTGCAGAGCACTGGGAAAGAGAAGCTATAGAAAGATTGTTTGAAACAGGAGCTGATCAAAACAAGGGAATTCTGAAGAAAAGCCCATTGGGTTACATTTTGGCACATTGGAAAGAGCTGGGAGGGTCTTCTCGGGGCTCGGTAAACAAGAAAATGTTAATAAAGTATTGTAACCAATGGTGGCCTTTATATACTTTGGAAGATCAGGAGAAATGGCCTAAAAATGGAACTCTGAATTATAATACATTGTTACAGTTAATGTTGATTTTGAGGTGGCCAGGAAAATGGGATGAAGTAGAATCGTAGAACATAGAATAGTTAGGGTTGGAATGGACCTTAAAATCATCAAGTTCCAATCCCCCTGCCATGGGCAGGGACACCTCACACTAAACTGTATCACCCAAGGCCTCATCCAGCCTGGTCTTGAACACTGCCAGGGATGGAGCATTCACAACTTCCCTTGGCAACCTATTGCAGTGCCTCACCACCTTAACAGGAAAGAATTTCCTCCTTATATCCAATCTAAACTTCCCCTGTTTAAGTTTTAATCTGTTACCCCTTGCCCTATCACTACAGTCCCTAATGAAGAGTCCTTCCCCAGCATCCCTATAGGCCCCCTTCAGATACTGGGAGGCTGCTATGAGGTCTCCACGCAGCCTTTTTTCTCCAGGCTGAACAGCCACAACTTTTTCAGCCTGTCTTCATATGGGAGGTGCTCCAGTCCCCTGATCATCCTCGTGGCCCTTCTCTGGACTTGTTCCAACAGTTCCATGTCCTTTTTATGTTGAGGACACCAGAACTGCACACAATACTCCAGGTGAGGTCTCAAGAGAGCAGAGTAGAGGGGCAGGATCACCTCCTATAGCTGTGCCAGATCCCTAATTTTGGCTTTGGAAAAGGGCAGGGAAAAACAGAAAGCTAAGCTGGAGAGATGATGTTCAGCCTGTGATACTGGGGGAATGTTAAAATTAATAGGAATCACAGGTACCTCTGAGAGGAGCACCCTCTATATCTGTCCTATCAGATATTGATAAGGAGGAGGAGATTGCTGTCACTGGCAGCAAGCAGCACATTCACATTAAACTGGAAGTGCTGTTGCACAGGCAGGCATCTGTAACCCCTGCAGAGCAGGGTGAGCAGCTGTGAGGAAGAAAAACAAAAAAAGGGAAAATCAAGGGGGAAAGGAGGGGAGCTTGCACAGCTCCTTGTGTTTGAGCACAGGATGAGTGGTGGGGCAGGCAAACAAGTGGGACCAGACATGTTGGCAGACGGGACTGAGGGGTTGTTGAATAAATGTGGACAGGAGTGCTTTGAAACTAGTGGAGGAGGAATGTCGGGCAAAGGTGGGGGAAGTGGGTTCTTCTCCTATGGGACTGGATTGATGTGTGTGTGCTGTGGGGAATTTTGGACATTGGAAGTGAGACTGCCCTGGTGGGGGGGACTGCCATGGGGTGGCTCTGGTGGCTGAATTGGAACTAGACTGACAAGGGACCTGGAGAATCTACCCTAGCAAATCCACTGGTTAAATTAAAACTAGGGACTAGAGGAAATAAAGTGGAATTTTAGTGGATACAGGAGCAACTTATTCGGCGTTAAATCAGAGGGAAAAGAATTTGTTACAGATGTGGGAGCTACTGGCCACCAAGGAAAAGAAAAAAAACAACAAAAAACCAAACCAAACCAAACCAAACCAAAAAAACGAAAAAAAAAAAAAAAAAGGCAAAAAGAGGCATTCTTACTGAAACCCTTAAAGTACAAATTGGGAAAACAAATAGGAATGCATAAAATTTTTATGCAAGCTTGTCCTGGGTTCAGCAGTAGCAGTCATGTTTCTCCTCCTTGGTAGCTGGTGCAGTGCTGTGTTTTGACTTTCGGCCTGGGAACAGAACTGATAGAGATGTTTTGGTTTGGCCAAGGACTTTGTGAGCCTCATGCTCTGCCAGGGAGGAGGGGAAGCCGGGAGGAAGCAGAGACAGGACACCTGACCCAAACTGACCAAAGAGGTATTCCATACCACAGCACGTCATGCCCAGGATGTAACTGGGAGTTAGCCGGAAGGGCTGGGAGACTGCAGGGTTGGAGGAGGTATCGGTCGGAGCTTGGTCGGGCTTGGGGGGCGAGTTATCGGTCAGCGGGTGGTGAGGTGTTGTATTCTGTTCCCTTGTTATTTCCTTTATCATTATTATCATTGGTGGTAGCAGTAGTGATTTGTGTTATACCTTAGTTACTAAACTGTTCTTATCTCAACCCGTGGGAGTTGCATTCTTTTGATTCTCCTCTCCGTCCCTCCGAGAGCAGGGGGAGGGCAAGAAAGGGGGGGAAGTGAGCGAACGAGTTACCTGACTGGGTTTAAACCACGACAAAGCTAAATTCTCCAAAATCTTCATTAGGGCAAGAAGCAACATTTAAAGAAGGCAAAATGGAATTAAGAGTTAAAAATCAATTAATTGCAGTTTTGAGTTTATCTTTAATTCAACAGAAAAAGCAAACAGGAGGACGTCCCTGAAATAGAAGAAATCCTTAATCCGGGTATATCTGGGAGTATGAGCATCTGAAGTTCCAGGTAAGGCAAAAAATGCCTGTTAAAGTAGAAATAAAAAGGGGGGCCTGCCCAATTAGAATAAAACAATATCCTCTAAAATTGCAGGAAAGGGAATAAAAAAATAAAAATCACTGATAAAAAAAAATTATTAATTGAATGTGAATTGGAATATAATACTCTTGTCAGTAAAAAAAACTTGCAGATTGGTTCAAGATCTCAGGAATCAACAAATTTATAGAGGATATTCATCCAGTAATAGCTAATTCATATGCCTTATTGACTAAATCGAATCAGAAATGATTTGCAGTCTTGGATTTAAGGACTCTTTCTTTTGCTTACCATTGGCCAAAGAAAACCAGAATTTATTTGCTTTTGAATGGAAAAATCCTGACACAGTAAGGAAAACCCAATTAACTTGGACAGTATTATCTCAAGGGTTTTAAAACAGTCCAGCGATGTTTTGAAAATCATGGAAACCACCCACTCAGACTCTGTTGCAATATGTGGATGACCTATCAGTTGCTACTGAAAGGAGGAATGTGTCCAGTGAATGGTGACATTATTAAATTTTCTGGGACTGAATGGCTATTGGGTAACCAGACAAAAGGCCCAACTAATCCAAACCCTAGTTTCCTACCTAGGATATGAAATAACAGGAGGACAGAGAAAACTTGGAACTGCTAGAAAAGAAGCCATTTGTCAAACTCTACAACTGTCAACCATCAAGGAGCTCCAGACATTCCTGGGAATGACTGGATGATAAAGACTTGGGATGCATGATTATGGTGTTCTGGTAAGACCCCTATATGAACTGTTAAACCCCTCTCTCTTTGGAATGGACTGATTCAGCAGAGGAGGGCTTTAGAAATTTAAAAACACAGCTAATGAGAGCTGCAGCTCTGTGACTTCTGGATGTGACTAAATCTTTTTGGCTGTATTCCTATGAAGAACAGGGAATAGCTTTGGTGGTCCTCACTCAGAAGCTAGGACCCTGTAAGAGGGCAGTGGTGTATTTTTCAAAACAGCTGAATGAAACAAGAAAAGGATGGCCTGGATGCCTTAAGAGCTGTGACAGCAGTTGTCATGAATATTGAAGAGGCCCGCATATTTACCTTGGGACAAAAGATTACTGTACTAGTGTCCCATGTTGTATCAGCAGTCCTGGAACAGAAAGAGGCCCACTGGTTATCTCCTTCATGTTTTTTAAAATACCATGCCACCCTTGTGCAACATGATGATATAGAAATCGTGGTCACTAATGTTGTCAATCCAGCATCCTTTTGCAGAACAACCAACAGAACTATTGACACACGACTGCTTGGCCACTATATGAAACTGTATATTAAAGCCAACCAGATTTGAAAGAAACCTGTGGAACATGCCCTAGAATTGGCTAGAGACAAAAGGATAAATATTTGGACTGATTCTAAATATGCATTTGATGTGGTCCATGCACATGTTGCCATCTGGAAAGAACAAGGACCTTTGAACACACTGGAGAAACAGATTAAACATGCTACAGAAATTCTGCGACTACTGAAAGCTGTTCAGCTACCTGAGGAAATAGCTGTTATATATTGTTGAGGGCATCAACAAGGTGACTCTGATCAGGAAACTGGAAATAATTTGGCTGATTTTGAAGCCAAATGAGAAGCTGAACGATATAAATGCATTCCCTTAATCCCTGATGGCAAACTAACAATTGAGAAATCTAAACCTAGATATGCAAAGGAGGATAGAAAATTGATTAGAGATCTCAGAGGAAAACAAAGAAGATTGGGTTCAGATACCTGATGGGTGAATTATAATCCCCTGTAACCAACTCTGGAAGCTAGTTCAGGAGGAACATAATAAAACTCATTGAGGTAGCAACTCTTTGTATAAATACTTAGATGAACAAATTGCAGGAAGGAATCTATATACCATAGTTCAATTAGTGACAATCTCAGCTCTGTCTCAAGAATAATCCTAAAATTGAAAATAGAAATCAAATTGGTACAACTGGGGAGGAACTTATCTGGGACAGCACTAGCAAATACATTTTTCTGAATTACCGAGAACAGGAGGTTACCAATATTTGTTGGTGTTAATGAATACTTTTTCAGGGTGGCCAGAAGCACTCCCTTGTAGAATAAATAGTGCCAGACAAGTAATTGAAACATTATTAAACAGTATAATACCTTGTTTTGGAGTACCAGAGGCAATTTCTTCCGACCAAAGCTCGCCCTTTAGTGCAAAATATCTGCAAGAAATTAGCAAAAATTAGAAACTGATTGGCAACTACATGTTTCGTACAGGCCTCAGGCCAGTGGGCAAGTAGAAAAAAGAATCAAGCAACAGATTAATAAAATGTGTCAAGATATCTGGTACCAAGCCTTACAACTGGCTCTTTTAAAAATTTGAACTAAACCTTGGTTGAAAGAAGAGGCTATCCCATGTAAAAATTTTATATGGAAGACCACATCAGTCCCAGTTTAAAGGAGAAAGTCTTCTGGAACTCGGAGAAGGTTATCTCCTAAAGTTTCTGGTCAATCTGGGAAAACAATTAGAAGAAATAAGAGAATACTGAGGACAAGAGTGAGAGGCATGGATTATCCGACTCCCCTTTTTAGATCCAGAGACTGGGTTTATGTTAAGAATTTTTCAGGAGATCCTCTACAGGAGAGGTGGAGCGGACCGTGTCAGATAATATTGGCCACCTTTACAGCAGTGAAGATAAAGGAGCAACCTGCTTGATACATTATTCAAGAATAAAGAAAGCACCAAAACCAGGGAAGACATGGCAGATCGAACCTTCAGGATCCTCGCATATGAAATTATAGCAGTTGTAATTTGGATTTATGTGATAACTGACATCCCAGCTTGGGACTAATACCTGAAATTAATGCAGAATGTTACTAAAGTTGTTAATTGTAGTGACTGTTGTGTGTGTGCACAGCTGCCTGAATCAGGGGAAGATCAGGGCCTTCCATTAATTGGCGTTCCAATTTCCAACACTATCTCATGGACCTGTATACAAAGATGTATTACACCAGAAACCAGAATAAGAGACTATGTTTGTTTAAATGCCACAAGTGTAGCTCACTATTCAAATTGTAATCACACTATTAATATAGATGGTATTGTGGTTCAGTGGTAGTCTGTTCCTGAAGGGAAAGGATGGTATTGGTTAAGCAAGGGTTTAACCCTATTGCTGAAAAGAATACTGCATTTCATAGTTTTGTGAGATGGCTAATTCCATTTTTCGGATTAACTGAATTAGAGAAGGCAATCATAAATATCTCAGCAACCATAGAGGAAATAGAAAGTAAAACCATTGATGTAATCCAGGCAGAACAAGAATCAATGAAAATAGCTGTTCCTGAAACAGATCTGGAAGAAATCTGGAAACAAACTAAAATATTTCATAAAATGGCCAAAGATGATACCTCCTGGGGGTTTGAAGAAATGTGGAAAAAGTTACCTTCATGGTTACCTGATCTCTCCTGGTTAAAGCAACTGGTTGCAGGAATATTAATTGTTTTAATATTGATTACTTGTGGTATAACAAAATTTTCTTTCTGGAATTGTAAACGATCTATGATAAATTATGAAGATTGAAAAAAAGAAATGAAATTTAAATATCAAATAGAAACAGGAAACTATTTCAAGACAACTCTGGATGGTAATGGCAGCATATAAAATGTTGCAAAAGAATTTGCAAAAGGACAGAAAAAGGGGATATAGACATTTGTTGGTACTAACAGACACCTTTTCAGGCTGGCCAGAAGCCTTTCCAACTAGAAGCGCACAAGCCCGAGAGGTAGCAAAGATACTGTTACAGAATGGTTGTGAGGATTTCGAAGGTATGTCCTGCATGAACTTATCTGACCGTTCTGAATCAATTCATGCTAAGCTGTGAAAATCGCAGGAAAATATGCAAGATCTTAGAATTGTTGGAGGCGGATTGGATGAATGGCTAAATAACCTAGGAGTTACTTGATGGTTCAGGGAAATACTTAAACAAGGCCTTCTAATCTTAGCTATAGGGCTACTCATTTTAATGATTGTACCTTGCATAATACAATGTATATCGAAATCACTTCATAAATCGATAGAAGGAACATGGATAGCTCTGTCATAAATAATATAGTAAAAGAATTTACTCACTTTATAGAAAAAGGGGGGATTGATGCAGAGGGTTGACCAATGTACAAGGGGGTTGTACAAGGGGGTTAGAGTTACTCGCTTGCTTAAACAAAAGTATTGTCTGTTGTAAATACTATCACGCCTACTAAGCAGAACAAAGACACCTAGTTCTATTGATAAGGAAAAGCAGACACCTGATTCTACTGATAAGCAGCTATTGATAAGGAAAAGCAGACACCTGAATCTACTGATAAGGGGGAGAAGCAGATGATTTATGGCTGGGACACCGACCCTAAGGCCATAGGTGAAGACTAAAAGGTGAAAAGTTTAAGAAGAGGAAGACTTATTTACTACATCTTTAAGACCCCTACTCACAGGAGGAAGACTCATTTACTTCATCTTGAGACCCCTGCCCACGACCAAAGGGGGCACTGCACAGGCGCAAAGGACCTTCTAGCTTATAATATGAAGTGGGGATAGGACATGAATATATATAGGTGTGTTGTGGTTTAAACCCAGTCAGGGCTCTGCTCCTCCGCAGGGCTCGGCTCCTCTGCCGCCTTCTCCTGCTGCTCGGCAGCCGCCTCCTTCCGCTCCTCGACCGCTCCTCCATTGGCAGCCATCCCCTCGTGGCCTCCAGCCCCGCTCCCTCCACTGCTTGATCCCCGGGGCTGCTCTCCTGGGCTGCAGCCACCGGCTCCCAGGGCCACTCCCCCTCAGCTCCCTGCAGCCTCACAAAGACGGAGGCGAGGACGAGGGCCAAGACGGTGAAGAGCAGCCGGACGGCCAGGTTCAAGTCCACAGCCATGTCCGTCCCGGCCTGCTGCTGGAGCCTGCCCGTATTACAAGTCATTGCCATAAAGTACAGTGAGACAAGAGCCTTAGCCCAAACCCCACACTTGATAAACACTAACACAGCAAATACCGGCTCTAAGTAATGTACGACAGTCTGAAACTGTGAGATCAAGAGTAACAACTCTGAGAGACAGTAAATCAGCATTGTGACAAATGACTATTAATCTGGTCAGATCTGTTGTTATCTCAACCCTTCGTGCCCCACGTTGGGCGCCAAAAAGAACTGTCGTGGTTTAAGCCCAGTCAGGTAACTCGTTCACTCACTCCCCCCCTTCTTTCCCTCCCCCTACTCCTGGAGGGACGGAGAGGAGAATCAAAAAGAATGCAACTCCCACGGGTTGAGATAAGAACAGTTTAGTAACTAAGGTATAACACAAATCACTACTGCTACCACCAATAATAATAATGATAAAGGAAATAACAAGGGAACAGAATACGACATCTCACCACCAGCCCACCGATAACTCGCCCCGCCAGCCCGACCAAGCTCTGATTGATACCTCCTCCAACCCCGCAGTCCCAGCCCTTCCGGGTAACTCTCAGTTACATCCTGGGCATGACGTGCTGTGGTATGGAATACCTCTTTGGTCAGTTTGGGTCAGGTGTCCTGTCTCTGCTTCCTCCCAGCTTCCCCTCTTCCCTGGCAGAGCATGAGGCTCACAAAGTCCTTGACCAAACCAAAACATCATTGTTATCAGCTCTGTTCCCGAGCTGAAAGTCAAAACACTGCACTGCACCAGCTACCAAGAAGGAGAAAAATGACTGCTACTGCTGAACCCAGGACAAGTGTATTGTGCAACCTTATGAATATATATAACTTTAGAGAATAAATGTAGAGAGAAACAACACTGAGGTATGCATGACTTTGAGGAATTATCCCTCTGCGTCTCAGTGCTGAATAAAAAGCATACCTACTTTATAACTTTTAATGAGTTGTGAAGTCAATCCGCATATCAGTGCAAGGGTTCTATTACCATGCTTCTGATGATCATGGTACTTTGGTAGCAAAACTACGTCCTGGTTATTTAGTATATGCACCTTATGATCAGGACTTCCTAAGGAGCAGGTACTTCATGAGAAAGGCCATGTGTGATAATGTTGACCTGAGACTATAGTTACCACAAGTTCTGCTGTGTAGGACTTGGGTTGTCACTGTTGTGGCACACAAAATGAGTGAAGCAATACATAACAAATAGTTTTGTTTTCTTAACACAGAATATTTTAGTTTTATGGTCTTGTCTCAGAATTTTGCTACCATAAAATGTGATGAGTACAAGGTGGTGTAAAGTCTTTAGGCAGCGCTGTATAGGTAATTAAAGCTCACAGAACTACTTAACTTCAGTTAACTAAAATTAACTAATGTTTAATTTTTAAAGCTTAAAAATACCACAGACTTTCAAAATACTGATTTTGCATTGATTTTGGTAGAACCAGAATTGTTCTGAAATTTGACTTGTCTGTCAGTCCAGGACTCTGTAGATTCTTCTTAGTAGTTAGGTGACAATCTCTAAGACTGCTTCAGTTTTAGCTCTGCAACTGACCATCTTTTATTTAGAAACTAATGTATTGGAGTAAGTCTGAGCAGATGAAGAATAACCTGTAAACTTCTTTCTCAATTTTGCAGTATGTGAGGAAGCTTTACCTGGTGTCAGTCTTGCTGCACTGCTTGGCTGTAACTGCAGTTTTAAATTTGCTACTGCTCTTTCTGTGAGTTTGCTCCAAGCGCATGGTGTTCTGCATAGGTCAATAATCCGTGTCCCCACTATAGAGTGCCTTTTTCTCTTGCTTTGTATCAAAATGAATGGTTTGGTTTCCTGCTTCCCTGATAGTGATGTTGAGTCTATCCTACTTGACTTCAGCTTCGATCTTTATGCTTGTCCACATCTGTCTGAAATGGTTAGGGACGTGGAAATGTTATGAATAAATCCAGAAGATGGGTCAGGCAGTACGAGGAGACAGAAAGAACATCTTATATTATATGTGAGGGAATGATAAATTAAGTATGCTGGTGGTGTGTATATAAATCTGTACGTATACTGTATGATTGGATATGGCTATAAAAACCATAACCAGCTAGGAGAGCAACTTGGATATTTTCTGTCAGAATCTTCCTTTGTAAAACAGTATTCCTTTGCTGAAACTGGAGCTAGAGAAATTTCCTGGGAAGCTGTTTGAAATATCTCGCTTTCCTACTGGTAAGGTTATTTTAATTGTTTGAAATGAAATCGTGTGTCAATATTTTAGATATCAGAGAGTCTCAAAATGAGGACTTTGTGCCCTCTCTTTATATTTCTAGGGAAAAAATGAAAAATGACTCTTACATGAGAGGAACTCATTTAGTTTGGCTTAGTTCCATTTGAATTCAAAATTACTTAATTTTAAGGGGTGTAAAAATGTCTTTGCTTTACAGCCATGTCAACCAGAAGAGAAAAGACTTCCATCCAGACCTGTAATGATTACAGATATGCATGTAGAAAGATCCTTGTGGTTATCACCTCAGAGCTACAGTAATGATCTGTGAAAATTCATAGAATACTTCATAGCAAACTCAGACATTCTAAAGCTTGTAAGATGAGGAGCCTGTTTGACACTTTTATCCAAGGAAAGCAGATACAAAACACTGACCTGAACTCGTTGTAGGTGGATATAAATGAATAATAAATGTGAGAGGCAGTGTATGTTTATCTAAAATTTTGCATACTGGTGACTTAAGATGGAAGAAAAATTCAGAGGAAATTTTCATAGCCTTCAAGCATTTTCTTTTTTGTCTTAATATTTGACTCAGAGTTATGATAATTACAAATAAATAGACAGCATATGTTGTCTCTCAAAAAAAAGTATTTTTTTTCTTCCTCCCACAAAAGATGGGCAATGTGGTGATTGTTTTCTGTCTGTAAAGTGATTATATCTTCTTACAGCTGAAGAGATGTGAGGACTTAATTTCATCTGTCCTCGGGAGATTAATTTGAAGTGTTACCTGTACTAAAAATGGACAGTTGTTACTTGAGTTATCTTTAGACAACATTGTTTTCTGTGGGTTTTGCTCCTTAAACCGGTTGCAAATTGGATCAGGGTAAGAACCACAGATTAATACACATTAATGATTGTATTTACACCAGGGCAAATTCTGTTAGTTTCTTCTCTTTTGTAGGCTATATATTTGTGGGGAGTGAAGGTGATAAGATTTGCATGGAAAAGAGTTTGGGAATGAGCTCTGAGGCTTTAGTGCTTGACAAGCCCTGGGGCTATGAGTTGGAACGTTGAAGGACAGGGAAGGTAAACAAACAAGCCTTGGGAGGGTGGGCCAGGATGTAGTTGTGGCGGGAATCTCAGTTGGAGGCCAGAGGATGTGGGGGTTGTGAGAGGGTCTGCAACGTTGTGATTGGACTATTTGCCTGGAGAGTTTTACAGGGGCCAGTGAGATTGAACGTTGTATGTATGTGCAGGTTGGGAAAGTACCAAGCAGGTGGATAAAAAGGGCTTGGTTGTAATAAAGTTGGATTTTAGTTTCTGCATCAACTTGAGTCCGTGTCATGAAACACCACATATATTTATTTGGATAAAACATGAGAAAAGGTCAGGTCTGTATGTGCAGTCACCTTCTCATAGGGGAGGAGTGTGTGAGGTTGGTCTTTATGTGCTAATGTGTTATAATATATGAAGGAATTGGTATATGGTCTCTTGTACAGAAAAGCCTGCCAGAATCCCCTGTTTAAGGGGGGAGTTTATAATAGATGCCAAGTGAGATGATGGGATGGATAATGTTCAGTTGCTCCAGTTTGTGTGTTCCCAGTGTTCACTCAGCCTGAGAAGCTGTTGCATTGCTATGGTGCAGAGCTGGAGATAATGCTGCAGTGCAAGCAGAAAGCCTTGACACTTCTGACCATCTGCTAGAGCAGAGAATACAAATAAGTTTTAAGGGAGCAAAGGGGGAGGTGTGGAATGAATGAGGTGGATGTTAAAAATTTAAATAATAGGTGTCAGCTAAGTTGGACTTGAAGAAGTTAAATGCTGACACAAAAGGGATGCAAGAAAGTAGATGGCCACAGTGACAAAATGGGGGAGGTAGTCTCTCCAACTGCTACAGCAGCATCCAGAAAAATAACCAAATGAAAGATACTGAAGGGCTGCTGAAGGTCACTAATCCATCAAGAGCTAACTAGTTTATAAATGGCGCTAACATTTCTATTGTATGTGCAAATGTTGAAAATGTCAATTACTACAATGAGTAGTACAATTTACTTGTGAAAGCTGATAAAACACAATAGGGAATATCCAGTTAATATAATGATTTCATTCAGACATCTAATGCAATGAAATTTTTCTGCTCAAGATTAGGAGTTGGAATAGGTGCTTTCTGATACAGCAAGGAAACAATAATGCTAAGGGATATAAAAAAAGCTTTTTTAGGTGAAATGTAATTTGAATTGTAATAGTTGTAGGTTTCCTTTATATATTTTAGTACCTAATAAATATTCCAACAACAATGTAGATTAATTTTAAGAGAGTGTTTTGCTGGTACTACTCATGCTAATTTATAAGATTTACAGCAATTACCATTCCTGAAAGCTAAAAGATAGTTATTTCATGAACACATAAAACAAGGCCTTTGGAAAGATTTAACAGGACTCTTAAAGTGAAATATTTGGCTCTCATATAATTTGAGCTTGATACAAAATTAAAGTGCACTGTCATTCCTGACATTCATAAAAATAAATTATTGTGTATTGTTTCCTTCTCTTTATTTCTGAATACAGATCAGTTTGCAGAAACTGAGATGTCATTCTCTTGTTTCTGAGGGTGTTGTAAGGTTGCTGTGTGCATATCCAAATAGCCAGTTAACCCCAGAACCAGAGAAGCATGTTTTATAAGCTTGTGTATTGTGAAATACGAAGACTAGCCTTTTAAGTAACTGGAACTTTTTGTAACACACCCCCCCCCCTTCATAAATCTGATTCAGTTTTAGATGTTATTTCCATATGTTACTGAGGATGTCTAATCTGCTGCCACTTCAGCAGGTATAATATCTCAGAATCACAAAAAGGTTGAGGCTAGAAGGGACCACTGGGGCTCATCTAATCCAACCTCCCTGCTGAAGCCGACACATTACTTAGGATTGTGTTCAGATGGGTCTTGAATATCTCCAGGGGAGTAGACTCCATAGCCTCTCTGGGCAACCTATTCCAATGCATGTAAAAAAAATCTTCCTCATATTCAGGTGGAACTTCCTGTGGTTTAGTTACATATGTCATATATGATACATAGCGATATTTCCTTTTGCAGAGAAGCCGAAGAGAGAGCACTTGAGAAGGAATTCACATGTCTTCTGTTCAGAGGTATAGTCTTGATTGTAGTGAAATCAGCGAGAAAAACATGGGTTGATTAGTGAGGCAGGATTTATTTTATCAGTGAAATTTGGCTAGAATTTCCCTTTGAGTGTTTAAACAGAATTATTTGCATATGCTCCTCCCTCTGATGTTTATTCTCCTGTTAAGTTTTCAGGTATATATATATATATATATATATATATATATATATGTACACTGTGTGGTACCTGATAAACGTAACTTAGTTTTTCATCTTATTTAGGGATCCTGTACTGGCCACTGTAAAGTTTGAAATCTATAATATTTTTTTATAATCAGCAGGAAGTAAAACACTGTAAGTCTATGTTTCATAATTTTTTTATCAGGTCTGATAAAAGTTCTGCACCAGAATAAAGATTGTTCTCTCAAAATGATGTGATTTTGCATAATGCTGTATATAAATGGTATAATGTCATATATAAACTGTTTGAAGTTCAATGGGGAAAAATCTTCACTGGTTTTATAAGCCAGCACTTTATAATTAAATGAATTTGTATTTTAGAAGATAAGAAGAGCTGTATAAAGTGTTCTCAGTTTAAATCTCTAAAAGTTAAATGCTCTAGCAATGCCATAGTCTTTTGCTAAAGTTAGGTAGATCAAAAAAAACAACCACCATCACATGGTTACTCCACACACATCCAAAATGTTTTTCAATCAAGTTCAGGTAGAGAATTAAAACTTTTAAAAGAAGTAAACTAGTTCACCTTGACTCCAAGGGAGGAAACAAACGGAAGATGACAGTGTGGATTAAGCCAACCAGGCATACATGATAAAGCGTGTAATACGTAGTTGTAATTATGCAAGTGTAAGAATAAAAATGACAAAACTTCTCTCAGCCTCTGACAGTAGCCATGGGAATAATTTAGTTGTAAGCTTTAGCCATTCTTCTCTTCAGGTCTTCAGAAAGCATGCTTTGTGCTGCAAAGCAGCTACTCCACAACATGTCAGAAAATAAAACTGGATGGTTTTGCTGCAGGTAATGTATTCTTAATAGGAACATACTGCAAACTCAGTGCACACCTAAGTAAAGATTCTGAAATTGATGATACTCTTCAGAATGATGCTTTCACAATTAGGCAATAGTACATGTCCCCTGAAATGTGGTTGATAATAACATGGTATCAATTCTTCAGTTTCACTTGAAAATTCAGGTTACTTTTTCTAAGAAAGAATGGAAGCCTGGGGACTATTTCCATGTGTGTGCTTCAGCTGCTCTGCTTGCAAACAGTCTTGCTGTTCCGAATGTTGCCCCATGAGCATGTACTGCCATAGTCCCAAGGAGCTCCAGAATTTATGCTGCATGTGCCACGCTGAGATTTTGAAGTGGCTTTTGTACAATTTGACAGTTCTTTCTCTTCTCATTGTGATGCCTGTGTATATGCCACAGCATTCTTGCTCTTATGAGGTGGTGAGGAGAGCATGCTGCTTACCAGACTGTATATCCAGTTATTTGCAAGTGATACAAAATACACATCCCAGAAGCAAATTTATGTAGCAGAATGAAAGGAAAATCATACTGTTAACTTTTCAAGTGTTAGAGAGACAACTAGTGGCAGGCTGGCTGTAAGCCATGTTTATGAATCCTGGTCTTCAGCTCCTGCTTGACTGACCCATAAAACTGCAAAATTTTCTAATTGTATCAACAGCTTAGTCCAGTAACACCAGTTGCCTGGTATTCACTTGCTTCAACCATTGTCAAGATCCTACTTTTTTGTAACTGTCACAAGCAAGCTTGAGATCAGAAGGTAATTTCTGATGGTGTCCTGAAAGAGCAGACAGCTTCAGGGTAGGAAGCGGTGTTCTTACTGTTCTGAGGAGATGAGAACATGCTACTTACCAGACTATATCTAGAATCCCAAATGTAAAGGAGAGAGGAAATAGGGGATGCTTCATTTGCAGTAGTAGCTTCATTTGCAAGAACTTTCTGAGAAGATTCACCAAGTGTAGCTCACTGACATGCTGTCACTGAGTTTTGCTCATGGAATCTGCAATCAGTGCAGTATTTAAGGATATATTCAGCCCACATCTGTAAGTCCGAGTTAAGTCTTCATCTTTAGCATGGTTGTCAAAATAAGAGGAAGACCAACCTGAGAGTCTGCCTAGCTGTGGAATGTGATTCGTCCTCAAAATTCAGTGCTATGTGTAGATGCTCTTTCCTGTGCAAACCAAGATGTGCCTTGGTCAGCATGAGATGCATTTTACCATCTATGTGCACATCAGTTGTTACTTTAATCACTCTGAACATGCAGACAAAGCAGCACTGAAAAAAAAGCTGAGCTAAATTTTGTGGTTTAATATAGATATAGTCACCTTATATGTGAAGTTCTAAAAAATAATTCAGTCAAAATTCTTCCTTGACTACTGAATTATTTTTAGAAATTTTGAAGTAAATCTGATAAGTCAGTCATAGGTTATAAGTATTTCTGAAAATGTGTGTTTTAAAAATTTGACACTTTGTGAAAAACGATATTTTTAAAGTCATCTTAAAATAATGTGATACTTTCCCCCAGTGCTGTAACAATAGACATATACATATCCTCAGTACAAGAGAGGTCATAGAATCATGGAATGGTTTGGGTGGAAGGGACCTTAAAGTCCATCTAGTTCCAACGCACTGCCATGGGCAGGGACACCTTCCACTAGACCAGGTGGCTCCAAGTCCCATCCAGGCTGGCCTTGAACACTGCCAGGGATGGGGCAGCCACAGCTTCTCTGGGCAGCCTGTGCCAGGGCCTCACCACCCTCACAGAGAAGAACTTCTGCCTAAGGGCTCATCTCAGTCTCCCCTCTGGCAGGTTAAAGCCATTCCCCTTGTCCTGTCCCTACAGGCCCTTGTCCAAAGCCCCTCTCCAGATCTCTTGTTGCTCCTTCATGCACTGGGAGCTGCTCTAAAGCTTCCCTGGAGCTTTCTCTTCCCCAGGCTGAACCAGCCCAGCTCTCTCATCCTGTCTCCAGAGCAAAGCTGCTCCAGCCCTCACAGCATCTCCGTGGCCTCCTCTTTACTTGCTCCAACAGTTCCACGTCCCTGTTTGTGGTGTTGCCCCAGAGCTGGTCACAGGACTGCAGGGGGGTTCTCCCCAAAGGGCAGTAGAGACATGTAGTCATGCTAAAGTTAGTACAACAAAGGGTCATCATGATGATGATGATGAAGATGAAGGGACTGGAGCATCTGTCTTGAGGAAAGGCTGCGACAGCTGGGATTGCTCAGCCTGGAGATTAGAAGGTTTCGGGGAGAAACTCATGAATATATATGGATACCTGAAGGTAGGGTGCAAAGAGGACAGAGCTAGGTTCTTTTCAGTGCCCAGTGGTAGAACAGAATAATACATATTGATTGGAAAATCATTCCACAGCATTACCATAAACCCATGGATGTGTGTTACTTAGATACCTTAGCGATTTTTTTGTTACATTTCTATGTGCTTGTCCTTCTCTAGTTTCATTTGATATTAGAATACCCTGGGTTTACGATTGTAGTATTTTTGAGCTTGAATTAAAAGCGCAAAAGGTGCACTCAGTGTTACTTGTTTGATTTGGGATTAGTCAAGGTTTAAAAATAAAAGACTAAGAAATGGGTCAGATTAATTGAGTGATGAATGTACAGAAAGAGATGTGCTGGGAACAAAAATACTCATGCTTTTGAATGTTGCCCAGCCAGGTACAAAATAGTCAAACTTGGAAGAAATTGTTTCTCAGTCATTTTAACCTATTTTAATTAAGCTGTGGATTTTAGCTTTTGTATTGGGAGGAAGGGGAAGTAAAAGAACTGTTAGGGTGTGAGAGCTAATACAAATAAAATTCTTATAATGAAAAAAACCTCAATGTTTATGGTGACAGAGAAGATATCATCAACTACCCTTAAATGACGAAAATCCTTCTTTGTAGCTTGAATTTTTAAAATGTTTATTTTGCATTTGCATTTCACAGTTCTCAAGAAAATTGTGACTGAATTGATATTTCCAGCTTGTTTTCCTTAGCCAGAAGAAATGCTGTTAACAGCGAAGACAGAGGGAAAAGATAACAAATTATTGTTATCCTTCTTTTACCTTTGTTTTTCTAGCAAAACTAGATTTCAAAGAAGGATGTTGGACACTTAAGGAGCTCGTAAATAACATCTCAGCTGATTTTACTGTTTTCGTGTTAAACAAATTGTGCTTTCAATTTTATAACTGTAATGGGTCCTTTTTTGCTGATTTATTGGACTGATGCTCCACTTTTGCTTTATGCATTTTTAAAGCTGTTATTTATGGTTTAAATGTTTTCAGCATTCTGGCTACGTTTAAGTCTTTGATTTTCATAGACTAGCGTAGGTGTCTTAGCATAACATTGATAATACGTATTTCACTGGCGTTTTGCTTCTGGAAATGAAGTTTGAATGACTTAAAAATAAACAAAATAATAGAA
This sequence comes from Pezoporus flaviventris, assembly GCF_033815535.1. Classification (NCBI taxonomy): domain Eukaryota; kingdom Metazoa; phylum Chordata; class Aves; order Psittaciformes; family Psittacidae; genus Pezoporus; species Pezoporus flaviventris. Next base: position 1,210,839 of record NW_026892600.1, read on the forward strand.
AATGAGATCAGGCACAGCGTGAAAAAGGAGGAAGCATTTTTTGAAGAAGGCAAGATGCAGAAAAATGAGAAAATAACAAAAGCCAGATTCCTTGGGCTAAAGGCAGGACATCAAAACCATTTGTATGTAAGTGTTAATTGCCCTGTGACATAGATAATCTGTTTTTTAAAGATGAAAAAAAAAATTACTAGCCTGGGGAAGTATTACCGTGTTTCATCATATCCTTTTGAATGTTTTCTTTCTCAAGAATATGTGCTACTGATATTTGTACATGTAACATTAAGTATGGATTTGTTCATTGACATAAACACCTTAAAATTATGGACTAAAGTAATGGCAGATCTGTGTGATCATTAAGGGTTTCAATCCTGTACAAAAGGAAAAACTGCACCCGTATTCTTGTCAGCTAGAATGCTGGGAAGCAATATGACTGCCGTTTTGATTACAGTGGCTGATATGAGTCTTAAATACTATAGATCAGGCAGTCTGCTTTATGCTAGCTGAGACCCTTGTTCCCAGTCTTTATGGTGTGGTTTAAATTCACAAAGTTTCATAATACAGGCTTACCTTATTCTCAAGAAATGGCTGAAAAGGACAAATGGACAAAGTGATTGCTGTGATTGATAAATGGGTCTATATTGTACACACTCTAGGACAAGGAAGGGACAAAATAACATGTCGGGCAGGAACAAAGGGAATTGCACCCAATATTTGCAGTTCTGGTCCCATTGAAAGCAGTGACCTTAATAGCTACTAGTGGTTTTTGAAGCTTGCCCATATGACAGAAGCTGACCTGTTAACATTTTGGAAGGAGACCTCTGTGTATGTCTCTCTCCTCCTTTTCCCTTTTCCTTATATCCTGTGTTCTGTAGGGAGAGGGTCTCAGTACACATGCTGGGAGTGAGCTCTTGGTGTACTCTGGTATAGTCTGCCATGTCTTCAGTCTGCGTGAGCTTCTTGGAGGGTATCTGCTCCCCAACTGCAGCAAAGGCTTTTGTTTGGTTTGGTGGGCTTTTTTGTTTGTTTTAAGTGAGGAAAGAGATCTTGTCAAGTTGCCTTGATTTCTTAGTTTAGGAACCTGAACTTATGAAAGAATTTACTAAGACCAAGTGAATTTTGTCAGATTAGGGGATGAAAACTGGCTGCAAGTGACTGCCTTGTAAAGTTGTTTTAGTAGCAAGTGTAGGAGAACATACTGGAAAAAAGTAGAAATCCTGGGTCTTTTTGAATTTATGAGAATTTTGCCAGTACTGCCAAAATCTTACCCGAAACATTGTATTTTGGAGGTCATTATTAACTGATGAAGGAAATGGTGTGCCTTTTAGATTAACTTGTGTTTGCAGAATAGTGAGAGGTTAATTTGAAGAGAGACATTTTAATGGTGGGTATAATATAGGCATACATCCACTTATTTTTCTTTCAAAGGCTGTTCCTTTAGAACAGAATTAATGCCACATAAGGTCTAGAAATATTTAATGTTGTGCAAGACCTTGTTCTAGAGAAAATTCCTTGGAATTACAGTATTAATTACAGATTATCTGAATGGCATTTTTTTGGTCTTCATTTCTCTCAGTAAGTTCCAGCAGCAGGCATAATGTAACACTATTGGCATGCTACTAGTTGCCAGAGAAATTAAGACTAATGAACTCGCCTTAAAAATGTATTTCATGTGTTACAGAGGTTAAAGCGTTGAGGTGAAATCCTTGTTCCACTGTGAAACAGGCAGCCAGTGAGCCTGTAGGGTTTTTCATCAGTTATTTTCTGATCCTTTTAAAGGTCTGTTTTTTTAATGCTTATTTACTTACATGCCTGAGGAAGTGATAGTGACGGTAAATACCTTAGGCATTATCTTGGGAATATGTTTCTTTAGTGTGGCTGGTAGTATCTATTTGAGCAACATCACTTAAGTAAGATTAGCTATGTGCATGACATCTACATTGTATTTTGTTTCATGATATGAGGAAGTTGTTTTTTTGATTTTATTTGGTGTTTTACTGAGTGAGACATGGCAAGGAATAATGATTTTGTTAGCTGCATTGGGAGAAAAGGAGGAAGGATGGGAAAGCAATGGGTGGAAATATGTTATCCCCCCTTTCTTCCCCTCTGCCAAGGGAAGAAATGCATATACATTTTATGGAGACTAAATGTGTTTGCAGGGAAATAAGTGAATGTTGTTTTACAGAGGGCTCTTCCTAGGCATAAATGTAAGTAAGTCACGCGCTGAATCAGAGGGACTTGTCACTGTTACGGCAATGATTTTCAGAGAGGGGGAATATCACAACTAGGACAATTACAGTTATGTGGAGTGATCACATCCCCACCCTGAGATTAGTTTCTTTTCAAAAAGGTGTTCTGTGTCTGCCTAAAGCAATGACAATTCATCCTTGTCCTAAATGTAATAACCTAGTTTCACTCTTCTTCACTCATATGCACCTACACCTACATCTACACAGATTCATTTCTCTGTAGGCATTTGTTTGCTTTCTTCTACTTTTCTGCTGAAGATGGACCAAAATACCTAGGACCAAAAATACCAAAATACTTACGACCAGAATCTGGGACTGATTCTGTTCCATGCTGCAACACTATTGGTGATGATTGTGGGGCAGCACTGGAAGGAGGAAGGTGAACATGAGAAATTTCTGGTTGCAGTGATGGCAGCTGTTTAGTTGGAGAGACTGAGTGCTAAAAGACAGATTTTGCAGCGCAGATATGGCACAACTAAAATAATATGGACCTCCATGTATATTTAATGTGTAAGGAAACAGTATTTAAGCAAGGAACTAAGTTGTTCACTCACTATCACGATTTAGAATCCTAAAATACCCAACCAATGATTAAATATAAATCATTTGAATACTTTTCAGTTCTTTGCAGCACTGGTTGCCATAGTTTGACCAAGTACTGTCCCTCAACATCCCACCATAGGGCCTCCCAAAAAAACAAATGTAAGAGAAAACTCAGAGCTGGAAAATATTTAGAAATATAACCCAAGAAGCTTAAAATTGTGCTGGCTTCATTCCTTCGCAATGATATGCTTTGTTTTCCTCAGTCCTTTCATTATCTTTTCTTTTGTCCCTATGTTGGAATTAACCAGATTTCCAAAAGAGAGGTCATCCAGAGTGCCATCTAGTTGCAAGCCTCCAGTCATGACGATTGTAGGTTTTAAGAACAGGTTTAATAAGTTTTGTGTGAAAATGCATGTGATTTTCCCTGCTCTTGGGCAAGGAGATGCCCTAGGTGACCTCTGAAACTCTGTCTGTTTTCCATGGTTATCTGATGTATATAGTAGTGGCTCATTTCTTTGTCCCTCCTGACTAGGTATTAAGTTCCTGATCCTTTTCAGTTTGCTGTGATGATTACAGCAAATACAACCTTACCTCAGATCTTGCAGGTCTGTGTTCCTCCAGAGTTGTAGTAGAGCTGACCATTGAGTGCTAGGCTTTTGCAGAGCACAATGTTGATTTGAGAGAAAAACAAAGGAAAGAAAAACAGACAATTTAAAAGCAGCTATCTTACTGGAAGTTATGCATTGGCTACTTCAGTTTTTCACTAGTAAAGACAAATTTTCATCAGTTTTTTATTTATATAGTGGAGCATTTTGAGCTGTTCTTGAGTGGCATCAACCAAGTTGTTGTGTCTACTAATAAGATCTGTGTGAAGATACAAATTAGGTCCGACAGTTGCCTGCGTTAGCCTGGTATAGCACTTGAGCTGATAAGCCTTCTTCTCATTCGGATTTAGCTTTTTTTTTATTGCTGCATAGTGACAGATTTGTACAGGATTGTGCATTTCAACTCTGAATCTTATGATGCCTTCATATTTTTGGTTTTCAGGCTTACTGTTTCTAAACAACAACATATATCATTTTGCAGTGGTGCAAAAGGAAACTTCCAGATTTATTTATTTGCCCTGTAATGTATGTCAATTACCTTATGCTGTTTCCAGGCTCCCAAACATTATGATGATTCATCATGTTTAGGCAACAGATCTATTTCAAAAGACCACAACATTGAACATCCTTATATTTAAAGGTCCATGCTTCCAACAGCGTGTAATTGCCCCTATGATGATTTTCAATCATAAAAGTTGTTTTGATGAAAACATAAGTTAACTTTGGGAATAAGATCAAAGTATTTTTTTTGAAAGACACAAGAGTTTAATTCCTTTTTGAAGAAAAGCACAGCTATTGGTCTGGAAGTATTTGTGTATTCACACTAAGAGCAGATAAATCTTTTTCTGGTTTAAGCAGATCAACACATGAAAGTCTGGTAGAGCTTGATTTCTAAATGAACCATTTTTGTTTTGTTTTTCTGTGTAACTAACCTCCTGAATCACAATGAAGTGGAAAAAAAAAAAAAAAAGATAGCAAAACCGAACCAATCATTACTAACCATGGAGCCAAATCAAATTACCAGTTTGGAATAATTTCCAATTGCTGTTTCTATAAGGAAATTAGACCCAAATGATTAGAACATACTATCTCCATAATTCTGAGAAGTGTTTCCAATTCCTTGAATCTGTATATAGCAAAATCAGTCCATTTTCAGAAGAAATGACCTTGTACCACTGTTAAAACAGATTTGAATCCAAAACATTACATTGCAGAAGTAGAATTGTGAAAGTCCTCATGCAAAAAGAATGGGTCTCCACAGGTTGTATTGATGCTTGTCTTGATGGTTGAGATTTGTAATTGGCTATTAACAACAGATCATTGCCATGATCTTTCTTGCCAGAATGAACATCTGCTGTTGTGTGAGTTCCATGAAGACCAGCTCTGTACACAAGACCTCTGGTATCATTCCTATTTTAATGTACAGTGCATTCAGTCCTTGCCTTGCACCATGCATTCAGTGAAGATCGGTTTACACTTCAGTCCACAAAATCTTTACTCACATCTCTAAGTGCAGCTTGCTAAGATGGGTATATTTCTAGTAACAGAAGCAGCCTTGCTCCTTTCCCCTCTGTGGCTGCAAAGCTTACCCAGGAACTGGTAAATCTCCAGCTGTTGGCCCAGCTGCAGTTACTTGTGTCAAAACTTGTGTCAAATTTAGGTAGTTTAAAAATACCTTGGAAATATCTGTATCTACTGTGGGCATACCTATCTGTCCTAATGCTTCCTAGTTATGACTGTCAGGCGGTTGAGACTCAACCTGCTGGTGCTTCTGTTAGGGTGCAAGGACAACATCTTATACTGCCATGGATCTCGTCAATATTGGAAATATAGACTAATGAATCTAAAACAGTTCCTTTAAAAGCTGGTTATGTTAATTTAAGGACTGTTGTAGCTGCTCACAAATTTGGAGGTCAATTCTTACTACACCAGATCAGGAGCTGTGGCCCAGCTGCATGCAGTCTGTTTTTTTGTGAGTTAATTCTTTTGCTGCTTTTAATGGTGATGCCAGAAATACTAAATAGACCTTACATTTCTACTTATTTTTGCTGTAGAGTACAGCACTCTGTAATTCTGCCGCTTTGTATATTGCTGTCTGTCCCTTCTGCTTTTAGGTTTCTGAGACAGCGGATGCTCAGAAATCCCAGCAAAAGGTCCCTAGTCATGCTCTGAGTAACTTGGCTGTTTATGTACAGGTGGTCTGCTTGTACATGATCCATTATTTGCAGCCATTTTATGCAGGCAGTGTATCATGTCTGTAATTTTGATGTAAGCCTTGTACTCTTAAGCCTTCCAATGTTAAGAGACTTGCACATAAGCAGAACTTGCATTTAACTTGCAGTGTTCTTCACTGATATATATGCTGACTAACATTTGTACCAGACATGGGTATTGCTTACGCTGCCCATTTCAGAAGTGTCCCTTTTGATGTCCTTCTATATTCCTTTCAAAACAGCATGGTTCTCATGTTGCAATATAGAATATCCATATCCTTTACTGTTAGCACCTCCCAATTTTAAGACCTATTGTTATAAATGGGTGTTAAGACAGGCCATGAAGGTAATAGCCTCTGGCAGAGGTGCAAGGGCTAGTAGCTAGACATGAGTTTAGAGTGATAAGCTAGGTACTGCAGCAGATTTACATGTTTTGCTGTTACCTCTGAAACATTTCAGGACAGGAGCAAGATGAAACTGAGCTCCAACACTGGTAGTTTGCACTTTTGCAAGCGAAAAATGTGATTTATATTTACCTTCATATTGTGTTAGGAGGAGTGCCAGACACCAGTGTCAGCCAGCTGTAAGCATCTCTTTTAATCCCACCCTGTCAACCTTCAGCCTGCCCTATTATTCTTTTTCACTCAGTGAAGGAGCCAATGAACCCTCAGCGGAGCCAGATTTTCAACTGTTATCTTTCTCTTTTCCCACAGACAAACCCGGGGTAGGTGGTCCATTCACAAAATGCTTTGTTCTGCCAGGAAGAATACTCTGATTCTATTGTTAACAAGTTTTCACAGTTCATAAAGTTTCCCTCCTGAGCAGAAGTCTTGCTCTTCACTATTTTTGAGGACACAGAGGTAAGTATGTGTCTGTTTTTTTTTTATTTTTTTTTTTTTTTCTTTTTGGTTAAAGGAAGGGTTGTCAGTTCTTTGCTATCAAGGTAGTTCTGATGCTGCCAGCAGGAAACAGGAAGGTGCACTTAAAGGTACCTTTTGAGTTTGGATTATTATTATGAGTTGATTTCCAGGCTGAAATTTCCTGACAGTATTTCATGTTAAAGATTTTTCTTTGGGTCTGTGTTATAGTCAGACTGCTGCAGGCAGCATTTGGTAAGACCTGTTGTTAACCTGTCCTCCGTCCAGTCTGCAGAAAGCATCCACAGTCAAAAGTTGCATTACAGGATTTAAAACAACATTAACACTTCCTTGTCTACCACAGATACTTTCCTCTCACCTCCACCCTTGCTGTTAGTGCTGTAGATACCTGTAGTTCATTGTGTAGTGCTTTCAGAATCCAGTATCATTGGTCAATTGGTGGCTACTTAAAAAAGTCACATTTCTTAAACTGCTTCTGGCTTTCCGTAAATGCATTCTTAGAGACACCTGATATGTGTGCCCTAGTGTCAAGGAATAACATAAATAGGACCCCTAGAATCTTTGTTCTGATACTGATTTTGAAAAAAAAAATTATAATCAAAAGGGAAAGTAAAAAGATTAAATAGAAAGTTTTGTTTTTGTTTTTGTTTTTTTTTTTAATAGTATGTGTGTACATATCCTCAGATCCAGTCAATGAGGAAAAGCTGCTGTCATTTCTGGTCACGGGTATGTAATTGCGTTGGTATGGGAACATATCACATATGTATGTGCAGTTGTCCGAAGAAATTTGCTTTTCATTTCACTGCTGGAAAAACAGTGATCACAGAGTGATACTTTAATCACAGAGTGAGGCATTAGATGATAATAGAAATCTATAATACTGAAAGATAAGGATAAGCCAGAAAGATATTTATGAGGTAAAGAATGAGAATAGGTTTTCGAAAAAACATTGAATTATTTTATTCCTGCTAATTTCAAACACTATCTAGATGCGTTCTTGTCTGAAGCTAAAATCAAATATGTTTGTTAAAGCATGAGAGTTTTATAATTCTCCATAGCAATGAAGAAATGTCTACCAATAAGGCAGTTTGCAAACAGTGAAAACTTTTAATAAGGTCCTTGCCTTCCCTTTCCTGCTGATTTTAGCAATTTTGGCTTTCGGGATAAGTGTGAAGTTTAAGTCTGAGAGGGGTGGCAAGCTCATGACAGCAGGTGAGACTGAGAAGAATCCTGTGGGAAGTAGCTAAGATTATTTCTGGTCCTCAGGGAAGCTCTGTGACAGTCTGGTGATGCAAAGAGCATGGAGACTGAGCTCCTTCCCTGCCAGCCCTGGCCTTGCTGCTTGCACTGTCTGTCTCACTGTCCACCAAGCTCTCCTGTGCTGTCCAGGAAGAAACCACTGCAGGTATTAGGCAGTCCAGCAGTTGGAGAGGGGAGGTGGGAGGAAATGGTGAAGGTTGTCTGTGTCAACTTGTATGGAAGAAATAACAGAGAAGCAAATACGGAGGCAGATGCAGGGTGCAGTCAGATATGCTGGCAGTAATGTCGTGGAGAGGAATGCCTCCTCAGTCTTAACAGGGAGAGAACTAGACTGCCATAAAATTACATTTTCAGGTTCAAGAATGAGGGCAAATCATTTTTCTAGTACAGGGTCTGTGGATTTCTGTGGAGTGGAGGGGATTTCTGCTGGAGAGGATTATAGATTGTGAATTAGGCTTGTGTTTGCTCTCTAAATGGACGTCCTTTTCTGCCGCTGTTGAAAACAAAAGAAATGGTGCAGTATTATCCATTGGTCTGACCCTGCCAGTCATTTCCTGTGGTCAGGTGTAGCGCTGTGCATTGCCAAGTAAACATGAGCAATATCTTCCATGCATTTTTTTCAGTGAAAAAGAGGAAACTGATCTAAAGTTAAGCTATTGTTTGAATTCAAACTAGATCAACTTTATTGATCTAGGTCAAATGTGATGATTAAGAGCACAGTTCACTTAGCCCTCTTTCAGATTCTTAGTGAGTGACTTGAAGCAGTTCTGACTTTATTGCTAGTTTCTAAAATGTTAGAGACAGAATAATAGCAAAAAAAGCTTTTCTCATCTGTTCTCTGTTTAAAAAATGAATTACACAATTCTGCAGATTCAGACTTAAGGTATAGGTTCAGGGCTGTTGTGTTGTTTTGGAAAGGTTTTCTGGGAATATTTTATTGAGTATTTTTACTGGTTGGTATATTGTAATGTACCACAAAGGCAAAAGGATACCTGTACTATTGTTTCCTTTTAAAAAAAAAAATTAAAAAAAATTATTGTAGTTTTGTTTTTTTTTTTCTTTTTACAAAGGTGTTTGTATCATGCAAAAACCCATCCAAACTCTACAGCTGCAAGTGCACAAAATAGATAGAACGCCTGGTTCAGGGTCTGGAGAGGTATTTGCAATGGAGTGCAAAAGTACATAATGTCTTTTACACTTTAAAATGGTAACTGGAGATATGCTTTATTTTCTGAAACTATTAATTTTCTATCACAGAAATCACAAATGGATATTCAGTTGTTATTTTTCTACTATCTTATGTCAGCTCTATGTTGACTGTGTAGGAATCATATCCTAATTATCTTTTTCATTGTCCTACCCATTGTTTTACATATAAAAAATGGTGGGGGTGAGCGTGCAGAGAGAAATGTGTTCAGTGAGTAGTCAGAACTGTGAAATAAGTCACTGGAAAGAAGAGCGGGAGAAAGGGAGATAAATGAACTAGACAGATGCAGTTTAAAAATCTAGTAAATACAGATGCAGCTGTGATAAAACCAAAAGAAAAAGTATTTCTCTCACATGGGGATTATCTTAACATTAATTAGCTACTTGCTTGTTGTCTAATAGTCCTGACAGATGGGGGTGTGGTTTAACACTAGCCAGTAACTGAGCCCCACTCCTCCCTTGTGTGATGGGGGAGAGAATTGGAAGGGTAAAAATGAGAAAACTCGTGGGTTTAGATAAAGACAGTTTAATAGGCAAAGCAAAAGCCACATACTCAAACAAAAAAAAAAAAAGGAATCCATTCACAACGTCCCATGGTCAGGCAGTTCAGCCATCCCCAAGACAATAGGGTTCCATCATGTCTAATAGTGACTTGGGAAGACCATCACCATCACACCATCATCCCCTTCCTCCTTCCTCTAGCTCTACATGCTGAGCATGATGTTCTATGGTCTGAGATATCTCTTGGGTCAGTTGGGGTCAGCTGTCCTGGCTATGCCGCTCCAACTCCTTGTGCACCCCAAGCCTCCTCACTGGTAGGATAGGGTGAGGAGCAGAAAAGTCCTTGGCTGTGTGTCAGCACTGATCAGCAGTAATGAAATCACCCTGATTAGCAGTAATGCTAATCACCCCTGTGTGATCAGCACTGTTTCCAGCACAAACCCAAACCAGAGACCCACACCAGCTACTGTGGAGATAATTAAATCTATCCCAGCCAAAACCAGCACAGATGGAAAAAAATGTGTCTGCAGTGCATTTTAATGAAAATATAAAAGAAAGCTGCCAAACAGATGCCATGCTGAAAAAAGAGAGACATTCAGGGCTAAAAGGGTTAGAAGTTCAGAGTCAACTTGTTTTTTCATTATTTGCACCAGACTGTAACTGAATTTTTTGTGCATCTGACTAGAAGCAGGAAAGGTTGAGAAATGGTCACCAGTTCCCTTCATTGGTATGCACGCTTAAACTGCTTCAGTAGACTACATGACAGCTCATTTTTGACCCTAGATACTAAAAATAATACTTCATCTGCAATTCTGGAGTCAGTGCCTCTGTGAGTTTTTTCCCCTAGGGTCTGAATGACTTCATGGCTTGTGAGCCTTGTGCCACATGCTCACCTAAGTTCAATCAGCTTGGATCTGCTATGTTCATCCAGTGCTGCACAAAAGATAAGACCCTTACAATAGCTGTGAGGTTCCTGGAGGGCTTCCTGTAGGGGTAGCTGAGTCCTACAGGACTTGTGTATGAAATTGTGCTGCTGAATCTGAGCTGTTGTTAGCTTGTCTAAGGTTGTCTGAGTGATCATTGTACCAAGCTCTGAGGTACATGAGCTTGTAATTTGCTGTAAAGAGATTAGTAAAATTTGCAGTTAGCACAGACAAAATACCTCTGTGTTGCTTCTAGGTCCAAGCTAAGATTAATGGCATGTAATTAACATATTTTTAAACCTCTATTCAACCATATGCAATTTTAAGCATGTAAGGTTGACTGCTGTGCTTCCTAAAGCCTGGTGCATTTAAGTGTACTGCTTCTGTCATTCCTGCATCTCTGAAAATAGGATCTGATATAGCTAGAGCCTATTGACCTTTGTGCCAAGCATGATGATGGGTCTATCTGGATAGCTTATTACAGAAGGAGATGTTGAGGAGTTAGATCTACATGAATGGGAGTGTTGGATTTCATGTTCTGTTGGCTTTTGGAGATTAAGCTGCTGTGCAATTTTATTTTTGCTCTAAAGATCTGTTTCAAGCTTGCTCAGAATCTTAGGTAGACGTCCCTTCTTACTATAGCATGCTTTCATGTAATAGCTGAATTTTCTCCATATCATAAAGAGATAAAAATGAGTGACAAAATTATGATAATTAATACAATATATTATGTATTATCCCATTTTATAATAAAAAAAATAAATAAATAGAATCTCAGAGAAGTAAAATGGCTTTTCCTTCTGTTCAAAGAAAGGAAGCCTTTTAACTGGTGTTGATTCTTATGCTGCTTTGTGCTGACTGTATCTTAAATCAAAATTTGATTCTTAAGTTGTCGTGGTTTAAGCCCAGCCGGCAACCCAGAAAACCATGCAGCTGTTCACTCACTCTCCCCCCTTCCTCCCCACGCTCCCAGAGGGATGGGGAGGAGAATAAAAGAATGTAACTCCCATGGGTTGAGATAAGAACAGTCCAGTAACTAAGGTATAAACCCAAACACCATCAGATGGGCAGCACCCATCAGTAAACAAGGCATACTGTTTTTCACTTTCTGACAATTTATTATATGGTGGGGCCTCTTCAGCATGCATCACCTCCCCCTCTGGTGATGTTCCAAAATCTGTGCCCTCTGGCCAGTCCATGATGACTTCTAGAATGCCTGGACGACTGGGATTTCCTGTTCGAGCTCGTTGTGTAATTAGTGCAGCTCACTTACTCCATGTAGCATCTGTTGCATGATGTGTAGAGGAGACCCTGCCTTTGAACATCCAGCCCAGCACGGGCAACCGGGGTGCCAGGAGGAGCTGTGCTTCAGTGCCAATCACTTCCAAAGCAGCTCGAACCCCTTCAAAGGCTGCCAGTATCTCTTTCTCAGTTGGGGTATAGCTGCCCTCAGATCCATGGTACCCCTGACTCCAAAAGCCAAGGGGTCGACCTCGAGTCTCCCCTGGAGCTTTCTGCCAGAGGCTCCAGGTAGGACCGTTCTCCCCAGCTGCAGTGTACAGTACATTTTTTACATCTGGCCCGGTCCAGACTGGTCCAAGGGCTACTGCGTGAACTATCTCGCGTTTAATTTGCTCAAAGGCTTGTTGCTGCTCAGGGCCCCATTTAAAATCATTCTTCTTCCGGGTCACATGATAGAGAGGGCTTACAATCAAACTGTAATTTGGGATGTGCACTCTCCAGAACCCCACAGCACCCAAGAGAGCTTGTGTTTCCTTCTTATTAGTTGGTGGAGACATTGCTGTTATCTTGTTGATCACATCTGTGGGGATCTGTCTATGTCCATCTTGCCATTTTATTCCCAAAAATTGAATCTCCTGTGCAGGTCCCTTGACCTTACTCCGTTTTATGGCAAAACCGGCTTTCAGCAGGATTTGGATTATTTTTCTCCCTTTCTCAAAGACTTCTTCCACTTTATCACCCCACACAATAATGTCATCAATGTATTGCAGGTGTTCTGGAGCTTGCTCCTGTTCTAGTGCAGTCTGGATCAGTCCATGGCAGATGGTAGGGCTGTGTTTCCACCCCTGGGGCAGTCGGTTCCAAGTGTACTGGACGCCCCTCCAAGTAAAAGCAAACTGTGGCCTGCACTCTGCTGCCAAAGGAATTGAGAAAAATGCATTGGCAGTATCAATTGTGGCATACCACTTGGCTGCCTTTGACTCCAGTTCATACTGAAGTTCCAGCATGTCTGGTACGGCAGCGCTCAATGGTGGTGTGACTTCATTCAGGCCATGATAGTCTACTGTTAGTCTCCATTCTCCATTAGACTTTCGCACTGGCCATATGGAACTATTAAAGGGTGAGCGGATCATACTGATCGCCCCCTGACTCTCCAGTCTACGGATCAGCTGATGGATGGGAATCAGGGAGTCTTGGTTGGTGCGATATTGCCGCCGGTGCACTGTTGTGGTCATGATTGGCACTTGTTCTTCAACCTTCAGCAGCCCCACAACAGAAGGATCTTCTGAGAGCCCAGGCAAGGTGGACAGCTGCTCAATTTCCTCAGTCTCCAAAGCAGCAATACCAAAAGCCCACCCTTACCCTTTTGGGTCTTTGAAGTACCCTCTCTTGAGGTAGTCTATGCCGAGGATGCATGGAGCCTCTGGACCAGTCACAATAGGGTGCTTTTGCCACTTCCTCACAGTCAGGCTGATTTCAGCCTCCAGCACAGTCAACTCTTGGGATCCTCCTGTTACTCCAGAAATATAGATGGGTTCCACCCCTTGACAGCTTGATGGCATCAGGGTACACTGTGCACCAGCATCTACTAGAGCCTTATACTTCTGTGGGACTGATGTGCCAGGCCATCTGATCCACACAGTCCAGTAAATCCGATTGTCCCCTACCTCCACCTGGCTGGAGACAGGGCCCCTCTAATGGTCATCACAACGTTGGACATTTAAGTGTTGTAGAAAGGGATTATTCCTCGTTATCAGAGGAGCTGGAGTAAAATCAGCTCTTCCACTCCATCTGGGAACCTGCCCACCAGAGACTGAAGCCGCAGCTTTTGTGGGATGATCAGCCTTGACCTTTGTTCTCCTCTTCAATTCACACAGCTGTTCCTCCAGAGCTGAAGTAGGTTTTCCATCCCACTTTGTCATGTCTTCTCCTTGATCCTGCAGGTAAAACCATAGGCTGGCCCGTGGTATATACCTTCTATATCTTCTCTCTCGAGCAGTAGGATGCCTTTTTTTAATAGCTGAGATGTGTGTTGGTACACGTGAGGAGCTGGATAGATCAGATAGATTGTCTCTCAATTGTTTGATGTCCTGGGACAATTTTTCCACAGCTGAAATGATGGAAGGGGTGAGACTGTTCTTCGAACTCTCGGAGTTTATGGATCATTTCATCCACTGTTAGTGGTACTATGTCATTTCAGTTTACTGCTGCCAATGAACAGGCATATGATGATGGTTGCATTTCATGTAAATTTCTGCTGCATGGGTTGTGTACATTTGACTTCATCTGGATCTATGGGTCCTTTCCTGGCATCCTGCTTGCAATAGATAATCTCTACGATAGCTGATTCCCTCAGAGACTGGATGCCTTTTTCTAGAGTAGTGCACTTGGCCGAATGACTCATAACATCGTCCTTGTATGAAAACCTTTCTTTCACAGCTGCCAAGAGTCCGTTCCAAAGGCTGTTTCTCTTTTGCAATTGCTTTGTCAGTTCCCCCTTCCCTAGCAAGTGATGCCAGCTGCTTGGCTTCTGTACCTTCTAGTTCATGACCGTCGGCCCCATTGTCCCAGCATTGGAGCAACCAGGTGATGATGTGCTCCCCAGGTTGATGGGTAAAAATCTTTTCGCATATTCCGTAGCTCAGTTAAGGTCCGAGGCTGAGAAGTCACCTCTTCTTCCTCTTCTTCCTCTGATTCATGTACTCATAACTCCTGATCAGATGCTGTCCCAGGTAGTAAGTGCATTGTTTCTTCATATCTCTGCATCTTTCTTGCCTCTTTTTTGCTTTTTCCCTTGCTTACAGAGGCAGCCAGTATTGGCACAAATTGGTCCTCTGGTTTAACTGCAGTGATTATCACGGTGGTCAGAGTGGCTGCAGTATCTGTTGTCGGGGTTTGGGTGGCTGCTGTACGTGTCACTAGGATTGGTGTAGCTGCTGTATTTGCTGTAACGTTACCTGCATTGTCAGTTGCTTTGCCATCAGATCCAGAGACATTTTTTTCCTTTTGAAGGTGCTGGACGATGTTGAACAGGGGTCTGGAAGCATAAGCGAAGCCCCAGCACGTTGCCATGATTTGTCCCTCTCTGGTATGGCTGGGATGACAACACACCTCATTTAAATGTTTTACTAATTTTTCTGGATTTTGCACTTGTTCAGTGGTGAAATTCCAAAGCACTGGAGGGGCCCACTGGCCTAGATACTTGCCCATACTTTCCCACACACCCTGCCACTCATGACTGTCCAACCTCAGGGGAAATCTCCCTGGTCCTCCTGTATCGTCGTCTAACGCTAGGCAAGGCCCAAACCTGACTCTGGTTAACTTCTGAGGTGAGATTAAATGGTCATGGGTAAAACACACTCTGTATGCGTGCCACCATGGTGATCCCCATCACAATCAGCAGGCAGGTCTCAAGAGTACTCAAAGCCCATTCAGAACCTTCAGAACTCTCAAATGATGCTGTAAACGGTCTGGTGGTGTAGCTGGGAATGTAAGGGAATGTCTCCTTCACAGGTTGACCACCCAAGGAGCTGAAAAATGATGTGTAACTGCTAAAAACTTTTATTATATACTTGCGAAAGTATGGAGGTTGTGACCACCCTGGGAACGCAAGCCAGATCAGTTTCATCACCAATGAGTCTATTGTATTACAAGTCATTACCATAAAGTACAATGAAACAAGAACCTTAGCCCAAGGCCCTCAGCCAATAAACACCAACACAGCAAATACCTGCTGTAAATAAGGTACGACATGCTAAAACTGTGAGATCAAGAGCAACAACTTTGAGAGCCAATAAATCAGCATTGTGAGGAGTGACTATTAATCCGAAACAATGAATGCTTTTCACAAATACAATTAGACACACTCTGGTCAGATCTGTCGCTATCTCAACCCTTCATGCCCACATTGGGCACCAAAAATGAACTTTAGTGATTTAAGCCCAGCCATCAAACCAGAAAAACATGCTCTTCCCCCCCGCAACCCCTTCCTCCTCCTGCTCCCAGAGGAAGGGGGAGGAGAATTGAAAGAATGTAACTCCCATGGGTTGAGATAACAACAGTCCAGTAACTAAGGTATAACACATATCACTACCGCTACCACCAATAATAATAATGATACTGGACATAACAAGGGGAGAGAATACAACCGCTCACCACCTGCCAACCAATACCCAGCCTGACCTGAGCAGTGATCTAACCCCTCCTGACTAACTGCCCCCAGTTTATATAGTGGGCATGATGTGCTGTGGTATGGAATACCTCTTTGGTCAGTTTGGGTCAGTTTTCCTGTCTCTGCTTCCTCCCGGCTTCCCCTCCTCTCTGGCAGAGTGTGAGACTCAAAAAGTCCTTGGTCAGAGTAAACATTACTGAGCAACAACTAATAACATCGGTGTTATCAGTGCTGTTCCCAGGCTGAAAGTCAAAACCGCAGCACTGCACCAGCTACTAAGAAGGAGAAAAAATGACTGCTACTGCTGAACCCAGGACATGCAAGCAGCTGTAAGAAGATGTAAGAAAAACAAGGATTGAATTAAGAGACTGCTGTCTTCCATACCTCTGTTATTTGGACTGTGTGGATTTTCATCTACTGCTGCCTCTTCATCAAAGTGTACCTTGAATCTCTCAAATCTCAAGTGTGAGATTTTGCTTGCAAAGTGTATATTTTCACCGTAAGAAAATATTCCCAGTGTTAGTCATGCATAACTAGTTAGGAAATATCATGAAAGATATGCCATTTTAAAAAAATATATATAATAAGATTTTATTTTCATTAAACAGTTGTTACAGTTTACTGAAGTCTTGCTTTAAGGTATGTGACTCTTTAGTAGCTTTGTCAGGTATGAAGTGAACGAAAACCATGAGTAGCTTCTTTTCTTTGTGATGTAGTCTTTCCACAAAAACAGAGCCTATTTCCTCAAATCCATATAAGAATGAGAGGAAATGTTAAGTATGTAAAAACTGTGTGTTGTCTTCATGTGTCAAAGCAAACAATGTTACAGCAACATATTTATTTTTGGTGTATGAATGAAATGCTGCATCACATTATTCTACTGTGAGAAAAATGTTCTTTAAAGTAAAAATAAAGACTGTCTTTATATCAGTATTTTTGTGGGAAATCATCAGGCAAAGTTCTCTAAACAAAGTACATGAAATCATTGTCTGCCTGAATGAAGAGGGCAGTGGTGCCTAATGTGACAGGATCTCCTAATTTTCAAGCAAGTACATCTCATTTCTCACTGAATTTCCTTTGATGGATAACCTAAAAGTCTTCCATTACTCTTTTAGTAATGCTTTATACAATTACACTTTAAAAAATGGTACTTCTGTACATTAGCTTGTAGGAAATACCAGAGATTGAACCACTGATGCGTCAGAATTCCTGAGATTGACTGCAAAGTCTGAAATAAGTATTTAGAACCTTGCTGGGTTTTGTTTTTGTTTCTTTTTGGTTTTTTTTTTTTCCCTGTTCTATATTGGTTTTGGATTTCTGCTTTTATTTCTTTAGCACTTTTCTTAAAGTTTCAGACTACTTTCTGTAGGTCATTAGTCATTTGGGAGTAAGTCAAATCTGTTTAAGTAATTTGAGATAAACAGTTTGAAAACTGATGATTTTGTGACTGTGTTTTTTGAATACCCAAATATAATTGTCTTATCTTGTTCCCTTAATATTTATCAAAGTGGAAATATTAGGCATTCAAAATCATAAAGCAGCTTGGAAAATGACCAGGAAGTATCAAATATGGAAAGAAAGTGGTGTTTTTTTTTCTCCCTAGAAGACTACTTAAAATGAGCTGCTCACCTATTGTTAGAGAAAAGCCCAGAATGAATCAGTAAGAGCAAATAAAAATTTTCTCCTAGGATTATTCCTTTGCCAACATTTTGCTACTTACCACCTATGTGTATCAATTTGCTAGCACCCTGGAGTTATTCGTTACGTTAATTAGAATGTTTTTCTTTGGGTTTCTGTGAAAGTCAATACATTTGCTTCTTTTAACCCAAGTGATGTGTTTCAACTGTAGTACTAATGAGGCGTTGGCATAATATTCTAATTCAATTTGGAAAAGGCTTTTGTCATATGAGCCAAGTTGGGAACTTGTTTGATGTTCCTGTAATTAAAGCATATATCTTAGCTGAAATTTTGTTTAGCCAGTTTGTTATGTTTTCAAACAGCTAGCCAAATTGGTGAAAAAAAGACCCAACCCCAAACCAGCAAAGAGATCAGGCTAAAACTACTGATGTCTCCATGAAACATTTATTAGCTGACTTCATGATGAACTGAGGTTGATAAATTCATGGATTTTGACAGTTACTGGTGTTTGACTTTTATTTTTACCTTGTACTGTTTCATTTTTTCCTGGTGTAAGTGAAATAACCTAAGCTGAGAGAGTGAAGTAATGCCTTTCACAGTAGCATTGTATGCTGTTCCTCATCTAGACTTGCCTGATGAGATCAGGCAGGAGAGATCAAACATAGGTTGTTCTTATAGAAGGTGAAAACAGAGATGTTTCCTGAAGCTGTCATATGGAAGTTTTTAATCTTAAACTCTGAAGCTTCTGAAAGGTAATTTCCATGCCTTTCTGCAGTCTTCTTGGGGGAGTATGTGTTTAAATTCTCTTTTTTTTTTGACAGAACTGGTGTATTTCTGTGCTGACAAAAGAGATTAAAATACACCAATTTGAGGTTTTCTTGTACACAAAATCTAGAACCTAAAATACCATTCTAAAGTCCTGAGGTCAAATCATCTGAGTACCATAGGCTAATTTTCATAATTCCCTTTGAATCACCAGTTCAGATGATTAGTGCTTTACAAGTCATGATTTGAAAGAAGTATAGTACTTAATATATCATAAAATAACTTCAGGGGTTTGGTGAATTTGTGGTTGTTTGGGTTTGGTTTGTGGGTGTTTTTTTTTTTGTTGGTTGTTTTTTTCTTTTTTGTTGGGTTTTTTGTTTGTTTTGTTTTGTGATGGACAGCATATATGTTCAGTGTACCAAGGAACGTTTACTAAAGAGTAGGATCAGCAAGGAAAAGGGATGTGCATAACTAAGAAACATGACACTTTTGTCACCTACGATGAGTATTCCTTTTAACTGTGTTATTTTTGTGTTTGTGGTTTGTGTTTTGAAGAAAAAGTGAAAATTAATGGCTCAGTGTTTATAGCAAAGACTGCATAGCCCTTTATGTCTCTCCTCTGATAACTATACCTCTGATTAAGCACTATGCCTTTCAAGAAAGATTTTATGTTAGTGAAATAGGATTTCACTGTTTAGTGCATGAAGCCACAGTAATAATAGCAACTTCATCACAATGGTGGCAGCTAATAACTTGGGACTGAAAAAATGAAAATGTTCAGTTCTTTATTAAAACGAAAAGATTTTTTCCCTTAGCAAGGGAACACAAAATTCTTAGGGGAAAAAGAGCCAGCTTGTCTCTCTTTTTTTTTTTTTTTTTAATTTACTTTTCAGAGTGTTTCATATGCTCTTTCCAGCCCCCTCTGCTCTTGTTCATGTCATCATTTTTGCAACTTTTGCAAAAGTTGTTACTTGTATTCTTCCAGAGTCCATACAATTCCACTGTGTCTTATGCTGTGAGACTGTCATTTTTTTGCTAAGATTCTGGTATCTTCTGTAGGAGTAATTGTGTGCTTAGAGCTTATCTTTATCCTCTCCTTTGCTAGAACCAGGTTGAATCTGTTTTAGCTGCCATAAGATGCTGAAGCCCAAATTTAACCCAATAACCCAGTAAAATGCTAGAATTTTGCCTAATGGGTAATCTCTAAATCTGAGTTGATTTTTTTGAGAATATCAATAAATCATGTATTATGTTTTATCACTCAGTTACATGAGTCAAAAGCCTCCTAATTTTGTAGTGAAACTTAAATTTTCCATTACCTCATTTGCAACAACTTTAGTAAGCTTTAATGGAAGCCCAGGCCCATATAGTAATCATGTTTGATATCAAGTAACAAGTAGGAAGGAGGATGTGTGAGAGGGTGCCTTCCTTTATCCCTCCTTTAAATTTTCAGAGATTTTTGGTTTTTTTTCTTTACTACAGTAAAACAAGGGATGTCAGAGAAAAGTCAAGCTGTAGTATGAAGTTTGCTGTCTGGTTTTACCATCATGTTCAGGAAGCTGTGGTCTCTGAATAACAAGAGGACGGGGGGTGATCACCCAGGACTTGTTCCTGTCTATGCACATGGTGTGTCCATATGCACTGTTGTGTTGATGAGGTTGACTCTGGCTGGACATCAGGTACTCACCAGAGCCACTCTGTTGTCCCACTCAGCTGGACAGAGAAAATATCATGAAAGGCTCCTGGGTCAAGATAAAGATAGGGAGAGATCACTCACCAATTACTATCATGGGCAAAACTGACTCCACTTGGAGAAGTTATTTTCTTAGCCATCAAATCAGAGTAGGATAATAAGCAACAAAACCAAACCTTAAAAAAGTCTTCTCCCCACCCCTCCCTTTTTCTTGGGAGGCTTTTGACTCATGTAACTGAGTGATACCAGTATTTTTTCTTTTCTGAAACACAGACATATATGGTTTTATATATGTATTTATTATTTCAACATATGATACATATATATGCTCATAGAAATATAGTACCTTGATAATATTTGAATAAAAGTAACTTATACTTCCTAGAGATGAGAGAGAGAGACTAAATATATTGTGAATTATTGCCATAATCTCACCCATCTGAGTTTTTCCTTGAGTGATTTCTGTCCTTGGATGCTTTCCCTAGATTCTTTTCTTTCAGCGAGATGCTTTTTTTTGCCAGTGTTACTGCCCCATAAACAGAATTTAATAATTGAAAAAAAGCAGCAGTGCTTGGACTGTTACTAGCAATATCAGAATTTAACAGAAAAGAGGTGTCTGCTTTGATGATAATTCAGTCACATGCTACTAATTTTATCTAGCTGTTCATCATCTGATAATGGACTTTATCTTTCATTTAAACAGTCTTTTTTTTCTTTTCCCTTTTTTTTTTTTTCCTTCTGGATTTCAGAAGGGTATTACTGAAATATCTTTACTGAATCTATTAGCAACTTGTCTTTAGCTTAGATTAATTTTTTCATGTCATATCAAAGTCAAGGAACTTACAGGAATGCAGCATCTTCTGGCCTCCTAAGGAGCAAGATCTTGTCATTACATAGGGTGCTACAATAAAGTATCGAGGAGACAGGCCTTTAAGTAGTTTTACAGTGAATGTTATACTCACTTTTGGGCAATAAAGATCTTTTCTTATCCACAGCTCTTTAAAACTTCATCTTAGTTAATGCATATTGTTTCTGCGTTATGAATTCTTGGAAGATTCTCTGTGGGGCTTCATAACATTCTGCCTAGTACCTTTTGCACATCACAGGACGTATTAAATTATGCCCCAAGAAATGTTCAGGGTGTCTCGATGTAAGATTCTTTCTACTATTTACCCTTGACAGCGGGTTTGAGCTTTTCTATTTGTCCTTTATTCCCATTATTTAGCTATTGAATCTCTAACATTTATTTCAATATGTTTTTTCCCTCATATTTTTGTTTGACCAGGATCAGTCAAAACATGATGGTATTCCATCAAAAGAATCTATCAGAAAGAGTATAAATGCAGTCGTTTTTGCTGTTTTGTTGTTGTTTTTTTTTTTTTAAAAAAGGCTAGAAATGCTGAATATTTCATTTCTGTTTAGTCTTATAAAACTCTTTCTTTTGCAATCATAAGTTCATCATAATTTCCATTTGTTTGCCTGCACAGTCAGAAGTTCATATATTTTCTAAGAGTGCAGAAGCAATGTATAAATGTTCTGTCATTTTCTGTTTCAGTTATATTCTTCTTGAAAAAGGAGGTAAAAGGAGAGTTTTGAAAGGTAGATTGAAAAAGAAGATGAATGGTGGAAGATAAGCCATTCAGTGAATAAATGAGTGGAGAAGATGGTTAGATGGAAAGCTAAGATAAAAGTGACAACTTAGGAAAATAGGGTAAACTAGAATGAAAGAATACCTTTGCTATTGAAAGACTTCACTTAGGGGCTTAAAATATTTACCTGCAGATATTTTCAATAGGTGGCACCTGCTCAGTCACAAAAGCTTGGTTCTGAACTGGTGAGGATGACATCTAAATCCACAAAAGCCTATAGGGTAGATGTCACATAACTGCTGTGGCAGAGTTCATGGCTTGGATTTAGTTGTTGGAGTGTTCTGTGAAATGCATGGAACAACTCATGCAACAACTAGGTTCCCAAATCCAAGGCTGATGAACACCCAACTGCCCAGTGGAAAAATGTATCCTAGGTCTCATTCTTCTAATGGAGCCATTTTTCAACTTTTTCCAGCATCTCAGGGCTAGAATATGCTATCAGATTTTGGGAGATGGGAGTGTGGAGTTGGAAATTGCTTGAGGCAGAAGAGGGCTCACATCTTCTGGAGTAGAAGCTGTTTTTTGAAACACTTTGCAAGACACTTTTGTCTTTATCTTTTTTTTAAAAAATGAATTAAAAAGGAAAGCTCTAACTCCTTTGGCTATTTTCTGCATGCTTGAAGTATTGGTAAAATTTAGTCAACGGATTGAAGCCCTCAGATGATGTATATAGGTGAAGACAGGCTTGGGTAAAACGTTTATTGAGATGCTTGTGCTTAAACTGTAGAGTCTCTCAGCACAAGCAGAAGTAGAACTTTAAATTTACTTGGTAATTATATCTGGAAAATGTGGGCGCTTTCAAATTCTTCCATTTAGGTAATGGTTAAGTATATTAAAAAAAGACATATGAGACTGGAGTACCTCCATTGTGAATTTGGTGTGGCTTAGGCACTAAACACAGCAGCGGTTTGAGCTTTAAGTCCATTGTTGTCCCTGAGTTTCTGTTCATTATGGATTTATCCAAAACTCATCAGGGAAATTTCAGTATCTTTGGGGTATACAACAAGAGGCATGATATCTTCAATATTAAACCTTTTCAAAATGCATGCTGCTAATTTTGAATACTTGTAACATCGAAACTCCCATCAGTATTCATTAAGACTCTTACACCAGTGCTGTGTGTTGACCTAATAAAAGGTATCTGTATTTTTATGGATATAACACATTATCTATTTTCAGCCTTTTACTTATCTAGAAACTTATAAAACTTTTTTTAATTTTTTTTTTTGTTTCTTCCCCCCCCTCCCCCCCCCCCCCAATACAGTTGTTACTTTGAAGCTGCTTCTACTGCAGAAGTATGGAGTTGCCTTAATTTGCTGAGGTTATACAGTAGTGAATGGTGAGGCTAAGTAGAAATGATACTTTGACAGCTTAGAAGTCTATAATTTTTTAATCAATTAGAATAATTTTCTCTTTTACAACCAGAAGCTCAAGTTCCTACTGCTCTATACGCCCTTATTAGCCCCTGACAAAAAAATCAATATGTCATTGCAATATTAATCGGTAGGATTTTTTAGAACAAATAGTTACCAATTTTGATAAATGTATTTTACTCAGCTTCTGGTGTACTTCAAAAATAGTGTTTTAAGTTGTGCAAATGCAGTGCTCTTGGTTGTGATTTTTGAAGAGAGAAAAGAGTTTTTACGCTGAAGCTGGATTTTCAGAAAATCCTGAGCAGTCAGACTCATACAGCAAGGCTTTTAAAAAGGCTCATTTCATCAGAGATGTGCAGAAATTGAAACATCCAGAATGAATCCTAAATTGTGAAGTATTTCCCATAAATCCTAGCGTTGGTAAGTTACATATAGAAATATATGCAGAAATATACACAGTTATAAGAAGCAAGAATTTACATATTTATGGCAAAACTTCTTAAGCATTTAAAAACTGCCTTTTCAGTTAGGGTTGTGTTTTTTTTTGGTTTGTGTTTTGTTTTTTTTTTGTACAGAACATGACACTTTTATCTTTTTTTTTAATTTTATCCTTGTTTTTTTATTTTTCTCTCCCCTTTTTTGTTTTTCTTTTTTTTTCTGTTTCTATTTTTTCTCTTTTCTTTTTTCTCTTTTCTTTATTTTTTTTATTTTTCCTTTTCTTTTTTTTTCCTGAGAAACAGCATGTGATATTATGTGGGTGTGCATGGATTATAATGAATTACTACAACAATAATTATTTTGGCATAAAGAAGTCTGGCACAAATAGTAGATTTGGTAAATCTGCTAATGTATAGTGCATTAGTAGGCATTTATATCTAAGCAGAGATGTGCACAATCAGAAAGAAGCAGTAACTTTTTTCTTAAGAAGTTTGTTAGACTCTTGTAAAGGGCTTGGGTGAAGGACAATGTAAGTCACCAGTGTATTTGCAAGGTACCTGAGAATTGTCTCTTGTATTGTGTTTTGCTGATAGACAATCGCTTGTTAAACTGCCTGAAGGCTGAACCCCAAAATAGGAAGACATGCGTGCATGCCACTAGTTTATTTTTACTTGAGCTCTGTGACTAAATGCCATAAAATAAGTCCTCCCTCTTGGCCCTCAGTTTAGGAATGTGCCATAATATGCTTGAAATAGTAAGGGATGGGAGCATGACTCCTTAAGAATAGAGAGCTCTCTATAACACTTCATTGTACATTTATACAACCTTGTCAAGAGAACATCTGTTACTAGGGTTTTTTTCAGAACACAGTTCAGGTCCAAAACCACAGACCTGTCTGGGGGTTTAACATGAAGGTTTGTAAACAAGGACACAACAACGTAGTTTGTTTGAGCAATTGTCAGGGCATTTACTAATATATCATGTCTTATACAATGTGTACATAAAAAGGAGATGCCTGATCTTTAGACGTATTCCTAAGTGTACTTCTTTTCTAGAGTAGAATAGTATTTCTTCTACGTTATGTTATTTAACCAAGTACTGAGTGACTTCTGTGTGTGCTAGTGCATGGTGAAGAGACTGAGAATGTAAAATCTGAATAAAGGCTGTCCCTTCCTTCAGTCCTTTCTCAGGTTTATTTGTAAAGAACTCCCATTTTAGTCATTATGCATTTGTTACTGAAATGTTAAAATACAACATCAGATGAATTGAAAGAAGGAGGAAAACAAAGTCTTGAATCACTTTCACAGGGGTGTCTGGTCTCATCCACACCAAGAATAACCTGGTTTGTTATAACACAACTCTGCCCAACAACTCTGCCCAACACCTGGCATATAAAGGCAGAGCTTAAGACTTTTACTCGGGACAGCACAGGCTGAACAATTCTGTGCTAGATATTTCCTGAACATTTAATAGTAAACAGTTTTACCTATAACATTTGTAAGTACATATAGAAGTCAAGTATGTTCTTAACAGCTGTAATAATTCTCCGAAACAAATCCTCAGGTATACATAAGCTGGTTTTAAATATCACAAAGTATTCATCCAATCAGAACCATTTAAGATACAGTAAAATCTATAACATCTGTAGACTGATGATGTACAGTAGATTCAGCAAAGCAGATGTTTGTAATATTTTCCTAAAGCTAGAGAATAGCCCATCTACAGAAATATAATTCAGTATAATTTTTAATAGATTTATACTTCATTAAAAGCAAGTCTATTGCCCAAGATATGTACACTTCACAGTACTTTTAGAAACAACTTTAAAAGATTATGCTCTTTCAAAAACCTCTACTTTCGCATCTAAGAAAGACATTTAAACAGAATTACATTGAAATCAGCACACTGAGATGCATTTGTACTGGAAACATTTTTCAAAATTTAGCATCTCAATAGATTTCTTCATCCTGGTACTAGTGATTGACTGGTTGAAAGGTATGCCCTTTTAAACAGGCTGATCTGAAGCACACCTAGGTGGGAACACAGTGGACCATTCCCATGGTTTCAGGTAACATTATCAGATGATCACTGGGGTCCGTTCCAATCCAAACTATTCTATGATTCTGTTTTGCAGATGCTGCATTACTGGTGTAGTTACACAAGTGGGAGGGATGCTCTGGCCATTTCAGGGAGGAGGTAGAATACGTAGTCAGAACATTTGTCGTTATGTTACATATCACAGTGTCTTTGAGTTTTGTAGAAAATCAAGAAATCCAAAAAGGGATTTTTTACATGAATAGCTACATCATGTGCAGGTAATACTTTAGAAGATAACAGTATGATGGGGCTTATGGAAAGACATTACTGTAGCTTTAATTCCAGGATGCAGTTAGAATATTACATTAGCCTCGCAGTGAAGTTCCATGCAGATGGAACATAAATACCTGAAAACTGCTGGTACCAGGAAATGCAAAGAAGATGAAGTGCCACAAGTGATGGCTCTTTATTTCTTCACTTTTTTTAAGGCATTAATATATAAGTACTTTGCAAGGCAAGGATTACAAAATGGATTCTATGCCTGATCATTGTTTTATCTGCCAAAGAGTGACTGCTTTATGTTTGTTTTTTTTTTGTTAGCATAGATTATTTCCAGAGAAAACTCTCTACTATCAACTACTGTAGAGATACAAGAAACACACAAATGTAAATTTATTCTGAACAGCAGGTATTTTTTCCCAGAAGATGGTAGTTTAAAGCTGGATAGACAGTTTTCCTGTGTTTTTCCTGAAGATTGAAGGATGTTATCTGATTTCCCCAAATCACTAGGATTTGTGTAGTTTGCCGTACATTCCACCATCCCAGACTACAAATATACAATCTTCTTGTTTTATTAAATAAAAAAAAAAAAAAAAAAGTCAGGTGGAATATATATATTAGTTTATGTCAGCTAGATACTCTTTGGAGGCTGATCAGGAAGGCTTCTTTTCTCTGGGAAATTCTGGGTATCAGAAACAAAAACATGAGCACTGAAATATTTTTTTTTTTCTAAATTCAGCACTCTGGAACTTAGTTTTGCATATTTGTTGGATGCAAAATGGCCCAGGGCTCTTAATTACTTAAGCTGTTTTCCTTAGGGAACTGTATGTTTAATTTTTGATGATAAGAGATGGTTTTTGTGCCAAAATTTCACTTGGACAAAAATTGTACTTTAATTAGAGAAAAATGTATTTTTTCCCAAGACAAGTTAGACTTAGTAAATTATTTAGAAATTGGAAAGTAATTAGAATAATGTAATAAATTGCTGTATGTCAAGTTCACTTGCTTGACTTTGTCAAATCATATATTTTCTACTTGTTTAAAAATAGAAAAGGTATAAAACCAGTAAGCCTCAATTAAGGCAATAAATGTAAGAACACTTAAAAAGTTTTAATTTTGTGGTATTTTTCTGTAATGCAATTTAAAAAATCAGCTTTATTGATACTTAATAAGATTCTAGAGTGACCAGAAGGGGGTTGTACTGAAAAGTCCAAAACAAAGTTTTATGAGTGAGAGATGGTGGAAGAATACTTCAAGTAAGCTTTGGGTAAGGTAAGGTAAGGTAAGGTAAGGTTGGGTAAGGTAAGTTAAGGTAAGGTAAGGTAAGGTAAGGTAAGGTAAGGTAAGGTAAGGTAAGGAAGGAAAGGTAAGGTAAAGTAAGGAAAGGTAAGGTTGGGGCTGAAGAGAAGGCAAGTTTGAACTAGATGGCACAATGAAGCTAGTTGAATAAATGGAACTGATCAATCATAGAATTGCAAACTGATTTGGGTTCCAGTTCCAACTGCGGCCATGGGCAGGGACAACTTCCACTAGACCAAGTTGCTCCAGGCCCTGACCAACTTGGCCTTGAACACTGCCAGGGATGGAGCAGCCACAGCTTCTCTGGGCAACCCATACCAGGGCCTCACCATCCTCACAATGAAGAACTTCTTATAGAATCATAAAATACTTAGGGTTGGAAAAGACCTTAAGATCATCTAGTTCCAACCCCCCTTACATGGGCAGGGACACCTCACACTAAACTGTCCAACCTGGCCTTGAACGCTGCCAGGGCTGGAGCATTCACAACTTCCTTGGGCACCCTGTTCCAGTGCCTGACCACCCCCACAGTAAAGAACTTCTTCCTTGTATCTAACCTGAACTTCCACTGTTTAAGTTTAAACCCATTACACCTTATTCTATAGGTACAGTACCCAATAAAGAGTCCCTCTCCAGCATCCTTGTAAGCCCCCTTCAGATCCTGGAAGGCTGTTAACGAGAAGGCTGCTCTCTTCTCCAGGCTGAACAGCCCCAACTTCCTCAGCTTGTCTTCATATGGGAGGTGCTCCAGCCCCCTCCTCTGGACTTGTTCCAACAGCTCCATGTCCTTTTTCTGTTGAGGACACCAGAACTGCACACAATACTCCAAGTGAGCTCTCACGCGAGCAGAGTAGAGGGGCAGGATCACCTCCTTCGGCGTGCTGGTCATGCTCTTTTTGATGCAGCCCAGTACATGGTGGGTTTCTGGGCTGTGAGCACACACTGAAGCCTGCTCATGTTCAGTTTCTCCTCGACCAAAAGTATCTCATTGATATTAAGTAGCAGCCAGCTCCTTTCCCAGTATCCTACAGTTTTGAGAGGGCTTCATCAGTTTTGTGTTTGTTTTTTTTTTAATAACATTCTGCTTTTCTTGTGAGTTTTTAGCTTGTTGTGTACAGTACTTCTATCACTCCCAGATATGAATAAAACTAAGTTAGACACACATGATATGAAGGACAGTGCTTTGCACTTTACTGTAAAAACAAAACAAAACAAAAAACACAGCAAGACACCAGAGAGTATCAATAATTTTTTCAGAACATGATTTGGGTGAGCAGAGAAGTTTAACTAAATAACTGTGTTTCTATACACAGTTCTAATTTAAGAAAGAAAGGGAAAAATAGTCCCTGTATTAGGTGGTCAAACAACATAAAGACTATGTGATTTATGACAACTAAGAGAAGCCAGTGCCACAGATGCTGCTTCTGGAATAGCAACTCTTTTATCCCTGTACTAATGAGAATAAAAGTCAGGCTGAATATGTTTTATATATTTCCAACACCCTGGGCAAAAGTAATGCCCAGTGTTTGATACATAGCCATAAATACAGCATGGATGGATTTTGCCAATCCACCCTTCTTGTTAAAGAAATATGTTGAAAACAGACAGAAGGAACCATGTGCAGGTGCTCCCCTCTCTTCAGGGTAGGAAGAAACGGCCACACCCCCAGTCAGGTAACTTGTTCACTCACTCCCAGTGAGTGGTGCCGAGCTGACAACAATCGAGGTCCGTGTCCGTCTCCCCCCCCCCCCCGCACCGGGGCTCTCCCCTTCCCTGCTCCCGGAGGAACGGGGAGGAGGATCGAGAGAGTGCAACTCCTACGGGCTGAGACAAGAACAGTCCAGCAACAAATCACCACCGCTACTATCAGCTAAAACAATGATAAGGGAAAATAACAAGGGAAGAGAATACGATACCACCGGCCAAGAAAGCGAGTTCCACCCGGAAGCCCCTGTCCTTCCGGGTAACTCCCAGTTACCCCCCCCACCCCGGGCATGATGTGCTGTGGCATGGAATACCTCCCTGGCTAGCCCGGGTCAGGCGCCCCATCTCTGCTTCCTCACAGCTTCCCCTCCTCCCTGGCAGAGCATGAGCCTCACAGAGTCCTTGGTCAGGGTAAACATCACTTAGCAACAACCGAAAACATCGGCTTCACCAACACTGTTCTCAAGCTAGAAGTCAAAACACAGCACTGCACCAGTTAACACAAAGGAAAAACATGACTGCTACTGCTGAACCCAGGACACTGGTCTAGTAGAAGGTGCCCCTGCCTGTGGCAGGGGGTTGGAACAGGATGAGCTTCAAGGTCCCTTCCAACCCCAAACCAGTCTGTGGTTCTGTACAGCACAAGACATTCACTATAATAAAAGCTAGGAAAGATGCACTGTAAGCACTGGCCAGTCTCTTCAGGAAAAAAATGTCTATACTTTTCTCAGGGTGGGTCCAGAAGGCCTGTTTTTATGAAGAACAAAGTGCATTCATGGGAAGTTTAGAGAAGCAAAGATGTTACAAAAAGGAGCTCCTGTTACAAAAGGAGCTCCTGTTGTGGGAACTAAAATTGGAGTGTATCTCAGTTAACTTGCAGTGCAAGACACATCTCCCACTAAGTCCATAAGAATCAGAATTGCTAATGTTATGCTTCTCTGGACTAATAAGTCCTGAAATAATATGTATTCAGTGGAACACTCTTAGATTTCTCATATCAGTATAGAGTACATTTAAGTGTCTTCAGCATAGGAGGGTCTTAAGTCTGCCCCCCCCCCTTCCCCCAGAGACTGGAGTGGGTAGTACCACCAGCACCCCAACAATTGCAAAATAAAGCGTGAACCACATTCTTGCCTTGGGGATGCAAGGGAGAAGGCACAGGTACACACCTCTGGGTTTGACTACTGGAATATGTATTTCCAGCCAGGGCTGATTAAGGTAATTAAGCTCTAGAGAAGAGTAAAACATAACTCTGACTTCATTCACAACAGATTGGTCCCTAAGTATCTTATTAGTTAGCATACTGGTTATTTCACCTGCCATTAGAAATGCCTAGTTTTCCCTAAGCATTCTGTAGCCCATGGATACCAGACACCATCAGTTACAGTTTGGAATAACACTGGCGCAGGTCAGACTAAGAAATGGAGGGAAAAAACCAAATAAATTAAAAACCCAGGGCTAAAGAGACTACCTTCTTTACATCTGGAGGTGCTACCTCACATACAAATCTATAAAAGTCAGAGAGTAAAGCAGCTCATAGGAGAAGGGATGCCTCAGTGTACCTGTCCTGGGTTCAGCAGTAGCAGTCATGTTTGTTTTTTTTTTCCTTTGTGCTAGCTGGTGCAGTGCTGTGTTTTGACTTCCAACCTGAGAACAGTGTTGGTGAAGTCAATGTTTTCAGTTGTTGCTAAGTGATGTTTACCCTGACCAAGGACTTTGTGAGGCTCATGCTCTGCCAGGGAGGAGGGGAAGCCGGGAGGAAGCAGAGATGGGGCGCCTGACTCGGGCTAGCCAGGGAGGTATTCCATACCACAGCACGTCATGCCTGGGGTGGGGGGTGACTGGGAGTTACCCGGAAGGACACGGGCTGCCGGGTGGAACTCGTCTTCTTGGCCGGTGGTATCGTATTCTCTTCCCTTGTTATTTTCCCTTATCATTGTTGTAGTTGATAGTTGCGGTGGTGATTTGTGTACATTGGTTGCTGGACTGTTCTTGTCTCAACCCGTGGGAGTTGCACTCTTTCGATCCTCCTCCCCGTTCCTCCGGGAGTGGGGGAGAACCCCGGTGGGGCAGACGGACACGGACCTGGATTGTTGTCAGCTCGGCACCACTCACTGGGAGTGAGTGAACAAGTTACCTGACTGGGTTTAAACCACGACAGTTCTTTTTGGCGCCCAACGTGGGGCACGAGGGGTTGAGATAAGAACAGATCTGACTGGATTGATAGTCACTCGTCACAATGATGATTTATTGGCTCTCAAGGTTGTTCCTCTTGATCTCACAGTTTCAGTATATCATATCTTACGTCCATCCGGTATTTGCTGTATTAGTGTTTTTCAAGTGTGGGGCTTGGGCTAAGGTTTTTGTCCCATTGTCCTTTATGGTAATGACTTGTAATACAATAGAATCATTGATCATGAAACTGATCTGGCTTATGTTCCCAGTGTGGTCACCACCTTTATACTTTGGGAGGTATATGATGGAGGTGCTTAGCAATTACACATCTTTTTTCTTCTTCTCAGGTGCTCAACCTGTGAAGGAGACATTCTTTTACCCTCCCAGTCGTCCCCCCAGACCATTTACATTTGAGAGTTTTGAATTTTTTGAATGGCATTTTAATGCTGTTGAGACTTGTTTGCTGATGGTGATGGGAATCACCATGCTAACACGCATACAGAGTGTGTTTTGCCCACGACTGATTTCAAGAGTTAAGCAGATTCAGGTTTGGGTCTTGTCTGGGGTCAAACGACAATGTAGGAGGACCGAGAGATTTTCCCTGAGGCTGGACAGCCATGAGTGGCAGGGTGTGTGGGATAGTATGGGCAAGTATCTAGGTCAGTGGGCCCCTCCAGTACTTTGGAATTTCACTACCGAACAACTTCAAAATCCAGAAGAATTAGTAAAACACTTAAATGAGGTGTGTGGTCATTCTGGCCATACCAGAGATGGACAAATCACGGCAACGTGCTGGGGCTTGGCCTATGCTTACAGGGCCTTGTTCAACACTATCCAGCACCTTCAAAAGGAAAAGAATGTCGGCGGATCTGAGGGCAAAGCAACAGTCACTACTCAAACTTTGGCTGCAATGAACTGCGCAGCTACCCCAGCAGCAAGTACAGCAGCTGCTCAAACTTCAACTGCAACAGACAGCGCGGTTACCCCAGCTCCAAGCACAGCAGCTGCACCACCCCCAGCAACAAGTACAGTCGCTACTCAAACTTTGGCTGCAATGAACTGCACAGCTACCCCAGCGGCAAGTACAGCAGCTGCTCAAACTTCAACTGCAACAGACAGCGCGGTTACCCCAGCTCCAAGTACAGCAGCTACACCACCCCCAGCAACAAGTACAGTTGCTACTCAAACCACAGTGATAATCACTGCAGCCAAACCAGAGGACCAATTCGTACCAATATCGGTTGCCCCTGTACGCAAGAGAACAAGCAAAAAGGAGGCAAAAAGGGTGAAGCGAGATGAAGAACCAATGAATTCACCACCCGGTCCAGAATCTGATCAGGAGTCATCATCACATGACGAAGAAGAAGAAGAAGAGGAGATACAGAAGGTATACGCCACGGGGTACCCTATGGTTTTACCTGCTGGATCACGGAGAAGACATGACAAAGTGGGATGGAAAACCTACTTCAGCTTTGGAGGAACGGGTGAGTGAACTGAAGAGGGGAGCAAGGGCCAAGACTGATCGTCCCATGAGAGCTACGGCTTCAGTCTCTGGTGAGCAGTTTCCCAGATGGAATGGAAGAGCTGATTTTACTCCAGCTCCTGTGATAACGAAGAATAATCCCTTTCACCACGACTTAAGTGTCCAAAGCTGTGACGACCATTAGAGGGGCCCTGCCTCCAGCCAGGTGGAGGTAGGGGACAATCGGATTTACTGGATTGTGTGGATCAGATGGCCTGGCACATCAGTCCCACAGAAGTATAAGGCTCTAGTAGATACCGGTGCACAGTGTACCCTGATGCCATCAAGCTGTCAAGGGGTGGAACCCATCTATATTTCTGGAGTAACAGGAGGATCCCAAGAGTTGACTGTGCTGGAGGCTGAAATCAGCCTGACTGGGAGGGAGTGGCAAAAGCACCCTATTGTGACTGGTCCAGAGGCTCCATGCATCCTCGGCATAGACTACCTCAAGAGAGGGTACTTCAAAGACCCAAAAGGGTACCGGTGGGCTTTTGGTATTGCTGCTTTGGAGACTGAGGAAATTGAGCAGCTGTCCACCTTGCCTGGTCTCTCAGAAGATCCCTCTGCTGTGGGGTTGCTGAAAGTTGAAGAATAACAAGTGGCAATTGCGACCACAACAGTGCACCGGCGGCAATATCGCACCAACTGAGACTCCCTGATTCCCATCCATCAGCTGATCCGTAGACTGGAGAGTCAGGGGGTGATCAGCAGGACCCGCTCACCCTTCAATAGCCCCATATGGCCAGTGCGAAAGTCTAATGGAGAATGGAGACTAACAGTAGACTATCGTGGCCTGAATGAAGTCACACCACCATTGAGTGCTGCCGTACCGGACATGCTAGAACTTCAGTATAAACTAGAGTCAAAGGCAGCCAAGTGGTATGCCACGATTGATATTGCCAATGCATTTTTCTCCATTTCTTTGGCAGCAGAGTGCAGGCCACATTTTGCTTTTACTTGGAGAGGTGTCCAGTTCACTTGGAAC
The DNA here is from genome assembly GCF_033815535.1 of Pezoporus flaviventris. NCBI lineage: Eukaryota > Metazoa > Chordata > Aves > Psittaciformes > Psittacidae > Pezoporus > Pezoporus flaviventris. The sequence goes on from NW_026892600.1 coordinate 1,244,184, forward strand.
CGACTGCCCCAGGGGTGGAAACACAGCCCTACCATTTGCCATGGACTGATCCAGACTGCACTGGAACAGGGGCAAGCTCCAGAACACCTGCAATACATTGATGACATTATTGTGTGTGGCGATACAGCGGAAGAAGTCTTTGAGAAAGGGAGGAAAATAATCCAAATCCTGCTGAAAGCCGGTTTTGCCATAAAACGGAGTAAGGTCAAGGGACCTGCACAGGAGATTCAATTTTTGGGAATAAAATGGCAAGATGGACGTAGACAGATCCCCACAGATGTGATCAACAAGATAACAGCAATGTCTCCACCAACTAATAAGAAAGAAACGCAAGCTTTCTTGGGTGCTGTGGGGTTCTGGAGAATGCACATCCCGAATTACAGTTTGATTGTAAGCCCTCTCTATCATGTGACCCGGAAGAAGAATGATTTTAAATGGGGCCCTGAGCAGCAACAAGCCTTTGAGCAAATTAAACGCGAGATAGTTCATGCAGTAGCCCTTGGACCAGTCCGGACCGGGGCAGATGTAAAAAATGTACTGTACACTGCAGCTGGGGAGAACGGTCCTACCTGGAGCCTCTGGCAGAAAGCTCCAGGGGAGACTCGAGGTCGACCCCTCGGCTTTTGGAGTCGGGGATACAAAGGATCTGAGGCCAGCTATACCCCACTGAGAAAGAGATACTGGCAGCCTATGAAGGGGTTCGAGCTGCTTCGGAAGTGATTGGCACTGAAGCACAGCTCCTCCTGGCACCCCGGTTGCCCGTGCTGGGCTGGATGTTCAAAGGCAGGGTCTCCTCTACACATCATGCAACTGATGCTACATGGAGTAAATGGGCTGCACTAATTACACAACGAACTCGAATAGGAAATCCCAGTCGTCCAGGCATTCTAGAAGTCATCATGGACTGGCCAGAGGGCAAAGATTTCGGAATGTCACCAGAGGAGGAGGTGGTGCGTGCTGAAGAGGCCCCACCATATAATAAACTGTCAGAAAGTGAAAAGCAGTATGCCTTGTTTACTGATGGCTCTTGCCGTATTGTGGGAAAGCATCGGAGATGGAAGGCAGCTGTATGGAGTCCTGGACGACAAGTTGCAGAAACTGCTGAAGGAGAGGGTGAATCGAGTCAATTTGCCGAGGTGAAAGCCATCCAGCTGGCCCTGGACATTGCTGAACGAGAAAAGTGGCCAGTACTTTATCTCTACACTGACTCATGGATGGTGGCAAATGCCCTGTGGGGGTGGTTGAAGCAATGGAAGCAGAGCAACTGGCAATGCAGAGGTAAACCCATCTGGGCTGCTGCACTGTGGAAAGATATTGCTGCCAGGGTGCAGAACCTGGTGGTGAAGGTACGTCATGTAGATGCCCATGTACCCAGGAGTCGGGCCACTGAGGAACACCAGAACAACCAACAAGTGGATAAAGCGGCTAAGATTGAAGTGGCTCAGGTGGACTTAGATTGGCAACATAAAAGTGAATTATTTTTGGCCCGGTGGGCCCATGACACTTCAGGCCATCAGGGCAGAGATGCAACATATAGATGGGCCCGTGACCGAGGGGTGGACTTAACAATGGACACTATTGCCCAGGTTATTCATGAGTGTGAAACATGTGCTGCAATTAAACAAGCCAAGCGGTTAAAGCCTCTTTAGTATGGAGGACGATGGTTGAAGTATAAATATGGGGAGGCCTGGCAGATTGACTATATCACACTGCCACCAACCCGCCAAGGCAAGCGCCATGTGCTTACCATGGTGGAAGCAACCACCGGGTGGCTGGAAACATACGCTGTGCCCCATGCCACTGCCCGGAACACCATCCTGGGCCTTGAGAAACAGATTTTGTGGCGACACGGCACCCCAGAGAGAATTGAGTCAGACAATGGGACTCATTTCCGAAATAACCTTATAGATATTTGGGCCAAAGAGCATGGCATTGAGTGGGTATATCACATCCCCTACCATGCACCAGCCTCTGGGAAAATCGAATGGTACAATGGGCTGTTAAAAACTACACTGAGAGCAATGGGTGGGGGAACTTTCAAGCACTGGGATACACACTTACCAAAGGCCACCTGGTTGGTCAACACCAGAGGATCTGCCAACAGGGCTGGCCCAGCCCAGTCAGAACTTCTACATATTGTAGAGGGGGACAAAGTTCCCGTGGTGCATATGAAGAATTTGCTGGGGAAGACAGTCTGGGTTATTCCTGCTTCAGGTAAAGGCAAACCCACTCGTGGGATTGCTTTTGCTCAGGGGCCTGGATATACTTGGTGGGTAATGCAGGAAGATGGGGAAGTCCAATGTATACCTCAAGGGGATTTGATTTTAGGGGAAAACAGCCAGTGAACTCAATTGTATGCCATTGCCTGCTGTGTAATGCTTTTATAGCCCATCAACTAGATGTCTCCAGGTCACCAGCGACTGGCCCTGACTTCCCTCCAGCCATCATCCCAACAGAGAATGAACTTTGAACATCATGGACCGAATGGACTCGGCAGCATTATAGGGATTGGTCCATGCACTAAGAAAATGATCTTTTCCTCTTGGTCTGAATGTATATGGATGTATATATGTGGGAGAGCGATGGTGTACTGAAAATGTGGGATCTGAGCACAACGTGAATGGTATGGAATAAGGGGTGGATAATGTCCTGGGTTCAGCAGTAGCAGTCATGTTTGTTTTTTTTTTCCTTTGTGCTAGCTGGTGCAGTGCTGTGTTTTGACTTCCAACCTGAGAACAGTGTTGGTGAAGTCAATGTTTTCAGTTGTTGCTAAGTGATGTTTACCCTGACCAAGGACTTTGTGAGGCTCATGCTCTGCCAGGGAGGAGGGGAAGCCGGGAGGAAGCAGAGATGGGGCGCCTGACTCGGGCTAGCCAGGGAGGTATTCCATACCACAGCATGTCATGGCCGGGGTGGGGGGTGACTGGGAGTTACCCGGAAGGACACGGGCTGCCGGGTGGAACTCATCTTCTTGGCCGGTGGTATCGTATTCTCTTCCCTTGTTATTTTCCCTTATCATTGTTGTAGTTGATAGTTGCGGTGGTGATTTGTGTACATTGGTTGCTGGACTGTTCTTGTCTCAACCCGTGGGAGTTGCACTCTTTCGATCCTCCTCCCCGTTCCTCCGGGAGTGGGGGAGAACCCCGGTGGGGCAGACGGACACGGACCTGGATTGTTGTCAGCTCGGCACCACTCACTGGGAGTGAGTGAACAAGTTACCTGACTGGGTTTAAACCACGACAGTACCTTTTCCATAGACAACACAAGGTCACAAAGGAGTTTGGAAGTAGTCAGAGGAACCAGTTCCTCAGTCCTGAAGCTGAAAATCGTGACTGGAAGAGGTCTAGGACAAGCAGCCAAGGCATGCTACTAATTCTGATCCAAACTTACTTATTTAATCAGCAAGGTGCATCCCAAAGGCAAAGGCCTTGACACGGAAAGATGTCAGAGAAGAAGAGCTTGAGCTGGGGTTGTTTTGCAACTATCCTACTAAAAACCTTATTTTTAACCCTTAGGGAAAGAATGCAGAACTTTGAATGAATGAATGGAGGAATGAATGAATGAATGAATGAATGAATGAATGAATGAATGGCTGAATGAATGAATGAATGAATGAAAACCATTTTGCTAAACACTTTGGTGAGGTAAAAACCTTTCAGTTTTTCTTTCCGGGACATGTAGGTATTTCACTTTCTGCCATAACTCCCGGTGGACCAGAACTTTAGTACACTTTTTTTTTTTAAATCCTTTTTTTGGTAAGTACAGAAATTGTCTCATTTTTTAAATTCTGTAAAAGGCAAAAAAGAAAAGACTGAAGAAAACTAAAAGCTTAAGAACACTGGCACCTGATGAGCAGCCTTATCTACTGAGTACGGCTGGCAGAGCTTTATTACATTTTTAATTTGAACTACAAAGTAGAAATTAGTTCCAGCATGACACTGTAGTATTTCTTAAAAGAGCTTAAAAAAGTGCTCAATTTTAATATTTCTCAGTTCTTTAACAATTCTATGCTCAAAATGATAACTGTTAATAGCATGACAAAGCTTTGAATAAAAAGATACTATATTAAAAAAGAATAGAATATATCATTTCTTTCAACATAGAACAAAATTATCATGTCAAGCTTGCTGTCATAAGATATGGAGCCCAAGATTTTCAGGATTTCAGAAAGAATAATGCATAAAACTTTTTAGTGTGTGATAATTATCTATGTCATTTTTAGACATTTTTCTCCCCTAATTTTGAAGAGTTTCATAACAAAGATATTGGGCTTGAATAATCATTGCTCCTTTAAGTACAATCTTTTATTCATAGTCTATCTAAAAGAGCCCTTTTGTGGTCAGCAACCATGAAAAAAAAAAATAAAAAAACAAAGTTCATCAGACAAATTTTCCAAAGATATAATCCTCATTTCTTTTGAATTTCTGGGAACTTTTATCATGGAGACAAAGCCAGGACTTAGTTCCTTATGTTTCCTCATCCAGTTTCCTTATGCACTCCAATAGTAGAATATCACAAGATTTCCTCAGATGCGGACTGAGTTTCTGTAATCATACATTTAATGTACACGTTAAGTGGCAGAAAACAGGGTGGCACAAGCATACAGAAAATTGACGAAATTAAAGAGAAATAGCAAAAATACCGTTTTTGGGCCTGGAAACAGGTGTTGGGAACTGGTTTTTGAACACTGGTTCAAAAACTGCTCTTTTTCCTCTTAGAGGTGCTATCCCCTACCCAGACATTAGAGAGGGGTGAACAGCTATCATACCAGTGAACAGCTCAATATCTTTATGACTTCCTTCAGGTGTTTAAGCTGTTGTATTGGACTGAACTGCAAGTTTTCCTTTCTCACTCACATGAGCAATTTGAGGATTATGTGATTTAAAGGTCTCGGATATTCTGAAGATATTTTTCTATTGCAGAGACTATGTAAACTTGATGAATATTTTAAACAAGTAAAATCACACAAAGAATAAAATTCAGTAATTCTTTAAAAAAGGAAAGATACAGGAACTCCTTTTACTTGTACGGTAATCAATAAAGAGCTTCTCTTCTGCCAGTTCCAGAATCTTAACTACCAAATTAAAAAAAAAAAAAAAAAAAAGTTTAAACATTTATTTAGAGATTTGCAACTGCTTTTATACATATGCATAATGTAATTGGTATCCTGCTAGTCTGATTGCAGTAATATAAATATATCTTGTATACCATGAAAATAAAAACAGCTCCTGGGCAGTTTAAACTGCCTAGCAATAAAGATTATACGGGACCAAAAGTCTATTATCCTGCAATGCTGCAGAAATTAATGCTTAAATAAGGTTAGTATGCCTAAACATATTCAATCATTTAAAATTTTGCCACTAGAAATAGTTCATCATTGTAAAAAACAAGGGGCTAATGACCCATCCAAACAAAAAGGTGAAAGCATAAATTATTCAGATAGAAAGACTTCTTGGAGGAATTCTATCGTATAATTTCAGCAATAACACTAAGTGGTCAGGACATCTCCCTGAAAGCAGTGACTCTTTCACAGACAAGCTGGAAGTTTTCATAATCACTGAGTAAACCAACACAAAATATACACTTGACAGGTAATTTTTAACCACTATGAAATTCACCACTTTCTTTGGGACCTCTGTCAGAAAAAAACTTTGAAAAACAAATACATTATTTTCTCATTTTTTATTTTATGCTAGTACTTCAGCAGCACTTAATGATTTTGGCTGGTCTTGTAAGGCTAAGACTAGTAGATTAAGATAGACAAAATGTGGTTTCTACCTTAAGGCATGGAAGAGTTTCAATCTTTTTTTTGGGGGGGGAAGAGAAGATAGTTACCTTTAGAAAGTCTAATTTGAGGATCATTTCTGCAGTTCAGCTTTCTGTGGGTTTTACCGTATTATCAAATTATGCAAGTAGACTATCCGCCTATTGCTTAATACATTCCAATTTGAGACATATGGAGGTAGAACTACCCTGTCCTTCTAGCGAGTACTTAGCAATTGGTGACTTATTTAATTAAAATTTCCCATACTCCATGAAAGAAACTCTCATCAAAACTGTGAATACTGTTGGAGCTTTTTGCTTTTTAAGCATTTAGTGAGATGCATGCTATACAGATGTATGCATGTGTGTATATAAGGAAATTATATTTTAGACTGAGATTTTGATAAGGAGATATTTGAGAAATCATGGCAGTCAAGTGAAGTTCCAAATGACTGGAAAAAGGGAAATATAACCCCCATTTTCAAGAAGGGGAAAATGGATGACCCAGGCAACTACAGACCTGTCAGTCTCACCTCTGTGCCTGGCAAAATCTTGGAGCAGATTCTCCTGGAAGGCATCCTAAGGCACATGAAAAACAACAAGGTGCTTGGTGACAGCCAGAATGGCTTCACTAAGGGGAAATCCTGCCTGACCAATTTGGTGGCCTTCTATGATGGGGCTGCAGAACTGATGGACAGGGGTAGAGCAATTGACGTCATCTACCTGGACTTGTGCAAAGCGTTCGACACTGTCCCACATGACATCCTTGTCTCTAAATTGAAGAGACATCAATTTGATAGGTGGACCACTTGGTGGATAAAGAACTGGATGGATGGCTGCATGCAAAGGGTTGTGGTCAATGGCTCAATGTCCAGTTGGAGACCAGTAACGAGTGGTGTCCCTCAGGGATCGGTGTTGGGACCTTTCTTGTTCAACATCTTTGTCGGTGACATGGACAGTGGGATTGAGTGTGCCCTCAGCAAGTTTGCTGATGACACCAAGCTGTGTGGTTTGGTTGATACACTGGAGGGAAGGAACACCATCCAGAGGGACCTTGACACACTTGTGAGGTGGGCTGATGCCAACCTTATTAAGTTCAATCATGCCAAGTGCAAGGTCCTACACCTGGGTTGGAACAATCTCAAGCACAGCTACAGGTTGGGCAGAGAAGAGATTCAGAGCAGCCCTGCGAAGAAGGACTTGGGGGTGTTGGTTGACAAGAAAATCATCATGAGCCAGCAGTGTACGCTCGCAGCCCAGAAAGCCAACTGTATCCTGGCCTGCATCAAAAGGAGCATGACCAGCAGGTTGAAGGAGGTGATCCTGCCCCTCTACTCTGCTCTTGTGAGACCTCACCTGGAGTATTGTGTGCAATTCTGGTGTCCTCAACATAAAAAGGACATGGAACTGTTGGAGCAAGTCCAGAGGAGGGTGACGAGGATGATCAGGGGACTGGAGCACCTCCTGCATGAAGATAGGCTGAGAAAGTTGTGGCTGTTCAGCCTGGAGAAGAGAAGGCTGAGTGGAGACCTCATAGCAGCCTTCCAGTATCTGAAGGGGGCCTATAAGGATGCTTCAGAGGGACTATTCATTAGGGACTGCAGTGATAGGAAAAGGGGCGATGGGTTAAAACCTAAACAGGGCAAGTTTAGATTGGATATAAGGAGGAATTTCTTTACTGTGAGGCTGGTGAGGCACTGTAATGGGTTGCCCAGGGAAGCTGTGAATGCTCCATGCCTGGCAGTGTTCAAGGCCAGGTTAGACAGAGCCTTGGGTGACATGGTTTATTGTGAGGTGTCCCTGCCCATGGCAGGGGGGTTGGAACTAGATGATCTTAAGGCCCTTTCCAACCCTATTTTATGATTCTGTGTTCCCCTGCAGTTTCAGTAGCCTCGTGCTTCACCAGTCCTGACTGTCTTTAATCTCTGAGAGCATCAGTTTGCCACAGAACTTCTCAGCTGCAAGTTCATCCCACATTACAGTAAAAACAGTCACCAGTGGCAGTCATGATCCTTTTATCTTTCCAACTCAAGTAGGAGGCTAATCCAATTCCAGTCTAATCCTATTCTCAAACCCTGTAATAGTGCATTTGAACTGAAAGTACACAAGCTTTAGCACTGAAAGGCTGTGTGAGCCTTCCTCCAAAGTCTACGGACTTAGGCACAAGGAAAAATAATTCTGTTTCTTTTTAAGTATTAAGGGGGTTTATTTTTGTGGAAAATATTCTCCTGCCATGAAATCCCATCTTTCATTCTCTTTAAAATTCAGATTTATAAGTCATAGTATAATCATAGAATAATCATAAAATGATTAGGGTTGGAAAGGACCTTAAGATCATCTAGTTCCAACCCCCCTGCCGTGGGCAGGGACACCTTACGCGAAATCATACCACCCAAGGCCTTGTCCAACCTGGTTTTGAACACTGCCAGGGATTCAGCATTCACAACCTCCCTGGGCAACCTATTCCAGTGCCTCACCACCCTAACAGGAAAGAATTAGCTCCTTACATCCAACCTAAACTTCCCCTGTTTAAGTTTTAACCTGTTACCCCTTGTCCTATCACTACAGTCTCTAATGAAGAGTCCCTCCCCAGCATCCCTATAGGCCCCCTTCAGATACTGGAAGGCTGCTATGAGGTCTCCACGCAGCCTTCTCCAGGATAAACAGCCACAACTTTCTCAGCCTGTCTTCATACAGGAGGTGCTCCCGTCCCCTGATCATCCTCGTCACCCTCCTCTGGACTTGCTCCAACAGTTCCATGTCCTTCTTATGTTGAGGACACCAGAACTGCACACAACACTCCAGGTGAGGTCTCACGCGAGCAGAGTAGAGGGGCAGGATCACCTCCTTCAACCTGCTGGTCACGCTCCTTTTGATGCAGGCCAGGATACAGTTGGCTTTCTGGGCTGCGAACGTACACTGCCAGCTCATGTTATGTTTCTCATAAACCATCACCCCCAAGTCCTTCCCTGCAGGGCTGCTCTGAATCTCTTCTCTGCCCAACCTGTAGCTGTGCCTGGGATTGCTCCAACCCAGGTGTAGGACCTTGCACTTGGCATGACTGAACTTCATGAGGTTGGCATCAGCCCACCTCAGAAGTGTGTCAAGGTCCCTCTGGATGGCATTCCTTCCCTCCAGCGTATCAACTGAACCACACAGCTTGACGTCATCAGCAAACTTGCTGAGGGCACACACCGATCCCTGAGGGACACCACTCGTTACTGGTCTCCAGCTGGACATTGACCCATTGACCACAACTCTTTGTGTGCAGCCATCCAGCCAGTTCTTTATCCACCGAGCGGTCCATCCACCAAATTGATGTCTCTTCAATTTAGAGTCAAGGATGTCATGTGGGACAGTGTCGAACGCTTTGCACAAGTCCAGGTAGATGACGTCAATTGCTCTACCCCTGTCCATCAGTTCTACAGCCCCATCATAGAAGGCCACCAAATTGGTCAGGCAGGATTTCCCCTTAGTGAAGCCATTCTGGCTGTCACCAAGCACCTTGTTGTTTTTCATGTGCCTTAGGATGCCTTCCAGGAGAATCTGCTCCAAGATTTTGCCAGGCACAGAGGTGAGACTGACAGGTCTGTAGTTGCCTGGGTCATCCATTTTCCCCTTCTTGAAAATGGGGGTTATATTTCCCTTTTTCCAGTCATTTGGAACTTCACTTGACTGCCATGATTTCTCAAATATGATGGCCAGGGGCTTTGCCACTTCATTTGCCAGCTCCTTCAGGACCCGCAGATGGATCTCATCAGGTCCCATGGACTTGTGTATATTCAGGTTCTTAAGATGGTCTTGAACCAGATCCCCTCCTCCAGTGGGCCCAAGGTCTTCATTCTCACAGTCCCTGCATCTGCCTTCCAAGACTTGGGTGGTGTGATGTCGTGGTTTAAACCCTGTCAGGTAACTCGTTCACTCACTCCCCTCCTTTCCCTCCCCCTACTCCTGGAGGGACGGAGAGGAGAATCAAAAAGAATGCAACTCCCATGGGTTGAGATAAGAACAGTTTAGTAACTAAGGTATAACACAAATCACTACTGCTACCACCAGTGATAATAATGATAAAGGAAATAACAAGGGAAGAGAATACAACACCTCAGCACCAGCTGACCGATAACTCGCCCCCCAAGCCCGACCAAGCTCCGACCGATACCTCCTCCAACCCTGCAGTCTCCCAGCCCTTCCGGCTAACTCCCAGTTACATCCTGGGCATGACGTGCTGTGGTATGGAATACCTCTTTGGTCAGTTTGGGTCAGGTGTCCTGCCTCTGCTTCCTCCTGACTTCCCCTCCTCCCTGGCAGAGCATGAGGCTCACAAAGTCCTTGGCCAAACCAAAACATCGCTATCCCAGGCCAAAAGTCAAAACACTGCACTGCACCAGCTACCAAGAAGGAGAAACATGACTGCTACTGCTGAACCCAGGACATGTGGTCAGAGCCTTTGCCAGTGAAGACCAAGGCAAAGAAGTCATTCAGAACCTCAGCCTTCTCCAAATCCTGTGTAGCCAGTTCTCCCAAGAGCTTCCTGAGGGGGCTCCCTAGTCTGTTTTTTATTTGCTATGTACTTGTAGAATCCCTTCCTGTTATCTTTAATACGTCTAGCTAAGTTTAATTCTAACTGGGCCTTAGCTTTCCTAACCCTGTCCCTAGCTTCCCAGACAACATCCCTGTACTCTTCCCATGCCACCTGTCCTTCCTTCCACTTTTTATAAGCCTCTTTTTCATCTGAATTTTCCTCAGCAGCTCCTTATACATCCAAGGAGGTCTCTTGGCCCTCCTGCTGCACTTCCTTCTGGTTGGGATGCAACACTCCTGAGCTTGTAGCAGGTGATCCTTGAATATCGATCAAGAGTCTTGGGCCCCCCTTCCCTCTAGGGATGTATCCCATGGAACCTTCCTAAGCAAGTTCCTGAAAAGGCCAAAGTCTGCTCTCTTGAAGTCCAGGGAAGTGCGCTTACTGCACACTCTTCTCATTGTCCTGAGGATCTCAAATTCGAGCATCTCGTGATCGCTGCATTTAAGGCTGCCCTGGAGAGTCACATTTCCAATGAGCCCTTCCCTGTTGGTGAGCACAAGGTCAAGCATGGCACCTCTCCTTGTCAGCTCCTCTCTAACTTGCAGAAGGAAACTGTCTTCTACACAATCGAGGAACCTCCTGGATTGCTTGTGCCGGGCCGTACCGTCCTTCCAACAGATATCAGGGTGGTTGAAGTCACCCATGAGAACAAGATCCTGTGAGCGTGAGGCTTTTCCTATCTGTCTATGGAGTGCTTCATCCGCAGGTTCTCCTTGATCAGGTGGTCTGTAACAGATCCCCACAGTAATGTCTCCCATATCTATATTCCCTTTAACCCTGACCCACAAACTCTCTGTTAACTGATCACCTGTCCCCAGACAGAGTTCCATACTCTCCAGCCTATCCCTAACATAAAGGACAACTCCCCCTCCCTGCTTGCCGGGCCTGTCTTTTCTAAAGAGCCTGTAACCTTCCATTCCAGCACTCCAGTCATAGGAGCCAGCCCACCATGTTTCTGCAATGCCTATTATATCATACCCCTGTAGACGTGCACACATTTCTAATTCCTCTTGTTTGTTCCCCATGCTGCAGGCATTTGTATAGAGGCATCTGAGCCAAGCTCCAAATGAAGCCGGCTCATTGGCTGGAGCGGCTGGGATATCTCTTCATTGCTCCAAGCATTTATTATAGGTTCTGGCAACTGACTGGGTGTGTTGGGATGGAATGATGCCCTCCTCCCCCAACATATCTAGTTTAAAGCCTCCTTGACCAGTCTGGCAAGCCTCCTACCAAAACTGCTCTTTCCTTTCTTTATCATCAGACCAGCTCCACCAGCCCCCACTAGACCTGGCCTACAAACTTGTGTCCCGTTTTCAAGGCACCCAAACCCCTGACTATGACACCACCCTTTTAACCATTTATTAACTTGGCTAATCCTCCTAGCTTTTTGTAGGTCCTCCCCTGTATCCTGGAGAATTGACGAAAGTCATGTGTAATAAGTCCTGCCTATAGAGAAGGAATGCCTTAGGCAGGGAAGATGTGGCACTGAAATTGTCCAAACAGCAAAAAGTTCTAAAGAAGTCTATGAAAGTTGGAAAAATGAACTCTGAATTACTAAAATATGCAGTGTTTCCTGTTTCCCCACAGAGCAATGCCATGTGCTCTCATTTGCATTTCCCCAACAGTGCTGTTGCTATGTAAAATTAATGGGAGTGTACAGAGTGTGTTTTAACAAATGCTGAGACATACCCTGTGGTGACTTGGCATCCAGCATTTTGCTTGGATTTGACAGAAGTGTGCAGAGCTTACTGTGGGAACAAAAAAAGAATCACATAATATCCATAAAGAAATGAACACATCCCCACAGTCCAGCAAGCTTTGGATAGGTCTGAAGCTGTCATACACTGCAGACACTCAGACAAGTAGGTAAAGCAGGAAACCAGTACACATCCCCAGTGGCGGGACCACAGGTCATCCCTGCTGAGTGCTGGCTGCTTGGAAATGACTTGAGGATAGGTCTGCCCATCCTGAAAGTCTCCAAAATTTTTTTTCCAATCTCTGTAGAGGTTCTCTTAATTCTCATGGTTTTGGCCCAGAGCAGGTGACATGTTTTTTGTTCAGCTTGCACAGGCTGCCTAGTTCACAGCTACCTATTCCATAATATCCCAGAAGTATGCACACCATCATCTTGAAATTTTTGATGTCTTACAAACCAAATATTCAGTGAAATATTTAGTTGGACAAAACATTGTGCTTGTGCAAAGCAGTAGCACTACTGATGTTTATATTCTCACCTGTCCTAGTGAGCTATTTTCAGCTGTCAGATTCCTTCCTCCATGTTATCCCACAGCATTGGTCACAGATCTATATATTCTATGATGTTCAGCTAGTTGCTGGAGTGAAGTAGAGAAAGGTCCCTTTCTGTGTGAGAAATTTATTGCCTATTGTGCTAGGGCTCATGCAGAAATATCATGTTTGTCTTCTGCTCCAGGACAGCTGGAGACCCTCTGCATGGCAAAACATACAGGGTTTTTTCAAGGAATGTGTGATGGGTACACAGTCTTCAGTTACAGCAGTACCTATAGCAAATGTGCTGAACACATTTCAGGGTAATGGCTTAATGTAGTAAATATGGCATACAGATTTTGCAGATGGCTTTGAACATGTACTTCAGAAGAACATACTTCAGAAGAGAGATCTTTCAGAACATTGGTAAAACTCCATGTGTGATCGCTAAACCCTGAAGACTGTTCCATGGAGTCACATTTCCTATTAGATGGCCTTTTCAACAGAGTATATCAATATCATGCATATGCTTATTTGTACTCTTAGTCCTAGTCTTAGTCTTTGGTGTAGCTGAAGGAGATGTTTTCTGTAACGGGTTCTTACAGCTGAATTGCTCATTAACACAGCAGTTCATTAATCCATCCACAGCCCTTTCAGCTGCACAGTTGGTGCTTCAATTAGTAGTTGATGCCTAAAAAGGTGTGAACTGTGAGACTGTGAGAAAAAAAAAATCACTGCACTCTTATAATATGACATCTAGTATTTTATAATAAGATATAAAGGAGTTGGTTTGCCTGATAGGTATGTTGTGGCACTTTCATCTAACTGGAGTGAGAACTTCTCAGTTTAAACTTCTTGTTACTTCTAAAAGAACTACTCACTAAAAGTGTATCAAGTCTTTACAGACTAAAAAGAACCTGGAAGAAAATAATCTCTGGAAAAGCATGTGTTACTGTCTGTACTATAAATTTTGTTGAAATGAAGCTGTTTGGTATTTCTCAGTCTCACAAGTCTATTCTTTATGAAGAATTATTAAGAATTTTTGAGCACTGGAAGCATACAGGATTAAGAACTTAATTGGTGTACTAATTATGAAAAAGTATTCATACACGCTGGGCTAATCCTGTTCCCTCCCCTCACAAGCACATACCATCTGAAGAGGGTGAAGAGCAAATACAATGTTACAGCAAATTAGTGTAGCAAGCTCCATGAATATAGTTTGGCTATTTTCCATTGGATAAATGTGCAGTCATTTGGCAATACAAAGCAAAAAATCTGGTAAGAGAACTTTGAGAATGGCTGTAATAACCGCACATTCAGAGGTGAAGAAGAATGAATGCTTCCTTTAGCTATTTTTCTCTTCACAATAAATGTTACCTTCAGATGGACGTGAAATGAAGCTATTGCAATTTGAACATCCTGATGTTGGGCCAAAGGCAGTGATAGCTGTCTGTAATTCAGCATGTATTCAGAAAACCCTTAGACTTCCTGGTATCTGAGGCTTATAAATTGCCTGATGCTGACCTGAGAGATGACAATCATTTGGGATAATTATGTGGGATAATTTGACCATTTGAACTCACTGAAGCAAACAGCTCTGCAGAAGGTGCATTCTGCAGCATAACAGGGGTTTGAGCAGACTGGGGTGCACATGGTGGTTTTCCTGGGTCAGGGAGCTCCAAAACCCACAAGGAGTTGACAGCTCACAGGAGAGTGGCTGGTACGGTGCGAATAGCCCAGGAGCAATGGTATGACTTGAAGGAGGGAGAATTCCACAGGCCATCTGCATAGATCAAGGACTTTCATCCTACCTGACCCTCAAAGCAAAGTGGTGGGTGCTCATTTGAGAGCAAAGGCTACAAGTCTGGTTGAGGGTTTGCATCATCCAGCCTGGTGGTGGCTGATGCTTTGAGACAGGCAGAGCTGCTGTAGCGAAAGATCAGAACGCATGCCTCAGGCTGCAGGAGGTGCTCAGACCCTTCTCCTGTTGCAGGGACAGGCAACAGACCTGCCTGCAGATAGAGGAACTCCTGCAGAAAAGGCTGAGCTGCATGACGTAGTGAAGAAATTGTGAAGCATCAGGGAGTCTGAGAAAGAGTGGGATAGCTGTCCAACACAGTCTGCAGTGGACCCACAGCTTGCAGCCAAACAGCCTGAGGGCAGCCTTGGCTGCAGTGACCACAAAATGATGGAGTTTTAGATCCTTAGGGCAGTAAGGAGGGTGTGCAGCAACCTTCCAACCATAATCACAGAATCACAGAATCCTAAGGGTTGGAAGGGACCTCAAAAGATCATCTAGTCCAACCCTCCTGCAAGAGCAGGGTAACCTAGAGTACATCACACAGGAACTTGTCCAGGCGGGCCTTGAATATCTCCAATGTAGGAGACTCCACAACCCCCCTGGGCAACCTGTTCCAGTGATCTGTCACTCTCACAGTAAAGAAATTCTTCCTGATGTTCACATGGAACCTCCTATGCTCCAGTTTACACCCATTGCCCCTTGTCATATCACTGGACATCACTGAAAAAAACCTAGCTCCATCATCCTGACACTCACCCTTTACATATTTGGAAACATTGATGAGGTCACCCCTCAGTCTCCTCTTCTCCAAGCTAAAGAGTCCCAGCTCCCTCAGCCTCTCCTCATAAGAGAGATGTTCCATTCCCTTAATCATCTTTGTAGCTCTGCGCTGGACTCTTTCAAGCAATTCCCTGTCCTTCTTGAACTGTGAGGCCCAGAACTGGACACAATATTCCAGATGCGGCCTCACCAAGGCAGAGTAGAGGGGGAGGAGAACCTCTCTCGACCTACTAACCACCCCCCTTCCAATACACCCGAGGATGCCATTGGCCTTCTTGGCCACAAGGGCACATTGCTGGCTCATGGTCATCCTCCTATCCACCAGGACCCCCAGGTCCCTTTCCCCAGATGCAAGACTCTACACTTGCCCTTGTTGAATTTCATCAAGTTCCTCTCCACCCAACTCTCCAGCCTGTCCAGGTCTCGCTGAATGGCAACAGAGCCCTCTGGTGTGTCAGCCACTCCTCCCAGTTTAATATCATCAGCAAACTTGCTGAAGGTACATTCAGCTCCCTCATCCAGGTCGTTGATGAAAATATTAAACAGCACCTGTCCCAGCACCCACCCCTGAGGGACTCCACTAGTCACAGACCTCCAGCTAGATTCTGCCCCATTAGCCACAACTCTCTGCCTTCTTCCTTCCAACCAGTTCTTGATCCACCTCACTACCTGATCATCAAGCCCACACTTCCTTAGCTTATCTATGAGGATGCTGTGGGAGACAGTATCAAATGCCTTACTGAAATCAAGAAAAAACACATCTACCGCTCTACCATCATCCAGCCACCTAGTTACTTGCTCATAGAAGGCTATAAGGTTGGTCAAATATGACTTCCCCTTGGTAAAGCCATGTTGGCTGCTCTTAATGACCCCCTCATCCTTGATATGTCTAGAGATGGCATCAAGAATAAGTTGTTCCATCACCTTTCCAGGGATGGAGGCAAGTCTGACCGGTCTATAATTACCTGGCTCCTCCTTCTTGCCCTTCTTATAGACTGGCGTGACATTTGCCATCCTCCAATCCTCAGGCACCTCACCTGTTTCCCATGACTTACCAAAGATGATAGAGAGTGGCTCAGCAATGACCTCCGCCAGCTCCCTCAGCACCTGCGGGTGTATTCCATCCAGACCCATCGATTTGTAGGTGTCCAGATTACTTAACTGATCCCTAACCCAATCCTCATCTATCAAAGCAAACTCCTCCTTTATCCTGACTCCTTCCGGGGCTATAGGAATCTGGGTCCCCTGGGGAGAGTCTGCAGGAGTAAAGACACCACTGCCTTCTTTATATCCTCTGTCTCCAGGGCACCCACCTCATTCAGCAGTGGGCCTACATTGCTTCTTGTGTTAGTTTTATTCGCTATGTATTTGAAGAAGCCCTGTCTATTGTCCTTGACCCGACTTGCCAGATTAAGTTCCAAGGAGGCCTTAGCTGTCCTCATTGCTTCCCTACATCCTCTAACAGCTGTCCTATATTCCTCCCAAGTGGCCAGCCCCTCCTTCCATAATCCATAGATTCTCTTTTTCTGCACGAGTTTGCCCAGCAGTTCCTTGTTTAACCATGCTGGTCTCCTGGCTCCCCTAGTTGACTTCCTGCTCATTGGGATAGTCTGATCCTGAGCTTTGAAGAAGTGGTCCTTGAATGCTGACCAACTATCTTGAGCCCCTCTACCACCTAGTACCCTTTGCCATGATACTTCCCTTAGCAATTGATTGAAGAGGCCAAAGTTTGCCCTTTGGAAATCCAGAAATGTGGCCTTGCTAGGTATTCTATTCCTCCCACAGAAGATCCTAAACTCCACCATCTCATGGTCACTGCAGCCCAGGCTGCCATTGACCGTCACTACTTCAACCAGACCCTCCTTGTTGGTGAGTACCAGATCCAGCAGCGGTCCTCTCCTAGTTGGTTCGTCCACCATATTTGCATTAAGAAGTTATCATCAATGCACTGGAGGAACCTCCTAGACTGTGAATGACTGGCTGTGTAAGTCTTCCAGCAAATATCGGGGTAGTTAAAATCCCCCATAAGGACCAAGGCATGTAGTCATGAGGCTGTTTTCAATTGCCTGTAGAAAGCCTCATCAACTCCTTCGTCCTGATCAGGAGGTCTATAATCGACCCCCACAACTGTGCTACCCGTAGCAGCCTGTCCCCTAATTCGCACCCACAGACTTTCCACTTGGTCCTCATCTCTCCCTGGACAGAACTCAATACATTCTAGTCTCTCTCTCACATAAAGACCAAGTCCACCACCTCGCTTTGCTGACCTATCTTTCCTGAAAAGGACATAGCCATCCATAACCACATTCCAGTCATGTGAGCTGTCCCACCATGTCTCTGTAATTGCCACCAGGTCATAACCTTTAGACTGCACACAGACTTCTAACTCCTCCTGTTTATTCCCCATGCTGCATGCACTGGTGTACAGGCATTTCAGGGAGCGAGCTGAGCACACTAGCGGCACCCTTGGAAGGCAGGAGGCCTTCTGGTCTTCATTCATACTAGAACATTGCCCCACGAGTTCAAACCCAGCTACAACCCCCTCGCACTTCAAATCTAACCTAGAGCTCTGTGAGTGAGCTCTACTAACTCTTGCCCTGGTACCCTTTTTCCCCTGCAGGACAGGGTTTAAACAACTACCCTTTCCCTCAAATGAAACAATAGATTGAGAGTTCTCCCTAGTCTGCCATTCTTCAAGCCCTAGCATGTTTCTCTTGGGCTTGTCCTCAACAGGCCCAGTTATCTCCCCTTCCCCCTTCCTACCTAGTTTAAAGCCCTGTCAATGAGCCCTGCTAACTCCTGCCCCAGAAACCTTCTCCCCCTCTGGGACTGATGTATCCCACCTGCCACCAGCAAACCAGGTGTCTCATATAGCAGCCTATGATTGAAAAACCCAAACCCCTGCCTTTGGCACCAGTCCTGCAGCCATACATTGATCTGCAGTCTCTTCCTATTTATCTCTTCACCTTTGCTTGTAACAGGTATGGAGGCAAACACCACTTGCCCTCCAGACCCTCTAACCAGCTGTCCCAGGGCCCTGAAGTCTCTCTTCATTGCCCTTGCCCTCCTTGTAATAATTTCATCACTGCCAACCTGAAAAACCAGCAGCAGATAGTAGTCAGAGGGCTGCACCAGATCAGAGAGTTTCCTTTTAGCATCTCCAATCTGAGCCCCAGGTAGGCAGCAGACTTCCCTGTGGGATGGATCAGGTTGATAAATGGGCCCTTCTGTTCCCCTCAGAAGGGAGTCACCCACCACAATTACTCATCTTTTCTTCTTGTTTGAGGGAGTTCTAAGGCATGGGGGTGAGTGACAAGCCCTAGTGACTCACTAGATGGATCTACCCCTCCATCTCCATTTACCTGGCCCTGTAGTTCCAAGACCTCATACCTGTTACTCAAGGGCAACTGGGAGGAAGGAAGGGGTTGCGAGGGTTTTCGCTTACCTCTCCAAGGAGGAACCTCCCTCCATACTTCCTTGTCCCTTAAGTTTACTCCTTCTATCTGATAGTAGGAGGAAAGGGGATCTATCACTTGTTCAACCACTTCCCTCTGCTCTTGCTTTAGGGTGTGGCTCCACCAATCAATTTCACTTTCACACTCTCTGATAGCTCTCAACCTTTCTACCTCCTCCCTCAGTTCAACCACCTGCTTTAGCAGGTCATCTCCTTGCTGACACCGCACACAAGCGGTGTCACTGGCTCTCTCCGATACAAGTGCCAGGCTCAGGCATCCACTGCAGCCAGAGACCTGCACGGCCGCATGTCTGCAGGAAGGCTCAGTCTGGATACCCACGTTATTCCTAACTACAGGTTTTGATCGAGTGGTGACCATGATCTATCTGGTCCATCGGTCCCTCTACGTCTCTTTGCACAAGCAAGCAGTCCTCCTCCTCCTGCGCTCCAGTCGAGTCCTCTTGATCAGGCGGTCGCCCCACTCACCTGCCCGCGTGAACTGCCGCGCAAACTGCCTCAATGCGCTCCTGGTCGCTCGCGCTCCCGGGGCAGGTTTTTAACCGCTCACAGCTGCCGCCGAGCCTCCTGGCTCCGCCCCCGGTGAGTCAGCTGCTCGCGAGAGCTGAGCTGCCCGCTCCTGGGCAAGTCCTGTCGAGGACTTGAGGCTCCCTCGTCAATGGCTTTTGTCGCTCTGAGTTGAGGCTCTTGGACGCTGACCTCTCCCTGCTCAACTCTGGTGTTGCAGGAGTCCTCTCTCAATCTACTCACCTCAGCAACTGAATTAATGGGTCCATGATTCTTTGAACTGTTTACAGCATATGGAATTGGCACATTCAGAAATGCTGAAGGAGATTAGTAACACAGTTACTGAAAAATCTGGCAGACTTTTGGACATGGATCATTATCCCAAATGATTTAACTTGGAGAATCACTTTTTTGTTTCCCTGGCATGGAAGAGGCATCATTTTGATTTTAAGTGATTATTACCAGTAAAATATGATGCTATTGAATGAAGAAGAAATGGAGAATCAGCAGATTGGCACAAGAAATAGGCATGAAGAGGTGTTACAAATACTTAGATTATTATTTTCATTTTTAAATTTTGTCTTTTTAATAGAGCTAAGGCTGATATATTACATTATCCAGCTTTCAGAAATCTAGTTAATGACATATGCCTTCAAGGAGAAAACACAAGATTATCTATGAGGTTTGTAAAGTCATTATTCTTTATATTTTGTAAAGCACATTGATCTTTCATTATAACAATTTATCTTTGCTGCAAAGAGAATAAGAACAAGCCTTTAATCTCTTCGATTTCTTAAGAGAGAGGGCAAGAGAGGTGAGCAACAGTTTCTGAGCAATTTTTACTCATCTAATCATGCAGAGGATTACAGTTCTGCCCCACCCCTCTGACAAAGTCATCCTCATTATTTCAGAGAAAAAAACATACCATACGAATTACACTGAAAAATAACTATTCTGGAGTGGAACCTGGAGCACTCAGGTCAGCCAAACACAGGCACAGGTGCCATTAACTTTCCCAGCACTGCTTGACTTGACTTAGTCATTCTCCTAAATGCACACCTACAAAACACTAATCCACGCATTAGTAACATTTATCATAGTTTCAAGAAAAGAAGATAAATGTCACTGCACAATCTGAGCTATATTGCATGACTCCAGGGTTTGTGTGTGCTATTGGAGGTCTGAAGCTTATTTAACTCCTTTCTCCTGCCTCCCAAAGCTTCTTTTCTCTTCCTTTCTGTATTTCCAGGAAAAACAGTGTGTTTTTTGTTCAAGTTACCTATTCTGAATTTTATGAACAGACGTGTGTTTTTAGCATTTGAGGCACAGTCACTCTGTGCAGAAGTCTGGAAATGATTCCTGGGAGGTTTGAAGCCTGCCTCTAGTGTTTCTTCATATTTTTTTGATAATTATTAGGCAAATATTGACTTTGCCCTTTAGATGAAATTGGCTGAGTGAACAAAGTTAAATGAAGATAACGTTAAATGAAGATAATGTTTGACACACTTGTGAGGTGGGCTGATGCCAACCTCATGGAAGTTTAACCATGCCAAGTGCAAGGTCCTACACCTGGGTGGGAACAATCCCAGGCACAGCTACAGGTTGGGCAGAGAAGAGATTCAGAGCAGCCCTGCAGGGAAGGACTTGGGGGTGATGGTTGATGAGAAACTGAACATGAGCTGGCAGTGTACGCTTGCAGCCCAGAAAGCCAACCGTATCCTGGCCTGCATCAAAAGGAGCGTGACCAGCAGGTCAAAAGAGGTGATCCTGCCCCTCTACTCTGCTCTTGTGAGACCTCACCTGGAGTATTGTGCGTAGTTCTGGTGTCCTCAACATAAAAAGGACATGGAAATGTTGGAACAAGTCCAGAGGATGATCAGGAGACTGGAGCACCTCCTGTATGAAGACAGGCTGAGAAAGTTGTGGCTGTTCAGCCTGGAGAAGAGAAGGCTGCGTGGAGACCTCACAGCAGCCTTCCAGTGTCTGAAGGGGGCCTATAGGGATGCTGGGGAGGGACTCTTCATTAGGGACTGTAGTGGCAGGACAATGGGTAATGGGTTAAAACTTAAACAGGGCAAGTTTAGGTTGGATATAAGAAGGAAATTCTTTCCTGTTAGAGTGGTGAGGCACTGGAATAGGTTGTCCAGGGAGGTTGTGAATGCTGAATCCCTGGCAGCGTTCAAAACCAGGTTGGACGAGGTCTTGGGTGATATGATTTCGCGTAAGGTGTCCCTGCCCACGGCAGGGGGGTTGGAACTAGATGATCTTAAAGTCCTTTCCAACCCTAACGATTCTATAATTCTATGATTCTATGATTCTGTGTTGGGAAATGTCAGTATTTTTAACAGCTTGAAAAGTTACCTTTCTCTCCACTTACCTAACATGGCCAAGAAGTTTGATCATAGCACATGTGATGTAAGGTCCTTTCCAACCCTAACTATTCTATGATTCTGTGATTCTATGATTGATGAGAAGATTTTTCTGCATTGGCAAGGATAGGTACTCTGAGTGTGGAAAACAAAGAACAGCAATTATGCGAAATGTGGAAGACAAATTTTTGCTGGTATGATGGTCAGAGAGGAGGGATTTGGAGGGGTTTGCTGCTTGTTAGTAATGGGCAAAGCGGCAGCACTTTTTAGATGTGCCGAGGGTTATTCTGCTGTATCCAGACATATTTAATTTCTTGCAAAAAAAATTAAGGAAGGTGGTGAGAGGGAGAGACAAAGGAAATAATGGACAGATCACAAGAGACAGGCCTGTGAGGTGGATTTAGAAAATGCCTACCAACTCATGAGTTATATCTCTAAATTGTTATAGAGCTGTTCTGTCTTTATCTTGTAGATGTGTTAAAGATCTAAAAGTACAGGACCAGCCTACTTTTCTAGTAATTCACAGTGTGTGTTTTATAAGGCAACAGCATTCTAGAGCCCTTCACAGCCAGAAACTGCTATACAGGGAGCCTTGGCGTATGTAATAAATTCAGTTTTAAAATGTGGGAAAATTTACCATTTGGAAAAGAGTTTTTTGTGTGTGTATTTTAGAGATGTATTAGCACAAAGTGAAAAGGTGGTTTCATAAAAAAACAAAGCATCTGAATACTGTGAGACAATTTTTTGTTGGAAATGGTAATTTATCAAAATAGAAACCTTGCAAGGGAAAGTGCTTGTTTCAGTTAACTTCTCAGCAAATGTTTTTCAAAACAGTTATTTTTATAATATCGTGTGCTTGCTTTGTTGCAATGAAAGTTTTGATTGTGTCATCTGAAAGAGAATTTAAGTGCACAATACTTAGAAAAGTAATGAGAAGTGAAACTGTAATCCTCACAAAAATCCGTAAAATTAAACAGTATTATTTTGATGTCAGCTGAACATTCTGATTAATTCAACCTGAAAATGCACTTATTTTCTCAGTTCAGAAAATTCCATCTCAACTGTTGGTCATGAGAGGAAAAAGCCATTTCCTGCTCAGTGTGAGCACAACATCTATTTCAGAGACTGCCATCCTAGCACAACTTTTCTTATGCACAGAACGGAGTATTTCAGTTTCCATGTAAGAGGTGTATTCTCTGCCCAATGAGCCAATGAATTTGATAATGATTTTGAAAGAATAAACTCCTTGGCCTCTATTTTGTGGCATTCCAGCAGAATTGAGAATAGTTAAAATACAAAAAGGTCATGGGACTTTCATTACACATCGCTTTGTAAGCTGATTTTTCATGGCTCTTTCATCCCCACTGTTTTCTGTCATGTGAGAGAATTCTTTAAAGAGGCCAAGGTTACTCAATGCAAACCTGGCTGCAGGGCAGCTTCTTGGATAAAACTTAGACCCTCATATATTTTACTGCCAATTTATTCCGTATTGTCTGTAAGTGATTGCCTTTGATGCACAGTTAAAAAAAAATAAATGTCCAGCAGTTTTAATCCATAATTTGCATCACCTTCTATTTGAATTACAGATGAGATAATTGTGAAAGAAGTGACTTAGGATTGCAAAGCTTATCAATCTTTAAACAGTCTTATTTTAAAAGTTACAGACAATGCATACTGTTATTTATATTAGCTTTATGTAAATCTACATAGACAGCTATCATGCTTGCATTTGTCTGTGTAAATAAAATAGTTATAATTGAGGTACGTACAATTTGCATATGTATAAATGTATCATTTATGCAGGATTGGACAGAATAATGCTTGTGGAAAAATGGTATATGATAAATGAAAAAATAAAAAGGTGAAATATATACATAATTCTAGCCTTCATTTTGGTAAGAATGCACAATTAATGTAATGCCTGCACATGGGCAGATGGCTAAGAAATACAGGTAAATAATTACACATCATGTAAATAGAGCAGGAAATAGCAGGGTAGTTGTAGAGAGTTAGCTGCTACTTTTACATTTGCCAGCATTCATTCTACCCATGGCTGATTTGTACTCTGCGTAAAACCATGGTTTTGGTCAATGTCTAATTTTCTTTAGACATATGTTCAACCAAAAATTACCCCAAAACAGATTTTTTTTATCTCAGATAGCACATGCAGCACCTGTTCTTAGCGATTGAACAGCCCAATTATTCCATCTTGAAGATCGATTTTCCAGTCGATATGATAGAAGTCTGATCTTTTAGTCCTGACATTTCTGGGTTTGATCCCTGGTAATGGTTCCTGTATGTCTGTGTGGATGACAGGCTCAGTCAAATAAAATTTTGTGACTATTAATAGAGTTCTCTATGGAGAGAACGTCTGTGGTTTTCCAGCTGGGGATAAAAATATTTAGCCTGTAATTTCACTGAAAATTAAGCAGATGTGCATTCATTGCAAAGTGCTCACCATGATCTGTACTGAGCTTTTCCAGCTTCCTGGGAAAGCAGTGACAACTAAGGGTAATGAGCAACTACAGTACTGTGCCCTTTGCTTTGTAGCAAATTAACTTGACAGAGACACCATTTCCTTTTCTTTTAATCTGGCTGCTGAGCTTTAGCCATATTATCTGCTACAAAGTGATTTAAAGTATGAGCTAAAATATGCTTATTGTGTCTTTCAGTTGCCATGGAGTAAAAAAATCAAAGAAAGCTAAAACCTTTATAGCACTGTGGTATAGCACCAACTATACCACAGTCTGATGTCTAATAAACCTAAGTAACTTAGTTATTTGAATGTTGTTAAATAATTAAATGTTTTTTCTCATGTCTGTTTTTCTACCCTGTGGTTCTAAGGAGCCTCTACAGAACAGAGATATACAAGTTGTGTATAATTTGTTATTTCAAGAATAAACATGAATGAATGCAAAATCTTGGAAATTGGTTGGGTTGTTAAGTAATCCCTTACAAGCATGAACTATATATATCCCTTCTGTAACAGCTCGAACAAGGCTTAGAAGAAGACAAATCCATCATCATTCTTGCTATGCATGCACAGAGAACCTCATGGCCTCATGTCTTGACAAACCTCACATCTCAGAGGCAAGAGTAAGAGTACCTGCAGCCTTTTATGTAAAAAGTTTCCAAGACAAATCACTGTAGAAAGAAACCTCAGTGTGACCTGAGGATGCTTCATCTGTTGTGCCAGCATGGTCACTGCTACCGGTTGTGGAAGAATCTGAAAACTTTCATTGTTTTAGTTCTAATAATACTACTATAAGAACATGTAGAACTTCTATGCCTGAGGCATAAGGTATGGAGTGACCATGTGACCTGTCACTGAATGCTGTACATTGTATGAGGAAATTGGTCTTGGGTTTCCTATATTCTTAGCGGTATAGCTGTCGTGGTTTAAACCCAGTCAGGTAACTCGTTCGCTCACTTCCAGTGAGTGGTGCCGAGCTGACAACAATCGAGGTCCGTGTCCGTCTCCCCCGCCCCCCCCCCCCGCACCAGGGCTCTCCCCTTCCCCGCTCCCGGAGGAACGGGGAGGAGGATCGAGAGAGTGCAACTCCTACGGGTTGAGACAAGAACACTCCAGCAACAAATCACCACCGCTACTATCAGCTAAAACAATGATAAGGGAAAATAACAAGGGAAGAGAATACGATACCACCGGCCAAGAAAGCGAGTTCCACCCGGAAGCCCCTGTCCTTCCGGGTAACTCCCAGTTACCCCCCCACCCCGGGCATGACGTGCTGTGGTATGGAATACCTCCCCGGCTAGCCCGGGTCAGGCGCCCCGTCTCTGCTTCCTCACAGCTTCCCCTCCTCCCTGGCAGAGCATGAGCCTCACAGAGTCCTTGGTCAGGGTAAACATCACTTAGCAACAGCCGAAAACATCGGCTTCACCAACACTGTTCTCAAACTAGAAGTCAAAACACAGCACTGCACCAGTTAAAACAAAGGAAAAAACATGACTGCTACTGCTGAACCCAGGACATTATCCACCCCTTATTCCATACCATTCACGTCGTGCTCAGATCCCACATTTTCAATACACCATCGCTCTCCCACATATATACATCCATATACATACAGACCAAGAGGAAAAAATCATTTTCTTAGTACATGGACCAATCCCTATAATGCTGCCGAGTCCATTCGGTCCATGATGTTCCAAGTTCATTCTCTGTTGGGATGATGGCTGGAGGGAAGTCAGGGCCAGTCGCTGGTGACCTGGAGACATCTAGTTGATGGGCTATAAAAGCATTACACAGCAGGCAACAGCATACAGTTGAGTTCACTGGCTGTTTTCCCCTAAAATCAAATCCCCTTGAGGTATACATCGGACTTCCCCATCTTCCCGCATTACCCACCAAGTATATCCAGGTCCCTGAGCAAAAGCAATCCCACGAGTGGGTTTGCCTTTACCTGAGGCAGGAATAACCCAGACTGTCTTCCCCAGCAAATTCTTCATATGCACCACGGGAACTTTGTCCCCCTCTACAATATGTAAAAGTTCTGACTGGGGTGGGCCAGCCCTGTTGGCAGATCCTCTGGTGTTGACCAACCAGGTGGCCTTTGGTAAATGTGTATCCCAATGCTTGAAAGTTCCCCCACCCATCGCTCTCAGTGTAGTTTTTAACAGCCCATTGTACCGTTCGATTTTCCCAGAGGCTGGTGCATGGTAGGGGATGTGATATACCCACTCAATGCCATGCTCTTTGGCCCAAATATCTATAAGGTTATTCCGGAAATGAGTCCCATTGTCTGACTCAATTCTCTCTGGGGTGCCGTGTCGCCACAAAATCTGTTTCTCAAGGCCCAGGATGGTGTTCCGGGCAGTGGCATGGGGCACAGCGTATGTTTCCAGCCACCCGGTGGTTGCTTCCACCATGGTAAGCACATGGCGCTTGCCTTGGCGGGTTGGTGGCAGTGTGATATAGTCAATCTGCCAGGCCTCCCCATATTTATACTTCAACCATCGTCCTCCATACCAAAGAGGCTTTAACCGCTTGGCTTGTTTAATTGCAGCACATGTTTCACACTCATGAATAACCTGGGCAATAGTGTCCATTGTTAAGTCCACCCCTCGGTCACGGGCCCATCTATATGTTGCATCTCTGCCCTGATGGCCTGAAGTGTCATGGGCCCACCGGGCCAAAAATAATTCAGCTTTATGTTGCCAATCTAAGTCCATCTGAGCCACTTCAATCTTAGCCGCTTTATCCACTTGTTGATTGTTCTGGTGTTCCTCAGTGGCCCGACTCCTGGGTACATGGGCATCTACATGACGTACCTTCACCACCAGGTTCTGCACCCTGGCAGCAATATCTTTCCACAGTGCAGCAGCCCAGATGGGTTTACCTCTGCCTTGCCAGTTGCTCTGCTTCCATTGCTTCAACCACCCCCACAGGGCATTTGCCACCATCCATGAGTCAGTGTAGAGATAAAGTACTGGCCACTTTTCTCGTTCAGCAATGTCCAGGGCCAGCTGGATGGCTTTCACCTCGGCAAATTGACTCGATTCACCCTCTCCATCAGCAGTTTCTGCAACTTGTCGTCCAGGACTCCATACAGCTGCCTTCCATCTCCGATGCTTTCCCACAATACGGCAAGAGCCATCAGTAAACAAGGCTGTCCTGGGTTCAGCAGTAGCAGTCATGTTTTTTCCTTTGTGTTAGCTGGTGCAGTGCTGTGTTTTGACTTCTAGTTTTGAGAACAGCGTTGGTGAAGCCGATGTTTTCGGTTGTTGCTAAGTGATGTTTACCCTGACCAAGGACTTTGTGAGGCTCATGCTCTGCCAGGGAGGAGGGGAAGCTGTGAGGAAGCAGAGACGGGGCGCCTGACCCGGGCTAGCCGGGGAGGTATTCCATACCACAGCACGTCATGCCCGGGGTGGGGGGTAACTGGGAGTTACCCGGAAGGACAGGAGCTTCCGGGTGGAACTCGTTTTTCTTGGCCGGTGGTATCGTATTCTCTTCCCTTGTTATTTTCCCTTATCATTGTTTTAGCTGATAGTAGCGGTGGTGATTTGTTGCTGGACTGTTCTTGTCTCAACCCGTGGGAGTTGCACTCTCTCGATCCTCCTCCCCGTTCCTCCGGGAGCGGGGAAGGGGAGAGCCCCGGTGCAGGGAGGGGGGGGAGACGGACACGGACCTTGATTGTTGTCAGCTCGGCACCACTCACTGGGAGTGAGTGAACAAGTTACCTGACTGGGTTTAAACCACGACAAAGGCATACTGCTTTTCACTTTCTGACAGTTTATTATATGGTGGGGCCTCTTCAGCACGCACCACCTCCTCCTCTGGTGACATTCCGAAATCTTTGCCCTCTGGCCAGTCCATGATGACTTCTAGAATGCCTGGACGACTGGGATTTCCTATTCGAGTTCGTTGTGTAATTAGTGCAGCCCATTTACTCCATGTAGCATCAGTTGCATGATGTGTAGAGGAGACCCTGCCTTTGAACATCCAGCCCAGCACAGGCAGCCGGGGTGCCAGGAGGAGCTGTGCTTCAGTGCCAATCACTTCCGAAGCAGCTCGAACCCCTTCATAGGCTGCCAGTATCTCTTTCTCAGTGGGGTATAGCTGGCCTCAGATCCTTTGTATCCCCGACTCCAAAAGCCGAGGGGTCGACCTCGAGTCTCCCCTGGAGCTTTCTGCCAGAGGCTCCAGGTAGGACCGTTCTCCCCAGCTGCAGTGTACCGTACATTTTTTACATCTGGTCCTGTCCGGACTGGTCCAAGGGCTACTGCATGAACTATCTCGCGTTTAATTTGCTCAAAGGCTTGTTGCTGCTCAGGGCCCCATTTAAAATCATTCTTCTTCCGGGTCACATGATAGAGAGGGCTTACAATCGAACTGTAATTTGGGATGTGCATTCTCCAGAACCCCACAGCACCCAAGAAAGCTTGCGTTTCTTTCTTATTAGTTGGTGGAGACATTGCTGTTATCTTGTTGATCACATCTGTGGGGATCTGTCTACGTCCATCTTGCCATTTTATTCCCAAAAATTGAATCTCCTGTGCAGGTCCCTTGACCTTACTCCGTTTTATGGCAAAACCGGC
Source organism: Pezoporus flaviventris (assembly GCF_033815535.1). Lineage (NCBI taxonomy): Eukaryota > Metazoa > Chordata > Aves > Psittaciformes > Psittacidae > Pezoporus > Pezoporus flaviventris. Next base: position 1,272,743 of record NW_026892600.1, read on the forward strand.
TTTCAGCAGGATTTGGATTATTTTCCTCCCTTTCTCAAAGACTTCTTCCACTGTATCGCCCCACACAATAATGTCATCAATGTATTGCAGGTGTTCTAGAGCTTGCCCCTGTTCCAGTGCAGTCTGGATCAGTCCATGGCAAATGGTAGGGCTGTGTTTCCACCCCTGGGGAAGTCGTTTCCAAGTGAACTGGACACCCCTCCAAGTAAAAGCAAACTGTGGCCTGCACTCTGTTGCCAAAGGAATTGAGAAAAATGCATTGGCAATATCAATCGTGGCATACCACTTGGCTGCCTTTGACTCTAGTTCATACTGAAGTTCTAGCATGTCCGGTACGGCAGCACTCAATGGTGGTGTGACTTCATTCAGGCCACGATAGTCTACTGTTAGTCTCCATTCTCCATTAGACTTTCGCACTGGCCATATGGGGCTATTGAAGGGTGAGCGGGTCCTGCTGATCACCCCCTGACTCTCCAGTCTACGGATCAGCTGATGGATGGGAATCAGGGAGTCTCAGTTGGTGCGATATTGCCGCCGGTGCACTGTTGTGGTCGCAATTGCCACTTGTTATTCTTCAACTTTCAGCAACCCCACAGCAGAGGGATCTTCTGAGAGACCAGGCAAGGTGGACAGCTGCTCAATTTCCTCAGTCTCCAAAGCAGCAATACCAAAAGCCCACCGGTACCCTTTTGGGTCTTTGAAGTACCCTCTCTTGAGGTAGTCTATGCCGAGGATGCATGGAGCCTCTGGACCAGTCACAATAGGGTGCTTTTGCCATTCCCTCCCAGTCAGGCTGATTTCAGCCTCCAGCACAGTCAACTCTTGGGATCCTCCTATTACTCCAGAAATATAGATGGGTTCCACCCCTTGACAGCTTGATGGCATCAGGGTACACTGTGCACCGGTATCTACTAGAGCCTTATACTTCTGTGGGACTGATGTGCCAGGCCATCTGATCCACACAGTCCAGTAAATCCGATTGTCCCCTACCTCCACCTGGCTGGAGGCAGGGCCCCTCTAATGGTCATCACAGCGTTGGACACTTAAGTCCTGGTAAAAGGGATTATTCTTCATTATCACAGGAGCTGGAGTAAAATCAGCTCTTCCACTCCATCTGGGAAACTGCTCACCAGAGACTGAAGCCGTAGCTCTCATGGGACGATCAGTCTTGGCCCTTGCTCCCCTCTTCAGTTCACTCACCCGTTCCTCCAAAGCTGAAGTAGGTTTTCCATCCCACTTTGTCATGTCTTCTCCGTGATCCAGCAGGTAAAACCATAGGGTACCCCGTGGCGTATACCTTCTGTATCTCCTCTCTTGAACAATAGGACGCCTTTTGTTAATAGCTGAGACGTGTGTTGGTACACGTGAGGAGCTGGATAAATCAGATACATCGTCCCTCAATTTTTCGAGGTCCTGGGACAGATTTTTCACAGCTGAGATGATGGAAGGAGTGAGATTGTCTTCGAACTCTCGGAGTTTATGAACCATTTCATCCACTGTTAGTGGTACTATGTCATTCCAGGTCACTGTTGCCAATGAATGGGCATATGATGATGGTGCATTCCGTGTAAGTTGTCGCCACATGGGTCGTGTACATTCAACTTCATCTGGATCTATAGGTGTATCCCCGTTATTCGGCTTGATGTGATAGATCATCTCTACGATGGCCGATTCCCTCAGAGACTGGATGCCTTTGTCTATAGTAGTCCACTTGGCCGAACGACTCGTAACATCGTCCTTGTATGGAAACCTTTCTTTCACAGCTGCCAAGAGCCTCCTCCAAAGGCTGAGGGACTTTTTCTCTCTTGCGATTGCTTTGTCAATTCCCCCTTCTCTAGCAAGTGATCCCAGCTGCTTGGCTTCTGTACCTTCTAGTTCGTGACCATCGGCCCCATTGTCCCAGCATCGGAGTAACCAGGTGATGATGTGCTCCCCTGGTTGACGGGTAAAATCTTTTCGCATATTCCGCAGCTCGGTTGAGGTCCGAGGTTGAGAAGTTACCTCTTCTTCTTCTTCTTCGTCATGTGATGATGACTCCTGATCAGATTCTGGACCGGGTGGTGAATTCATTGGTTCTTCATCTCGCTTCACCCTTTTTGCCTCCTTTTTGCTTGTTCTCTTGCGTACAGGGGCAACTGATATTGGTACGAATTGGTCCTCTGGTTTGGCTGCAGTGATTATCACTGTGGTTTGAGTAGCGACTGTACTTGTTGCTGGGGGTGGTGTAGCTACTGTGCTTGGAGCTGGGGTAACCGCGCTGTCTGTTGCAGTTGAAGTTTGAGCAGCTGCTGTACTTGCTGCTGGGGTAGCTGCGCAGTTCATTGCAGCCAAAGTTTGAGTAGCGACTGTCACTTTGCCCTCAAATCCGCCAACATTCTTTTCCTTTTGAAGGTGCTGGATAGTGTTGAACAAGGCCCTGTAAGCATAGGCCAAGCCCCAGCACGTTGCCGTGATTTGTCCATCTCTGGTATGGCCAGAATGACCACACACCTCATTTAAGTGTTTTACTAATTCTTCTGGATTTTGCAGTTGTTCGGTAGTGAAATTCCAAAATACTGGAGGGGCCACTGACCTAGATACTTGCCCATACTATCCCACACACCCTGCCACTCATGGCTGTCCAGCCTCAGGGAAAATCTCTCGGTCCTCCTACATCGTCGTTTGACCCCAGACAAGACCCAAACCTGAATCTGCTTAACTCTTGAAATCAGTCGTGGGCAAAACACACTCTGTATGCGTGTTAGCATGGTGATTCCCATCACCATCAGCAAACAAGTCTCAACAGCATTAAAATGCCATTCAAAAAATTCAAAACTCTCAAATGTAAATGGTCTGGGGGGACGACTAGGAGGGTAAAAGGATGTCTCCTTCACAGGTTGAGCACCTGAGAAGGAGAAAAAAGATGTGTAATTGCTAAGCACCTCCATCATATACCTCCCAAAGTATAAAGGTGGTGACCACACTGGGAACGTAAGCCAGATCAGTTTCATGATCAATGATTCTATTGTATTACAAGTCATTACCATAAAGTACAATGGGATAAAAACCTTAGCCCAAGCCCCACACTTGAAAAACACTAATACAGCCAATACCGGATGGACGTAAGATATGATATACTGAAACTGTGAGATCAAGAGGAACAACCTTGAGAGCCAATAAATCAGCATTGTGATGAGTGACTATCAATCCAGTCAGATCTGTTCTTATCTCAACCCCTCGTGCCCCACGTTGGGCGCCAAAAAGAACTGTCGTGGTTTAAACCCAGTCAGGTAACTCGTTCGCTCACTTCCAGTGAGTGGTGCCGAGCTGACAACAATCGAGGTCCATGTCCGTCTCCCCCGCCCCACCCCGCACCGGGGCTCTCCCCTTCCCCGCTCCCGGAGGAACGGGGAGGAGGATCGAGAGAGTGCAACTCCTACGGGTTGAGACAAGAACACTCCAGCAACAAATCACCACCGCTACTATCAGCTAAAACAATGATAAGGGAAAATAACAAGGGGAGAGAATACGATACCACCGGCCAAGAAAGCGAGTTCCACCCGGAAGCCCCTGTCCTTCCGGGTAACTCCCAGTTACCCCCCACCCCGGGCATGACGTGCTGTGGTATGGAATACCTCCCTGGCTAGCCCGGGTCAGGCGCCCCGTCTCTGCTTCCTCACAGCTTCCCCTCCTCCCTGGCAGAGCATGAGCCTCACAGAGTCCTTGGTCAGGGTAAACATCACTTAGCAACAACCGAAAACATCGGCTTCACCAACACTGTTCTCAAACTAGAAGTCAAAACACAGCACTGCACCAGTTAACACAAAGGAAAAAACATGACTGCTACTGCTGAACCCAGGAAAATAGCCTTTCCTTCTAAGAACACTGAAACCAGACAGCAAAATAAAAAAAAAAAAAAATTATGTGTTTATATATATATATATATATATATATATATATATATGACACTTCATTTCTCTTAGAAGTCTAATTTTTTTTAGCAGCTGAATCATAAACACCCACAGTCGTGAACAGAAAGGTACATCTGTGTGGATATCTTTAAGTAATGTAGATTTATGATTGATGTGTTTATGAGCATCATTCGAAGTATTTCACCTAAGAAGGTGAAATCTTGTTTCTCCTGACTCAATTTTTTTTTTTTTTTGAGATAACCTCCTTCAGTTCTGTGATCTTCTCATGTAATTAATTCTATTTAAAAATCCTCTAAACCCTCAAACAACAACAAAAAAACAAACCCCAAACTGTATCAGTGGCTACAAATGCACATTTCCCAGAATAGTTTGTGTGCCTGCATAGGAAAATGTAACAAATAGAGAGAAAAGCAAATGCCAGCAGATGAAATAAGTGAAATTAGTTTGTCAGCTCAGGAGTTCAGACTTTCTGGATTCCAGTTTGTTACATTTGTATTCATATTTGCCTAATTCTAAGGTAATAAAGGTAAAGGAAAGGAAGCTGTACACAAAAGCTGTCATGCACTGATGGCATGCTTCTTATATTTTCCTGTTCCTAAATAAGGTTAGTTTACTAAAAGCTGTACTCAGTATTTCTCTATTCATCAAATTAGCATCAATTGTGCTTTAATAAAGAGGAAATCAGGAAATCTATGCAAGTTCTTACATTGCTGACAATCACAGCTACAATGAAAAATACACAACAGCATCAGTTTCATTGCTTTTATTGAAATCAATTTAATCTTGATACTTTAGTGTAGCTAGCTCCTGAATTTATGTATGCCATTTTGATGTAGTGAATGTGAAATACGTTTTTTTCCCCTAACATAAAATCAGTATGAACAAAACATATTAATTTGTAATTGGCATTTCTCAGTGCATTCATTACTAGATCTGAAGCTCTGTAAAGATCTAACAAGTATGCAAATCCAGTTAATGTGAGTTTTCATTAACCTTTTTATCATTAATAACTTTGAAGGCAATATTCTAGTACTGTTTCTAAAAGGATAGACTGGAAGTGGAAACTTACAAAGCTGCAAAGCTCCTAGTTACTCCTATACTTCCATAACATTGCTTGGTCATACTTTAAAGCCACTTCTGCTGTTGTGAATTAAGAAAATCCATAGGTTTGGACTTTATACCAGACTTTTATTGTCCTCTTTTTGTTGGTGAAAATTCTGTGAATTTTGACTTATCTTTTATGACAGGGGAGAGAAACAGGTCAAATACAACAGCGTGCAATTTCAGTGACTGTTTTTAAGGCCACTTGACCAAATAGTAGCGCAAGATCATACGATAGTTTGGATTGGAAGGGAAAAACACCCTCCCACACACCCCACCACCACTGTGGGCAGGAACAGCTTTCACTACAGCAGGTTGCTGAAAAAAAACCATCCAGGAATAGAGAATCATCGAATCCGAGACTGGTTTGGGTTGGAAGGAATCTTAAAGCTCATCCAGTTCCAACCCCCTGCCATAGACAGGGAGACCTTCCATTTCACCAGGTTGCTCCAAGCCCCCTCCAACCTGGCCTTGAGCACTTCCAGGGATGGGGCAGCCACAGCTTCTCTGGGCAACCTGTGCCAGGGCCTCACCACCCTCACAGTAAAGAATTTTTTCCAGTGTCTTATATGTAGTATATAAAATCAGTAGTTTATATTTATATATTTTATATATTTTATATTTATATATATCTTTTTCGTGGTACTAAGGCTTCCAGGGCTCTTTGTAACAGTTCTTGTATATTTCAAAATGGGACAAAAACACCCAGTGTGCTTCATCAGCACGTGTCTGCTGGCTAGCTGGCAAGGCTGAATTCTCTTGTGCTTGTTAGAGGTATCCTCTTTATTATTCATGGCTTCAGAAAGATGCCTTTGTCCACCTCAGATTTGTGGCTGCTCTCCTGGAAATAGAGACATATCTGATTTTGAAAGTGAATGAAGCATGTCTTAAATTTAATGGAAGAGTACTACCTGCTTTTTATACGTTTCCTGCTTATACGCGTATATGTTTTATGTTTATATATTTCCTGCTTATATGCTCCTGACAAAAGCCCCTGTCTATTTCTTGCCAGGTGGACACAGCTCCATGGCTAATGGCAAGGGAGGGAAAGGAGGGACTTACTGATTCAGAGTCCATTCCATAGTCTGTGTTGTCCTGGCCCCCAGCAAACATTCATTGAGCTAGGGAGATAAAGTACAGATGAGCCATAAAGTCTGTGAAAGATAACTGTGTTTCAGGGATTACTTTTCATTGTGTGATTGCTGCTGGGTGTGTCCTCTAATGGCTCGATTTCTGAAAAAGCAGCAGGATTGCCTGTACTCTGGATGTACTCAAAAGGAAGGAGGTGCTTTGTTATGAATCCCCCAGGTCTGGTGTAAGTGTTAAATTTAGTCTCAGAACACTTACTGGATTGAACTTCTTGGGAGTTTTATGCAGGAGACAATGTTATTTCTGAATTCCAGGAAGAATCAGATGCAAGCAAAGCTCAGTGCTGACAAGAAAGAAGCAGGGGGAATTAGCAGAAACACAACTGCTGGGCATGTTTAGGTCAAAAGCTAACTTTGATGCTTTTCCAGTGTTGGGGTAAAGCAGGGATTTGAAAGGTTCCAGTTTAGGAGAGTCAAGTCTCTCAGTCCTGCATGAGCCCTGGGGTCCATTTCTGACCTTTGCTCTTTGCATCTTTTCCACAGCCCTGAATGGAGAGCTCAGCAATGCTCTTTGCTTCTTGTAGACTTCTCTCGGGGTCAGTACTGCTTTCATAGTAGGCTTTGGGACCATATCCAGTGGGTACTTCATCAGCTTTTCTGTTTCAGTTTCTTTTTCTGCTTTTGGGAGCAGTCACACACAGGTAGAAACAGCAATTCTGATATGTTTTTCACAGTCATTTATTCTGCTCATGTGCTACTTAAAATTGTCTACATCAGGGTTTATATTTATATTATAGTTTCAATTTTAGCAGTGTTCCTGACAGCAAGGAACAGAAGCTTACTGATGAAAAGAAAATAGTTACTCCCTCTTGCTTCACCAAGAATCGTGTTTCACCCTTCAAAGGGAGCATGCAACGGGTCACGGCGAGTCTGGTTCTTCAGTTTATTGGTCCTCCTCTTCTTCCAAAGCTCATCCTAACTCTAGACAAATATCTCTGTTAGTGTAAGTGAGAGGTTTACAAGTGGCGAAGCCATTCCCTGTGAACTGTGTACCACAAAATTAAGAAATAGCTGTAGAAAAGTTATTTCCTGCCAGAGGCAGGGTTACATTTCTAACTGTGGTGCTGTGGTGCTGTCATCAATTTTATGACTCAGTTTTTCTATAGAGGGGATAAATTAACATTCAGTGCAATATTAACTTTTTCTTTTCCTTTTTTTTTTTTGTTTTGGGGGGGGAGGCAGGGACAAGGGAGTTACAGCTGATTAGCTGTATTTTTGTATGATGGTGATAAACAGATTAGAAGCTTCTGCTTGCTCTGTATTACAGGTCTTGCATTGAGTTGCATTTTAGAAAACATTAAACCCATGCTATTTATCATCACATTGCAGGGTATTAGGGTTTTCCTCCTAGCTAATAGCTAGCTAATAGCAGGCTACAGGGATTGTTGCTGGACTGGATATCAGTCTTCACCTGAAGATCTGAGCAGCTACTGTGCTATACTGCTGTATAAAATTATTTATATTTCGAGAAGATGAAAATTCTGTCACTGAAAGCAAGTTCAACAATCATTTCTTAGTCATGTTAAATTTACTAAGTGATCAATGGCTTATATTTGGTGCAATGCTTCCATGGACCTAGGTAATTACAAGTCATTTGAGCTGTCCAAGAAGCAAATTACAGCCTCTCCACCCCTCAGAGAGCTATTTGTTTCAGAGTGGACAATCCAGGTCATTCCAGTAGCTGAAGCTGAAAGATTAAGGTACAAGGGCAAGTAGAGGTGTCTTAAAGGGAAGTAAGAAATGATGAGGAAGGAGCAGGGATGACTGAAAAGCTTGAGTTGATTCTTTTTGACAGGGAAGAGTTGCTCCCTTTGAGTTTTGTTGCTCCCTAGAATCCACCGCACATCTGAGTCTGTGAGCTGCTGAATACTACCTCTCCATCTCATGATTGCAGTACATGTCCATTTCTGGACAAAGGTCATGGTTCAGCCCCAGCCAGCATCTGAGCCCCAGGCAGCTGCTCACTCACTCCATTCCCATGGGATGGGAGAGAGAATTGGAAAGGTAAAAGTGAGAAAACTCATAGGTTGAGATAAAGACAGCTTAACAGGTAAAGCAAAAGCCACATGCACAAGCAAAGCAAACCAAGGAACCATTCACCACATCCCATGGTCAGGTAGCTCACACATCCCCAGGGCAGCAGGGTGTCATGTGTAATAGTGACTTGGGAAGACAAACACCGTTGCTCCAAATTTCCCTCCTTCCTCCTTCTACCCCAGCTTTACATGCTGAGCATGATGTCCTATGGTCTGGGATATCTCTTGGGTGAGTTGGGGTCAGCTGTCCTGGCTGTGCCCCCCCCAGTTCACAACAGGCTGTTGTGAGCCGTGCACTGATGTCAAAAGCGGTGAGGGGCAGAGCAAAGATGGGGGAGATGAAGGCATAGCACTGCATTACTGTGGTCCTAAAAGAGGCCGAAAAACTGAGTTTCCCCATGCTGCTGTTAACGGGACTGCTAGCTAGACGCTTCTGGTCAGCATTTTCCTAAAGTGCTTAAAGCTCTAAAAGCTTATTATACTGCATTACTTTTTTCCTTCTTTGGAATGATTTTTTCCTTTAGTTTCTCAGACTGTCTTTGTATTGCAACAGGATGTCTGCATGTGTCTTTTAGTTTTCTAACTCTTTTGATACAGCGTGCTGTTTCGTGAGTATTCTTATTTGCATTTCCTGTAGTTCTAAAACTTTTTGATATTGAAATTGCTTTGTGAATATTGTAACTTGCAAATGACTGTGAAGAGAAGCATTTTTTACATTTTTACCAGAAAATCTCCAGATATTTTGCTATACTTTTTCTTAGAATTCTTATGAATCTTCCAAGGAAAACTTACTAAGTTTGAGCTGACCTGAAACTCACTTAAGTCAGTGAAGACATTTCTGTTGGTTTTGAAGGGCTTTGGATTGTAGCGTATTTATTCAGTTGACATGCAAGAAATGTATGTGACTTAGAGAAGTGCAGGAGTTACAGATGTGTAGGTTTGTACTTCTAAAGTCTTCCTTTAAGTAAAAAAAAACACTGTTTTAATGTTGCTGAGAGTGAAATATAGCTAATTAAGGAACTGCAAATTATTTAATTAATGCAGTTCATTTTGTAGTAGACAAAAGGGGAATACTGCATGTCACCTCAACAGGACAGTTTTAAAAATAGTTAAACATTAGGTTCCAAGGCAATTTCATTTCTTATTATAATGAAGAAATTTAACACTTGAATGTGCCCTAGAAATAGTCATCCCAAGGCAATTTCATATTCTTGTTGTTGTGAATTTTTGATTCATGAATCTGTCCCAGAAATAGTACTGTTTGGAACAGAATACACAACACTTAAATGAAAAAAAGTACCTAATCCCATGCTAGCCACCAAGACTCTTGAAATGTAAATTGAAATCTGGAGGAGGCAGGGATGGATAATTTAGGGTAGAAAGAGTCAACTTGAACAGCTTATTTTTATGGATTCCCTTGGGTGCTGGAAGATTTAAAGTTTCAGGGAAGAAGGAAAGAAGAAAAATTACAGAAAATAACTATTACATAGCAGTCTTGATAAAACTGAGAAGCCTTCAAGTGTTTTAAATGAAAGCAAACTAAATATATTTAAAGAAAGTGAATTGTTTACATATCTTTTTCTTCTTTAAATGCATAAAGATATATTTGCATAGTAAATCTGCATTGGGTAAATGATTTGTGTTAAGTGATTTATATAAGCAGAATACCTCTCTTACAATATGCTTGCTTTTGGCTGTATAATGTTGCTCCATTTGCTCCCAGACACCTGGGAATGACTGTGTAGTCATAGGAGAGAAAAAGGCACCGGATGTATTTCTAAATACTCTGCTCAAAATTAAATGTGCCACACACTAGAAATGCTTTCTCTTTGAGCACAGGAGATCAGGCTCATTTGCTTAGGTGCAAATACCAGACATACATTAGTCGTCCATCTAACACTTTTGGTGTTACACAAAGAACTTGCACTGCAGCACTTTAAAACCTTCTCCTAGACATATTTAGAGCTGAGTGAATTGTTTATTATGAATAATTTCTCTCAGGCATTTTGCTTTTCTTTTCACAAATAATTAGTGGATAATTGTGGTATTTAACTAGCTCTGGAAAAATTCCAATGCACATAGTAAATAACAAATAGAAATAGGGATTTGGTTTTTTTTTATCATACCTAAAATTGTTTTCAAGGAATCTTTTTCACTGCTTGACTGGTTAAAATTTGGTTCATTGAAACTGGATTAATCACAATTTGGTTTTGGACAGCCACAGAAATGATGTGTTTGAGAAAGTCAAGAGTCGTCATTTATATTTAAAAGGCTTATATGTTTTTATTCAGCTGTCAACTATTATATGTTATTGGATGGACTATAGCTCCCATAGTGTACTTCCCACTTGTCTGGTAGAACAAAGAGCATGTTGTGGTCTGTGATCATCGTGGTTATCGTGAATACACTTGAATTTTTTTGTTTCACCACTCGTCATATGTCATAGCGTTTTTATAATATCAAAGCAGTGAAATCCCTTAATAGAGGCACAAAATTCAGTCCATCTTATCCATTGTGTAATAACAAATCAATTCACTGAAAAATGAGGCCACGAGACAAATGAATCTGTGAGCTTCTGCCTGTTTGGAAAATTCTAGAGGTATGGACCTCCCTTGCTGTTATGATACTGGCATATGTGTTTCTTTTCAGATGGTACTGGGTTGGGCTGAGCTGAAGGTGACACTGTCCACAGCAGTCCCTATGGTTCTATGTCTTGCATTGGTGACTAAAACAGTGTTGGTAACACACCAGTGTCTTGGCTGCTGCAGATCAGTGCTTGCACATAGTCAAGAACTTGTCCATTTCCCACCCAACCTGCTCACACTGAGGAGGTGGTGGGGCAGCGAGATGCTGGGAGGGGACGCAGCCATGAGAGATGACCCCAACTGAACAAAGGGACATCCCACACCGCATCATGTCACGATAGCAATAACAGCTATCTGGAAGTAGGGAGAATGATGCATTCGTGATTGTGGCATTTATCTTCTGAAGCAACCACGATGCATGTTGATGTCCTGCTTCCCAGAAAGTGCCCGGACATCTCCCTGCTGATGGGCTATAGTGAATAAATTCCTTTTTTGCTTTCCTTCCATGTATGGCTTTTGTTTCACCTATTAAACTGCCCTTTTCTCAATCCGCAATTACTCTCACCTGATATTATCTGCCTGTCCTGCAGAGGAAGGCAGTGAGTGAGCAACTGTGTGGATACTTGTTTTTTGTCTGAGGTCATTCCACTGTGGAGGCATATTTATCTGAAAGGAAATTCTCTTCTAAAGAACATCCATCTTATACAAAGATAAGTTTTGAAAAATACATTAAATCTCTGTTGTCTTTTGCTATTTTCCCCATTTTTTATTCCAGTGGGATCAGTAGCTCCAGTGATGTAGAAAAAGCTTTCCTATAGCATTTTATGAGAATGATTTTTTTCCAGACCGTTTAAAAATTGTGTTTTGTGTCAACTTTCAAGAAGTTTAAATTCAAACTATGCTTTTTAGTGGTCAATAAGAAGGCTACTTTCATCTTACAGGATGTTTCTCACTGTCCCTCTCTACAGAAGTATTAAAGAAATACTTCAAAGAGGGAGAGAAAGAAAAAAATATTTCAGTGTACAGTCTTTATTTTAAGCCTCCCAGTAGAGCCTGAAATTAGTCTCTACATAAGCACTAAATTTAGGTGGAAAAAACATGGTATTTCAGATATATAGAATGCATTAACAAAGATAATCTACAAGGAATAACCATGTGACTGATAACAAATAATTGGATCCTTTGAGATCCATTTTGTCTGAGACTCCCCTGAAGGTAGCTAATACTCTGAATGGGAAGATGAAAGTGAAGCATGAACTGCAAAGGCAAGGATCAGTTTGGAAAGCTGTCTGTGGGAGATTATGGTCGTGGGAGAGAGGCAGGGAAAGCTGCAGAAATTTATAGCTTTGGAGACACTCTTAAGTGTGGAAGAGAATTCCTTTTTTTCCAGCCAGTAGAAAAAAATGCTTTCATCATTCCTCTTGTGTACCTGAGCAAAATAACTTCGCTGAGACCGCTGTAGCTAAAAGAGTGAAATCAATGCATATTATTTTTGATTGCCCCTGTTCCCATTCTCCTTTTTCCCCAGCTGACCAAACTGAAGGTCTTCTGGAAGACAGTGTGACTGATATGAGTGTGGCAGATGGCACTTGCTTTTCTTCATCTTCCTTGCTGGTAAGTTATAAAATTAAGGCCTTTTAAATCAAGTTATTATTTCCAGGAGTTTTAGCTTTCTTTATCTCATCAATATTAACTTGTCATATAGATATCTTTGTCAGCATCACTGTAAACTTGCATAGTGTAGAGGAAGGATCTGCAAGAGTCTTCATCTTCAGTGCCAGTCATACAGACACAAGACCCTACAAAGACTTTTAAACTATTAGCAGAACGTTTGCTTGCAGCTGAAGTCTAATTGTGAGTTTTATACACTTGCTGTATACAAAGAACAAAATGCACTTGGTGCTCTCCCTAATCACAGGAGTAAATCCTAAAATTTGTGCCTTAGTGGGTAAACCAAAGTCTCCAGATCTCGTCTTTTTCAGTATTTATCAGTTACAGTGCCATGAGAACTTTTGCTAAACAGAGCAAAAGCATCTGTAGAGATAATTAATCTGTCATGTTTTCCTATACATTTACTATCTGCATATCTGCATCTGAGCTAACTGACCAGAATTTCTTTGGTGGACAAAAATAGCACTCCTGAAGTGCAAATACCCTCCATTGTCGTTATTTTTATATCCTTCACGCTGTCAACTTCCTCCAGTGTTGTAGAATATGAGGACCCCTCTTTTATCTTGTCTATCCTACAGAGATATATCCAAGCCATTTTATGAATTTTCTAATTTACATAATCACACCTAATTTTAGGTACGTATTTAAAAGTGTTGGCTAACAATCTTACTGATTTTTAGTGACAGCTCTGAAGCTCTCCTTCCTTTTCACTCTCTACCCATCTAGCCTTCACTGAACCTCATCTTCTTCATCAGATTTTGTAGGCCAGGCTGCTTAAGGTCAGGGAGATGTGACTTGTTTAAGGCCAAATTACCTTGTTGTCAGAAGGTTCTTGTTCTTTGTCTTGCACAAGAGAGTGCTAAAGCAATTTTTAATGGATAAGGCATTTTCTGCTGATGAGATAGATGTTAGCAAGGGCAACTATACAGCAAGTTATTTATTTCACCACCACAAAATGCGTTAACTGTGTAATCTAAAAACACGCTTCTGCTTTGACAGGCAATGGGAGCAGTGTCACACTACAGTGATATACAGAAATTTAGAGCTGTTAGGATCAAATAACCTTCAAGTTTTTGACTGGTTAGATGTCTTTTTTAACCTGCCACTTTAAATTTTTCTTTCCATGAACTTCTATGCTTTTTTTCTGTAACTTAAAGTTTACTTCATTTTTCATAATATTATCAAGAAACTCGAATATCAAGACTGAGTAACAGCAAGGAACAGACTTGATGGTACTGCTGATTTCTCTTGGTACAGTGAGCAAGCTGATAAGTGCAATAAGAAAAGTGGCTGCAGAAAAAAAATAACCAGGTGCAACATTGGCCAATTCTGTCAGAATTATGAAGAATATGGGGGGTGTCTGAACTCCTGACCCTCAAGAGGAGTTTCACAGATTAACTAGTTATCATTACAGTAAGTGCTGTGACTGTATTTGAAGACTGCAAATAGACAATTGAGAAAGAAAAAAAAAAATAGTATTGATTTTCTGTGTATGGATTTTGCATGACACACTTCTTCATGTTACTTTTAACGTGCAAATAGGATTAGGTGTGTTTTACCTTCTTTAATTCAGTTATAAGACTGTTGTGATTTTATTTTTTTGACTTCAGTATTTCCCGCTGCAATCCAGTCAATCAAATTTCCTCAGTATAAATCAGACATGATTCTTAAATATTCTTGTCTTCTGTTAACACTGACTTTTCTGCAACATCTAGTGGTAGAACATTCATTTTTAGGAAATACACATCTAATTTCTAGAAAATTTCCTAGTTTCATTGCAGTGGGTTTACTTGTGTAAATTAGGATCATTACAGATGAAAAGCTGGGGAAATTATCAAAAACCTGCAAAGAACAAAGTCTGTACAATGTAGCATCTCTCATTAGAAGACCCTAGCCCACTGTAGGAGAGGATCTGGTTCGAGACCATCTTAAAAACCTGAACATACAGAAGTCCATGGGATCTGATCAAATCCATCCACGAGTCCTGAAGGAGCTGGCAAATAAAGTTGCTAAGCCACTGTCCATCATATTTGAAAAATCATGGCAGTCATGTGAAGTTCCTGATGACTGGAAAAAGGGAAATAGAACCCTCATTTTCAAGAAGGGGAAAATGGATGACCCGGGGAATTACAGACCAGTCAGTCTCACCTTTGTGCCTGGCAAAATCTTGGAGCAGATTCTTCTGGAAGGCATGCTAAGGCACATGAAAAACAACAAGGTGCTTGGTGACAGCCAGCATGACTTCACTAAGGGGAAATCCTGCCTGACCAATTTGGTGGCCTTCTATGATGGGGGTACAGAACTGATGGACAGGGGTAGAGCAGTTGACGTCATCTACCTGGACTTGTGCAAAGCGTTCGACACTGTCCCACATGACATCCTTGTCTCTAAATTGAAGAGACATCAATTTGATGGATGGATCACTTGGTGGATAAAGAACTGGATGGATGGCTGCATGTAAAGAGTTGGGGTCAATGGCTCAATGTCTAGTTGGAGACCAGTAACGAGTGGTGTCCCTCAGGGATCGGTGTTGGGACCTTTCTTGTTCAACATCTTTGTCAGTGACATGGACAGTGGGATTGAGCATGCCCTCAGCAAGTTTGGTGATGTCACCAAGCTGTATGGTTTGGTTGATACGCTGGAGGGAAGAAATGCCATCCAGAGGGACCTTGACATGCTTGTGAGGTGGGCTGATGCCAACCTTATGAAGTTTAACCATGCCAAGTGCAAGGTCGTACACCTGTGTCAGAGCAATCCCAGGCACAGCTACAGGTTGGGCAGAGAAGAGATTCAGAACAGCCCTGCAGGGAAGGACTTGGGGGTGCTGGTCGATGAGAAACTGAACATGAGCTGTCAGTGTGCACTTGCAGCCCAGAAAGCCAACCATATCCGGGGCTGCATCTAAAGGAGCATGACCAGCAGGTTGAAGGAGGTGATCCTGTCCCTTTACTCTGCACTCGTGAGACCTCACCTGGAGTATTGTGTGCAGTTCTGGTGTCCTCAGCATAAAAAGGACATGGAACTGTTGGAAAAAGTCTGGAGGAGGGCCACGAGGATGATCAGGGGACTGGAGCACCTCCTGTATGAAGACAGGCTGAGAAAGTTGTGGCTGTTCAGCCTGGAGAAGAGAAGGCTGCGTGGAGACCTCATAGCAGCCTTCCAGTATCTGAAGAGGGCTTATAAGGATGCTGGGGAGGGACTCTTCAGTAGGGACTGTAGTGACAGGAAAAGGGGTGCTGGGTTAAAACTTAAACAGGGCAAGTTTAGATTGGATATAAGGAAGAACTTCTTTACTGTGAGGCTGGTGAGGCACTGGAATAGATTGCCCAGGGAAGCTGTGAATGCTTCATCCCTGGTGGTGTTCAAGGCCAGGTTAGACAGAGCCTTGGGTGACATGGTTTATTGTGAGGTGTCCCTGCCCATGGCAGGGGGGTTGGAACTAGATGATCTTATGGTCCTTTCCAGCCCTAAGTATTCTATGATTCTACGATTAGGTAAACATGGGAAATTACATCACTTTGCTGTTTCTGCTTCTGTGACTGTTTGCACTATTTTTTTTCAGCTCTGCGTTTCATTTCATGTGAAGACATTTGGTGTCTTCATTTGTATTATAAATAAGCCATTCTGGGACAAAACAGAAACTTCTTAAAATAATACTATTACTTCATTAGATTTTGGGTCATGCAGAAAGGTTAACTACATCAAAACACACTAGTAAGGCTATAATGCTATATTTATTTTTCTAGCACAAAATTTACAACCAACGTTTCAAAGTGGTTTTCTTTTCTTTTCTTCCATGTAAAACTGTACCTGAAAAACAGCGAACATTTTGGTAATCACATTAATATCTGAATAGTGCATAAAAATAAATTTGACAACTACAGTATAAGGCTGCTAAAAATAAGAAACGTGGACAGAACGCTATCATATTTTTCTGGATCAGATACATTGAGTTAGATGCCATATTACATTGTTCTAGGAGCTAGCTTTTCTGCTATCATGAATATAGTTCATGTTATCTTGTTAATGAATTACTTATATAATATAATTTCACAAACTATTTTTTTATAACTTTTGTTAAAAATAATGCTTTCCTAAAAGGGATACATGAGAAAGGTATTTTTCTGATTGATATATTCACTCCACTAAATTGTCTGTGTGTTAGCTACTGAAAGCTTAGTATGGAAATGAAAAAGTTGTCATTTCACAAAATGATTGTTCCAAAATTTCAAACATTTGTATTCCTTTCTACTATAAAGAAATAATTTCAAAAAAAGTTCACAGAAACAGTGGTGGATTGACATTGTAGGTCATTATATTTCCTTTCTGTCACTAAGTTATTTGTTCCCTTATTAGCATAGTTTCTGAACAGCATTCATTTGCTGTTACTTGTCTGCTAATACTCTTCTGAGGTAAGGTAGCTGCTCATCATCAACTGCTTCCAGATTATAAGCTCATGGGTAAGAAGTTATATTGGGAAATGACAATTTGAGGCTCTCCTAGATTTATTTATTTACTTACTTATTCACACAAGGTGAGAAATGCTTAAAGAGAAAGTCAAAAGAAACTTAGGTTTTGTGTAAGTTCTGGAGCAAAAGCCAGCATGTATGGGCGTGAAGGCCATCCATCGGGCTGCTACTGATTGGAGAACCACAGTGATTTCCCCAGTGTCATACAGCTCTGAACTGAACATATGTAAAAATCACAGCATGGCTGTGTAAATCTTATTCTGAATCCCATCCCTGCCTGTGTATTAATTTGACAAAAGTCATGGATGTGCTCGTGTGCTTGCCTGGACAGTGATTTCCACATTTTCCAGTCAGCAAGAGAGGAGTTTTTTGCTTCTGCTTACTAACCCCACTCAGAGCACGAAGGATTTCAGATGAAGCTTGCACAGCATACAGATAAATTACAATATGCTGCATAAGGTTAAAAAAGTGAAAGGGGCAAGACTTGGGCAGTTGCTAATATTTATGTGTAAGACTGAGGAGCTTACTTAATCTGACCCTATGTCCCTGTCCATTCAATGAAGTCTCTTGGTACAGTTCATTAACTGAATTTCTGGCTGGGGGTTATGATTTGAATGGAGAATACATTTTTAGTTTCTTAAATTAGATTATGCTTTCTGTGCTGCTTCCTTTGTAAGACCACTAACTAAGATTTTGACTACTTTATTTGCATCTCATTCTTGACTTTAAAGATTGTATTTAGCAGAATACTTGAGATAAAGTGCATTGCTGTAGCTTCAGTTTTCCATGTTCTGTCTTTGTAATACCTAAATTTCATATGAGAGATAAAGCATTCGCTCAGACTTCCCCCAAAGACCAGTTGCATCTTAATATTTAATTCAGTTATTTGTGGTAACAATACTACTTGCCTTCTTTTTTTTCCCCCAAAGATATTAGACTTAATACGTCAGAAATGCTGAATGAAAATATCAATTGGCATCTCCTGGTGCTCTAAGTTACAGAAGAGTAAAATGTAAGATGAGAAGAAACCCAGACTGATAAATGAAGTTTCTACCTGTACCAAATCAGGAAAATGGCTGCTTCAGGGGAAACAGTAAATAAATTTCTATGAGCCTAACAAGCAGCAGGACTCTACATGGTGATACCATTGTTTTTGTTATTAAACAGATCACACAGACCAGACCAGTCTTCTGCTGTCAAATAATATACTTGGTTATCCCTTAAAAATAATAATACATTTATAGAACATTTTATTGATATCTTTGTGATACTTTTATCATCAGAGACATATTTGTTTATTTGGAACTCAGAATTGTTTACTATTTTTATTTTGATAGTGAATAAATTGACTCTGCAAAGACTTCTCTATTAAGTGCATGTTTTTTTTGTATTTGTCCTGGGTTCAGCAGTAGCAGTCATTTTTCTCCTTCTTGGTAGCTGGTGCAGTGCAGTGTTTTGACTTTCGGCCTGGGAACAGAACTGATAGCGATGTTTTGGTTTGGCCAAGGACTTTGTGAGCCTCATGCTCTGCCAGGGAGGAGGGGAAGCCGGGAGGAAGCAGAGACAGGACACCTGACCCAAACTGACCAAAGAGGTATTCCATACCACAGCACGTCATGCCCAGGAGGTAACTGGGACTTCGCTGGAAGGGCTGGGAAACTGCAGGGTTGGAGGAGGTATCAGTCGGAGCTTGGTTGGGCTTGGTGGGCGAGTTATCGGTCAGCTGGTGCTGAGGTGTTGTATTCTCTTCCCTTGTTATTTCCTTTATCATTATTATCATTGGTGGTAGCAGTAGTGATTTGTGTTATACCTTAGTTACTAAACTGTTCTTATCTCAACCCGTGGGAGTTGCATTCTTTTCGATTCTCCTCTCCGTCCCTCCGGGAGTAGGGGGAGGGAAAGAAGTGGGGGGAAGTGAGTGAACGAATTACCTGACTGGGTTTAAACCACGACAGTATTACACATATTTATGACCTTCAAATTTGAGATGTAAGTTAATGTATTTACTTTAATGTATTAACTATCAGTTTGTTTACTGTATTTAATGTATATACTGTATTTAACACAGCCAGAGTAATTTTTCAATAAAACAGTATTGACATACCCAAAAAACACTGATATGAGTGAAAAAAGCCTTCAGGAAGGCCAAGCTAGCCATGCCATTTGACAGGACCTGAACAGAGATTGAGAGGTAGCTGATGATGCATCGTAGTTGACTTTCCATTTAATCAGCTTGTGCTAAACGAGAAAAGACAAGTGTAAAGAAATCCCAGAGCCATAAGCAATTAAAGAAGGGGCTTGTAGGTTCACCAGGAAATCCAGTTCTTTCTTGGTCTTCTCAAACTAAGTACATAGTTCTCATTCTTTCGTGTACTTTATACTACTTCTGACTCTCAATAAAAGGATTGTATTTCTTTCTGTGTACAGTACCACTCCAAATGAGCTAATCTGTTTGATGTCAGCAATTATCAGGGCCTCATACTACAGTAAAAAGGAAGTGGAGTTGTTTTCCAAGGTCCTCCTCAATGCGTATTATACCCGATAAAAGTTCCCTTTGAGTCCTTCTTTAACTATCTGTCCTCTCAAGTAATTTCAAACTCTGTAATCTCAAACTTCAAGGTTTTCTTGTTGCCTAAAGAACTTTCATTGGTACTTTACCTAAACAGGTTTTTATGGGCTATGGAGTTCTTGTGTTACTGGTTAGATATGAAGTTACTGCTGCAAAAATCTCTGGGTTTAAGTAAAATTGCGAGTTCTGGATGAAGTTGAAGGATGTCAGCAGCAAAATTACTAGATTAATTACATACTATTCCTTCTTAAATGTTCAAACATTTTATTTTCATTTTTGTGGATAATTATTTATTGTGAATGCTTATTCAGAAATGAAAGATCATCAATTACAGCTGTAAATATTTCTGTAAATCTGACACAGATATGTGACGAAAGATATTTATAACCATTAAAAATTTATTCACAAATACCTTAAATTCTGAATATTATGGACAAGTCTCTCTCCCTGTTAAAAAGGTTCAGGTCCACCAGTAAGGTGGCAAAACCAGTAAATGTGACTATTCACACAATATGACTGCTCTTAATAAGATTTCTAAGTATAATCTCTTTCCCAGCTCAAGCTTATGCCAATTTGCAAAGAGAATGATGAAGTGATGTTTTTTCACTGACAGCTAACAGAATAAGATTGTTCTTGTTTTTCTTTTGTAATAAACTGATCCCTTGCCACTATTTTACCTCAGTGTTTAACAAAATGTAATGAAGGAAACCTTCAAGAGCACGATTTATGCTGGAGTATCTGTAGTACTGTGAGGATGATATTCATTCAAAGGGAGACAGAGTGTGATGTATTTTAGATCGCTGACTGCATCCCAAATACTAAAGAGAGTAGGAGCAGCCTGAATATACATTGTGATGTATTTATCCATCTATTTAGTGGAAAAGACAATTTTGCCAGGTAGGTTTTTTGCTTGGTTGGTTTTAATTTCTTCATGCCTTTAATCACTGCTGTTTCTTTATATTTTGCTGCTTAGCTTTGCAGGCATCTACAAACATTCTGTTTCAGAACACAGGAAGGGAGTCACACATAAGTGGGAAACCCATTTTATTCTTCAAAGTTTGTAAGTTCTGTGTATTTTTCCTCCTGGTTTTGTTTTGTTTTGGTGTGGTTTGGTTTGTTTTTTTTAACTTTTTCTTTAGCCTGGAGTGTAGTGTTCTCGCACAGTCTCAAAGCAATGATATTGATTTACTACAAAGGAGGCTATTTTGGTAGTATTCCATTCTGTCTTGAGGGAGAGAATGCTGTAAACCTCTTGAGGAAGTGTTGATCACGGCTGTAGAGATTTAAGTGGTATGGAAAAAACCCAAGAAACAACAAAACAAAACCCCAAAGATTTTGTTGTTACTTATCTCATCTGAACTGAGGCCCTGTAACTTTTGGGATTTGTTGTTTCTCCAATTCTTTTTGACACTTGCTTGTACCTGCAGAGAAGAACAATGCAAGTCTTTTAGAGGACTTTGAAAGCTTAATCACTCATGTTATGCAAGTACTAAAGCTTTTGCCATTGACATTATGGTATTTCTCTAGGACTGTTCCTCATGCCCAGAAAACCTTGACTCTGAATTAATACTATTCTTAATACTTGGTTTCAGCTAACGGTTTCAGCTAATGGAGTTACTTAATGTTAGGGTTTTTCCCTTACTGGAGGTTCTTGCTTTCACTTAGAAGAGCAATTACTCTTTGTCGTGAAGTGCAGCAGTGAGTATGGACTACGTTATTTGCTTTTTTTCTCCCCTTGCGCTGCATCTGGATTGCAATTGCCTAAATTCTGTTCTTGTTCAGTCTTTCCATTACTCATAATATGTTGTTTACTTTGATATGACCCTTCCTGCTTCTGGAATGCATTTGCCAAGACAGCAAAGGTTGCTGACATTTTATAAGGGTGCTCCACATGGATTGGTTGGCCAGGGGAATTGTCTGTTAATTCAGTAAAGCACTAAAATAAGAAGATATTAGACCAAGTCAGTCATGGGCATGTGGATGATTTTTGAGTTACTGACATGTCACCCTGTTCTGGGTTCAGCAGTAGCAGTCATTTTTCTCCTTCTTGGTAGCTGGTGCAGTGCTGTGTTTTGACTTTCAGCTCGGGAACAGAGCTGGTAACAATGATGTTTTGGTTTGGCCAAGGACTTTGTGAGGCTTACGCTCTGCCAGGGAGGAGGGGAAGCTGGGAGGAAGCAGACAGGACACCTGACCCAAACTGACCAAATAGGTATTCCATACCACAGCCCGTCATGTCCAGGATGTAAGGGAGAGTTACCCGGAAGGGCTGGTAGACTATGGGGTTGGAGGCGGTATCGGTCAGTGCTTGGTTGGGCCGGCAGGGCGAGTTATCGGTTGGCTGGTGGTGAGGTGTTGTATTCTCTTCCCTTGTTATTTCCCTTATCATTATTATTATTGGTGGTAGCAGTAGTGGTCTGTGTTATACCTAGGTTACTAAACTGTTCTTATCTCAACCTGTGGGAGTTGCATTCTTTTGATTCTCCTCTCCATCCCTCTGGGTGTAGGGGAGGGAAAGAAGGGGGGGAGTGAGTGAACAAGTTGCCTGACTGGGTTTAAACCACAACACACCCTTACTTCACAATTCGTAGTCTCCATTTGTGAAAGAACAGGAATCTTAAAGTATTTAGGGAGATAAACTGATGACAAGTTTGTAACTGGAGGAAATATATCTTGTGGCAAGGGGCTCAAGTCGATCTGAGATTTATAGTTTCTGTTAAGGAAAACCTTTAACCTTCTGCTAAGGAAAACCTTAACAATTCATCAAAAATGGGAAACATAGGAAGGGGGAAAGGAATTAGTGATGTGCAACACCATATAAATTTTTTCACAATATTTGTGGTACAGTGTTCAAAAATTGGCATAAATATTCCAGTACTATAAAACTTATAATGAAAAGTAATCAATGGGGTTTCAGAAAACTCTGAATAAGGACGTGGAAATATCTCCTCTGAACTTACCATTGTGTTGCTGGTTTTTTCAGTTTTATTCACTGTCATTACGTTTTATGTATGTATTTATATTCTGTTAAGTTTTCTGTTAGGTGTGGTGGTACCTATGTTCCTGAAAGTGTATTTCCAGTTCACTTTTGGATAAAAGGGTTAATATAATTTTCTTAGTCTTGGAATATGCTTTTGTACAGTGATGGGCAGTACTTACATGGAGAACCTCCCAAATATCAACACTTGTTTCTCGCTTTCTCTTTGGATAAAAATATAGACTAAACCAGAGGATTTCCCAGGTGTCTAGCTTTCTTATTTAAGTAGGTCTGTCAGGTATTCCAGTAATATCTTAAGTGATAGTGATACTGACACAGGCTCTGGACCTAATAGGGAGTAGAACTAGAGGGAAAACTCTGCTTCCTACCCTGGAGAACATAACCACATTATTAATGGCACATGAATTTATTCTTTAGGTGTTTCTCTTCTATAATCTGAACCACTCCTCTGAGCTGAGCAGCTTCCTCCTTTTCTTTCCTTCCTTCATTTTCCAAATCTTTTCCCCTGCAGCCCCTGACTGAACTTATGAATAGACATATCTGCTAATGGCTTCCTGCTGTCACATTTCTGCAACACATGGGGAGTAACAAAGCTTTTGTCTACCAGATGGGAAAGTGTCAATCACTTATGCTGTTTTTCCATATTTATGCTGCCAGTGCTATAAGCTCTGAGCGTGGATGGGACTGAGTTGGAAGATACAGCTGTTAGAATGGTAAGGCTAGCTGGCCACCTCAAATGAATCCACTCTTCCCTGTTCAAATCTGTTGTTAATAATCAGGTCACTGCCTTCAGAGCAGACTAAAATGCAATCTAAGCAATAAGCTGAAAATAACAATATTAGCTTCTGAAACTCTGAGTGAAGAACAGCTATAGAGACATTATTTTATTAATTTTCTTTCCATCTGCAGATTAAATGTGTGCCACCTGCTTTTTAAGTGACATGGGTAATATCCTGACTCCTGAAATCAAAATTCCCATTAACTACCATGGGACCAGAAAACCTGTTGCACTATAAGCATATCTTTTCTCCCCTCATGCACTCTGCTTCCTACTTTAACACATTCTTCATTCTATTTTCATTTCCTTTCAGACCGTTAATCTCCTTTATCCCTTTGACTGATTGATTTACCTCAATCAAAGTGCATTTGACTTGGTTCATGAGCTCAGCTTTGTTCCATATATATGCTTTTCAGTTCCCCAATGTTATCACTGCTCTGTGCATGTGGAAGAGGAAGGTAGAGTGAAAGAAAGGCTGTGGAAAGTAAAAGGAAAGGACATAGTGGCAGATATTTCCCTCCAGCCTGCTCAAATAGAAGGGTCTATTTGATCCATTCTGTCAGCTGGCTTATGAGGCTGATGTTGGTTTGGAAAAATCAGAGGAGTTTCCTCACCCAGGAGAAAGCATTCTTTTTTTTTTTTTTTTTCCAGGAAAACAACATAAATAGCATTGCAAATACACATGGAAAGAAGAACCTCCTGAAACAAATAGTTGTTTCAATACTGTCAGTCAAAGCCAGCAAGAGATAAATTTCTATAAATAATAAACTGTTATAAATAATTCTTGCCTGATGTAATATTTGATTAGCTTGGAACAGTGGAGGGATGACTTCTCTGATACAGAGCCCTGATCCTGCAGGATGCTTCAGCACATGGAAAAATTCAATTTGGAAACACTCCAATAATTTAACTTCTGAAAACCAAGCTGACGCAATGTATGTATTTCTAAGGGGCTACATAGATTGATCAATTAGGAAAAGATGAAATCAGTGGTTTCAAGTGGATGTTTCAAAAATATGTGTGATAGAATACCACTGTGTTTAAAGCATCCAGGGATATCATCGTCTAACCAGCATTCAGAAATTTATCACAGATAGTTTGAAGTCAAGAGGGATTCTTATCTCTTTCTCCACATGTCTCATTTAGGTAGCTCTCAGAAGCGTGAGGATATTTCATCAAAAATGATTGTGTGATTAAAAAAAAAATAATTTTCAGTGTGTTTTTTTGTTATTGTTGTTATTTTGCCTTTTTTAAAATATGAAATTAAATTAAATGTTCAATAGGTTTCCAACATGTTGCCACATCACGTGTGAGGTGCTGCTTCACATTTTAAACTCCTCATCTATTCAAAGGGGAAGCTGAGTTTAGGTTGTAAGTCTCTGTCCTGGGTTCAGCAGTAGCAGTCATTTTTCTCCTTCTTGGTAGCTGGTGCAGTGCTGTGCTTTGACTTTCAGCCTGGGAACAGAACTGATAGCGATGTTTTGGTTTGGCCAAGGACTTTGTGAGCCTCATGCTCTGCCAGGGGGAAGGGGAAGCCAGGAGGAAGCAGAGACAGGACACCTGACCCAAACTGACCAAAGAGGTATTCCATACCACAGCACGTCATGCCCAGGAGGTAACTGGGAGTTAGCCGGAAGGGCTGGGAGACTGCAGGGTTGGAGGAGGTATCGGTCGGAGCTTGGTCGGGCTTGGTGGGCGAGTTATCGGTCAGCTGGTGCTGAGGTGTTGTATTCTCTTCCCTTGTTATTTCCTTTATCATTATTATCATTGGTGGTAGCAGTAGTGATTTGTGTTATACCTTAGTTACTAAACTGTTCTTATCTCAACCCGTGGGAGTTGCATTCTTTTCAATTCTCCTCTCCATCCCTCCGAGAGCAGGGGGAGGGCAAGAAAGGGGGGGGAAGTGAGCGAACGAATTACCTGACTGGGTTTAAACCACGACAGACTCTCACATCTCAGGTGTGAAAGCACAGCAAGCAAGGTCAGTTTGATAGCATTTTCATAAGTTGTTCGTGGCAGTACTTAGAGAAGCTGTTAATTTCTAGAAGCCTTATTTCTGTAGTTTCCTGTAACATAAGTCTTTGTATCTCTAAAATGGTACCTTCCTTACACAGGGTGCTTCCCTTGTAAAACATCTTAGGAAGGATGCAGCAAATTTTGCATACCCAGTAACAGGAAGGAAGAGAAAAGAAATTCTTTGCTGCTTGTGTGCATGTATTTTCTGTTTCTTCGTGTTCCTTGATAAAAGAGATCAAACTGGTGTAGCACTCCAACCTTAATATGTACTTAGCACTGCTAGTCACGTGTATCTGATAAAGTGAAATAGATGGTACTACAGAGG